>NC_141696.1:1459027632-1459655444 GCF_964263255.1 Lissotriton vulgaris | reverse complement strand
TGTGGTGGTAGACATTGATACCAAGGTATCTAAAGGTGTTGAATTTCCAGTCCAGACCTGAAATGTGTAAACCCAACTCAGTCGTCAGGAGACCATAGCAGAGGGGGAACAAGCAGGTCTTGGCTCAGTCGACTCGGAGACCTGAAAACTCCCCTCACTTATCCATTACCTACATCAACTCAGGAAGGACCCGATGGTGTTCCTGAAAGTAGATGAACGCGTCCTCGGCATAAAAACAGATGTCACGCACAAGAATGCGCATGCCAAGTCCCCGCAGAGCAACAACCACACCAAATGTTCCATGGCCAGCACAAGGATAAATGGGGACGGCCTGCCTCATGTCCTTATTCACCTTAAAATGCTCCAAAATGGGGACCAGGATCCAGTAGATGAATCCAGCTGAGTATTACTGGTCCTAATCCCATGGCCTCCAGCGCTGTAAAAAGGAAAGACCAGCCAAGGGTATAGAATGCGTCTTCTCTATCAAGAGACACCACTCAGATTTTGTAGTTGTGCGTTATGGTAATCATTTTCGGTCTGGTGTTTGCTGATGAATTAACGATAGCCAATGATTTTATTAAATTATCTGCATTCAAAGAGGGCAATTAGTGTTTTGATATTCATTTAGAATGGTATACAACGTTTACAACGCGCGCGTTACAATGAAGTACCATTACCACGCGGTTATAACAACGAAAGTTGTTACAACGAACTGCGCTGGGTGGCGCTCAAGGATAATAAATAATTTAATTTACTATCCCAACACCTTCCCTACTATCCACGGGGACTGGTGTTGGAATAGTAAATTATATTTTTTAAATGTGCGCCCCCCCCCAACGCAAGTCGTTGTAACGACTTGCGTTGTTACAACCGCGTTGTAATGGTACGCATTGTAAGAGTGTGCGTGGTAGTGACATACATCCTTTTAGAATTTAGCCACTCACTTTCAAAGCCAGAGGTGGTCGTGAATGAAAGTGTATCAGTTACCAGAACCACACTAAGGGCTCAGTAAATTTAATATTAGAGTTTAAACATCTGAAAAGCTTCCAGTTTTGTGAGAGTGGAACTGAGTCAGTGTGTATGAAGTGATGTACCCCACATCAGAGACATTTCAGGAGGCAGGGTTTAGAGCTCATGTCTTGTACATTGTTCAACAACATACATTTTGCTTATGAATGGACAGACCAGACTTTTCCCCCAAACTCATGATGCCAGATAAAACCTAGTGGAAAATGTGTGTAGTGATTAGTAAACACAACAAGTTTTACGCATCGGAGTGAGGGAGAGCATGTGATATTAGCATGTTAACTTATGTTCTGAGGTGTGGAACTCAGAATGTGGATGTAAATACCTCACCCAAGTGTAAGAAATTAGGTTAATAGTTGAGTGGGGGTGAGAGCCCCACCCAAGTAATGAACACAATCCTTGTCAGGGTGAACCACAAAAGTCACTAAATAAACATGTGCGTACCCCTCTGTTAGCTTGGCACAAAGCAATGAGGCTTAACTTAGAGGCAATAAAGTATTTGTGCAGCACTAAAACACTAATTAAGTGAAAACACAACTAAAGAAAAAACCCAAACCAATTTAAAGCAATAGAGTGAATTGAGCTCACTAAAATGATGAACAGTAGAACTGGAGTTATGAGTTTTTAAAGTTTTAGGTGAAAATAGCGTCAAAAAGCATAAAGTGCTAATCACGATTATCTGGTTGTAATGGACCGGGGTAAAGTCACAAGTTCAAGCCGACCTGAATAGAGCGCGGGTCAGATACAGGGATCAGGTTCATCCTGCTGAGGGAGCTACGGCCGCGATGGACGCAAAGCAGTGTGTGGGAATCCATTTACACCTCCTGGACTCCTTTATATTAATCCTTTTTACTCAGAATTTCGAACATTTTATGGTGCTGCCAACCATGCTTTAGGCAGTCTATGCCTTGCAACTAGTCTGGAAATAGAATTGAAAATAATTGCTGGGCTTCTATTCTCGCTCAGGTCCCGGAAAATACTTAAACAGATCACCTGAGAGCTTTTGCTCATTTTTAGTGATAACAGCAATAACTATCATCATTTACCATCTGTTCCATTGTTCCGGTCTAAACTATTGGAATTCTGATTTTGGAATCTTGTTCCCTAGGTATATATGCTTGAATGTCACTGTGATCGACTTGGACATGGTCCTGAAGAAGGTGGTTCACGTCCTGTGTTAACCCACCGAAACGTGTGTCGACCTCGTGTGTCCAGACCTTACATTATTTTTCACCTTGATGGAAATTAATTAAATCTTTTTGTTTCTTTTTTATCCCAGATGTGCATAAGTGCCTTGTATGAATGTGGACGTATGTGAAGTATGTTTGAGTAGAAAGAGATTTGTTTATTAGGGAACCTCTCATGTTGCTATATATTTTTGTATCAGTAGTTATATGTATTTACAACAAAAAAATTATTTTTGGAAAAAGACAAAAAAGTCTCATGTCTATTTACAAAAATAATATTGTGCATTAAGAAATAAGAAATGTATGACAAGAAATAAATAAAGTTTTTATAAAAATAATCTTTATGTTATGTTACAAATATTGATGATTGTTCATATTGCTTACACATGCTAGATTGAAACATTGGTTAAAGAAATATAGGTCTAAGGGGGGTGTTTTCTCGTTCTTTTTGGTTGTTGAGTCCCCCTCTTACTGCCAGACCTCATTGCTCTCTGGAGGGGATCCCTTGTTCTTTTATCGTCCTGCTGAATTGTTCACCTTCTCAAGCCCAAGTCCATGTGAGGAGCTGCAGGTCGAGGTCCACATTCGCGGGTGCCTATAGGAGACCGTTGTCGGCGTGAGGAGCCTGTCGAGCATTGCAGAGCCAGTCTTCGCTAGAGTGTTACGCAGGGCTTTAAGTGGGCCACGTCTCCCCAGGTCTGAGCAACGGCAGTTTTTTAAAGGGGGCCTCAAAACGGATCTCCATCGGGCTCTGTTTTGATCCCTGGCACAGGAGGTCCCAGTTTTTCAGTCCGGAAAAAGATGCCAGGGCATAAAACAGAGCACAATAGAGACCCGTTTCAAGACAGCAGGCACATCCATGTGCGCGTGCTCACACTGCTAACTTCTCAGTAGTGCAGAAGTTACGGCATGACGTCATAACAGGTTATCATTGTAGGGGAAGGGAAATCCTTTAAAGAGTCTCTTTCTCTCTGGATTTTTCTTCTCTTTTTGAAACTCGGAAGCGGCATTGTCCTGATGTCACCAGAGCTTTAAGTGGCAGCTTTTTCAATATTCTATACAAGCCATAGTTGCTGCTTATTTATCTTATGCAACTAACAACCATTAACAAAGCCAATAGGCCTGACTTCTAGGTATGATATTACTTTTTGTATCATATCTGGATGCAATGACAGAAACAACAAAATACGAGTCGGGCGGCACACTATGCTAAACACAGATTTCTAACCTACAGTTTTTATGCCACGTCCTTGATTACATTGGCCACGCCCCTTTGATAGACGCCCCAGTTTTTTCATCCCACTTACAGCCCTGGTTTTACATTGGCTTAGCAGTTGACAAGGGCTGTTGCGGTGACATGGACTGCTGCGGCTCGCACTCAGAGCAGTCATTGGTCGCTGACGGGCATCGCGGATGGTGGTCATTTGGAGCGATGAGTCCACTTTGTGGTTGCGAGGAACCCAAAACATCTGCATTTTGACATCATGTTCAAAAGGAGTACACTGTGATGCCAGAGAAGGGTCTAGGCCTTGGGGGCAAGCAGCGGCCAGCAGCTGGGACCAGGGATGTCCAGTTGGTGCTGGTCAGCTGAGCAGTTGCAGGGAGGCCTTAAGCGGCTTGTTGCGTTCCTATAGCTCAAACCCGGGGCAGCCAACTGATCCATGGGGTCACTTTTGGGGAGTGTGGGTTTAAGACAAGCAGGTCCAGGCTACCTTTGTAAGGCACGAAGAGCCCTGGTGTCAGATTCCTTTGTGTGTACTACAGCAGGGTCCTTTTAACCCCTTCCATGCTTATGACGAGCCCAGCTCGTCATGAGGCACCGTGGAGCTGTGATCATGACGAGCTGGGCTCGTCAAAACTGCTGTGGCGCGCCCACGTGTGATTGATTCCCCACCGGTGCGGGAGAATTAATCAGTGGGCGGGGCTGTGATGAGCCCAGCTTGTCATGAGCACAGCTCCACTGTGATTCATGATGAGCTGGGCTCGTCACGAGCACCGCGGCGCTGCACTCCCCCATCGCCGTAGGCGAATTACCTCAGCGACTAAGGTGTTAAGTGTGATCAGGGCAGGGCACAGCTCCTCCAATGCCATCTTAACAGGAGGCCCTACTCACGCCACACCAATGACTCTTTTGTCCCATTGTCTAGAAGCGATACACAACACACCCAAGGAGAGCCATTCACAGGTATTTATAAATAATTAAAAGGGAAGTTTAGGCCTGGTAAAAGGGTTAATTTGCTGAGTCAAAATGGCAGTTTAAAACTGCACTTGCCCACTAGTAGCATTTAATTTACAGGCCCTGGATTCATGTAGAACAATATACTAGGGATGTAGAAGTAAATTAAATGTACCAGTCAGTGCATGGTGGTCATTTGGGTGTAGTCAGGGGTCGCAGTTGTGACATCTGGCTTGCTACTTGCTACTTCTCTCCCTTCCTTTGTGACTCCTGGCTACAGGGGGGGAAAGACTTTGCCCCCTCTGAGACCAGGAGTCGCAAAGGAAGTGCCAGGAATAGCAGGCAGCAAGCTTGAGGTCACAGGTGTGACCCCTGACTACAGCCAAATGACATCCGGAATCAGGGAGATACTCATTTTATCATGTTGAAAGGGGAGTGCACAAGCATGTTACTATTGGTCAGCCGGAGTAAAGTACACGGAATCCTAAAAGCGAAAAAAAACCAGCCTGACTTGTTTTTTTGGGCTTTTAGGACTCCGTGTACTTTACTCAGGCTGATCAATAGTAACATGCTTGTGCACTCCCCTTTCATAGCGTTCCTTTGCCTGACCTGTTTTTTTTTTACTTTTAGGACTCCGTGGGCCTCATTTATGAAGGCCTTGCGCCACCGGTGCGTCACTTTTTCCCATTTTAAAAGTGACGCACCGGTGGCGAAAGACCTTCATAAATAAGTCCCCGTGTACTTTACTCAGGCTGACCAATAGTAACATGCTTGTGCACTCCCCTTTCAACATGATAAAATGAGTATCTCCCTGACTCCGGATGTCAATTGGCAGTAGTCAGTGGTCACAGCTGTGACCTCAAGCTTGTTGCTTGCTATTCCTGGCACTTCCTTTGCGACCCCTGGTCTCAGAGGGGGCAAAACCTTTCCTCCTCTGTAGCCAGGAGTCACAAAGGAAGGGAGAGAAGTAGCAAGGAGCAAGCCAGGAGTAACAACTGACCCCTGACTACACCCAAATGACCTCCATGCGCTGGCTGGTACATTTAATTTACTTCTACATCCTAGAGAGAGGGCCCCTTCCAACAGCAAGAGCAGCATTATCTGCGTGTGCAGCGTCACCACTCCAAATCCTGACTCGAATAAGGAAGTCTGCGGCTCCGGGCCGCCCTGCTGCGGCTCACACGGGCCGCCACTCAGGACTCTGGCGCGATGAATCGGAAAATGGTGGCTTTTCATGCGAGTCAAACTCTTAGCGATGTAATCCCGCCGAGCACCGCGTCTGCACACATCAGCGTAAAGTGGGGCAGACAGAGCCGGGTGCCGGCGACAGCCCCGCTCCTGTGCCGGGCGGTGAGAGGGCCGCACAGGCGAGCCGAGCCGAGGCGGCAGGCAAAGGCAGAGTTTAAACCCCAGAGCACATCTGTCTGCGGACCGTCCCCAGCGCGGATCAGCTGGAGCAGCTGTTCCAAGTGAAAAGGTCCGAGGTGATCACGTGCCTCATATAGCGCACACCAGAAACTGGAATCGCTCGTAGCACTTACATGATAGCTGTGATGAAATATGAAGGGGACAGCCGCTGTATAAACCCTGTATTTCGTTTCTTGGCCACAGTCGAGATGTGACTTCACTAGTCACCATTTACACAATAACATCACGTCATCACCCCTCTCCCGTGACACCCTACAACACTGCACATGTACTGTAGTGTCTCACTGAGGTGCACTGCGGTGGGCACGAGAGCTGGGGTCTGGCTACAGCTTGCCTCAGTCATAAACCATTGTCTTCCACTCTGACAGTCACCAACAATAAGCATTCCAGAATGTTGCTTTGTTTGATGACGTCGGCTGGGGTGTTGTGATGTCTTGTGACATCTTTCTACGCAAGGCCAATTTAAACCGTTTGTAGCAGATTGTTTGCTAAGTGTTTGTTTCTTGCGTCTTTTTTTATTGCAACAACTTAAAGGGTCAAGAGAATGTGTGGGGACTTGTGTTGAGGGGCCGAGGGTTTCAAGGTAATGAACAAGGTACCCCATCCCACCCCCTCTATTCGTATAAAAAAGGATACTGAAAGGTGTCTTCACTTTCATGAACTTGTGCAGCCTTGTTCCTGTGGGACATGGTGCAAGTCCTTGATAGCTTGAAATATAATGTCCTATGGGTCACGCTGTCTCATTATCACGGTGCAGGGGTACCAATTGTGTCTTCGTCAGCAGAGAGACCTCTGCTCGAACTCGACCATGTCACTTTTCAGGTTCACAAAAATCTCTGCAGTAGGTTCTCAACCTACTCAGCTGTCCTACCTGGAATTTCCTCCTGTTAATATTTTTATTGCATTGAACATAGTTTTGCAATCTGCTTCCTCTGTTAAGTGCCAATATTTGAGCCAGGTTGGTCAGCTGAGGGTTGTCATCTCCGACAGCGGCACTTGTATCTTCAACTGGCCTGTAGATGCATGCATGCCTGACTTAGGGTTCACCTGCAGGGTGGAGGAGTGCAAGACCACAAGGCCGGTGATAACACAGGAATTCTCGGTTTCAAGATTGGAAAAAGAGACTTTTTAAGCAGTGGAAGTGCTTTCTTTAGACACAGCCACGCCTTAAATAGAGGTTTTAGGCTGATTTTCCTGCAGAAATGTTCAAAATTCTACGGGTTGACCAATAAATTCATTACATTTGTGAGTACCAGTGACTTGTGTAGATTTACGCTTTTTTGAGGAGTAGGTTTGAATTTTCACATAGGCTGTTATAATACCTTGTTTTGCTTTGAAACTCTGCCTTCAAGCAATCTTTTAGTAAGCTTAAGGATAGGGTAAAACGTGCATTTGCGGTTTTTTTATGTCATCTTTTTCTCTCTGTCAAAAAAAATCCATGCATAGAGATCCATTTCCCTGTGCCCCCGAAATGATGGAAGTGTTTGACCACATGTCCTAATTCTGTAAATCAGGATATACAATTTGTGCCTGCAGGCAGCATTTTATGCGCACCAAAGGTGAACCTTGTTGTGTCAAAACGTGTTGTGAATCGGGTCCATTGTGACCAGGCGCGCGCCAGGAAGCCGTAAGCGACTTCACCAGCATTCTGTACATCAGAGTTTTGCTCTGGGAATTCTGTATAGAGGATCCACAAGGAGGCACATGTTAAGGACAGAAAAACACAGTTCAGGTAGCATTAGCAGGAAGCAGCAGGAAAATGGATGCTATGGGAGCGGGGTGTGGCTGCAGAACGGTGTGGGTGGAAATGGGAAAATCCCGCTTTTGAGTCTGATGTGTCTAAAGTAACTCCAAGGGAAGATAATTGATCTTGCTCGGTCTTGGTGTAGGCCATTGCTAATGATTACTTTAAAAAAAAAAAATTCTAGCTCTCCTTGACCCCTCCCCCCCTTTGATAAAAGACACGCAGTGTGCAAGCAGCCATGCTGTCTTAGAACCCTTGCAGTAGACCTGGCTGCTTCAAATGTTTGTGCTAAGCAAGGATGTCAACTTCACTTTTATCTTCAACTCATTCCACACCTTTGACCAGAAGTGTGACGAGCAAATCACCGTTACACAAGGCCTTAATAATGTAACATAATGCACAAGATGTATGTTAATGGTGTGTCATTTCAGTCCATTTTTCTTTTTTTACAAACCATTCATTGTCTTATAGAGTTCAATTGGAGTTTGCTAGGGCTGCAATTCCCAGAATGCACTGGGTCCTTAATGACTGCTGAAGACCAAAAGATGGCGTCCTTGCATCTACGGAGTCACCTAATCCTCTTGTGCATAGGTCCATGGGGGCAAAGTATGTGATCACAGTATATCACTGATTGGGCTAATAGGCAGTTTATGACTTGTTTGAACTGGGATCAGAAACCAGTAAATCTCTGAAAACTCGTTTCTTCCAGACCTAGTCTGCTCACTTGCCCTTTTGACAGCGCCATGAGATATGTTGGGTGTAAATGTGTTCTACAGGCACAGCATAACGTAACATGACTAGTCCCATAAATAGTGACACTAAAATGGGATAAACAGGCCAGATACAATTTGTACAGCATGTCATTGATATGAAATTGCCTAGCTAAAACGTACAAACTGCGCAGGTCCTACTCACAAAGCTCTTTGCACCTGTAAATGGCCTTCAAGCGCAAATACCCCTTTCTATGAGTGCAAAATGAATTTAAATTCACAAAAGTCATTTTTTCACTTGTAATATGATTTACTCCTGCTGAGGTTTCTGTGTTAGTAAGTACATTTCTACCTTTTGGGGGAGGAGTGGGCATTCCAGGAAAGGAATGTTATAGAAGATTGGCACTATCCAGAAACATACTTTTTTAGGTGTGCATTAACTCATCTCTTGGGCCTTCCTGCCCTAGAAACAGTCAGATATTTACTACTGACATGGTAGGAGTAAATCCTTTTCCAAAGTAGAAAGGGATTTAAACACGCCAAAGAAAAGTGGGATATATTAAGAGGGCTTTCAGAGAAAAACAAAATAAAAGTTAGAAAGCGCATTTGGAGGTGCTCTATTTTTCACTCGTGTTTATTTTCAAAAGGGAAAATTGAATTCACAAAACCTTCCAAGATTACTTCTGGAAAACTCCATCTGACGCAAAGCAGCAAATGGTGCAGGTATGTATCCATACATATAACTTTGAAAAGTTGTGTGAATTCCGGAGTTGTAAATCCGCACCCATGGGAGAGAGTTGACCTGTGGGTTGGGGTTTACAGATGTGTTTGGGAGTGAGGCTCACAGCTGGGAGAACACGTGGGGAGTCAGTTTAACACCAGGAGTTCCATCTCCCAGAATGCAGCAGCTTTTGAGGATGGACAGATGAGGTCCATGACACTGAACGGAGAAGCTAGTGGCTCGACGTGGAAGCTGACAAACACGATATATTGGTCGAGGCCTATCTGTTTCCCAGCCTGTTCCCTTTTGGGAAGTGTTTTCCTCTGAGGTGAACTTGGCCCGGAGTGACGTCAGTGCGGCGTCCCCTCCACCTGTCGAGCTGTCTGGTTCTGTCCCTTCTCAAGGCGCGGGTTGGTCTCCCTTCACCCCCTGCCCTGCACCGCGGTGTATTCCTGTAAGATGCCGCCACCTCCTATTAGGAGCCGCCCTCCTGCCCCGGAGGGGTAGAGTTACAGAAGACGGTGGCGAGCGCTCTATTCTGAGGGGACGGGTTCGGTGTCTCACTTGTGGCACCCCCTCTCCGCAGAGCCGCGTCTCTCGCATTCTTCAGACGAGGCTAATATTAGGCACAGACTGAGCCTCGTTTAATCCCCGGTGGTCTCTTACAGGTACCAGAGTGACGCCAGCCCCCTCCTAAGGTTGTGGCTCCCGTTGGTGCGTTAGAGGCATAGGCTCCAGGGTACTCACGCTTGAGGGGCCCACTGTATTCCACAATTCGGGCAGGTTTCTGGGGGCCCATTTACTTCTTTGCACTAGGGCTTAAGTTACACATGATACGCCGCTGCCATGTTGCTCTTTGCACACGGGGCAGGCTTCGCGGCACCTAACATATCAAATTGAGCTTCACCATAGAACCCTTTAAAATCATAAATGTAGCTTAAACATGTTCCTCGAGTTATACAGAATTTGACAGTCACATATAAGCGACTGGATTGAAAAACTAGCGTCAAAGATAGTTTAAAAAAAAGCACAGTGGCGACAAAGATAAAACTCTTTAAATGTCAGTTGTCAAGATATCTCAGTGAGTTTAACGCCCACTGCTGACATTTGCTGTCGTCTGCAGGTGACAAGGTCAAACCGCGGCAAGGCTGGACATGCACACCACGGATCAAACAAATAGGTACGGATGACCGAATGCACCTTCACACAAACGGGTACAATTGCACTAGCAAATGCTGTGTTATGTTATCTGTAGTTGTAAAGTGCACTATCACCCGCGAGGGTATCCTGGCACAGGGAAGGTGTGTGTGTCTGGTCCTGCCTAGGGTAGGTTGGTTAATTGAAAAGCCAAGTCTTCAGCTTCTTGCGGAATTCAAGAAGAGAGGCGGAGGATCGGATGGTGAGTGGGAGGCCGAGCCACGCTTTAGAAGCGATGCATTGAAATGCCTGTCCTTCTGCTCTGGCTCTGTGTATGTGTGGGAAGGGAGCGAGTGGGGGTCCTGTGGAGCAGAGGCCTCTGGGTTGTTAGTGGAAGGAGATGCAGCTGTTCAGGTAGGTGGGGCCTGAGTTGTGTAGTGCCTTAAATGTGCGTTCATGAGAAGTTTGAAATGACCGTGTTTGAGTTTCGGAAGCCATAGGAGGGCCCTGAGGTGTGGTGTGAGGTCACTTCTGTATGTGGGGGGTGAGGGGGGGTGGTCAAGGATGAGTCTGGCTGCTGTGTTATGAATGGATTGTAGTCTTCTAGTGAATTGCTTAGTGAGCCCGATGTAGAGGGTGTTCCCGTAGTCCAACTGGCTGGTGACTAGGGCGTAAGTAGCAGTTTTTTTAGTGTTGCTTGGGAGCCATTTGAAGCTCTTCCTCAGCATCTTCAGGGTGTGGAAGCAGGGTGCAGTGACAGTGTTGACTTGTGCGGTCATGCCCTGTTTGCTGTCTGTGATTATTTTGAGGTTCCCGGTGTGGGTGGTGGATGCGGGTCCTAGTTCAGCCAGCCACGTGTTGAAGTTCCATCATGAGGCGTATTTGCTGAAGATCACGACTTCTGTCCTGTCGGTGTTGAGCTTGAGACTGGTGGCTTGCATCTAGTTAGCGACTTGCAGGCAGTGAAACTGTTTCTTGTGTTGGTGGTCTTATCTGAGAAGGAGAGTATGAGCTGGGTGTCATCGGTGTAGAAGTTAATAGTGATGTTGTGTGCGTGGATGACGTTGGGCAAAGGAACTATATGTGCGTTGAAGAGGGCGAGGCTGAATGAGGAACCTTGAGGTGCTCCACAGATGAGCTTGAGGACTTACGAGGAGTAGGGTACCAGGCGGATTACTTGTGCTCTATCCGTTAACAAGGAGCAGGTCCAGCGGAGGATGGGTACTTGGATGCCAATCTAGTGCAGACTCCTGATGAGGATAAGGTGTGAGGCCGTGTCAAATGCTGCTGAGAGGTCCAGGAGAATGAGGGCTGCTGTGTCCCTTCTGTCAAGGATCATGCAGATGTCGTCTGTGGCAGCGATGAGTGGGGTTTATGTGCTTTGGTATGACTTGAATTAGAACTCCATGGCATCTAGGCGCTGGTGGTTGCTGAGGTGGTCATTGAGGCGTCACTTGATTAGTTTCTCTAAGTGCATGCCGGGTATGGCAAGAGGGAGATGGGTTTGTAGTTGGAAAGCATGTCTAGACCAGCGGATGATTTCCTGAGCAGGGGCATGACGGAGGCATGTTTTTAGGTGTCCTAGAATGTGGCTGAGGTTGGGTGCTAGTGTTATGTTGATTGATAGAGGTCCTTTGGTGAAGGTGTGGTGGGAGCAAAGGTCAGATGGGGTCCCCGAGTGTATGATGTTCATGGTAGCAGCATTTCTGATGGTGGTTACGCTTGGCCACAAGGTCAGGGTTTGTTCTTTGGCCGTGATGAGAAGTTGAGTTGTGATGGGGTCCAGTTGAAGATCGAATATGTATGGAAGTGAATTTGTTGCAGAAGAATATGGAGAGCTTGCTGCAAAGGTCTTGTGATGAAGTGATGTTCAGTTGTGCACTTGGTGTTTCGTATCTGCCGGTGGTAGTGTGTTAGGGCAAATATGAAGATGTCTTTATCTGTGGTATCTCAACTTGTTTTCCATTTGCGTTCCAGTTGTTTGTAGTGGCGTTTTATCAGCCTGAGTCTCTCTGTACCAACTGGCCTGTGGTTCGGCTCTTGCTATTGGATTGGGCTTGAGGGGAGCGAGGATTTCAGTGCATGCGGTGCTCCAACTGAAGTGGTTCTCGATGAGTTTCACCAAGTTGCTAGTGTGCTCAGGCCAATGGGCTAAGAGGATTGAAGCCCATTCCTCTTCTGTGATGCTTTTCCAGCTCCAACAAGTGCTTCCTGTGGTGGGTCTGTTATGGTGTGCGATGGCTATACAGAAATTGATGAGGATATGGTCTGGCCAGGTCATTTTGCTGAGTTGTCGACTGTGATGTTGCTGATTGTGAAGAAAATCTGGCCCACTAGGTGTCCAGTGTTGTGGGTGGGATTGGTAATGTGCTGGATGAGACCAAGGTTTGCCAGGTTTTCTAGAAGGGACATAGAGTTTGGGGTGGTGCAGTCGACTAGGTGAAAGTTAAGGGCTCTGGGGCAGATGAAGGTGCTGGTGTTGATGACGAGGGCTGCAATAAAGCTGTGATGTTGCTAGCAAAATTGGTGCAAAGTCTTCGTTGTCTGTATATGAGGGTTCTGTCCAGAGAGAAGTTTGTTGGAATGTATATCTTGAATGTGAGGTGTTCCATGTAGTTGGTGAATATTATGGTGACTCCACTTCCAGATTTGTGCCGAGGGCCTTGCCTGGCAATCTTGTAGCCAGTAAGGATGGTGGTAGCGAAGTCTGGTGCAGAGGTTGGGAGGAGCCTTATTATGGGAGGAAGATTATGTCTGGAGCATGGACAAGCAGTAGGTTCTATATGTCTGTGGCATGTTTGGTGAGCGAGCAGGTGTTGAGTAGCAGGCATGAGAGTGTGGTGTGATGTTTGGTCTGTTTGAGCATGAGCAGGTGGCTGGTTTGTGTGAGCATGTGAGTTGCTGGGTGGTATTGGCGCGGGAGTGGTGGATCTGGGGTGTGAGAGAGTGCATGAGAACTTGCAGGAGGTGCCTGTGAATGCTCCTTCCATGCTGTGTTGTGCAGTGTGGCAGCAGTGCGGCGGGCATGGACTGGGGTTGATAGCACAGAGGAGAGCGGCTGAGGGGAAACAAACATTAAATTGCATGCGTAACAATGGATGCGATTACAACGCGGTCGTTACAACGACTTGCTGTAGGGGGTGCTCTAAGATAAGGAATAGTATAATTTACTATTCCAACACCTTCCCTACTATCACACACCCTAGATTTGGAATAGTAAATTATACTATTCCAACATCCAGCACCCCCTACAGCAAGTCGTTGTAACGACTAGCGTTGTAATGGTACTGCGATGTAACAACGCAGTCGTAACGACCGCGTTGTAATCGAATGCGTTATAAATGCATGCGATGTAGAAGTATATATTCGCCGCTGAGTAGCAGTGAGTATGGTGAGAACCAAGTTTCCTGGTGCTGGGTGTGGTTCAGGCGCAGAACAGCTCAGACAGGCTTGCCTTTGGCATGCCAGTAGTACACCAGATGTTTGTGCATCTGTGTTTCAGCTGCCATTAAGTAGGCCGTGGGAGAGGAGAAGATCGCAGGGTGATATGAGCAGGAAACCAGCGATGTCACTTATGGTGCAGATGGGGATGTCACTTCCTGTGCAGATGAATGATGGGAGATCCAGTGATGTTATTTACTGAGCTGATAAGTGATGGAAAATGAAGTCCTCTTGCTCAGATTCTCCCTACGGGTCTCAGACTTGAAAGGTCAGAGGCCAAGTTTAGGAGTCTCCTTAAAACCTATCTGTTCTCGATTTAGGGGCTATTTCTGCTGGGCCTGTCATTTCCACAGTGCGGGGACACGCCGGGAAGGCGTAACCAGGCGCTTTACAAGCTACCTTATTATTATTATATTATTATTTTAAACATTGTTTCGGGAGGAAACCTGTAATGTAACTTCCTGTGCAGATGGATGGTGGGAAATCCAGTGATGTCGCTTCCTATGTCAATGGATGATGGCTGATCCACTGATGTCACTTCCTGTGCTGATGGATGATGGAAAATGCACACTGATAACCGTGAAAGTACATTTGATAAAACCAGTGCTCATTTCTATAGTCTCAGCACAGCAGCACCTGTGTGAAGTTTTAGTTGTAAAGTAGTTTTTAGGTTTTAGATTATAACATAGTGTTTCTTCCACATAAGCTTTTTTAATAATAAGTAAAAATATTTTTCCCGAGCTAAGCATAGAACCATAGCTTACCAAAGTTGGTGAATTTTTGTGGATTTGTTTAAAATACTTTTACTTATAGCCAAAGTCATAAATTGCTGTGCAAAGCTTTTGTCAGCGCACAGCCTCCATTCAGCGCAGGACACACCACATGGCATTCAGTCACTCCCCTCTGCGCTGTCCCGTTGTAGGCCATGTGCAGCAGGCGCTGGTGACACCATTGACCGTGGCATGTGAATGGCTCCTGTGTTACAGAGCCAGCTCCACATGCCTTTTGGTTGTACTCAGTGGGCAAAGCTCTTGATGTTCATTCATGCCTGCCGCCAGTCAGTGTGTCCCAAGAATCTGCTGTGTGCAGCCGGCATTCCATGCAGGGGTGATGGGCAGCTTTCCAGATCTACTTCTGTAAGTGTTGGTGAATAATTTTGTTCTAGTGAATTGCATGAAAAAGTTTTAAAAAATACTCAATGGATTTAATACAAAACAAAGAAGCTCTGTCAAAGTCTAATTCCAAGCGCAACCTCACTGACGAGGCTTAGCAAGGCTGAACCGGGTTGGGGTTGCTTGTGTCTCTTCTGGAGGGGCCTTGTCCGGCAGATCAGGATGGACAGCTCCCATGAGGAGTAGGGTCAGTAACTTATTTGTAAACTAATGGTCTCTGCCTAGAGAAGTAGAGTGAGTACAAATTGTTGGGTTGGAATGATACTCAACGCGATTGCCAGTGGCTTAGACTGTTTGCAAGCATTCCTCATATCACAGTTTGTGTGTTTGAAGTAACGCCCAAGTGTTTAAGGTATGCCCAGATTCGGTCCTTGGCTTGTTGTGCCAAAGGAATCAAGCTATACCTCACTGATGAGACCTAATAAAGCTGAAAACTGCCATGGGTTGCTTGTGTTCCCTTCTGGAGAGGACCCCATTTGACAGTTTGGGATGGACTGTTATCATGAGGACCGGGGTCATTCCTGATTTGCAATGTGGCACGGAGGGCATAAAATGATGGATTGGAATGTTACCCAAAGTGACTGCCAGCTGCTTAGATTATTCGCAAGCATTCCACCCATCTTCTTCTGTCAGCTTAACACTCCACAACCTCCGCAGATAATCATCCACATACTTCTTTTGAAGCCAAGCAGACTGCTAGAGGCCAAAAATAATACTCCATTTAAGCTCTAGAAGAGTGGTTCTTAACCTGTGTTCCGGAGACCCCTCGGGGTCCTGTGACACTTACGCAGGGGGTCCCCAAATGCTTAGAAAAGTAATGAACAGATAAAAAAGTGCATATAAATAAAGAAGCAAAATGTAAAATGTTAATTAAATGTAAAGGAATTTGCAATTGGATGCTGAAAATTAAGTTTATGTCCTCAGATTGATTTGTGGGAACATTGTAACTGCATCAAGCAGAATATAGATTGGACAATGAGTGGCCTCAGTTGAATTTAGAAAAGCACCAACCTTCCCATTAAAATGAAAATCTTGATGTTTTTATATTTGTGGATAAAATGATTTATCATTTATTTGGTGGTTTCCTGTGAATGCATGTTTCTATGGTCTTGATTATATTTTTAGGTTCAAATCATCCAGTTGCCGAATCCCTGGCTTCCAGTAGTTACTCAGCGGGGTGACCGGAATTCATTCATGGTTTAGTGGGGTCAGTGGGGTACCAATAGCCCCGGTAGGAGCCTGGGGGGGGCCCTAAGGGCACCCCCTCCGGCACTGTGCATGGGCGGTGGGGCCACTGGCCTTGAAGCTCCTGGATCCATCCAGAGCGTTGGGCGCTGCTGTGAACTTTGCAGGGGCCCCCTCCCTCAAGTTTCGTTACACCACTGAGTGGGAGTACCCGGATTCCAATAATGATTAGGGGGGTCCACAGAAGTCAAAACGTTATGAATGTCTGCTTTAGGCCTTCCTCTCCCGGGGAGTCCAGGTGCCTCTTCCTCTTTCGTTTCCTAGACCCTCATATTGCATATTGGTCTTTTTCTTCACTCCATCGGCACAACTGTCCTTCCCACTCCTAATCTTCCAAGTCCTTTGTCTCTGTTGAGCGACTTCAAATTAAAGGACATATTTCTTCGGAACTTTTTGCCAGTGTACCTCAGTTATTCAACCACGCCCTAAAGGTGCCCCTCCTCCCCCGGGATGCCATATTAGTGCTTAGCTCTCACCATTCACACCTCACTGCGCCTGACCTACAACTCCCCAATGCCTCGAGGAATCCTTCAGAAATCTGATAAAGGGGTAATTTCCCATATGTCTTTCATATGAACTGCGCGCGCAGTCTTGTCCTCATCAATGCACATCACCTGTCATAACATCATCCACCCCTGCCAGCTGTACCCGCTCATAGCCTGATAAAAAAAACAAAAGTCCTTGCTTTCTATGTAGCGTGACACTCTGAATATGTGTCTTCTCTAAGTAGCGTAAGTAACAGTAGTTGGAATTCCTGAACTTAATGGTAATAACATTTCGTAACTTGGAAGGGTGGAATCTGGCCTCACTGTGAAGATTCGAACTCGTGACCTGCAGGCCACCGCAGATGTCAGCAGCGGGCGTTTGATGCATTCAGTCATCTCACCTGGCATGGACATTGTGGCTCGGTGGCATCCATTTGCCTTGCACAGTATTTATTGTAGAAACGCTTCCTTCTATTGTGCAGAACATGTGCAATGGATATCGTCTGATTCACACAGAAAGCTCCCAGGGGCATCCCACAGGAGCCGGGTAGACCCCTCCCTCTGAGTCCTGTCTAAGACACCAGAGCGCCTGGCGGTATCTCATTTCATCTCAGTGGCCCACTGAAAGCGGAGCTCGGAGCGCCCTGATGGCCGGGCAGCCTCCTCTCAGGCCCAGCGCTGCAACACCCCTCAGCACAGCACCATAAGTTCACGGCGCAAAAGAACTTTTATTTATAGGAAGGGCTTGCAGCTAGGATTAACGCCGAATGTAATCGTTGCTGCCGTGGCATTCCGTTTATAATAGCAGGCCAACTGGTCAGATTTGTAATTTTAGCACTTGGGTTTCAGTCCCTTTTAAAACTTTTCTAAACCAGAATGAGAAGTTCAAAAGGAAAGAACAAATACAGGAATAGAGTACTATTTGAAAACATTCAGTACGTAGTCACACCCACAGAAGCTGGTAAACAAAATGCTTTAAAAAGACAAACATCTTATAAAGGGGTGCTCGAAGCAGCTGGAAGGACGCACAGTTCCTTGCGGTTTCTCGCGGACTGCTAATTCAAGCACCTCTTTCAAGAATAGTCAGCTGTCTTAACTGCAGTGGTCCGCTGTGATAAGTGTGTGTGCGTAGGTGAATGCTTTTGGTTGCAATTGTACAAGTTTGCCCACTGGCTTAAGGAAACATGAGGCCCCCCCCTGCGAGGTAGTGGAGGGGCCCACTCAGGAGCTCCTAGGCCAGAGTACTGTGCTGTGTCCCCTTCCCCGCACCGCAGGGTTTGCGGGAGCCTCGTTACACCTCTGAACTTGTTTTGGTTTCAGGTGCCATATTGAAAAAGAAAATGGCGGCATACAGGCATCTATTCCAAAACGCGTGGCAATATACTGCACATTTAAGTTTTTGGGCAAAACACATTTTTTATAACCACTAGAAAATTACTGCGTGAAAAAGAACGCTTTAAGGAGGTAGATGCGTAGTACATTATTTCACCATCTCAGTTAATACCGCATTGCCTCCATCATCTCCCATATCTACTGCTCACTGTTTGTTTGTATTGTATTTTTAATAATTTTTGTACATGAATTGTAATCAACTTCATAAGAAAAAAGGAGAAAAAAAGAAAAGAAATTGTCCAAAAAGACTATAAAACATATAATATCTATGAATAATAAAAATGAATAATTGAATTATTAACTGGGTGGTTAGTCTTTGTATTGTCAGGCGATATTACTTCACATCTTATTAGTGGTTTTTACATATATTCTTTTGTATCTTCAGTTTTTTCACTTGGCTATAGACCGTTCTCAAAATAACCATCTCAGCAAACGCCATGCCGCCTATGATTAAAAAGCCCGCGATTAAATCATTTTTCCTGGCCCTCCTCCCGACCGACCCCCAACCCCTAAAGACAACCCTCTTGAACTTCATGAACCATAGCCCCCAAGCAAGCATTTTTCCCTTCCTGAATCAACCTCTCATGCCCCACTGAACCTGTTAACAGCTCTGAACTCAATAGCCCGTACAGCAACCAATATAGTTTCTGTCCTTACCCTTATGTCTGCAATTTGCCACTCAGAGAAACCCTCCAAGGATTTTTATCTGTACTGCACCCCTTTTTCTTCCAGCACAACTAAAGCTTTTCCTGTAACTGCTGGGCCACGGTTTCTTGAAACTGCAATAGGTATTGCTCCATTGCTACTACTGACAAGTGCAGACCATTCTACCTGAAAAATTACGGCACCTCATATCTTGTTTCAGCATGCCCAACTCACTCTATCTTTTGTTCTCCCTAAAATTGCCCAATTTCCATATTTTTCTTCCCTCAAGACTTGTGTGTGCGTGTGGGTGTGGGCTTCTCCACTCCTCGCCATTGTCTCCGGTGCATTAACTCAGTCCAAACTATGGACAAGTCCAAAAAAAAACTGTTCCACCTCCTTTGAATCCAATTTCATCTCCTTCAACAATGCAAAACCTTTCAGTTTCCCCAAGTCATTTTCACCCAGGTGTATTAACAGCACTTCCAGACACCCCCCCAACATTTTTGCAGTTTGGCCAATGTTGTTAACACCTCTCCCCCATTGCGTGCCACTTTCTCCAAAACACAAGGCAACCTTAGGGTAGGCCACACACAGCCCAGAGGGCAGGATGCAGTGTATTAAAAATGCGGACATGTACTTTTAGGTTTTACATGTCCTGGTAGGTAGAAACTCAAATTCACTTTTCACTACTGTGAGGCCTACCTCTCTCATAGGACAATACTCGGTTCCTTTATTACATCTAATAAATGGTAACTTTCAAATGTGAGCAGGTTGGAATGTCAAGTTTGGTGTGTATAGAATTTTAACGTTAAACCCTCTTTAATGATAAAGTTGGATTATAAATCATAATTCTGAAAATGTTACTTTTGGAAAGTTGGCATTCTCGTTTCTTAACCATTTGGTGCCTACAGCCTGTTTCCTGGGTCATGAATAGATGTAGCTGGCAGTTGATCTTTGTGTATTGCTACCAGACAGTGAGACAAAGGGGAAATAGGTGTTGGCAGGCTCTCTGACTTGATGATGGGGAGGAGCTGTCACCTACCCCACCTGCACATCACAAAGTCCCTGCCTGACCACACTCACAAAGGGTTTGGCACTAGTCTTTTTTTACTCCAGACAAGCTGGGGCTAGGGCGGGGAGGCAGAAATTTGAAAACACATCGGAGGGTGAAAGCCTCTAGAAACTTCTATTTCAAAGTGGGCACCGGCTATACATATTGGACCCTGAGACCCAACTCTTCAGCACACCCCTTGACCTGTGGAAGATTCAGAAGGACTGCTCTGCTGCTCTGCAAGAAGGACTGCTACTCTGCTGGCCAGTTGCCAGAGTGATAAGGACTGGACCTGCACCTTGAACCCAGTATCACCAGAGCGACTTCAAGGGCTAGTTGGCCGGACTCCTGACTAAGGGTGGGCGCAATTTGCATAGTCGCATTACGCAAAGTTCTGCGAAACGGTAATATTTCTGCGAGCTTTGCAGGATTCCGCAAGCATGCAGAATTGCTTGTTCCGCCTGTTCACGATGCGTTTTTCCTGTTCAGTGACGCTGTTTGGGTGCTCGGGGGGAAATATCTTGCAAACTTACCCATCCCTTCGTCAATTGGCTCGGCCATCTTGTTTCACTTGTCCCGCCCACTCGCGATGCGTGTTTCCTGTTCGTGAACGCGGATGTCCGGTGGCGTATCCGAATTGCATGATCACGATCGCACGCTCTCGCAGCGCATGTGAACGGATAGGAAAACTCATCTGCGAATGCAGGAATCCCGGTAAGGCGCTACCGCACGCGCAAACACGCATTTTGAAAGCATGAACAAGGAAAAAATTCCACAACGCTGTGGATCGCGAAATTTTCGCCCATTTCGCGTTCTCCGCAGAACACGGAATTGCCAAAATTCTGCAAATTCCACGAGCGGAACAGAATTTACTGGCCAGGCCTACACCTGACCAGAGCCTTAAGGACAGAAAAGGTTCCAAGTACCTTGAACCCAGCACCTGGACTGTATCTACTGTGAAAACTACCCCCGCCACCTCAAGTCGTTCCACACCGGCTCTGTACCCTCGAAGTGAGCCTGAAAGTGCTCTGCCAGTCTAGCTGTGGTTCTGTGAGCAGAACTGATGCTGCACGACACATTGCCTCACAACTACAGCAGAAACTTTGCATCCCTGATGCAGAACCTCTCGTATCAACCCACAACCTCCTCAGAACCGCCCCTGCGAAACGTATCCTCGACGTGGGATCTTGCAACACTCTACAAACTGGGATTTAAGGTACTCTTTTTCAGTAGGCCATCTTGGTCCCTGAATGTGGCCCACTCTCCAAACACTATTTTCACTTAAATCATTAAAATTGAATTTCTCCAGTTCTACCTATTGGACTTTTGCTGTTTTGGTCTTTAATAATCTGTAAAAAAAAAAATTTAAATCTAAATTGGTGTAGGATTTTTCTTGTGTTATTATTTTCCCTTTCTTGCTGTTTGAAATGCTGCATAACGACTTTACACATTGCCTCTAAGTTAAGCTTGACTGCTTTTGTGCCAAGCTACAAGAGGGTTAAGCACAGATCAATTTGGGATTTTCTTGTGTTTCACCCTGACAAGTGTTGTGGTTGCTTCTTGAGTAGAGTTTTATCCCCCTCAACTAGTATCCCAATTTCCTACACTCACGCACACTTCAGTCTCACCCCTCATACACCTCATTCCTTAACTTTTTCTCCCAACAGTTTAGAGATTTGGAAACTGCCAAAGAATTACCATGCCATGGTAACTGAAAACAAAACCACCTCTTCTAATGACACACACGCTGTCTAGTAAATTCAGTACCTTGCTTAAAAGGCCAAATGAATGGGCTGTCATCACCTCATTGAAACACGTCTTGTTCTGGACCAGGTCACCAATATTCTCTTGCCCATATCTACTAAATGCCTACCCACTTAAGCCTCTCAACCTCACCCCTAGCCCAAACTGTCTAATCCCAGCCCAGCAGAATGTGGCCTGCTCCACTTGTCTGAAGGCCCAGGGTGGGAAAAGACTCCAAAGTTGCCTGCACCCAACACCCATTTGGACATTGCTTGAGGATGGCTAGATTTGCATTTTTTGTACTCTTGAATTGTCAACCTTCTTTTTTACGTCAGACATCTGTTCTTTTTAGGTTTAATAGTTTGATTGAGTACATTTACTATGTAGTGAGAAACCAAAAATATCCCTAAGAGCAGTGGTGGAAACGCACACAGGTCACAGTGTTCCACTAGTGTGTCTCTACATTTACTCCTGTCGGTACCTCTCTTAGGTTTTGGACCCAGATCAAAGGTTTCTGTAGATGAGTTGAGTTGTGGGTCACCTTGTACCATGCCAGATAGGTTCTCATTCTTGTTGAATCTGGGGATCACGGTTCGATCCCCGGCGGCAGGTTAGCCCAGCACCATGTGACTCTGGGCAATAGCTTGCTTAATCTTCCCGACGGCCCCCAGCGCCTAGAGACCCTTACGGGTGATTGTGCGCTTTACAAATGTGGATTATTATTCCTAAAATACTTGGATTTTGAAATAATCTTGTGTTAGCTGCCTTTTTAAACTTTGGAAGGTTTGAAGGTCGAACCACGTCTTCTCTGGTTGGATGCCACTTCACCGATAACCATGCACTCGAGTCACTCGCATGCTATCAATGGCATGGGCTTTCTTGAAAGAGAATCTCAACATTGCCACCAGGCCAGAAGTCATCTTTGTTTACCATAACCAGAGGGCTCAGGAAGACTCCCCACTTTACTCGTGAGATAGCAGGATTATCCCTACGAGTGGAAATTGATGGCTTGGAGCCGCTTTATGGAGTGAGGCTAGGGGGGGCATCCTTCTTAGAAATTTATTGGGCAGCTAATTGGGCAGACTTTGGCCTCCCACCAGTAACTGAGAAAAATGGTGGGTGTAGCAATTTGGAACTGGAATGTCTCCTTACTTTTGTTAGTAGTCTTCAATTTTATCTTTTAATGCATTTGATAGATTGGAAGATAAGCCAATCTGATGTATTCTCATAGAGTTAGGTTGGGAGGGCCAGCAGAAGGATTAAAAAAATATATTTTATGACTTGCATGTTCCCTCTTAAAAGAGCTAATAAGCTTAGAGAATCAAACTAAAATGAGAAGCAAAAACCATCTTGTGATTTTTCTAAAGATAACCGGCCCTGCTGATGAAGATGCTAATGCTGTGACTGCAGCAAGCGGAAGCGAGGAGTGTTTTCACACACAGCAGCGGAGTGTTAACTGAGAGGCAGCCTCGTCAAAGTATTTCTCGGCAAAAAAAAATGCAAAAATTACAGGATTCAACCACAGGTGTCTAAAAATATCTCTAACTGCCTTCTCCTTGCTTTACGATTACAGAAGCGATATGTCTAGTACGCAGGTATCTTCTTAAGCTAAACTTTTACCTGGCGATTGTAACATATTATACAAATTACATGTAGTAAACTACTTCAGTTTTCGTCGAGAATACTGAATTTTGATAAATTAGTTAATTAATGAATCAATGTTAGTGTAGCTTTTACTATGGTGGAAAAATATATATACTGTCCTTTATAAAATGGTAAAGATACCAAGCATGCAGAAGTCAGACCCAGAACTGGCCATTAGGACTTCTGAAGATAATGCGCCAATGTGCATAAAGGAGGAGTGGGGCAATGGACTGCAAAGGAACCTGGGGGGTATATTATCAAGGACCGGTGTTAAAATTATGGCAGTTTTATCGGCAGGAAACTGCCGATAAATCTGCGATAATGGGCTTGATAATATGCTCTTGTTAATTCCCATAGAAGCCCACGTTCTGGTGCTAACATGGGCTTCTATGGGAATTAACAAGGGCGTATTATCAAGCCCATTATAGCCATTTAATTGGCAGTCTCCTGCCGATAAAACAGCAATAATTTTAACACCGGTCCTTGATAATATGCCCCTGGATTCTTAACAACATGGGGCAGAGACCTCTGTTTTAGGGGACTATTACGATGTCAGGCACCGTCTTGAAAACGGGACCGACCGACCTCCGGTCGGCGGACCCAACTGCCTCATTATAATGCGACCGAACATGGTGCGGTCACATTCCGACATTTCCCTATGGGAGCTTGTGTTAGCTCCCATAGGGAAATGTGAGGTGGTGTTAATCCTTGCACCCCATGGAAGGCACCTAGAGTGCCGGCCACGGGTGTAGGGATTAACAGTAGGGCACATATCTGCCCCCTTGGCCACCATCCCTCGGCCGCAAAGAAAAGGGGGCCATGTTAGGGCCCCCCAAACACACTTTCTGACAGGGTTTCCATGTCGGAAAGGCCGGCATAGAACCCAGCCTGAAACAGTGCATTGTAATCCAGACGGCGTAAACTGCTGTCCATTTAGATTACGGGCCGGTTCCTATATGTGAGTTATGGCTGAGCTGCCACAGAGTGCCTAGAAGTAAAAGGAGAGGCATGCTGAATTTACCCGTGATCGCTTCGCCCTTGCAGAAAAGCCTTTTTTTTTAAAGCGGGACCAAAACAAGATTATATTAAAAAAAATAAATCGACAAACCCAGTTTCGGGTAGGCGGTCCTTGATGAAATACATTATACCTTGGCAGTGGGCAGTCAGAGATGAGCATGCACAGTCCTTTGTTTTCAGAGACCCAATGAGTCAGTGGACTGTTGTGGCTCTGGTACAACATTACTAATGTAGTAATTTCAAGGTTAGTCTAATGCTTTGGAGAGAAACCTTAAACGTCACTAGCATGATGTTGATACACCAAAATGCCAAGGGTAGCGATCTTGACATAGCATACGCTTTGAACTGCGATGACATCATAGGAAGTGACATCACGCAACACCACCCATGGTAATTTTTAAGCAACTGTGTCTCGTGACCTTTGATTATGATGATATCGTAAGTAGTGACATCATGAAAGGTAAAAACAAAAGTGCAAAAGGAGCAAAAATAAGATCAGTGTTAATAAAATAACAACACAATGGTAAAAAAGGTACAAGACTACTTTAGTTACTATATAAATTCCAACAGAGCTGCAGTTATATCAGGACTATGGCCATCACATACCCAGGGGCAGCTATCGTTTGCCAGATGGCAATGCTATGCTGCCCAGTTACAGGACCCAATGTTTAATCACTTTACCCAACTTCAGCCGCACTGTCACATATGGAGGCACAATTGTGACTGAAAGGCACAGAGATGAGGAGCAGCCTAGGGTGCAGTGCAGCTTCAACCACACTCACAGACTCTGATAGGTGGGTTTGGTGATTTTTCAGAGTACATTTTGAAAAATAAATGTATAAAATTTCACAAAAATTGGCTCAAAAATCATTGGTGTGCCAATCCAGTGCAGCCTGATGCTCCACATGAGTTGAACCCATATTTCAAGATGTGAAGTGGATGCCCCTTGAAAGTCAGTGTGTACATCAAATATGAAATGGGTGAACCCCCTTATGCCAGGAGATACATGTAGTATGCCAGAGCCAGCAATCTGCCAAGGATTACATGCATTGTGCCAGTGTCACATTTTGTCATTTTCCCTCACACATATGCTCACAGTCACACATTCTAACTCTTATGGACACAGTTTCTTCCTCTTATCTGACTTCCTCTGCATGCCCTGGTCCACTTCAGCGCTTCAGCTGGTAGTGCATTGACCCTCAGGCAGGCACTAAAGCCCACATGTACGACCAAATAATTTTGCAGGCCTTTAATTGTGCTTTTTTGCGACTCGCAATTAAGCGCCTGAAAAATGCGATGTAGAAATGTGTCTCACACATTTAGCGATTCCTAATGAGGTCCCAATTGACCCATCTCAATTTGCGACCCATTGGCAATTGCAAAAAACACAGGGATGGTGGTCTGCCAGGGACAGCTGACCACTATGTCTGTGTTTGCTTTTAAATAAAGCAATTTAATTGAAAAATGCAGCCTGGTTTCCATAAAGGAAAACAAGATGCATTTCAAAAAGAAAAATTAAACATTTCAGTTCCATTTTTTTAAGAGCAGGCAGTGGTCCTCAGTGGTCCATAGGAGCACTGCCTGCTCTTCAAAAACGTTTTCGTTACAATTTACTAAGGGGAAGAGGTACCCTGGTAACTCCTCCCCTTTTGCGACCAGCTTACCACCTACTTGAAGTATGCAGTAAACTGTGAACGATCCCATTACAGTCGCAAAACATTCTTACAGCCCCTGCAACTCACTATTAGGAACCAACGCCCTTGAGACGCAGCTTGCTAAAAATCGACTTGCAAGCCCTGTTTTCAGTAACCTATCACAGACTCGCAGAATAGTATTAGTACATGGCAAAAGGCTCTTAAGCGGTCACAAACGGCCCGATTTTCCGTTTGCAACTTCTAAAACCTACTGCACATGTGGCCCAAAGTTCCTTCCTTTAGCGCTGGGACACTGTTGAGTAACTGTGAGCATATTAGCAAGGCAGGCGATATGAGATTATCGCCGCTTTAGTGGCCGTTTTTGGCCGAAAAGCAGCGATAGTTTTATCGCCCTATTAGCAAGCTGTCGCTAACAGCAGTTAGCGACAGCTTGTAGGCGATAGCGACTGGTTTGGGGCCCGCTTTGCATGTCAGTGATATTTATCGCTAATGACATGCAAAGTGGGCGTACCCAACCTGTTAGCAACTGAAAGCAGTCGCTAACATCGCTATCGCCTATTATCAACGCAGGCGAAGCGATAAAATAATTTGCGCTAAGCGCGAATATCGCCAAAACCTAAAGCCTGCTCAGACCACTTCTTAACCTGTATATCCAATGGGAGCTGGATATTCAGGTTAAGACCCTATTGGCGTTAATGCCTGAATATCTCTGGATTACCAGTGATATTCACGCATTTCGCCGCTATCGCCAGATATTTTATCGCTTTAGAGATAACTGTTGCTAATAGCATGTTATCTCTGCGATAGAATCCGGCGATGCGCGGCGATAAAAAAATATTGCTATGCTCATTTAGCGATAAATATCGCTAGTTGTTGATAATATGCCCCTGAGTTCTTTATAAAACCCTTCATTCGTTCATTCCTGCCTCAGTCTGTGAGTCAGGAAACTGAGAGCTGATGTATTTGTAGAGAATACAATGTTCACTGCGCAGACTTCAGTTTTTCCCTTTTTGATTTTTCACCCCATCCGCTCCCACCTCATCACGGGGTGATGTGAGGTCTGTGAGCCTTCTGACTCCACCCTGTGAAGAGATGGACGGAGGAGTGGTGACAGCCTAATGAACTGAAAGTGCTCAGCACTGCAGGGTGACGCCTAAACCACCTGGGTCGCTTGCAGAGGATCACAAGTGGGTAGGCACCTAGATGTATGAGACGCCTGGGGCCAGGGCTGGGACCTCGCCAGCTCTCTGCAACTTGTCTGATGGCTGGTGATGGCGCCTCCATGCGTCTGAGCCTGCCACCAGACACATTCACTGCCTTTCTGACAAAGATGCCTGAATCTTGCAGCAAGAGTTGACATATTTTATTGCACCATGTGACTAATGGGCTTAAATTCATCATTTGTGTAAGAAAAAAAGGGGTAAACTTTAAGGAGGGTGGACCTTGGATGCACACAAGGGCAAGCTTCTACTGCTGTGTTTATGGCAGGGCCCTCCATGTATCTTTCCGACGCCCACCCTCAGGTGCCTTGCAACACTAGTCTCTTTCACAGCTCGTTTATGAAGTGAAACTTAATTCCGGTGGGACAGAAATAAGTTACAGTTCCTAAGCAAGAATTATAAATAAGAATGGTTGCAACACGTTTTTAGGATTAATACAGTTAGTTGTTGGATAAAAGCACAGGCCAGCACATAGTAAAACAGCATTTTCTTAGTGTCCCCCCCCCCCCCCCCCGAGACTCCCTCTTTCAATGTTGCCAGTCCTGTGTTGTAGTTGTTTTCCTCTTGTTCGATTTCAGTGAAGTTGGCACAGTGTATCAGTGATGCACCAAATGACTAGTCAAGTCAAGTCAAGTCAAAGAATTTATATAGCGCACTACATACCCAGAGGGTCTCAAGGCGCTTAGGAAGGGGAGGAGGATTACTAGTCAACTACACTGGGGAAGCTTCCCTGGACCTGGGCTCTGTAACTGGACACATTGTGACAGGTTCTGTGCAGCTGTTTACAATCTCACTGAACCAACCACAGTCTGGTAGCTGGAAGAAAGCGCAAATTAGGCCCATTCTGAAGAAGCCTACCCTAGAACGCCAGTTAATTAGCCAACTACTGCCCCATCTCACTGCTGCCCTATTTCGGGAAAGCTCTCGAAGCCCAGGTAAATAAACAACTGACTTGCCACCTAGAAAGGCATAGACTCCTTGATCCTTCTCAATCGGGGTTTCGTGCGGCGCACAGCACTGAAACGGCAGTAGTTGAAATGGTAGACAATATCAGGCTTGCATTAGATAACAAGGAATCAGCTATTCTGGTCCTGTTGGGCTTATCGGCCTCTTTCAACACTATCTCCCATGACATTTTGTTACAACGGCTCTGGGAGATGAGGGTCCAGGGGAAGGCCTTGGACTGTTTCAACAACTATCTAAAAGATCGCTCTACCACTGTGCATCTCGGTTCAATGGCAGCGTGCAGCAGGTCAGTATGTATTGGAGTACCGCAGGGATCGATCCTGAGCCCTGTGCTTTTCAAACTTTATGTTACTCCCTTTGCCAAGATACTTAGATCTTATGGTTTGAAACCGTATCATATGCCGATGATACCCAATTGCTGGTCACCTTCGGCCCTAACCCCGCGGATACCATCACCCGGTTCAAAAACTGCATGACCCACATCGACAACCGGATGGGTCAAAATAAACTGCAACTGAACAACAGCAAAACTGAGATTATTCTGTTCGGCAGGGCTGAAGATCATTGGTCTAGTGACTGGTGGCCCCAGGCACTGGGCCCTTGTCCATCTTCAAATCTAACTATATGCAACTTGGGGATCACCATTGATAATAAGCTCTCGATGAAAGCACATGTTAACTGTGTATTGGGCACCTGTTATGGCGTTCTATGGAAATTGCGGAAGATCTTCAAATGGTTACCAATTGAAACCCGTAAGCCACTCGTACATGGTCTAATTATGAGTCGGGTAGTCTATGGCAATGCCTTATTGGCTTCCATTAATAATGACCTCTATTCTAAATTACAGACTCTTCAAAACACCGCTGCCAGACTTATTCTGGATCTACCCTTAAGATCATCATCCCGTGCCAACCTGAAAGCCCTTCACTGGCTTCCAATCAGGTTGAGAGGCCAATATAAATTTCTCTGCCTCACACACAAAAGCATCTATCACACAGGCCCAGGGTATCTAGGTAAAAAACTGCAAAAACATCAGCCAACCAGAACTTTGAGATCCAGTTCTAAACTTCTCTTAACCCCTCTACGGAAGCGCACTGTGAGTAACGCAGAGAATTAAAAACCTGGCTGTTCTCTAATTAATGCTATTAGGATTCTAGGTGAGTCGATCTGTCTGCAAGCGCCTTGAGACCTAATAGTGATATGCTGCGCTATACAAGACTTTTTGACTTTGACTTGTGCTGTTTGGTCACTACAGAGCCCAGAGGTTGCAGGAACAATGTCAGGGGTTGCACAGGAGAGCCCAGAGGTCACAGTTGAGTACTCTGGCAACCCCTAAATTACGTCCACTGTCACTAGCGGAGCCTTAAACCTCAGGTAAAATTGATGTAAAAAACAGCTTGGAGAATATCAAAGTTTGACAACATTTCTAGAAAATAGTCTTAAGACATTTGAACTAAAAATCCAAGAGGGCCAAATATTTTGATTTTTCGCTAACTAATACCATATTAAAAGAATGACATTATAAGACGGTCTTCACCCAAGTTGTCAAAGCGGGCTTTTAAAACACTCAATACATTTTAAAATACCACTTACCACATATGGTAAAATAAATAGTATGCCCTTGTCCCTCTTTAAGCATGCATTTTGGTGCAGCTATCATGTTTTAAATCTCACTATAATGACACAGGGATTTGCCGCATCATGGCCCATTTACATGGGAGTTACTTCATGTGAAATGTGTACCTTGGATGTCGAAATGGGGAAGCAATAATTGTTTTGAGTTCACTGAAGGGTATGGTATAGGGAATTAAAGAAAGGGGTTTTAGAGTTCAGGGAAGGGTAGTATTAATGGGTAGTAATATTTTTTAGGGTTCAGTAATGGATATTGCTAAGGGGTTGTAAGTAGTGTTTTGGGTTCATAGATGGGTAGTGTATAGGGGTATGAAGGGGTATTTAGGGTTCAGGAAGAGAAGTGGTAAGAGTTTTTTAGGATTCAGGGATGGGTAGCATAAGGGGTTGTTTGCATTTTTTATGGTTCCGGGTAGGGTAGTGCTAAGGGTTAATAAGGGTTTTTTTCCTTACAGGGAAGGGTAGTCCCTAGGGAATTTAAGCAAGTTTTAGGATTCAGGGATGCTAGTGCATAGTAGAAGGAAGGTGCTTTTAAGGTCGGGGATGGGTAGTGCTAAGGGGTAATGAGGATTTTTTTCTGTTTATGGAAGGGTTGTATTGAGGGTGTAGTAGGCTATTTTAAGGTTAAGGGATGTGTGGTGTTCAGTGGTAGCATGGATTAATTTGACATATATTTATATATGTAAGCAACTGTCTGTATGTTTCATCTAACCAGACACCGGCACACCAACTGATTGTTTGGAAATCTCAGTTAATTTACTTACATACAGCTACATACGGCAGCAGAAGATGATGCGTGTCGGCTGAGATTCAGCTTTGCTCATGTTGCTCACCATTACCAAGAGTTTTCCTTTGATCCACGTTATCTGTTTCATGATAAGAATATGCCCATGTAGATTACAGCAAAATGGCGTCCATCTTTTAGTGGTGTCAGGTTCTTGTCATTAGGGATAATGTTGCAGTATTTACACCTTATTTAAAACTGGGCTGGACTCTACTGCTAGTATCACATCTGTCATTAAGTCATCTCCAACAACTTCATATGATCTTTACTGTTCGTTAAATGCTCCCTCTTTACTCAAGCACACAACTGAAAAAGAAAAACCTATTCGTACTAGAAACCTTTTATCTAACATATGGCTTAGGGAGTGGTATGGCCCTGATATTGCACTTAATTTACCCTCGAGCTTAAAAACTCTGCATTTGGACATACCGGACAGAGCAGGAGGCGGTTTGGCCATTATCTATCCCTATTTCTTAACAATTACCATCATCCAATCTAAATGTTCCCCTCTGCAGAGGTACTTTCATTTTACATTGATATTACATCCACATACTCTGGATCAGGTACATACTTATTTAGCCAACCAGGACCTTGTAGAAATGTTGTCACTTGGCTGAATTAATATATTTCTTAAATATGCCAATTTTACTATCCTCAGTGAATATATATGCACTTGTCAGCTGTTTACCTGTGTGCTGTTTCCCTCCATGAAGAAGACAAGTCATACACTCTTTTGTGGTCTCAATGAAGGAGATGCATTTAATACATCTCATCCATCACTCAGCCCTGGTCCAACTGTCAACTGTCAACTACTCATACATCAACATTCTCTTAGCCCTCAGAGGGAGAATTTTGGTATACAAAGATTCCTACACAAAATGCACATATATCATCCCACACTTCTCCCTGTTTAACAAAAGAACTTAACATTATAAACCAATACAATAATGAAATAACTAACACATATTGGCTTACTAGTTACACATCACAAACATAGTCTTTTTCATAAATACAGATACCTTACACTTTTTTACCGCTCTTTGTATTGCAAGACTGTTGTAAATCCTTATGGCCACACAACCTCCACCAAGTTGAGAGTTATGAGCCACTGACCCATCCTCACCACAAATGTCTGTTCTACCATGTTGAGGCTGAAATACCACAACTCGGTTATTATTCCAGATCATAACATTATCAGTTTTAATAGCATTTAAAAACAACTTCACCACCTTCCTCTCCTTGAAAATTTATGCCAGTGTTGACTCCATAGGATGCCCTTATTTTCACTACATCCCCAGAGAAACTTTGTGATTTTCCACACATTTGTTCGCATCAAAGTAGTTCTTCCTATCATATTGATGTTTCAGGTTTTTCACTCTCTGCTCATCTAGACCATTACATTTCAAACCTTTACTCCACCTCATCCAACTTGGGCAGAATATTGTGTTCACTTTTCTCCCTTTGAAATGTTTAAATGGTGTTTTCTCAGTGGTGGAATGAGGGGACATTCCATAAGCTGTAATTCTGTCCTGCAATACCATCCTTCAATCCAAATTGTTGGCCCTTGCCAACTGTTTGGTTTCTTTTAATGTTGTGTTCATCCTCCCAACTGCTCCAAAGGTTTACAGATCAAACACCAAACATTTCTACATGAAGTATACCACAGTCTTTTAAACACTTTTCATTTCACCTGATCAAAATTGAAGACCATTATCAGAAAACATTGAGTTGTCATAACTTTCCCGTATCACACTAAAGGTGGAAATATCACATGCATTCACAACTTCTATTCACCTCAAATAGAAATCCGTTTGCATAATGAGATATTGGGTTCGATGTTCTCCATGTAATGGTCTCATATTATCAATGGCAACTTCATCCCATGGAAATTTTGGAAGCTCTCTACATACCATGGGAACTTGCCTAGTTCTCAAAACTTTGTCACTCACACTGCATTAAACAGTGTGTCTCACCACAAGCTCAGCTTTCATTTCCATGCCAGGCCACCAAAAATAAAAGTGTAACCTCTCTTTGGTTTTTACAATTCCCATGTGCAAACTTAGGTCAATTTGGAGCGCAAACTAACATGCGGTACTAATGTTGTTCCCCTGGTCTGAATTCCATTGCCAAATCATATCTCCTCTTTGACCATGGATCAAGTTTTATTCAACTGCAGCCATTTGCAAGACTAAACCGATCTATAACCATAGAACGGACTGCATCTTTGTCAACTTCTACTTTCAAATCATCCTCTACTATAGCTCCCAACGTGACTTCACAAACATCAACCTCTTCAGCCAAAAAATAATCATGAGTATCTTGCAACTTATCCACATACACTAGGCATGATAAACAATCTGACAACAAGTTTTCAACACCAAGATGTATTCAACTGTGTATCTTGAAAAGATATGACCCATCCTATTATCCTACAGGAGATAGCATCAAGATCTTTTCTCTGAAACAACTCTTTCAGTGGCTTGTGATCAGACCTTACCTTAAAGGTTCTACCCACACCACATTTTTGAATTTTCTAAGCACCCAATACATTGTAAATGCCTCTTTTTCAATGACCAACTAATTTACCTCAGCCCCTTAAGGAAAAAAGATGTACAAACAAACACATGTTCAATTCCAACTACCTTCTGAAACACCACAGCCTAAAATCCTTTTGCACAGGAATTTATCATGGACACCTAATTTCCTGGATCAAAAGCTTGCAAACATGGACCCATTTCAAGAGCATTCTTCACAGTAACAATTTTTTTTCTGGCATTTATCATCCCATGCAAACTCAGTTTTCTTCCCCAACAATCTCTTCAGACGCACTGTCTTGTCCCCATAACTGTATATAAACTTATTGCAACACTCAACCATCACTTCTTGGGAGACAGAAATATCAGGCAGAAATATCGTTGTCAGGAATATCAGTTAATTTGGAAAGTAATATCGTTGTCAGGAATATCAGTTAATTTGGTAAGTAATATCGTTGTTAGGAATATTGTTGTCTTTGATTATTTTACTGTGTTTTAATGTTATATATTAGTTTTATATCAAAAACAAAACACCAGTGCACATCACATGTAGTCACTTTTATCCTCTGTGCAGATTAGCAATCTTTCTCCATCAATGTTCTTTGTCGGAATAATCTTTATCATTCCCAGAGAGCCACAGGAGAACTAACATGGCATATTGACGTACATCAAAGCTATCACAATGGAACTTATCATGGCTCCCTGAGAATAGATAACACGGAGGATCAGTCTATATACGTCTTACATATTTGAACATTATGGATTTTATTGCTGATTAATCTTATATTAAGAACAATACATTCTACAAAAGCAGTGCCTACAAAAGAATAGTATACCGATCTATAACCATAGAACGGACTGCATCTTTGTCAACTTCTACTTTCAAATCATCCTCTACTATAGCCCCCAACATGACTCCACAAACATCAACCTCTTCAGCCAAAAATTAATCATGTGTATCTTGTAACCTATCCACATACACTAGGCGTGATAAACAATCTGACAACAAGTTTTCAACAACAAGATGTATTCAACTGTGTATCTTGAAGAGATATGACACATCTTATTATCCTAGAGGAGATAGCATCAAGATCTTTTCTCTTAAACAACTCTTTCAGTGGCTTGTGATCAGACCTTAACTTAAAGGTTCTACCCACACCACATTTCTGAATTTTCTACAAAAGAATAGTAAACCGCTAGAAAGAAGCCTTGAGGAAGCCCGAATAGGGCGAAACGCGCGCCGGCTGTGGAGCAATGTCTTTTGAGAAATAAAATTTGAAGTGTTGATACAACATAGCTTTCTGGGAATGATAAAGATTATTCCGACAAAGAAAATTGATGGAGAAAGAGTGCTAATCTGCACAGAGGATAAAAGCGACTGCATGTGATGTGCACTGGTGTTTTGTTTGTGGTGACATCCTGCTGCAATTTTTGAGGCTGGGATATCCTTTTTTGATGCTTTAGGTGGATGTGCATCAAACACCAAGGTTGCACTCAATATTGAAAGTGTTGAACATAATAAGTGGTTGAAGTGGATACGTTAAGAGGACGGCAATTGGTGTGCAGATCATTCTATATCAAATCCACCCTTCTTTGTGTTTTGTTATATTAGTTGTATATGTTGTTAGTGTTTGTAAATTTGTTGTTAATTTTTTTTAATTAAAGTTGTAATTTTAAGTGATTTCAATTCATAATTCAATTGCTGAAAGTAATGTATAGTATTGTAGTAGGGTGTTCAGTTTGTGAGGGTATAGGGTGAGGAGTTAACTAAGTAATGATGAATTCATATTCATTTAATAATTTTTAAATACCTAAGTGATTGATATTAATTTTGTACATTATGTCATGTCGATTTCTTTTAGTTTTATTTCAGGTGTGGGCGCTAGGTTTGTATTGTATAGGGTGGGAAGTTAATTAAGAAATAATTAAATATAATTAGTTGAGAATTTTTTTAAAGAATTTAATTGATGAATAATTATATGTTTTGTGTAGTAAATATATATTCTAGTTATATTTTAGATGCGGGCTGTTCTTTTTTTGTAGGGTGGGAAGTTTATTAAGTAGTAATTAATTAGCAATTATTTATTTATTAGTTATTTGATTGTTTATTAATTATGTAAATTGTTTATATATGTGCATATATATATTTATTAAAATTAATATTGTTTATGTTGAGTTTTTGAAATAAATTATTAGGTTTATGCAAGTACGTATATGTTTAAAGTGAAGCACTTTCCCTACTGTTGCACAGACTGGATTGTGAATAGTAAACTTAAACCTTCCGAAGTCCAAAACTTTCCCTTCTGTAGCACAGACTGGAGTAGTAATAGTATACTTTATTCCTCCAAATTCTAACACTTTCTCTACTGTTATATAGACTGGAGTGGGAATAGTAAATGTAACAGCCCCCCCCCCCCCCCTCCCCAGCCTAACCCTTTCCCTACTGTTGTACCACCTGAGTTTTTGGTACCTAGCTAGGCGGACATCAAGGCAAATCTAGCAAACCCAGACATTTTTCAAAACTGGACACCAACTACAACTTGGCCGACTCGTACAGTGCAATGGGTCTGAATTCCGAGCAACTGAGTACTATGCGCTCCTCGAGTAGCTGGATCGACTCAGAGCCTCTGTCTCGAAAAAGCTTCAGGAAGCGGTCTTTGGGGGGCCGTAGCAGGCCCCCCTTCACCCGTAGCCTTATGAGTCAGTCACAGGGGGACCCAATGGCACCCCGACACATGCATGCAAGGTGCAGAGGGCACTTAGGCGTCCCTATGACTGGGCACCCTTTTCTGTGACATACCTTTTTTCTGTATGGAAGCCTATGTACGCAACGTATATCAGACTCCCACAGATGACAATGGGACTCCGAGTGACCCGAGTCCGTCACTGTGTACTTGCATCGTACTCAGGCGCTTGGAGCCCAGGAGCATACGTCATTCGGAAAGCTCTACGGGTCCAAGTCGGCTGCAGGGCTTTCCCAACAAGATCGGAATCGGGCCCATAGTGTTCACCTCATTGTCCTGATAAAAATGATACCTCACTTGTGTGGGTGCACAAAGCAGAGTCAGCCTTAAAACAGATTTTTTTTATTGAGCTTATGAACACGCTGTGATACCCACTCAATCTCAACACATGTTTGGCCCTTCCCTGCCACAGGCATTTGGCCCTCCCACACAAGTGAGGTATTTTTTTGGGGGGAGACCAAGGGGAATGCTGGTTGGCAAAAAACTTGTGCCATTGTGATGATCCCACACAGAAATATGAGCAACATGTGATTTTTTAGCAAAGTTTGAGGTTTGCACAGGATTCTGGATTAGAAAACGTTGGGGGATCCACGCAAGCCACACCTCTCTGGGCTCCCCAGGCCGTCTAGTTTCCAGAAATGTCTGAGTTTGGTAGTTTTCACTAGATGGCAGCCGAGCCTGGGCCAAAAACGCAGGTGACCCCCTTGCAAAACTAGTTCTTTTTGTCATAGAAAATTTTGATACCTTCACAATACATTTTGGGTCCTTCCCTGTCGCAGGCACTTGGCCCACCCACACAAGCGAGGTTGCATTTTTAGGGGTGGGCGGAATTTATGAAATTGCCTTTCACAAACTTCTGCGAAACAGCAAATAATCTCTGCGAACGCGTGGAATTTCGCGTGTTCGCAGAGATTTTTGGGGGCGGGGCTTCTTTGCGAGTTCATAGTGCTTTTCCTATACTACAGCTGCATAAAGGGCCAGAAAAGTTGTCTCTTCAGTGACCATGTGTGTGTAACTTTGCCATCGCCTCGAAAGGCGCCGGGGTCCCTTGAGTGAACTGTCCATCATAGTGAGTAAAGTGCAGGAAGACGGTGCAGGGGCAGGGCGAGGACAAACGGGCGGGTTTCTATGCGAGTTTACATGCCTCTTGTGTTTATAAAAGGTCAGAGACTGATCAGAGCAGTAGATGAGGAGAAAGAAGCTCCTGGTCACAGGAACTGCACGGGGATTGAGCTCGTGAAAGTCAAGGATGCAAAGGACTCCATCAAGCATCACAGCTAATTTTCCACAGTAGATAGGGGGAGAAAGCACACTTGCCCAGCCTCGACAAAGCTCACGATTTTATTGGGCTGAATAATGAGTTACTGAATTTGACCTTCAGCTCGGGCACCTGTAAGTACTTCCTGTTGAGCTTTAATTTTTGTGACAGGAGCATGGTGCCAGAATGAATCCTGCCTGCAAATGTATCCAAGAAGACACCACCACTTTGTGCGATACCTCTACTCAACTGGAATACTTCCTACTGGCTAATCAGTAAGTCCTTTCTCATTGGGTAAATGTATAGTGCTTTTTTTCTTACAATATAGCTGCGTAAAGGGCCAGAACAGTTGTCTCCAGTGACCATGTGTGTGTAACTTTGCCATCGCGCTGAAGGGTGCCAGGGTCCCTTGAGTGAGCTGTCCATCCTAGTGGGTAAAGGGAAGGAAGATGGTGCACACTGTTAGTGTGTGGGGCGGGCCCAAACGGGCTGGGCTTCCATGCGAGTTCACATGCCTCTTGTGTGTATAAAAGGTCAGAGACCGATCAGAGCAGCAGATGAGGAGAAAGAAGCTCCTGGTCACAGGAACTGCACGTGGATTGCACTTGTGAAAGTGAAAGATGCAAAGGCCTCCATCAAGCATCACAGCTAATTTTCGACGGTAGATGTGGGGCGAAAGCACACTGGCCAGCCTCGACAAAGCTCACGATTTTTTTGGGCTGATTAATGAGTTACTGAATTTGAGCTTCAGATCGGGCACCTGCTTTATCCATATCTGTAAGTGCTTCCTGTTGAGCTTTAATTTTTGTGACAGGAGCATCGTGCCAGAATGAATCCTGCCCTGCATATTTATCCAAGGAGACGCCACCGTTTTGTGCGATACCTCTACTCAATTGGAGTACTTCCTACAGGCTAATCAGTAAGTGCTACCTCGTTGGGTAAATGTATAGTGCTTTTCTTACACTACAGTTGCGTAAAGGGCCAGAAGAGTTGTCTCCAGTGAACATGTGTGTGTAACTTTGCCATAGCGCCGAAAGGCACCAGGGTCCCTTGAGTGAGCTGTCCAATCTAGTGGGTAAAGGTCAGGAAGACGTTGCACAAAGCTAGTGTGTGGGGCGGTGCCAAACGGGCGGGCTTCTATGTGAGTTCACATGCCTCTCTTGTTTATAAAAGGTCAGAGACCGGTCAGAGCTGCAGATGAGGAGAAAGAAGCTCCTGGTCACAGGAACTGCACGGGGATTACGCTTGTGAAAGTCAATTATGCAAAGGCCTCCATCAAGCATCACAGCTAATATTCAACTGTAGATATGGGGAGAAAGCACACTGCCCAGCCTGGACAAAGCTCATGATTTTTAAGGGCTGATTAATGAGTTACTGAATTTGAGCTGCAGCTCGGGCACCTGCTTCATTTATATCTGTAATTCTGTTGAGGTTTAATTTTTGTGACAGGAGCAATGTGCCAGAAAGAATCCTGCCCTGCATATTTATCCAAGAAGACACCACCGCTGCAATACAATTCCGTTCCTCCGCGGAACGCGAAAATGCTGAAATTTCACAAATTCCGCGAGCGGAACGGAATTTGCCGCCCACTCCTAATTTTTATCTGGAGACCTGCGGGAATGGTGGGTGGTAGAAAAGTTGTGCCGGCATGGTGAGCCCCCAACTTTCCCACACAGAAATGTGAGGAAAACTTGATTTTTGGCTAAATTTGAGGTTTACTGGGGAATCTGGGTATGAAAACATTGGAGGATCCACACAAGCCACACCTCCCTGGACTCCCCCAGGTGTCTAGTTTTCAGAAATGTCTGGATTTGGTGGGTTTCTCTAGATGGCCTCTGAGTCAGGAACCAAAACACAGGTGACCCCCCTGCAAAATAGATATTAATATATAATATATAATTGATGCTTCCAGAATATATTTTAGGCCCTTACCTGTTGCAGTCACTTGTCCCGCCCACACAAGTGAGGTTGCATTTATAATGGGAGACCTTAGGGAACCCTGGGTGGTAGGAAATGTGTTGTTTATTTCTGACTGTGGAAGAATACAGCACAGTAATACTAGGCAAATGTATGATTTCAGTTACATTTTGAGGTTTGCTGGGCATTGTCGGTAAGAAAACTTGTAATCCACAAGAGGCTCACCATCCTGTACTCCTCTGGGTGTCACTTCAGGGTCCCAATCAGGGTAATCTGGTGGCAACTCTGAAGCATTATTACAAAAATGAGGCACCTGTAGAAGAAGCAAATACCGATCACGACTCATGGTTGAAGGAAATATAGCTGTTGCCACCAAAGGACTAGTAGACCAAAATGAATACAGCAGCAGCTTCCTTATCAAGCCCATCAAAAAAAGTTGAACTCAAGAACTTCTTCAACTCATCTACATTCGTGTATGTCCACTGGGTGGCTCTGGAGTGGAGCTTAAGTCTGGCACTGTTGTCCCTCGAATAGTGTTCAGCATGCAAATTAGTCTGGTCAACAATCTCATCCAAAAATACATTGTCCATAAACAACTGAAAAGATTTTATAGGCGAAAAGTTTTCAATATTCACTCTACACCCTGCGACTCCACTAAAGGCAGGAAACACCGGCTGCAGCATGTTTGGGGCAACCCAGAGTTCAGCTCTTCCAACGGGAAGCCTTTCAGCCCCAGGCTGCAATCCGGATGCCTCTTGCTGCACTGTGGGCACATCAGTGTCCTCCTCTAAATGCGGCACTTCATCCGCACTGAGAGTAACTTCATAATCAGATGATTCCTCTCAGAAAAAAAATTCACTGCCAAAATCCTATACTTCCTCCTGTAGCTCAGATGCAGAGTCGGTCTCTTAATAATGGTCAGAGGAAGACTTGAACAGCATATCAACAAACCGTAGAGCAGTAATCCTGTGGCTAGCCGTAATCCTTACTAAGAAAAGTAACTTGACAAGTAAGTCAACATTATCCAACACTATGTAAAATAAGTATTAAACAAAGTGTGGCTTTATGAATCACAAAGGACGGAACAGTTCCATCCTCAGCACATGAGCAGAGTGGCTGAGGATGGAACTGTTCCGTACATAGCACCCAAGGGGTTAATTTTACACAATCATATGTCAATCAAATATTTGAATAACTTTTTCAATTTAACAATAAATGTAATTCTACTCTACGCCACTGCACTCTATGTCACTCCATTGTACGACTCTCTATGCCACTCCTCTCTATGCCACTCTACGCCAGGCCATCCACATCACTCTCTCTACATCACTCCACCTTACACCACTCCATTCTGCACCACTCCACGACACTCTATGCCACTCTGCTCTACGCTACTCTAAGCTATGCCACTCTACTCTACACCACTCTACTCTACTCTGCTCCACTCTAGTCTATGCCAGTCTATTCTACGCCACTTCACTATATGCCACTCTACACAACTCCATGCCACTCCACTCCATGCTGCTCTACTCTACGACACTCTACTCAATGGCATTTCACTCTATGCCACTCTACGCTATACCACTCCCCATAATGTCAGTCTATGGCACTCTACTTTATGCCACTCTTGTCTATGCTACTCTATGCCATTCTGCTCTACCCCACTCTGTGCCATTCCACTCTAATCTGTGCAACCCCACTCTGCTCTGCACCACTCCACTTTACGCCACTCCACATCACTCTACAACACTCTGCTCTATGCCACTCCACTCTATGAAACTCTGCTCCTTGCCACTCTACTCCAATCCATGCAACTCTGTACCACTCTGCTCTACACAACTCTACTCTATGCCACTCCACCCTATGCCATTTCCCTCCACTCCACACCATGCCCCTCTACGCCACTCCACACCACACTACCCTGCATCACTTAACTCTACTCTATGCCACCCTGCACCACTCCACTCTACTCCGCACCACTCTACTTTATGCCATTCTGCTTTACACCACTTTAATTTACTTCACTCCACACAATGCCACTCTACCCCATGCTATGCCATGCTAGGCCATGCTATGCCACTCTAGTCTACTCCACTGTACGCCACTCTGATCTACTCCATGCCACCCCACTCTTTGCCACTCTATACTAAGCCGTTCTATGCCACTCTATGGCCCTCTACCTTATACTACTCTACTCAATGCCACACCATACCACTCTACACCACTCTACTCAATGCCACTCCATTGGACACCACTCTATGCCACTGCTGTCTGTGCCACTCTACTCCACTATACTCTATGCCATGACACTCTACGCCACTCTACCCTTCACCATTCCATTCGCTGTACACCATCCTATTGTAATTGTATTGCATTTATATAGCGCTTACTACCCCTGACGAGGCGTCAAATTGTTTTGGTAAGTAGCACACTACCCCGCCCAATGCCAATCCATCCACTCTACTCTACTCCACTCTACTCTACTCTATGTCACTCCACTCTATGCCACTCTCCTCTACCCCTCAGTGTGCATAAAAGATTTTGGCAAAGCCAATAGCTCTCATATAGACAAGACCTATTGGCTTTCCTAATGCTTGTTATGACACATGCTTCGCATGACCGAGCTGGTGGAAGCTGTTCCTCTCCATGTTACCTGAAGCACTATGGGTATTGGTAAGTTAGGTTAGTGCTGAGGGCTCTCTCTGTGGAGCTAAGACACTGCATGAAAATAGAATGCACTGAGAGTAGTATGTAATCTAAAGGACATATGTTTTTGCAACAGGGTTGTATGCCTAGGGTCAATTTATAGTCATTTTCCACTGGTTGATAGAAACAGGGTAAACCAATTTTTCATCACCATTTGTGCTGTCTGGTTACCCGGGACACCGGCAGATTTTATTTGCCCCATAGACTGATGTCAGGCTATTTTTGCTGTTCTTAATGCAAAGTAGATCAGATACCTTATCACAGCTTTTTAAATGTGATAGATGGCGCAATGTTTGAAGGAAAATCAGTTTGTTTCATTATTTTAACATGATTAGAAGACAGTGCAAAATCAGCATGATCTGTTTCTAAATACATTTTTATGGAGTATGCTCTTAGTTGAAATCTTTTCTACTCTTTTAAATGTGTCTGCCATGTATACGTGTTATGTATGGTTCCATGTTTAATTTTGTGACCTAATGCAGAAACAGTTCTGAGACACCCTCCTCTTACTCTATCATTAGCCCACTTTTGAATTCCTCTCCGTCCGCTTCTCACATTTACAAATGTCTTATAACTTCACCTGACCGACTCAAATCGAAGACTGAATTGGCCTGGGAACGGGATTTGTCAATATCCTGGCCTGTCTCTCTATGGGATAAGCTGTGGTTAAAAATACACAAAACGTCCAGAGCTGCTAATACTACCCAAACTCTTTACTTTTTATATCACCGTTTACTATTAACTCCACAGAAATTGGCCACATTCTCCCAGGACATTTCGCTTAACCTCTTGGCTGCTAATGACAAGGGTAACTCGTCATGCACTTTTCATTGATTTCAATGGAAATTAAATGAGCAGTAAAATATTGCCTTAGCAGTAAAGGTGTTAAGTGTTGGTCCTGTCCTTGCCAATCTGCTGATTTACTTCATATGTTGTTCCACTGCCCCAACATTGCTTCCTTTTGGCAATTGATTTGGTCCCGCTTGCACAACATTTTTGGTTTTACACTCCCTTTCTCCCTTTCGAACGTCCTTTTGGGTTCTTTGTCTCCTGATTTACCACTCTCCCCTTCTCACTATAAGTTGCTTGACTTATTTTTGGCCATAGCCTTTCATCTGATTACCTCCAATTGGAAAGATTCTACCAAAGTCAGTTATTCAGCTTGGTGGAATGCTATTTGTTTTCACCATAGGCTTGATACCAATTATGTTACCCCCTTTTCCTTAGCTGTTAAACGAGACCTATTATGGATTCCTCTTACTACCTACCTCTCCAAAACCTCTCCCTCTTTTCAAAATACTATTGTTACCCACCAAAATCCATCTGATGATGTTAATAAGCCGCCATGATTTTGCTTATTTATTGTTTTCCTTCGATTTATAAAGGTTTATGCTTATTTATTACTCGCTGTCAATTGTATACATTTTATTTAAGTTTTAATATATGCATACAATGTTATATTTTATGAAATGTTCATACTTCACTTCCCTTTTTGTTTCATTTTCCCCATTTGTTTTCCTTTTCCATGACTTAGATATAGGTGTTTATTGATTCCGTTTTATTATGCCTTCTCAATTTTAGTTTTGTATCTCATATACCTTTCATTGATTGAGTGTATTACATTCTGTATTCTATGCTATGTTTTGGTTTCAATAAACTTGAACTTAAAAAAAAAAAAATTGATTGAACCAACATGGTTTTGTCCCCTCCCACATTACAGAAGCATCAACAGTGGTTCAAATGTGTTTGGCCTGTTTTGTTTCACCAGTGAAAAGGTTTTGCCATGTGTGTTTCCTGGAGAAGGGAACAATGCGGAGGACATCTTTACTTACGGTGGTGCGACCCCACACGGGTGTGCATACAGCTTTTTCCCCTAGCATGCATCGAGAAAAGCAAGGGAAGCGGTCAAGAGAGCAGAGTTTGTCAGAAGGGCTGGGGCAGTCAGCTGGCTCAGAGCTTTCTAATAACCATCGACAGAGCTCGTTCTTGGCCCCGAGGGCAGGCCGTCCTGCCCTGGTTTTGAAGCCTCACGTGGCTGTCATCAGCCTGCTGAAGTCAATACCAATTTCAAGGCGAGTAATTAAAAAGAACGAGCTTCCCCTTCAGACAAACATGTGACTGGTGAACGTACAATAGGTCATTTCTACTGAGTTCTGTTACAAATATGCTTCCTGTTGACTGCAGTGATAGTCTAAATATACATATGGTAAGCCCAAAAAGTATCGGGACTGTTTAAAGGTGGAAAAGTTAGTAAATATCAACTTAGTGGAAACTCTTCATTTACTTTATGGCTTATGTCTTTCTTCTGTTATAAATTCAATAGATTTGAACAAAAAAAAGAAATATGAACACAGGCTTCAGACAGTGTCTCTCATATTGCACATGTGTCCCCCTGGACTCACTGCTGCTCTACAGAAAGGTCTGCAGATGCTTGTGCAGCGTCTCTCGCTATGCACACATGAACCCCTGGGCACATTGCTGTTCTTCAGAATACCGCAGACACTTGTGCAGCGTCTCTTGAATTGCGCACATGTCCCCTTGGGTACACTGCTGCCCTACAGAAAGGACCGCAGATGCTTGTGCAGTGTCTCTCGTGTTGCACATGTGTCCCCCTGGACTCACTGCTGCTCTGCAGAAAGGACCGCAGACGCGTGTGCAGCCCCTCTGTATATCTTTACTGTGTGAAGTGGGGCCACACGTGAGCGAACATCTTTGCCCGTGCGCCAGTGCCATATTACCAGTGGGGGTGTCTGGGGAAAGAGGCTGTTGGGAAATGCACATTTTTCACCACCAGAACTCTGCTCCTGATTATGGCCCTCAATAGCACCCAGTGAGGGGTGTAAAGGGCCAGAGAGACCACCCACAGTGGTGAGACGTCATAAGCGGTCAGACACACGTTTGCAAGTAATCCTGATAAGTCTGGTAACTGCGATTCCACACTTGGTATTACCATGTGCTCTTTACTGGGTCACTCACCATCATCTCCTGCCCCCATTTACACAGCAGTCTGGTTCCACCAGCAGCGAAAGATGGAGTGGTGTTTCAAATCGATGATGCAACTTTCACTGATGTGAATTCCATTAACATTATTTGACAAAAACATAAGAATGCACACTTAAATCCAGGAATTGCTAATGTAAAGTGTAGCTCACGGTTTCCACGGCGGGCTGGACTAAAGGAGGACTCAATCTTTACACCTTGGAAGTATACTTCCATTTTTTGTTTGTATTGTCTTTAAATCCCATTGGCACTTTCAAGCACTGTGAATAGTGTGCTCACAGCGTTCAAGTTGCTGATCATGCCCTATTCCTCGGCTCCCCTTCCATCCACCTTTGTTCCACGCAGTGAAAGTCAAACACCAGACGTGTGGCTCTTCCAAAATGCGGATATTTAATCACCCAAGGTTCCATCACGGAATGAAAGGACCATCACGCAGAAGTTAGAGATGAGAAGACAGGTGAAAGAACACTGCACACAGTCTGTATAGCAAGTGTCTCTCGATATATATATGGAACAAGGTACATTTTTAGTTAGGATTCCTCAACCAAACCAGTGAGGAACTATTCCAAAATGCATTGCATGCAGCAGATTCGTTCTATTTGCATCCTCCGAAGGGGTAGGCTCCTGGTGCCAACAATTCAAATCCCTCTCCAAGAGTACTTGGGTAAATCCTGCCATCAACATCCTTTTTAATGCAAGATACACCTCTGACTAACAGAGAGATGAAAAATACATGCAGTTCTGCAGCTTGAGTTTGCTACCAATTACACCACTTGAAGTAATGGGGTAACCCAGTAATCCTCAGAACCTGGGTGAGGAAACTAAACAAAAACAATGGTTCTGTTGGGGATCGCAATTAGATTGAAAAAAGTATTGAATACATAAACCAAGCTGTATCCCATGAAGGATATCAGGGAAACACACACTGACCACAATAGTTATAAAGGTAAATCTCTTGTATTGACCTTGTAGTGAATTAATTCACAATTTTATAGAAGCTGTCCAAACAAAAACATAACACATACACTGAACATACATTAGGTGAGTGAGTTGTGACTGGTGACAAAGTGCTGAACTTCATTAGGCCGAGTGCAAACATTGATCATACATGACAATTGTCCACATTCAGATACAGTAGTCTCAGAGAGGGTAACTTCTTTCCTTGTTTCGTTGAGCCTCAGTGTGGACCGAAAACAGAACGTCGACGTTTCGACCCTAAGTGAATGCGCTTATTATGAGCATCAGTGGCGGGTCTTCATCAGGACTACAAAGAGGTCGGACAGCCTGCAAAATTAACTAAAGGGGGCTTGATCAGAGTCTAGTGTGTGACAGTTTAAAAGACCATAGGTAGCATGAATACCCTATCATGCTCACCTTCCGATAGGTAGTCATTTCTTCTAACTGTTCTTGTTAATTTAGGGTGGAGAGGGTCAGCCGACACACTCCCAGTGCAAGAATGGCACGAGTATTTCTATGAAAATAAGTAAGAATGGTTGTAGGAAGCTATCCAGATATTGGTTTATAGGTTCCAATATCTGGATGCCGTCCATAGTGTAACTAACAACATATACACCCACAACCGGCACAGAGTTTTAAGCTAGCATTAGCATGTATGCCATGTCTTTGAATTGATCTTAACTAATCACTGGGTGAATCTAATAGAACCATCCCAGACCTTACCTTGCCACTACTTGCTAATAGGACTTTAACAATAATAGTCAGATTGAGCCACGCAAGTCATAGCGCTGAGAACGGACTCCTTCCCTCTTTTCTAGGGGATCGCTAAGGCGGCACTGCTACTCAAGATCTTCGCACCGGCTGGTGTTGAACATTGCGCAAAAGAAAACAGGTATGCATAGTCCAATTTACATCAGACACTAGGGTTTACATTGTTTCGTCCTAGCAGATACCTGAGTATTTTCTTACTTATTTTCATAGAAATACTCGTGCCATTCTTACACTGGGAGTGTGTTGGCTGACACTTTCCACCCTGAATTAACAAGAACAGTCAGAAGAAATCACTACCTTTCGGAAGGTGAGCATTACAGTGTATTCATGCTACCTATGGTCTTTTAAACCGTCACACACTAGACTCTGATCAAGCCCCTTTTAATTACTTTCGCAGGCTGTCCGACCTCTTTGCAGTTCTGATGAAGACCCGCCACTGATGCTCACAATAAGCGCATTCACTTAGTGTCGAAACGTCGACGTTCTGTTTTTGAATCGGTCCACACTGAGTCTCAACGAAGCAAAGAAAGAAGTTACCCTGTTTGAGACTACTGTATTTGAATGTGGACAATTGTCATGTAATGTTTCGTCTTTATGTATGATCAATGTTTGCACTCCGCCTAATGAAGTTCAGCACTTTGTCACCAGTCACGACTCACTCATCCACTGTAAATTCAGTCCATGTGTTATGTTTTTGTTTGGACAGCTTCTATACCATTGTGAATTAATTCACTACAAGGTTAATACAAGAGATTTACCTTTATAACTATTGTGGTCAGTGTGTGTTTCCCTTATACCCTTCATGGGATACAGCTTGGTTTATGTATTCAATACCAATTACACCACAGCAGAGCACCCCTTACACTTCAGCACTGCCAGGTTATCTGCCACCAGGCACAGCCCCCATACATAATCAACTATAGGCAACTCAGGGTATGGCTGAAAGGTCCAGGACCAGCAGCAGGCCAGCCCCCTCTCCAGGCAGTCATATGCCCACAAGGATCAGCACCCCCTCAAGGGGACACAATCAGCAAATTAGTACAATTTCTTGGGTAGCCCTATTATTTTCTGCTTAAAATTCCGACACAGGGCGATGAGGTCACTGGCAAACTTGACCCTCCCCACCTCTCCCCCATTGGCTTTTTTAAACACTCTGAAGGAGAGATGCTGATATTACTCAATTTGCTTCTACTTCTTATGCCAACCTCTGAAAGATGAAACTCTTAATCAGACACGCAAAAATTCAAGTCAGAGGTGGCCATTTTGCACACTGTTTACAGTAGGCACAACCAAAGCGTTGTCTATGCAACATCAGTGACACAGACAGTGGGATTTCTGCTTTATTCTAAGCCTTTAAATGCATAATTTATAGGTAAGAGCAACAAGAATTTCTGAAATCGTACATGGCACTCGTAAAAAGGCACAACACGCTGTAGAAAATTACAAGAAGTGGAGGGGGGAGGGGGACAGGAGTGTTCTAAATTTAGATGGAAAAAAGCTGCTGTTAAGCAACAACCTCTCATTTCCATGGTGAAGATTAGGCAGCCCGTGGTTATTTTAGAGGTGAAGGGTGGGGTGCGCGTTCATGAAATATTAAAATCCACAGACATAGTATTTGCTCCACCTTGCGGTACGCACGTCTCACAAAGGCAGGCCTCTGGGTCATTCCCTGCTGTGGTGGAATGCACAAGACCACAACAGTCAGCATACTCGGTGTCACGCACAGTGCTTCATTTGAGCCGGTGATTTCCGTGGCTCAACACCGGCACTTAATTGTCAACACTGGTGTTTGAGACAGTCTGCAACAAGGTGGCGCTGTCTGGCTAATTTGGAGATGACCACAGTAATAGCTAATTATTGCTTCAATATACATTAAAAATGACTGTTACCTGCTGCCCAAGCAAATCTTATAGCTTTGGGGTCTGAAAATGTGTCGGAAGCATGACGCAACTCCAGCAATGTTCCTTTCACATGGAGGAAACCCCATGCGAAAGGGCCTGCCTTACCCTTACGCCTGCCATGAGGAAAGCGTAAGATTGACGCAGTAGCATCTTAGAAGTGGCGCACTGAAATTTTATGGATTTAAATGTGCCGCTTGTACAAGGCTTTTTGCGGGGTAGCGACCATCCTGCATACATTATACCTGGCCAAGATATAATGTGGCGCAGGGGTTTACAATGTGACGCATCTGCCTAGATGTAAATAGGGCACAAATAGTGACACACCAGTGGCGCAAAAGTGTTACAAGCGCTCATAAATAATTCCCGTAGTTGGTAAAAGACACATCTATTGGAGTTGAGGTTTTCTGTCTTGTATGAGGCCTAGAAAGTGGTGTGAGTCATGAACATTTAGGAAACGAAAAAATGTGTGTATATATATATACATATCAACTACGCCTCCTCTTCAGGAATGAAAACGCACTCGCAGGGTCTCTTCTATTCAAATTATTTATTTCTCCATAGTTTCCAATATAGCAATACCGACGCGTTTGGCCGCCAACAGACGGCTTGCTCAACCGTGAGCAAGCCGTCTGTTGGCGGCAAAATGCGTCGGTATTGTTATATTGGAAACTATGGAGAAATAAATAATTTGAATAGAAGAGACCCTGCGAGTACGTTTTCATTCCTGAAGAGGAGGCGTAGTTGATTTAATTCGGCGGGGCTCTGCCGAGGAATTCGCACCAGTTGGAGAAGCGCCAGGGGTCAATCAAGAGGAGCCAAGTTGTGGAAATATATATATATATATATATATATATATATATATATGTATATATATATATATATATATATATATATATATATATATATATATATATATATATATATATATATATATATATAAATCTTCATATAGATGTTATGTTAAGTTAAGAATAGTAAATACGTACAAATATTTTTTAGACTTAGGCCCTACATTATTAAGTTTATGACTATTCATCCCAAAATGTTTCCATTATTTGTGCGTGTTTCACAAAACAAAACTGTAAAAGTAGAGGCGCAGTTGTACATCTCACTTGGACGTATTTTAATATCATTTTCCGATTCACGGACACTTGCAGAAGTACTTCTGGAACCCAGCGCCGAGCCCAGGGCGCTCGGCCTATGACTGGGGATGTCGTGGTACACATTCCCTGCTCTATTTCTAGCAGCACCTAATTCTAAATAGTGGAGAATTACAGACGCACCAATAGTGCTCCTCATGTACGTGCACACTTTATTTCTTTTTATATATTTTTCTCCATGGGGAAATCATTTTCTCGGAAGAGATAACCCTTCCCCCAAATCCCCTACACATGTGGGGGTGGTCTGGCCCACCTTTTCTAATTTCACCACCATGGCCAGGGTGACACGGGTTCCAAATTCGAGATGTGGGCTTTCTTAAAATCAGGATCCAAACCACGCATTGTATAGAATTGCGGTAGTAATCGTGTGTTTACAGGTGAAATGACCTCTCATTGTGGACAGGCCGCTTTGGGAGTGACCCCACGTTGCTGCCGTCTTCCTGCCCTAGTGCCACCGCGGTACAGCCCAGCGACTGGTTCTTCACCAGTGCAAACCCGGCGCGCCCGCTGACACCAGCGCCTTTGTGTACCTTGCACAAAAGAGCCATTATGCGGCGCAGAACGCTTACGTGTGGATTGTAAATTGTGTCCTCACTTGGCCGTCCGTAGCGGGAAGCGCCTGTTCCAATTGCAGAAGCTGGTGATAAGGCGACACCATTGCCGCGTCCGTGATGATCTTTTCCACACCCTGTTTTATTTTCAATCCTAGCCGAGGTTGGCGAGATGCTCCTTGTCGCGCTCGGCTGATGGAGCCCTTTTCATACAAGATTGCATAAGATAAGGCGCTTTCATCGCCATCTTAGCCGCATCCGCGTGCCGCTGAGCTATTGCCATGGCTACGTCTCCCACTGCTTCCGCGCGTTCTCAAGCCTCAGCCACCCTCTGATACGGGCTTTTGCTCCTTTTTTAATGGGAATTCTTCACAAAAGCTCACAGCCTGTGACTTTGACACATGATGCATGCGTTTTCATTTCCTGTAAGAAAAGCGAAAGGTAACCTGTGCAAAGCGCGCGCTCACTCACGCGTGCACTCGCAAGTCAACAATCACAAGCGCACTGACATACAGAAACAAAACACAGGCACTCTCACGGGTACACAAACACACACGCCGACAGACCCAGAAATATACTCTGAGACACATTTGCACATGTAAAACCAATTTCACAGAAATGCACGCGCGTGCACACACACTGACACAATCACATACACTGACCCAGTGACACACACAGACACGCACTAACACACAGAAACATCATACACAAATACAAACACAAACATGCACATACTGTCATTCTCACATGCACAATCACAGACGGTCTAATTTACACATCACATACACACACAGTGACACAGAAACATTCTTTCACGCTCATAGACACGCACACACTCATACATTGCACACTTGTAAACTCTCATGCACGTGCGCTTGCAATGGTGAGGAGAATACTATAGCACTATCAAAATGTATTTTTAGAATATTTTTCCGACTTTCTCTATTATTTACCCTCATTGAACTGAACATTTTAGTTTCATTGTATAATGTGCTATCTAAATGCCCCGTGGGATTAAGATAAAGAGGGGACGGACCCCTTAAACTGGAAAGCCAAGAAATGGAACAAGGCCTGGTGGCGGGCAAAGCCAATAGGTCTCAACTTTCCTGACCGTTAGGTTTTGCTAATGCTTATTGCTGACATTGAACAGCAAATAAAAAGGCATTTCCAGCGCAATGATGTATCTGCACTTTACTTAATGGGGCTCTAAAGGTCTTTTTATTAACTATGGCTGGTTACAGTGAGATGACATATGCGCTTGTGCAACACTACACATGCACTTGTATGCATTGTTATGCTGCACACCCATTTTTCTACTGTTCATTTACCATTGCAGGGGAGCGGACGCCCATCTTGTAGGGCTAAATTAAAAAAATACAAACATTGCAAACGCAAATCATGAAGAGAGGAGCTGTCCGGCTTCAACACAGGAGGAGGGACCAGGGAGCAGCATAGGAGTTGGGGGGGGCGGGGGGAGGGGGCAACATAATGCTGCCCACTCGCACAGTTTGGAGGATTGGAAATGGGGGAAGGACAGGGGAGGACCGAAGGGCTGGGGCAGGGAGAAAAATATATTTAAAAAAAGCTGAGGAGAACTGGGAGGGGAGAGTGAAGCAACAGATGAGCCCAATGAAGAAACACAGAAAAGGCAGGGATGGGGGTTTGAAGAAAAAGAAGGACGTGGGTGAGAGCAAGCAAACCCATGCACTCCTAATGGAGAGCTGAGACAAAAAGAAAAACATTATTTCTATGAAAATAAGCTGTGGAAGGAGACACGTCATCAAATCAGAAGCAGAGTAAAGAAGCTATGCTCCAAGGGAGGGACTCACACAAGAAGACGGCAAGCCATCGAATAAGAAGCAAGCAAATGAGATTGACAAAAAAGCCAGTCAATGATAAGCAAAGGGCAGACCCAAGCCTGATGAAAGTATTTGTATTGTCCTCTATAGAACTTTGGTCAACAGACCACTAAAGCTGTTTGTCGGTGAGACTTAAAAAAGAGATTATTACATGGCGAAATGGATCATGAGATAGCCCTGGCTACCCATTGCTGGCATGTTGCCCCAAAACTGTTTGTACTGTGATGGAATTTGTATGGAACGATTTATAATGACTGGATAGCTGATTGGTTGGTGGGCACAGGCATCAGAGTAGAAACATGCCCTCCTCGACAAACATACGCCCTTTCTTCTTGCAAAGATATGGCTATTTTGCTCACAAAAGCTTTGGAGGGAGTCTTGGTTGGGCCACGACAGGATTTGGAAGGGAATCAAAATATCCAAATTGAATAATGTCACTAAGTCAGAGATGGAACCGTATGCCATGATAATAAGCCACAAATTAAGTGAGCGGTGGCCTTGCAGATGGGCAGCTGGACAGGTATGAACTTGCTATTTAGGTTTTACGTGGAACTGTAGTTTTATTCCACCTCATCTTAAGCAACTTTTTATAAACTTAGAAATGTCTCTGAGTCACCACGCCCCATTCCAATGGATCTCACAATGGCAGAATAAAATGCTGAACCAAGACCAGCCGAAGCTAACAAGGCGCCCTTTTCAAATCGTCGTTTGGGGCCCATTGTAAATACCTGGCACATCCTTCCAGTAGCAGATTGGCACTTTGCAAATACCTATACCTTATTATTAGGCACTATTCAAACGAATAAAACTGCTAAAGACATGATCAAAAGCATTGTTGAGCACCTAGGGTGAAGGGGAAAGCATGCTTGTAGTTCTGACAGCCTGCTTGTGTCTGCAGCTGCAATTTCAATCTCTCCACATCACCAGTCAGGGGTCCCTTTAGGTGGAAAGCATTGTAATGCACAGATGCTGGTCCTTCTGTCAATGTCTTATGTTAAAAACTCACATAGCAGCAGATACAAACGAATACACTTAGAGGTATGTACCTCAAGGAAGGTGATAGCAGCAAACTCAGAAGAACTGGTGGATTCTTGTGCTTCTAGCGGCTTAGCCAACCGATGCAACACTGTGTACATAACACAAGTACCAGCAAAGGGGACACCTCTGGCTACGACATTCAACATGTCTAGGTGTGGTGCTAAGTCCTCAAAAGTTACAAGCTGTTCACTCACCCCATTTTCGGCGACAAGCACACCACCTTGCAGAGCTAGCACCTTGAAAGACCATCAAGGAAAAGGTAGCAAAACTTTAAATCAACCCTTACACAGGTTATATCTATTTATCGCAATTAAATTAAGATATTTGTTTCACATAATTTAACTGCATGAGAAAAACATGGACTATCTCAAATACATGTCGGCACATGTACCTTTCTAAGAACTTTGCTATTTCTAGTTTGTGTTTCTAGTTCAGTTGTAGAACGTGCAGTCACTTTATAGGTCTTCCTTGAGGTAAATACACTTATAACTACATAAATAAATAGAAAAGTAACTCTTACCTGTGTCAAGCTTTAGCTTCCAGAGATGAAGAGTAGACATTGAGGTTGCTTATCACATCTTCCGTAAGTCTGTGATACTGTGGTCCACAGCATTCTTTTGTCTCTTTTCATCCTTTGATCTGGCAGCGCTCTTTCTCTACCTTAAATCCCATTCACGGGGCACACCCATGACTAGGACTGGGAGCGGTGTAGTCCCAGTATGGACTTAGGTGCTCCCCGACTGGAGTGGTCACTCTTTTTACGTTCAGTAACAATTGCTAGACATTGTGATACGAATGACAGACAAGGGTTATAGATTCAAGAATCTTTAGGCAGGTTACAAAATATATTATTAGGGAATCTTAGCAACTAAGCAACCACAGCTATTGCATTTTCATATTTTGAATGCAATCCTTATTGTACGTTGTCGCTCTCCTTCAGTCACTTCGTCTCTCTGGAACTATGATCGGGTTGGGACTGGGTCAGTTTAAATCTCAGGGCAGACCGTCTGGACCATTAAGGTGCAGAACTCGGTTCTGTGGCCAATTAATTTGAGTCGGCTCCAATCGGAACTATCACCTCTTCTACCAGATCTGTAAGTGCACGTTCTCGACCTTGAATCCCATTCATGGGGCACGCCAACAACTAGGACCGGGAGCGGTGTAGTCCCACAATAGACTTTGACGCTCCAAGACTAGAGCCATCACTCTCTTTGGGTTCAGTAGCAGTTCATACGTATTTGAATAAGAATGACAGACACGGGTTATACATTCAAAGCTTTTTAATAGAGAATTTATGCAGGTTACAAAATATATCATTAGGGAATTTTAGCAGCTAAGCACATGGGCGTCCGCAGAAATGTTTCTGGGGGGGGCACATTTTTACTTCATCACCATCCCCCTTGCACCGTTTTCCCCTCTGCCTTGCACCCTTCTCGCCCTCCCCCTTGCACCCTTCTCCCCCTCCCCCTTGCACCCTTCTCCCCCTCCCCCTTGTACCCTACTCCATCTCTGCCTTGCACCCTTTTCTACCTTGCACCATTCTCCCCTCTGCCTTGCACCATTCTCCTCTCTGCCTTGCACCCTTCTCCCCTCTGCCTTGGGACATCAGAAAACATGACAGCCCTCAAGAGCGCCATCCGCAAATACCACCAGATGATCCGCACCACCAAAAGGACATCATTCAAAGAGTGGCTGGACAACAATGCCCACAACAGCAAGGAACTCTTCTGCATCGTCAAAGAGCTCTCCAACCCCAGCGCCTGCAACAACATCACACCGTCGCAAGATCTCTGTGACTCCCTCACCACATTCTTCCACCGCAAGATCGCAGATATACATGACAGCTTCGGACCCCAGACTCCGCCTCCAGCCACCAAACCAACGACCTCCACCACCACCCTCAGCGCATGGACCCCCATCAGCACTGAAGACACCACCGCGTCATGAACACCGTCCACTCCGGCTCCCCATCCGACCCATGCCCTCATCATATCTTCAACAAAGCTGACACCATCATCGCACCCCACCTCCGGAACATCATCAACAGCTTCTTCACGTCAGCCACCTTCTTTGGAAGCTGGAAACACGCAGAAATCAACGCCCTTCTGAAGAAACCAACAGCGGACCCCAAAGACCTCAAGAACTTCCGCCCCACCTCGCTCCTCCCCTTCCCAGCTAAAGTCATTGAGAAGACCGTCAATAAACAGCTGACTGCATTCCTCGAAGAAAACAACTCGCTCGACCCATCCCAGTCTGGATTTCGAGCCAACCACAGCACCGAGACCGTCCTCATCGCAGCCACCGATGACATCAGGACCCTGATGGACAACGGAGAGACAGCCGCTCTCATCCTCCTCGACCTCTCGGCAGCCTTTGACACCGTCTGCCACCGCTCCCTAATAACCCGCCTCTACAACGCTGGGATCCAAGGACAGGCCCTGGACTGGATCACATCATTCCTCTCCGACAGAACCCAGAGAGTCCGCCTCCCTCCCTTCCGCTCCGAAGCCACCAAGATCGGCTGCGTCGTACTCCAGGGCTCCTAGCTCAGCCAAACCCTCTTCAATATCTACATGAGCCCCCTCGCCACCATCGCTCGCAAACACAACATCAACATCATCTCCTACGCCGACGACACCCAATTGATACTCTCCCTCACCAAAGACACTCTCACAACCAAAGCCAACTTCCAGGATGGAATGAAAGATGTTGCAGAATGGATGAAGCACAGCCGTCTGAAGCTCAACTCGGACAAAACGGAGGTCCTCATCCTCGGTCAATCCCCATCCGCACGGGACGACTTCTGGTGGCCCACGCCGGTGGCACCACACCGACACCCACGGACCATGCACGCAACCTGGGATTCATCCTGGACTCATCCCTCACGATGACCAAGCAAGTCAACGCAGTCTCGTCCTCGTGTTTCAACACCCTACACATGCTCCGAAAGATCTTCCGATGGATCCCCACCGAAACCAGAAAGACGGTCACCCAGGCCCTCGTCACCAGCCGACTGGACTACGGGAGCGCCATATACGCAGGAACCACAACCAAACTTCAGCAACGCCTTCAACGCATACAGAACACCTCCGCACGACTCATCCTCGACATCCAGCGCCACAGCCACATATCCGCCCACCTGAGAAACCTGCACTGGCTCCCCGTCAGCAAGAGGATCACATTCAGGCTGCTGACCCACGCACACAAAGCGCTCCACAACATGGGCCCTGACCTCAACAGCCGCCTCTCGTTCTACGCCCCCACCCGCCAGCTCCGCTCCACCAGCCTCGCCCTCGCCACCATCCCACGGATTCGCAGAACCACCACCGGAGGAGATCGTTCTCCAACCTGGCACCCAAGGCTTGGAACTCCCTCCCCGCACACCAACGACTGACTCAGGACGATCTCACCTTCAGGAGACACCTCAAGACCTGGTTATTCGAGCAATAGCGGCACCCACCCCCCCTTCAGCGCCTTGACACCCTCACGGGTGAGTAGCGCGCTCTACAAATGTACTGATTGATTGATTGATTGCATTGCCTTCTCCCTTCTGCCTTGCACCCTTCCCCCCTCCGCCTTGCACCCTTCTCTACCTTGCACCCTTCTCCCCTCTGCCTTGCACCCTTCTCCCCTCCTCCTTGCACCCTTCTCCTCTCTGCCTTGAACCCTTCTTCTCTCTGCCTTGCAACCTTCTCCCCTCTGCCTTGTACCCTTCTCTACCTTGCACCCTTCTCCCCTCTGCCTTGCACCCTTCTCCCCTCCTCCTTGCAACCTTCTCTTCTCTGCCTTGCACCCTTCTCCTCTCTACCTTGCACCCTTCTCCCCTCTGCCTTGCACCCTTCTCGGCCACCCCCTTGCACCCTTCCTACCCAATGGAGGGGGCTGCCACCTGGAACAATGGCACCATTTCAAAAGCATGATGGACTAGGGCTGGCCCTGATTGGGCCCACACCGGACCCCCTTGCCTCCCCCCACCACGGACGCCCATGGTTAAGCATATAAGTCATTAGTACAAATAACTCAGTACAGTTCTAGGTGAAATCCAGCATAGATTCACCTTCAAAGAGTGGGGTAAAGGGAGATCCCCTTCCAAAGAAATCGCTTTAAAGGACTTTAGACAAAGCCAGTTGTGCATTCTATATGGGTGCATGTTTCCCAGGATATGCACCAAGAGAGAACAAGCAATAAGAAACAATTTACCACAGAATACATTTGAGGACTCTTTCATGGTAGCATTACATTGAATCTGTAGACGTTCTCACAGTTAGTTCGGTAGCACAATGGATACTTTGTATGTTCATAGCCTGGGAGGGTTGAAGTGCACTTGGGACATAGCAAAGAAGTCTCTGGGAATAGTTTATTAGCGCAAGTCTTGCTATTCTAGATTTGAAATGTAAGAAACGACAACATGGCGGGCCACTTGATTTTTGGTGATGTCAGTACAAGATGGAGGACCTTGTAAACACAACTCGAGTGAGCAAAAGCCCAAATTGGAATGCTGTTGAAATGAAAGGAGATAAACTGCCACAACCCCCCCTCTGATGATTTCAAATCTTCACTTTAATTCTTTATAATAAAAAGTAATTCATTAATTTTGGGCCCTTCTTGTTGGATTTGCCCAAGTCTTTTAAGGTATCCTATAGATCCCTCTGCATTTCTTCAATCTTTCCATCCTTTCCAACCTTTCTTCCTCTCATTGCTGGCAGATTCTTATACCCACAATCCATACCATTTGGTAATGAAATTGTTTTGTAAACTTTCAAGGAAACAACCACACAAGCAATACCAAGTGATATAGGCAATAGAGGAAATAGAAGCAGTTTCAGAATTCCTCCCCCTACACTGTGAAACCAACCCCTTATCTTGGCAAATCGCTTTCCAATGGACCTTACTATCGCTCCTAATTCTTCTCACGCATATGACTCTTCTAGCTCTTTAGTTTATGCGTTATATTCATAATGTTACTTGTATAGCCATCAAGCTTTTCATCTAATCGCGGAATGTACCCACAACATTTCAGAGCATGAATGACCACGCACACTCTGTCTTCATTTGCGAGGAAAAATTCCAATGCAAGGCGATTTTGCATAATCGTAGGTCGCATTGCAAGCATCTCTTTCTTTATTACAGATAATGCACCGGCTGTGTTAGTGGCAAGCCGATCAACTACAGTGGACACTTTTCTAATCTTAACATCCTTAATGCCACTCCTATGGATGGTATAAGGGCTCTAAAAATATCAATAATATCTGTTTGAAGTTACGATTTCCCATTCTTATGTATCGTTCAAGATTAAAGTCTAACTCATTAGTGTGATATATTGTAGGGAAAACTAAGGGTGCATAACAACACAAACATAATCGATCCGTTTTATACTTGTATCCAGTTTGAGAAGGTCTTTTCCTTCACCAAGTAATTATGTTCACATTTGCTCCAACCTAGTTTCTTAGCAGCCTCATTCCCCCCTGGATGCCATATATTGCACAAGAATTCCTTCTTTGTACTTCAATATTCAGTCTCATGGGTGGTTCTTTTAATGTCTCTTCACCTTTCCAAATATTATGTATGACACTAGTCTTCCCCTCTCCCCTTTCTTTGTCTATTTTTATTCTTTCATTTAATTTATCTATGAACATCTTGGTTGATTATTCAGGTTATGTCATGAATACTCTGGTTAGTACTATTAGTTAGGGGGTAAAGAATGTCATCATATAATCACGCTGATCCCTCGACTTAGACATTTGATCAATCAATTAATCAAACAGCGTTTTTATAGCGCAGCACTGCCACCCCTTAGGGTATCTGGGCACTGAGAGGACTGTGTCTCGAACAAAGAGCCAGGTCTTGAGCCTCTTTCTGAAGTTTGCCAGGGATGGTGCTGTTCGGAGCTGGAGAGGCAGGTCGTTCTATATCTTGACGGCAATGTAGAGTAAGGGGCGGCCCTCGCTGCGGCTGCGACGGATATCGGGGGGTGCGTGAGGGCAAGTGAGGAGGAGTGCAGGGTCCTGAGGGTAGGTGGAAGTTCAGTCGATGGTTGATGCAGACCTGTTCTTGGTCATGCAGAGCTTTGTAGGTGAGCATGAGGATCTTGAACTGGCATCATTTCTGGATTGGGAGCCAGTGAAAGTTTCTGAGATAGGGTGTGATGTGGGTCCGTCTGGGGATGTCTAGAATGAGGCTGGTAGCGCCATTCTGTATGGTCTGGAGTCTTTTGAGGAGTTTAGTAGAGATGCCAGCATAGAGGGCATTAATATAATTGAGACAGATGGCGACGAGGGTCTGAGTGATGGTCTCCCTGGTGTTGACTGGGATCCATTTAAATATTCTGTGAAGCATGCAAAGGGTTTGGGAGAAGGAGGAGACTACTGAGTTGACTTGTCTTATCCTGGTCAGTTTGCAGACCCCAGGCCCAGCTCTCCAGTGCTGCTGCACCCTTCTGATTCCTCCTCGTCTTTTTGAGTGCATTCTCCTGCATTTTCATTGCTTTTTTTTACAGCTTTCTCCTTCATTTCACCAACTTTTCCTAAGTGCTTTCTACTGCTTTTGCCTTATTTTCTACTGCTTTCTCATTCCTTTCACCCCATTTTTCTGAGTGATTTCTCCTGACTTTCCCTCGTTCTTTACTGCTTTCTCTGTCTGTTCCCTCTGTTCATCGGTGTGCTTTCTCCTGCTTTTGCCTCATTTTCTTTTACCGCTTTTTCCTTTCTCTGCTCAATTTTCTGATTGCTTTCTCCTGCTTTTGCCTCGTTTTTTCACTGCTTTCTCCATGAAGCAGCAAGCCACTCCAGCACCTTGAGACCTTCATGGGGTGATTTGCCACACTTTATAACTCCTGGTTGATAAACATTCTGATTCCTTAGTCATTGAAGAGATCAGAAGATCTTCAATATACTGAATCAATGTTGAAATAAATAGTAGCTGCAGAGACTCTAAGTTATTTTCAAAAGTATCAGATGGGCTTTCAGCATACCCTTGTGGATACAACACCACAAAATGGTCTTCTCTTGGAACTGGAATATGAAAAAAACCGGTTCTCTTCATGTACTGGGGCCAAGAAGATAGCTTGGCAAAGGGCAATAACAGGGAACCACTCAGCCCCTGTGGGAATATGGTATAAGATTACAGCAGGATTCAATACCACAAGATAGCATGGAACGACCAATCGGTTAACCTCGCTGAGGTCCTGTACAACCCCTTAATTCTTGTTGCACTTCTGTAAGGCCATGATTGGGGACTTATACGGACTCCCTATAACTTCCTTCAAGATGCCCTGCTCTGCCATGCTCTTGATGATGGGGTGATCCATGCAATAGCCTCTGGGGACAATTTGTAAGGGGGCGAATCATGGAAAAACAGCATTAGGTTGGAGAGTGATCTTAAGGGGCTTGAAATCTTTAATTAGCATGATCTCTCTTCTCCTGAAATCCCAGACTCCCATTTCACTCAGATCAACTGACAAATCCTCTATTATAATGACTGGGTATAATCAGACAACAGGCTCTGGGGAATGCAACTTAAACTCGGCATCAGCTACCTGTGTTTCAATTCCGACCCCGTCCTGGGTGCAATATATAACACAATTGTGTTTACAGGGGAGATGCTGTCCTAGAAGGTTTACAGGATTAAAATCACAGATTACAGACTGATCTTTAATGTCTTCTATTGTCACCAGTATGAGAAAGTGTTTAATTTGTGCTGGTGGTTTCCATTGCTCGGCACTAGCACTAAATTGTTAACACTAGCCCTTAGAGCTGTCTGCCGCATGGCTTGCGTTCAAGCTATTCTTGTAGCTTTAGGGCCTGGAAGATTCTGAATTGTCACACTTGCAGGGGTGTGAGTGTTAGAAGTTGTGTTGGTACTTTTGTTGGCAGCACTGACAGGGGAATGGGTAGTAAGAGCTGTGGTAGTGAAGAACCGGGTTTTAGAACCGATAACGCCCGATGTCTTCGGATTCCCCTGCCTCGGCAAACAGAGACACTGGACACTTCTTGATGACGTCAAATACCAAGTTTATTGGCTGCAACCAGGAACAGAGGTCTACGAAGCACAACACGGGTAGTTCGCTAGAGACTGCTCAAATTGTCTTTTATGCCAAAAATCACATTCCAGTCTAGCATCGATTACATACAAACTGACCAATAAGAACGTGACATTTCAAAAGTAGCGCATGATGACAATCTCACTTTCCGTTGTCCAGCCCACCAGAAATGACCAAGCACATTCCAATATCCTGTTCGATCAGGCCGGACAAACCCATTATAAAGCTTCAACCCAAATCAGTGATTAAGCCATAAAGGAAGGAACAGAAACAGATGAGAAGCAAGATAGAAGGGTGGGTGCAGTGTACCATAAACTCAGCAATGTCCTGCTCTTTGATCTTTATCTGACCAGCTGCTTAATAAGGAACTTGCTCAGCGAAGTCAGCCTCGGGCAAGGGAGTCAGTCCGGCCAGGTCAAACAAGAGTCAGCTAAGGTGTACGTGTCTCAAGGACTCGTTCGGCCGCAGTCATCGGCCTATGTGAGGGCAACCACACAAAATGGAACCCAAGGGTTCAAACGAAATCCCTGAATACGTAGTGTTCTCATTGATCGATTATTGCGAAAACACTCGTACACACCGCACTCGTGATTTGAGGTCCGCTGATACCAAAATCGTCTATATCCGATGACCTTTATTGCACGGGTTCAGAATCTACGAACCACGGACCCTCGAACTACGGAACCACAGTAGCCTCCTGACGAGGGCCCTGACATTTATTGTTTTACAATTAAGCAATGGCTAAAGGGGCAGTAATTTGATTGGTGCACTGCTGATTTGTAATGCATACAACTTGGACTTCCTTTCCCGAAAGGGCTAGGATAGGGACCTCAGCTGTTCTAACTGTTGAACGAGTGGCTCTAGTGTAAATCAGGAAGGATACTGGATGCTTGTTAACCTCTCCTTCCACTCCGGTCCAGTTTCAGGACTGCACCAAGTACACACACTCCTCCCCCGTCAGGCACCATCATTAGCCCTGATTTAAATCTAGAGAAGTCTCGAACATCATAGAAACTGGACATCCTTGGGCCATCTTCGGGTTCTGGGGTAACGTATGGTTTGTCTGAGAATGGTGATAACCTTCTTGCTTCTGCATCGGATTGAAAGAATTCATGCAGAATTCCAGATTTCGGAAACTTCGGGGCTGCCAGACGAGGGTGGGGTACTGGAGGGAGCTCTCCCTGTCCTGGTAAGCTCATCCCCTGGGAATCTGCCACAATATGGTCTAGATTGTATTGGTACTCATGCTTTCAGTGCCCCACCTTCTTACAGATGTGACAGTGCATAATCTTCCTTAGGACACTTGTGCATGTTCCTGTCTTATTTCCCCTACCTCTCCGCCTTCTTGCTACATTCCCATTATAATTCAAAGAAACTCCTTGCATCGCTGCTCCCAAACTGGTCTAACTTGGGACCTCGGAACAGAAGCTTGAACTCCTTAGCTCCTCTGTTCTGTGCTAACTGTGTTTGGGCTTTCATTAACATTTCCTTAAGCCCTTTGTGCTTTTCTTCTAGGATGTAGCTGTAGTATATCGCATACTGTAAGATCTCATGAACTAGCTTTCTCTGCCAGCAAAGGACACCTTTGGTAATTTGTTTACTAATCTCTGGCCGTAGACCGCACACAACGGATGCTAGAAACCCTCCCATATTTTCTACCAGCAAGTTCGTACATCCAACTGTGCTCTCGATACACCTGCATCAACCTCCCAAAATAAGCGTACACTGACTCATTTGGCTGTTCGGAGGGTCAGAAAATCCTAGGCTAATTCCTCTCCCTTTTGGGAACCCTTGTTTTCTGGTGCTTTATGACCTCATGTATCTGGTTTTAAAAATGGGCGAAAGGGCATTTGTCCCTGTCACCCCAGGTGGTTCCTGTGTAGGCCAATCTACTGCTCTTTTACACTCTGCCCACAGATCCTTTGGGATTGCCACCTCAAACAACATTTCCAAGTCTTCCCACAAAACCTTGGAAATGGTCATGATTTGTTTCATCTGGGTGAACCATTTATCAGTATTCTCTCTAAGCTTCGAAAGAATATTTGTGACATGGAAAAGGTCTAATCAAGACCACAGGACATGTACATAGGCTCCCCCCTGTACCTTACGCAAGGGAAACTCCTTTACTGTTTGCCAACCTTTCCTTCCTCTATCCCTATCGACTCTTCTCTATTTTGCTTTATCTTGACCTTCTCCTTCATGACCACAACTCCTTAACTTTCTCAGTATGACTATATTCCCTAAAGTCCACAAGCAGTTCCCTCACATGGGTCACCTCATCTCTCTGGAACCAGGATCAAGTTGGGGCAATTTAGATCTCGGGGAAAACCGTCTCGACCATGAAGGTGCAGTGCTTGTTTCTATTGCCTATTAGTTAGAGTCGGCTCCAATCGGAACCGTCACCTCGGCTTCCAGATCTGTCAGCGTGCTTTCGCTACCTTAAATGCCATTCATGGAACACGCCCACAACAAGGACAGAGAAAAGTATGGTCTCAGTATGGACTTTGGTGCTCTCCGACTAGAGCCATCACTCTCTTTGGGTTCAGTAGCAGTTGGTAAGTATTTTAATAAGAATGACAGAGAAGGGCTATCAAGTCAAAGCTTTATATAAGAGAATTTATGCAGGTTACATAATATATCAATGGGAATTTTAGCAGACAAGCATATACTTCATAAGTATAAAGAACTCAGTACAGTTCTAGGTGAAATCCGGCGTAGATTTGCCTTCTTAGTGTGGGGTAAAGGGAAATCTACATTGTTTTATGGGACTATAGACAAAAACAGTCATGCATTCTATCCACATGGCGGCACGTTTCCCAGGATAAGCACCAATAGAGAAATTAGCAATAAGAAACAATTTACCACATAACTTAATACATTTGAGGACTCTGTCATGGTAGCATTACATTGAATCTGCAGACATTTCACAGTTAGTTCGGCAGCACAACGGGTATATCGTATGCCCATAGCCTGGGACATTTAAAGCGTCCCCGGAATATAGCAGAGAGGTCTCTGGGAACAGGTTTCAGTTTATTGTGTGAGTCTTGCAATCTTCATGGTTTGGAGGTCAATCTGGGCAAAGGACGAAACAGGATTCACCAGGCGAATTATCCTAGACTGCCTCCGGCTGGACAATGTTCGCAAGATCCCCTGGTAAAAATACGTTCTTACGTCCTATAAAGAAATTTATAACCTGGACATTCTTGATGACCCTTCAAGTGTCGTTAATATACCCAAGCAGGAGGTTAAAAATGCTTACTTGGGGACTAAATCTAATTTGCGTAGAGTCCAATGTAGCCATTTTACAACCCATGTTTTTTACCATTCTAACAAGGAGGTCGGCAAGGGCATGCCTATGTATTTAAAAGAAATTACCAAACAATCCCATCAGTTTGTTCTCACTAGGCTGAGACTAGGTATTGTCCATAATTTGGTGGCATTCCCACGGATGAAAATATACAGTTCAAGCCCTTGCCCGTGTGATGGTACCACCAAGCAAAGCACACTGCACTTTATGCTAATTTGCCCATTATACTTGCACATCCGACTGTTATCTTAAACCTGTTTTTAAGAAATACTGTGTCCACTACTGCCCATGCCATGAATTTACTATTTGCACTTGACACTTTGGATATCTGCTTTTTTACTGCTACTTTTATTCTAAAAGCTGTGTCTCATAGGAAAAGTCTGGTTTTTTAAGCATGACCTATTTTGCACAAATCCTATTGTCAAATATTTGTCCCCAACTGAGTTGCTCCATTTATTGTGATCTATGTTTTTTGCTGTGTATTTTACCCTGCAATTTTTTATCATTATATGCGTTTATGATTGTTTATAAATAATCGAATAAAGCTTTGAAATTTGAATTTGAGTCTTGCAATCCTTAATTTGAAACAAAGGAAACAACACCAACACATGATTTTTGGTGACATCAGTACAAGATGGAGGACATTGTAAACACAACTCGATTTAACATATGTTCAAATTGCAATGCATTTAAAATGAAAGGAAATCAAGTCCACAACCCTTAGGAAACAGATTTGAACTGGCTTAAAGCGTCATTTCAGGTCTCCTTGTGTATGCCACATCAGCCTAAAGCTGTGCCTCTGGAAAGAGGAATCAGTGAAACTCTGAACCTACAGTAGCAGCTTGCTCTGACAAAGGCGTACCTGGAAAAGGTAATGTTTTGGAGTGAGTAGTTAACTAATTCTGCATGCGTGGGTTACCTCTGACAGGTGCCATAGCTGTAGTCCAGCACGTGTGTTTGTTTTCATTTTTGTAATATATTTTTTTTATCAAAGAGAGCAATAGCATTCAGTACGTCCCAGGCACACAGCAGCTGGATTTCAACATAATCTGCTTAAAAATACATTAATCTGCTGTTAGATCCTGTGAATGGTGCATACTCCGTCTCCCTTTGCTCTTCTCTTTGCTGGAGCCTCTTTCTTTGACCTCTTCTCATTTCCACTCTCCCTGTCGTGTCCTTGATGTTCACCTGTTTCCCTATCTACGCTGGGGGCCAGTCGGTTCTCTATTCGTCTCCTTCCACTATTACTGCTAGTTGTGCAATTGTGTGTGGGGGGGGGGATACCTCTGGGTGTCTATATGTGTGTGGCAACCTCCCTGCACAGAAACAATCCTGAAAGGAGTATTCCTGTGCAGAATGCAGAAAAATTACAAAATGTTACCCAAAAAGGTCTCAATATTGAATAAAGGAACATGTGAAAAGTAAATAAGGACTGCATTAATGTACATACAGCTTAATCAACAGTTCTGTCTACTGCATAGAAATAAGGTGTAAATAAATTACAAGTGCATGCCAACTTTCAAAAGTTGAATGAAGTGATTGACATTTTTTGTCCACTTTACTATTTACTTTTTTAATTAATAATGCAACTCCTGTCCCGTTTGTAGCCTTAAAAACAAGCGAACCCAAATAACCTCATTGATCTGCGGGGAATGAGATTTTGGTATCAATTTATGATCGAATTAATAATTTATCTCATTCATGATTTGGACCGCTAATATCTGTCATTGAGTAAAAGACAACTCCCACATAGGTTAGTTAAACCCCATTAAATGACGCCACTCTGAAGAACCACTTACAACTGATAAAGTTTTAAGGCTTTTATATAAAAGTCAGATTTAGAATGCGAATACAATCTTTTCCAGATAAATCTCAAGTATACAAAATACAAAATCAGTTCCTTAATCAGAATTTAAAGTTTCAATGTAGAGTGGTTCCCTTTGCGTCATCTATAGAAAGAGAAAATAATCAAGTTAAATCTGTCCCTACTCTATACTAGGTGACATCCCTATTTCGCAAGTTCCTTGTACCCTAAAAAGGTGTCAGCAGTTTGACTTCCAAAGAAGTTCAAACTCTCTTAGCCTCTAAAGGTAACTTAAGTTTAAGAAGCAGTACCCTCTCTGCCTACCCATCCGCTCTTCTAAGGGTCCTCGGCCTACTGCTCCCTTGCGCTCTGATCTCTCTCAGCGCATCTGCTCAAGGCATCTACCCTTGCCTTGCTCTGAGCAATTTACCTCGCTGTTCCTAATCTCCAATTGCCAATTGCTCTTTCCTGATTGCTCTGATTGCTCCCCCCTCCCCGGGGTGCTGTCCCTAAAATACACAATCACAGTGTGGGTGGAACGCCCCTTGACGCCCACCACGGACTTCCCCCGATGATGTCAACTTCTTGCTTCTTCCATTGGTCCATTCCTTGCGTCGTTCGTCAAGTTGACCCTTCTCCTTTCGATGTCATCTTCATCATCTCATCATTGACATTTATTGACTCTTTCGGCTCAAGTGTCATAGGAACTTGGACAAGGCCTTAACTTATCTGTACACTTCTTAACCCTCTAGATCATGTGAATGGTCTTGTCAAAACATAGTCCACTTCAACATATGCCTCTCCTCACGTTCGAGCAACAAGTTCCGTCCGGCATTGTCACCTTAAATCTAACAAGTGCTAGACTTCTCGGCTCTCACGTCCACATCAAACTATTTACGACTTTTACAAACCCTCTAAATTACATTCTTGTGACTATGCTCCTTCGAACTCTTGGTCAGTCAGGTTACAAACACAAATGACCTAAACTTCTTCCAGCATTCCTACAAAACTCTCTATACAGTATAACCTTTGGCCTACATTTACTTTTAGGAAAGCCCTAGTTATACTTGAATACATTCTACATCAAAATATATAATATATAGAATACAACTGTATAGCATATAACTTATGCATTCCCCGTGGTTACATTATCATATACGTTTCCTACATTTCTTCATGTTACATTTCTCTACGTTTATGCTTTTCCACATTACAATTCTCGCCGCTTCTCCATTTAAAGTTACACATATACGCAAATTCTACTGTGCACGTTCTACATTTCATAAGCATCTCTACATTACCCATCATGTATACAGGCCTTCTAAATCTAATGCATTTTAACATGTGAATACATTTACATTTCCTATATCATGTTATCATATTCGTTGGCTTTTATGTTATAATTGTCAATATTACATTACGAGATACGTTTCATTCCTACGTTTATAACATATACGTCTAAATATGGTTACGATATACTCTGCATTCAAATTGCGCTCTCTCAGTTCCCCCCTTTGATGACTTTTAGGAGTCATCACTAAAAGCAATTTGAATACATCATTTATACCGAACTAGTTACATCAGTTCCTCTTTTTATCGATTCAAGCGTTCTCAGACTTTTATATTGCTGATCTTGTAGGACAGCTAGTCTCCTCTCTTGGTCTCTCATCGATCTTTGTAACTTGTTCGACCTATACCACTTATACAGTTTTACTAATCCTAATAATGTAATTATGCAAATTAATACTATTAATACAGGCTTTAAAATATACCAAACTATACTTTTGCCTAGATTAGCAAACCAACTTCCAACTTTTCCCATTCCATTTCCTACTTTTTCCCAAACATTTACCTTTGATAAATCTTCAATTTCTTGATGAATCTGTGTAATGTTCTGTATGACTTTCTCAAGTGGTTTTGAATTATCAGGAATATAAGTACAACATTCCTGAACTTTCAAAGCTTTACAAACTCCGCCTTCCTTTGCTAATATTACATCTAAAGCAAGTCTGTTCTGTAAAACCATTGCTCTAATCGATTGCATCTCACCTTCTACTAACATTAGTGATCTTGCAGTGCTGGCAGACAATCTATCCACGACTGTCGCTAACCTTCTAATCTTAACATCGTTAAGAATCAACCCTAACAATGGAAACATCGCTCCAAATACATCTCCTACTACTTCTGCATCTCCTACTTCCCTTTTCGTCCTCCTCGAAGCCTTACCTTCTATAATCGCTAAATCCTTTGCATGATATATTTTGGGGAAGACAATTGCCAAGTAACACGAACCATACCAATTGTCAGGTAGTTTTACATAGGCATTTCTCCCACATACAAAATACACATTCGGAATAGCTTGCATTCCCTTCATAAAATCTTTCGTGTAATACTCTAGTTTAAAAGAGTGCTCGCAACTAACTTCACCTACGAATTCACTCTCATAATATGTCTTGCTTCGAGTTAAACATAACTTTCCTTTCTGCGTTCTATCCAATGCTATTGGACCATTGCTCCCTTTCTTTTTATGTGCCTTCTCTTCTTCGGTCCAATCAGTTTTCCACTGTCCTGACATTTTTAGAATCTTTTGCCTTCTGTATCGATCATCTACTTGTCCTATAAACTTCTTTTCTACCTCTGACACCTTGCAAGTCAGGTTATTTCTGCGTGCATATGATGTATCCAACGTATCCCAAGGAAGGAAGAATTTGGCTAGTCTATCCTCCTTTTTGTAATAGTCCCACTTATTCATTTGCTTATAATTCGGAACTTCAGGCAGTACCGAATCATAATTCGAAAAGTAGTACTCAAATCCTTCTCTACCATAAAATATACTAAGCAGTAAACTACATGTTATCCCATAAGTCAATGGGAGATGATGATATCGAATGCCCTCGTCTACAGAAGCCGGTAATTGCATACAGACGTAGCAATCTTTGGCCTCCATGGCATCAATATATTCGTACAATAATTTGGCATATGCATTTGACCTAAAATTTCCCTGTGACTCATCTACGTGTAATCTACGAGTTTCATCTGCTAGTAACGCCTTTTCACGTATGACATTGCTCTCCTCCTTCTTTCCATCAAGAGCAGGTTTCAAAGTCGTTACAATTTTTGCATTTGTTATTTCTTTATCTGTTTCATATCCTACTATGAATGATATTGTTACTACTGTAATTATGAGAAATATCACTATTGCTATAAGTGTACCTACTATACATCTAGCTTTTCTGTTTGGGTTGCCGTTCTCCATGTTGTCAAAACAGCGTGACTCTTTCTTTTGCGAAAAAGTTTTCAATTCAGTCCTTAGCTTGCCTTATCTTCTTCTCAATTTGTAAAGTGCTCTTTTATCAACAAAGTCTCTTTTTCGCAACAATGTCTCTTTATTTTTAACAACAGACAACCCTAACCCTTCTCCGTCCTCTAAGTGTAATCCCTAATTTTATTCTTCTTTCCACTCGGCGCTAGGTTATCTTCTTCTTTATAGTTTATATACAAAAGTCTCTATGTATCAACAATTATTCTCGTACCTGCAGCTCTTGCAACTAGTTCCAACAATTCAAAACGAATGATCTTGTCTTCTTCCTCTGATATCTGATGACCAAATGTTGGAAATTGTAATCTGTTCAACACTAAATCCTTAATCCAACTCAAATATGGGGGTATGGGAAGTGTGAAAGTCAGTAACCCCTCAGTCTCGAGTCCAGGCGTCAACATCCATATCTCCACTGCCACAAATGGATCGAGATCGATTACTTTCACACTCTTCACTCTCCCAGATTTCTGTCCCCAAGACATCTGCTAGATAAGTCCACTCTGGGGTGGCGTACCTTCTGCAGGGCACACGTACCCTTCTCGACCTTCGTGGACTCTCAGTTCCTGAGTCAGTCGTTTCTTCCTCCTGATCCGATTCTTCAGCGATCGGGACAAGAGTTCTTTCTTGCTTTTCTTCCGAGCTTGGCCTTTTCTTTCTCTCCGGCCAACTGGCTTCGTCACTCCTTGTTTTTCTGCTCCTTGTTCTTGGACCAGTCTCTTGGTCACTCTCAGCTTGTTCAGTTTCCGATTCAGTCTCCCAGTTACTGTCTTCTCCTGAGACGACTTCGGTCTCGCTAGTGTCTTGACCTTCGTCGACCTGTTCTGTCACAGTTTCAGCCTCTTCGATCACCTCCACAGCTTGGCTTTCCCCCTCTATGGCTTCTCCACTTTCCGCTGGATTTTCATCCGAGAGAGGAGCTGTTTCTTCTAGAGGTGTTGGCACTCTTCTGGTGTGTGAGGCATGTATCCAATTTGGCAAACCTCCACACTTCACTGCTGTGTTCGTGACAAGTATGACTTGAAACGGTCCTCGCCAACGCACGTCTAAGCAGTTCTTCCTGACATGCTTCTTCACCAGGACCCAGTCTCCCGGACTCAGGTCATGGCACAAGTCTTGTGCTGATGGAACCTCTGCAGCCTGGACCTGGAGGGACACAGAATTAATGGCATCAGATAGTCCCTTGCAGTAGTCCAAAATCAAGTCGTCTGTGATGTTCACTAGCGCTGCAGTCGGAACCGATGGCAATCTCATAGCTCTCCCCATTAGCACTTCATGTGGAGAGAGACCTGTTTTCCTATCAGGTGTGCTACGTATGCTCATAAGAACCGCTGGAAGTGCGTCTGGCCAACTCAGGGATGTCGATGAACAAACTTTAGCCAGTCTGGACTTGATTGTACTGTTGATTTGTTCTACAATCCCTGAAGCTTCAGGTCGATAGCTGCAGTGTAACTTTTGATCAATATTCAAAGCTGAGCACAACATCTTCACTATTTCGCTGTTGAAATGAGTTCCTCTGTCTGATTCCAAAGAGGATGGCACCCCAAATCTCGGTATCAACTCTCTAAGTAACAGTTTCGCTACTGTAAGTGTATCGCATCTACGTGTAGGGTAAGCTTCAACCCATCTAGAAAATATGCAGACAATCACTAAAACGTATCTGAGTCTGTTACATGGAGGCATTTCTATAAAATCAAGCTGCATTCGATTGAAAGGCCCCCCAGACCTTCCTATGTGACTCAATGTAACTGGTGTTCTCTTTCCCACGTTTAGTTGCTGACAGATCGCACATCGCTGACATACTGCTTCTGCCGCTACTCTAAACTTAGGGTTGAACCACGTTTGTCTGAATACTCTCACCATGGCATCTCTACCTATGTGTGCTGATCCATGCAATTTCCTTGCCATTGGACTAACAAGTTCATTTGGTAAAACTGCTCTCCCATCGGCAGATACCCAAAAATTCATCTCACTTTTCTCACAACCCGCTGTTTCCCAGCTCTTTTTCTCATCATCTGGTGCATTCTCTTGGACACTCCTCAACTCATCCCACGTATCTACAGTGTCTAATAACATCGTTAATTCAGTTCTTTCTTGAATTCCCCCCACTTTCACATCAGTGTGAGAATATCCTTGCTCTGCACAATAACGTGCTACTTCGTCGGCATAGCGGTTGCCTTGCGACACAAAGTCTACATTTTTAGTGTGTGCAGCACACTTGACAACGGCTATGGCTAACGGACCTTGTAATGCATCTAACAAAAGTCTCACGAATTCTCCATTCCTAATGGGAGAACCCGAGGAGGTCATGTAACCTCTTTGAGACCATAACTGCCCATAATCGTGAACTACCCCGAAACCATACTGGCTATCGGTGTATATGGTGACTCGAAGTTTGTCGCCTGCTAAGCAAGCACGAGTCAAAGCAACAATTTCAGCTACCTGTGCGGAGTGTACTCCTTCCAGGCAGGCGGCTTCTACGACTCTGGTAATCGTGCAAACTGCATAAGCTGCTCTCAGCTGACCAATATCGTCTCTTACGCATGAACCATCAACAAAGAAAATTTCATCAGGGTCAGTCAATGGCTCATCTACGATATCGGGTCTCGGTTTGGTGCATAGTTCAGTCACATCGAGGCAGTCATGATCTGTACAAATTTCGTCTTCCACTTCATTTGGAAGTGGCATCAAAGTAGCAGGATTCAAGACGGAGCATCTTTTCAGGGTCACATTCTCGGCAGCCAGTATGACTTGCTCGTAGCGTGTGAGCCTGCTATTCGTCAGATGCTGAGTCTTAGTCCTGGTCATTAACAATTCCACAGAATGCGGTACGTACACCACTAACTGATGTCCCATCACCACGCTTTCTGATCTCTCAATGCTGACACCCGTTGCAGCTACGGATTTGAGACATCCGGGCAACGCTGCGGCTACTGGATCTAATGTAGCCGAAAAGTACGCTACTGGCCTACGCGCATCTCCGTGGATCTGGGCTAAAACTGCTAAAGCGCATCCCTCTCTTTCGCAGCAGTAAAGCAAAAATGGTTTTGTGTAATCAGGCATCCCTAAAGCCGGGGCGCGACATAAGTCCTCCCTCAGCTGCAAAAATGCCATCAAACAGTCTTTGTCCCATGGTACCGGATCACTCACTCCTTTGTGCGTCAGTTGTAATAACGGCTTTGCCTTCAGTGAGAAGTTGGCTATCCACTGTCGACAATAACCGACCATGCCTAGAAACATTCTGACCTCTCTTTGTGTTGTAGGCGCGTTCATTTTCATAATCGCCTCTATCCTGTCTGGAGACACCTTCCGTTTCCCCTTTTCAATCCTGTGGCCCAAGTATTGCACTTCAGTCTTACAATATTGCAATTTACTTGGAGACACCTTGTGCCCGTTCTCGGCCAAGTGATTTAACAAGGTTATGGTGTCTACTCTGCAAGCTTCTTCTGTTTCTGACGCAACTAGGAGGTCGTCTATGTACTGGACTAGAACTGAGTTCTTGGGCAGTACTAGACTTTCAAGATTTCTTTTTAAAAGCTGGTTAAAAATCGATGGGCTTTCTGTATACCCCTGAGGAATACGACACCATGTTAAAACGCGATCTTCCAGCTTAAAAGCGAAAAGATACTGGCTATCTTCATCTAAAGGAATCGAAAAGAAAGCCTGGCACAAATCTATCACGGTAAACCATTCAGCTTGGAACGGTATCTGAAATAATATCACTGATGGATTCGGTACCACTGGACAACATGAGACAACAATATTATTAATCTTCCGAAGATCCTGCACTATTCGGTATTTTCCACTAGGTTTCTGCAAACCCATAATCGGTGAGTTACATGGACTACCCACGATCTCCTTCAGTATTCCTTGTTTAATCATCGATTCGATCACAGGCTTTATTCCTGCAATCGTCTCTGGTGTCAACTTGTATTGTGGTGTTCTTGGGTACTCAGCATTGAGTCTTACCAAGATCTTTACTGGTTCTACTCCTTTGATCAAGCCTATTTCTTCCCCAGTAAAATCCCACACCTCAGCTGACACTTTCTCCCTCAAGTCCTGTGGAAGCTCCTCCACTGTTAAGGTAGGATATAGTTCCACGCATTCCTGCGACTTCATGACTTTAAAATCGGCATCCTCATCGTTGGTCTGTACTTCTACCCCTTCAGGTGTGCAATGTATTGTGCAATTCAGTTTACACAACAGATCTCTTCCTAACAAACACACCGGACTAGAATCACAGATCACAAACTGATGTTCGTCACTGTAATTCCCTATCTTCACTGACACTGGTTCTGTCAGAGGATTCGTCATCCTCTTGTTTGCGACTCCTACCACCTGAATCATTTCTCCTGATACGGGCAGACCTGGGACTACCGCTGATCTCAACGTGGATCTAGTGGCTCCCGTATCCACCAAAAAGGTCGTAGGACATCCAGCTACTTCAGCCTCTACGTATGGTCCTCTCTGATCTACCTCCAAGGCGGCTCCTAGAGTACAGTCTTCTTCCCTACTCGCCCGCTGCCCTGTAAGAGGATCAACGTAGTAGCATTCCTCTCCTCCTACAAACAATGGCATCTGTCTGTAGGTCTTCCCTCCGTTTGAGATGCGAGGTGGTTGAGGAAACGGGGCTCGAGGAGTCTGCGTCCCCCCTTTGACAAACTTGCCCTTCGGGACTGTGGCTCCCTTAACCACGTTGTTCTGAACCTCCTCCTCCTCCTGTTCTAATTCCCCTGACTCAACATTGTAAGGACACTCGCGTCGCCAGTGTCCCACCTCATTACACTGATGGCATCTTGTCGTCTTTTTCAGTGTTGCGATATCCATTCTCGGTCTTGGTCTTTCTTCCTCATCTCTGCTCTGATTATTCTGTTTCTTTGCCGGCGTTCCTGTTCCCTGCTGCCGCTGTTTATCCTTCCCAGCAGCTTGCATTTGTACTAACATTAACTTTTCTTTAAGCTTCTTTGCCTTAGAGTCTATTTCGTCACTACAATACCTTGCGTATCTCAGAATCTCGTCTAAAGGTTTGTTCTGCCAACAGATCAGATGCTGCTGGATCATTAGGCATATTTCTGGTCTCAATCCGAGGACAAACTTTGAAACAAACTGTCCTATATCCTTGGGATCCATCACATCTAACCCGCTGTACTGCTTGAATGCTTTCAGCAATCGCTCATAAAACTCATGAACTGTCTCTTTCGGCTCCTGAGTAGTTCGATCTATCTTTACCCAGTCTATGTCTTGTACCGGCACTTTCTCCTTTAGCCATGTTATTACCCTCTCGTATTTTTCCATGACTCTATGAGATGGACCATTCGTCCTGGCTTCTCTCGTTGGCTCACAAGTGGGCCAGTCAACACTAAGCTTGCACGCCGTCCACAAATCTCCGGGTACTACGATATCGAACAGTGTGTTCAAATCGATCCACAGTACCTTCGAGATCTTCACGAATCTTTCTACCTGCTTGTACCACTCAACAGGATTATCCCTAAGCTTTGGGAAGGAATTAGTAAATGCCGCCAAATCCCCCCTACTCCAGGGCACATGAACGTAGCTTCCATTCGCGATTTCTCGCAACGGGAAGGCTTCCATTCGCATCAAGTCTGCGTCCTGAGACTTCTCCAGCACACTCCGTCTAACGGAGCCCTTCTTGGACCATCTTTCCTCCCATCTATCCAGATCTCTCCAAATTCTAATACACATGACCAATTCCCTTATGTGTACTCTTAGTCCAATCGTTCTGCGCTCATCTAAGTCTAGATCAGTGCAATTCAGCCTATGGTTGGCCTGCAAAGCTTTAGTTCGTGATATGTCTATCATGTACTTATCAGCCAATTCAGATAACTTTTCGTGAGCTGCCCTTGCTTTCCGAGTAACATCCTTGGATAAAAACAATATCTCATCTGGAGCGTACAGATCTAACCTCTCGATTGCCACTGTGCCGTCAATTATTTCATCTAAGTCTGATTTTAAACTCATTACATCTATGCGTCTTGCTTTTATTTCGGCTCTCAGTACGTCAGTCCTAGGTTGTTCTCTTATATCCCTCTCTCCTCCACTATGCGCCCTACGCCTGAGCACAGGTGAGTTATGAGGAATCTTTCTTCCATCTCTTTGTTCCCACCTCTCTAGATCCCAAGCCTTTCCATCTTCCCTTGGGGTGTGGTGGAACAATGCTCCTTCCTTCAACCCTACATTCTGTCTTTTGGACTCGGTTTCTCCAGATACAAGATAAGATCCTCCGTGCTGTTCTAAACCACTGTAACTCGCTTGCTGTCTGGTATCACTTAACAGACGATAGGGTCCTTCATGGCTCTCCATGCTCCCGCGATCTCTTTCGGGATCACCGGATGTATGGCGAGACGTTTCGCGACTCCCTAAATTCTCATGACTTCGTCCACTATCACCGGATGCGTGTCGAGACGCTTCGCGACTCTCCATGTTTCCGTGATTCCAATGTTGCACATTTTCATCTGGGGCATGGTGTGTGCACCTGAAAGTATTCCGATATTCCTGCGTCCTTCGTTCTCCTTCACTGAAAGTGACGCGAGGCACTTCGCCACACCCTGCACTCCTGTCATCGCACATTTGCCTATTGCCACTAATGGTAGGGCAATTATCTCTTCTGCTTCCTTGACTCCCTCTCTCCCACTCTGGGCTGCTTTCGCCAGCTCCACAATGAGAGAGGACCTTGTTATCCTGGTCTCTCCATTCAGCTCCTGTTTCTAAACTTTTATTCCTAGCCTCCTCAGCAGTGTCCCATTCTTTCAGATATTCCCTTAATTCTTTATAGGATTTCGGTTTTGGTCCCCTCAAATCCATCGATCCTCTTTGATCCCCTTGTTCTGTCCAGGGACCCGTCGCGGAATCTAATGGGGTACTCCGACTCACTGGTGCTAATCTCTGTCTTTGAGGATTCATCGTCTCATTCCTATTCTCCATCTCCGCCCATTCCCTGTCCCACCGTGCCTGTTCCTCCTGCTGGACCCCCTCTGGGTTGTAGATTGACACTATAGGGCCTATGGTGACAGGTACTTGTAAGGCATCTGGCATCTGGTACGACCTTGTACACTGCGTCTCTGGCACCTTCTGGACCACGAATCTTCCCACTACTCTCTGTTCGGAACTAGTTTGGGGTATTTCCTCACTCTTGTTGGAGTCCCACTCTGTTACTGGGATCGATTTATATTCTCCCCATCTAGCTCCGTCCCCTTGCTGTAATATGGGACTTGCGGATTCACCGCTATATGGAGGTGGTCTCTCTGTTAACAACCTCTCTAACAGATCTTCTTCCGTTTCGCTATCCTCATCTTCCTCTAGAGGTTTCTTTTCTCCTGTAGCTTCTATCATGGTGAACAGTTTGTCTGCTTCTATCTTTTGCACTCTCCACTTCTTAGCTTCCTCATCCCATTTAGCATCTTGTAATGCCTTTACTGATCGTCTCACTCTTTCTTGACGCCTCTTTACGCCTTTTGCGTGTGCTGCTTTAAACCATGCACTAAGAGCTTCGAATTGTGTTGGCCTCGGTAGAGGTCTTGTTGCAAGCATTACCGCTTTCAGTTGGTTCAACACGTCTAGTTTGAATGTTCCGAATCTCGGAAACGTCAGTTCCTTTTCTCCTTCTGTTAGCCTATTCCACTCCCTTATCCATAATATCGAATGTAAGCCTACATTCACTGCCATATGATACGCTGGTGTGCCTTCTGGTGGAGCTTCTTCTCCGGCATATAAGTTTCTTCTATTCCTCCTAAAGATTTTTCTTAAACCCTTAAAGCACTTCATTTTTGATGATCTACGATTTTCTCTTATTAATTCTCTCCCTTATTTACGTCCTGATGACAACCACCAATCCCGGTGCGACTCTCGCTAGTCAGCCTATCTCAACGCTGTTCTACGCCGACTGACCAATCTCAGCGCGACTCTACGCTGACGTCACTTGTTCCCTCTGCAGCAATTTCCTTCGTTTCTCACCTCGTCTCGCGATCTCACATGCGTTTCATTCATACGCCGAAAAATGACTACTTCCGTCCAAGCGATCACTTTTCTCTGACTGTACGGCCACAGTCTAACTGTAATTGCCACCTCAACTGGTGAGACGTCTTTCCTCGTACGGTCAGACGTTCACCTCAACTGATAGGTTACTTACACACAGTAAACGTACGACCAGCATGCGTTTACTCATACACTCACTCAAACGCTCCCCCTATCATCGGTCTGCGGGCGATCAATGGTACCTCATGACCCCCATTAAATGGTAGACAAATTACTCTGGGTGTTCGATACACCCGAACCACTTAAGTCCTCTGGACATAAGATTTTATCCGGTTGCGCGCGCTCACAACCTTCCCTCAATCACACTACAGGCATTCAACTCCGCTTGACATTATAACACAGGAACAACATAAAACACCGCAATCTTACAACGCATGACCCTTATACTCACTCTCGACCGATTCTGCTGCTTTTCTCTCGACGCACCGTCAGCACCTTCTTCGGCAGGGATTCTTCTTCTGGTCGTCGATGACTAGGGACCTTGGGGTAAACTAAACCTGGCCTAGGTCGTCTTCCTCAAGAAGATAACCATCATTACTCTGCTACCAACTGCGGGGAATGAGATTTTGGTATCAATTTATGATCGAATTAATAATTTATCTCATTCATGATTTGGACCGCTAATATCTGTCATTGAGTAAAAGACAACTCCCACATAGGTTAGTTAAACCCCATTAAATGACGCCACTCTGAAGAACCACTTACAACTGATAAAGTTTTAAGGCTTTTATATAAAAGTCAGATTTAGAATGCGAATACAATCTTTTCCAGATAAATCTCAAGTATACAAAATACAAAATCAGTTCCTTAATCAGAATTTAAAGTTTCAATGTAGAGTGGTTCCCTTTGCGTCATCTATAGAAAGAGAAAATAATCAAGTTAAATCTGTCCCTACTCTATACTAGGTGACATCCCTATTTCGCAAGTTCCTTGTACCCTAAAAAGGTGTCAGCAGTTTGACTTCCAAAGAAGTTCAAACTCTCTTAGCCTCTAAAGGTAACTTAAGTTTAAGAAGCAGTACCCTCTCTGCCTACCCATCCGCTCTTCTAAGGGTCCTCGGCCTACTGCTCCCTTGCGCTCTGATCTCTCTCAGCGCATCTGCTCAAGGCATCTACCCTTGCCTTGCTCTGAGCAATTTACCTCGCTGTTCCTAATCTCCAATTGCCAATTGCTCTTTCCTGATTGCTCTGATTGCTCCCCCCTCCCCGGGGTGCTGTCCCTAAAATACACAATCACAGTGTGGGTGGAACGCCCCTTGACGCCCACCACGGACTTCCCCCGATGATGTCAACTTCTTGCTTCTTCCATTGGTCCATTCCTTGCGTCGTTCGTCAAGTTGACCCTTCTCCTTTCGATGTCATCTTCATCATCTCATCATTGACATTTATTGACTCTTTCGGCTCAAGTGTCATAGGAACTTGGACAAGGCCTTAACTTATCTGTACACTTCTTAACCCTCTAGATCATGTGAATGGTCTTGTCAAAACATAGTCCACTTCAACATATGCCTCTCCTCACGTTCGAGCAACAAGTTCCGTCCGGCATTGTCACCTTAAATCTAACAAGTGCTAGACTTCTCGGCTCTCACGTCCACATCAAACTATTTACGACTTTTACAAACCCTCTAAATTACATTCTTGTGACTATGCTCCTTCGAACTCTTGGTCAGTCAGGTTACAAACACAAATGACCTAAACTTCTTCCAGCATTCCTACAAAACTCTCTATACAGTATAACCTTTGGCCTACATTTACTTTTAGGAAAGCCCTAGTTATACTTGAATACATTCTACATCAAAATATATAATATATAGAATACGACTGTATAGCATATAACTTATGCATTCCCCGTGGTTACATTATCATATACGTTTCCTACATTTCTTCATGTTACATTTCTCTACGTTTATGCTTTTCCACATTACAATTCTCGCCGCTTCTCCATTTAAAGTTACACATATACGCAAATTCTACTGTGCACGTTCTACATTTCATAAGCATCTCTACATTACCCATCATGTATACAGGCCTTCTAAATCTAATGCATTTTAACATGTGAATACATTTACATTTCCTATATCATGTTATCATATTCGTTGGCTTTTATGTTATAATTGTCAATATTACATTACGAGATACGTTTCATTCCTACGTTTATAACATATACGTCTAAATATGGTTACGATATACTCTGCATTCAAATTGCGCTCTCTCAATCTTTTTTATGTACAGTAACAGCCTTTTGTCTGAATCCTTCAACCTTTTTGAGAGATACAATAAACCATTTTGACATGAGCTGCAGTCTTTTACAGGCCTTGAGAGGCCTGTAAGAAGTCAACGTTAAAAATGTCGAAATACAGGTCTCTTTCGTCATGCCAGCGTGTGATAAAGGTACACAGGGTTAATTTCTATTTCAAGTTGAGGCTTAAAATTAATAAAAGTAGCAAGATCATCCATATCATAAAAACCTCTGAAGATGTATTTTCTGTACTAATAAGAATATCTCATATCTTAGTGCAACCCTACACTACTTTGTTTCTCCCTCCTCCTTTATTATTGGTCTTTCTGGTCTACCTACCTGTTGGCCAGCTAATGCATTCCTTCATTCTGGTTTTCCCTTTTGAAGTACCATTCCGTGATCCCCAAGTACCACAGGAGTTCGCACCCTTGAAGGTGTGTGCAGCATTGCAAATGACTAAGACTTCATGGCACTGTACGTGCTCACTCTTCACAGTCACTAGTAGTTGTCACAGCTGCCTGAAAGCCCTTTGGTTACAGATAACTCTAAATTTGTCCCACAGAGAGTTCCATATGTAGGTTCTTACATCTAGTCTTCGCAGGTAAAGTCTTGGCACAAAACCAAGCTGGTGTTAAGTGGAGGCGTGTGAGGACAAGTTTATGGGTCTGCCTGATGAATTAGGGGAGATTATGGGGAGCCTGAACTTACCATTCTGGGTAAGTCTGCTAGCATTTCCATAGCAGTCATTCTCAGATTTAACTCTGCAAAACATGGTGGTAGACCAGTTAATCTTGGTTGCACGGCTGACCGGCCTGTTAGCGTGAACACTAAATTGAGCAGAAAGGGGCAGCGTCCTCCATTCAATGCTGTATGGCTTGTAAGCGCTAATAATTTCTTAACTCAAACCCTGGTGGAAGTGATGGCATAGACAGAGAAGCTGACAGCAGTGGCAGTTCTGCTATCTGGTAAACACCAAGTAGGTTGGTTATGCCAGTTGAGTTACGGATGGTAAATCCACTGTAGTTTGGCAGCTTCTCTGTTATTAGTCTACCAAACATTTCATGATCATGGGCATTGTAGGAAGGTGGATATCTGACTATATGATTACCCCCAGTTTTTGCCTGGTGTTTTGCTGGTTTTCGACTTAGTTGGACTGGGACCCGGCTATTCAGGGCCCCCGGCTATCTGCTCTCTCTATAAAATGGACTCCATGTACTTTAGGTACATACCAGATTGATTACTGGGTCACCCTTGTGAGCCCCTGTATAGTGTACCGTAGGTGCACCCTAGGCCTACCAGGGACTGCATCATGTATTGTGCCACCCCTGGTTTGCCTTCCAAACTGACACCACAGTTCTGTTCACACAGCCTGGGTAAGGTGGTGTAATCCCCCCTTACTTAGATATAGTATACCTATATCTATATACATATATAGACACATATACACCTGTAAGTCACTCCTATGGCAGACCTCGACAATCCTTGAGGTAGAGTGCTTGGTTTTAGGTGAGAGGGTGCCCTAGCATGAGCTGAGCCCCTCTGTAGCTTTCAGGATCCATCTCCTTATAGCTGTTCTATGATATATGAGAAAAAAGTTTTGAGTCCCTGTTTTGTACATAGCAGATTTAATTTGCTAAGTTTGTCATTGATAGAAAAGGTCTAGCTTCAGTAGGGTCAGACTTCTATACCAATGTAAATTAGAGACACACACAAGGCAAAGTGGACACCTAAACCAACGAATAAATTGAAACCTTAAGTAAATATACCAAGCAAACAATATTACTATAAAAATGATCACAAAATTTATTTGTACCTCCCAACCGGGTTACAATCTAAAACAAAATCAATAACAAGAATTAAAAAGGTTTAAAACAACCACCATCAGTGGCAGTACAATGAATATCTCAAACAGTCAAAGTTAAAAACAGTCGACGCAGCGTTTCGGTGCTTTTTGGTTCTTGACACCTTCTTCAGGACATTAAAACATTTGACTCCGTATCTATAAATTAAAAAAAAAAATCAGTATTTTGTGCAATATTTTTTCAGTCCATCACACTTGCCTTGCTGATCCTTTTCTTAACTTAAAACTTGAATGTGTAGAGTTATGCTAACAACCCTTACTTACAATCGTCTAAAGCTTAGACAAGTCAATGATAGTAAAAATAAGGGGTTCATTTAGAGACAGGTCAATGATAGTCAAAAATAAGGAGCTCATTTAGAGACAACATTTTGAGATTTTGTAGATTAATTCAGTGACATATCGCTTTACACGTATTATCTACCTAGTAGTCGCCCATCCAAATTGAGATGAAAAATAAGACTCATACCTGTGATTTTAACAAGAATTAATTGAAGCATTTCAAATGATTTCCACTCTGCTACGAATATCTTAGGAATTTCATATTTCCCTTAATCTATATAAACAAAACAATCAAAGGAGGGCTCAGTATCGTAGTTTATCTACATTGGAATTTATCTGTAGCGTTTATAAATAATGTGAGTTTACCTCTAATCACAGAACTAAAATCTTCTGTGCGCACGGAGGGGCCACCGTTTGTAAAGGAGGAGTAGCTTTCTTGGGTCTTTAAACCTGAGTATATAAAGATCATATTTGTATCAGTTGTTCTTTGTTGATTTGGCCGGCAAAAAAAAAACATAAAACGGCATTACTATTGGCCGTAAATTATATATTAACATCGTTTCCCTGAGTCTACGATGCCACAATTAACTTCCGGGTCACCGCGCGGGCCTTTGAGATAAAAAAATAATATTGGGTAGCATCGCATATGCCTGAATCATTTATCGACAAATACGGTTCAACATAATAACTATTATTGCTTGTTTTGTTTATATAGATTAAGGGAAATATGAAATTCCTAAGATATTCGTAACAGAGTGGAAATCATTTGAAACGCTTCAATTAATTCTTGTTAAAATCACAGGTATGAGTCTTATTTTTCATCTCAATTTGGATGGGCGACTACTAGGTAGATAATACGTGTGAAGCGATATGTCACTGAATTAATCTACAAAATCTCAAAATGTTGTCTCTAAATGAGCTCCTTATTTTTGACTATCATTGACCTGTCTCTAAATGAACCCCTTATTTTTACTATCATTGACTTGTCTAAGCTTTAGACGATTGTAAGTAAGGGTTGTTAGCATAACTCTACACATTCAAGATTTAAGTTAGGAAAAGGATCAGCAAGGCAAGTGTGATGGACTGAAAAAATATTTCACAAAATACTGAAACATTTTTTTTAATTTATAGATACGGAGTCAAATGTTTTAATGTCCTGAAGAAGGTGTCAAGAACCAAAAAGCCCCGAAACGCCGCGTCGACTGTTTTAACTTTGACTGTTTGAGATATTCATTGTACTGCCACTGATGGTGGTTGTTTTAAACCTTTTTAATTCTTGTTATTGATTTTGTTTTAGATTGTAACCCGGTTGGGAGGTACAAATAAATTTTGTGATCATTTTTATAGTAATATTGTTTGCTTGGTATATTTACTTAAGGTTTCAATTTATTCGTTGGTTTAGGTGTCCACTTTGCCTTGTGTGTGTCTCTAATTTACATTGGTATAGAAGTCTGACCCTACTGAAGCTAGACCTTTTCTATCAATGACAAACTTAGCAAATTAAATCTGCTATGTACAAAACAGGGACTCAAAACTTTTTTCTCATGTAACTATCCCCCTCCCTGCGATAAATTTCAGGGGAACCTCCTCTTGTTATTACTGTTCTATGATATAGCCATAACATATACTCTTAAATGCATTATAATCCTCACGGTTAATGCTAACTTTGGTTTGGCTTTATCGAAACATGTCATGTAAGGTGTCAAACACTTTGTAATACTTTGTAATACTCCCCCCAGTTCTGGTGGCGGGGGTAGCATTCCACCCTTCTAGAGGGAGAAGACATGTAGTTACTGGTAAACCTGGTTAAAGTTAAACAGAGCCTCAGCATCATAAAATGGATGCTACTGCTAGAGACACGAGTCTGCCCTCCTGCTGCTGGACGAAACTCTGGCAGGGGAGGCCTGGATAGTAGGTTTCCTGTCCAGGGAGGTGCTGGCACCTCCCCAGACAGGCTTTTGTGTATTGGGACAGGGAGGGCTGCATTCAGTAAATGCTTTCCAGACACTGCCTGGGGCACACTAGGTGCTCTGTGCATTTCCCAGTTCAAACCGGTTGCTGGGGCACTCTGCCCCAGCTCTGACACAAAACTGGACAAAGGGAAAGGGGTGTAACCACCCCCTTCCCAGGTCCACCCATAGGAGGGACCTTAAAGGTAGTACAGCCCCTAAACTTAGTATAAGTATAGGATCCCAGTCCCTAGGACTTTAGATTACCCTGGACGAAACTCTGAAACATAAATCATGTACCTTCAACATTCCATTTCGACTGGAAGATGGAAGACATCTCCCTTGTGATCAAGGAGTGACCACCCTGTTCAAACAGGCACAAACAGCATCTTTGCTGGTCTGCATTTTTGAGTCACCTATCAGATCCCGAAGAATCTGCAACACAGGACATGGACTTCCAGACATCTCTGACCCGACCTTCGCTCACAGCAAAGCTGAGACCTGTGGCGGACACAAGAGACGTGGGACCGCAACTCCTGGACATCCTGCATTTTACTACCTGCACCAACTTCCCAAGATTTCCCCAAATTTTGCATTGGGGTATTTGAAGCCCCAGCCCCGAACACCATTTGCACTGAAGCTCAGAGGCCCACACTCCACGAGTGTCCTGTGGGACCTGTTTTTGCATTTCAGCCTCACACGTCTTCCCGGTTCCTAGTCCGTTGGCTAGTGAGCCCCCTGAAGACTTACCTTTGAATCTAGCTTGCTTTCCTAGTTGCTCCAGGTTTGCTCCAGCTTCTCTACAAAGGAGAAGCGCCACAGACCTTGCTGGTCTGCAACAAAGCCAATCTTGACATCCTGCATGGATTGCGTTTGCCAAGGCTTGTTGGGTCCAATCCGGATACCGACACTGCAGTCAACTAGATCCTTTGTGGGACAGCTCAAATCCATCTCCTAGTTGTCGTCAACGCCTCCTGGACCTCGTGGTTTAAGAGACAAACTTCACCTTTTTACCAGAAATTACCCAACAAATTCTCACAGGCGTTACTGAAACAGGGTTTCATTTATAACAAAAAAAAAAGAGCCGGGCTCTCTTCAGGAGGCAGTGCTAACAGGAGTAATGTGTTAGTGCAAACTGCCTCCTGACTAGAGCCCCAACACTTGTTCTGGAGAGGGCTTGGCCTAATGGCTAGAGCTGCCGATTTCAGAGCTGTGGTACTGGGTTCGAGTCTTGGTGTGGCTCAACATCTTGCGATTCAGGGGGGAAACCATGTGCCTTCTAAATGAATGTGTCCTTTATTGGTGTCATAAGAGCCGGTGCTGAGGATAAGGTGCCGGTGCTGAGCACTGGAAAGCACCGGCTCAAATTAAGCACTTAACTGAGATCAGGAAATTACTTAAGAACTGTGCAAGTTCTCTTCAGCATTAGTACATTATCACAGTCCATGTGACGTATTCGTTATTTCTTAATGTGCATTGTCTGTTCAGCACTTTTCATTTTACTAAAGAATGTGGAGTCACAGCACATATCAGAAATGCACTTCCATTGTTAGGACTTATTGATTAGAATATTCTGCCGGCTCCTGGATTCGGCTCTGGAGATTGAGACACTCTTTTTCCACTGTGTTGTACCTTTGATGGTTCAAAATCCCATAGTCTCATCTCATGGATATCATGGATACATTAGACCTAGCCTGTGCAAAAATAGAATGGAGACAATGTCTGTGTCCCACGTTAGTGTCCCATTGCTTCTGCTTGGATCTGTGTGCAGACCCAGGCTCCCTACAGGTCTGCCTGAGTGTGCGGGTAGTGGGATTTCTGACTGCAGGACATGCACTGTATGTGCAGCTGAGCAATCCATGTGTTTGAAGATTCTATTCTATTCTATGCAGCTGTTAAGTGCATACTGTGGGAAATTGTGTTGTTGGTGGACAGGGGTGTGAGCCCGGGTGAAGCAGCAACCACACTCCTTTTGTGGGTGAGGCACAAGCCACCCCTAATTTATCCTGTGCTCAGCCCTTTGACAGGTTGGCACAGAGCCCGCAGGCTTAGTTTAGAGGCAATGTGTAAAGTATTTGTGAAATACGTTAAACAGTAATATAGTGAAAACACCACACAAAAGTATCTTATGCAAAGTTAAACCAAATAGAACTTTCTTTAATAAGTAAAACAAGACCAAAACTATAAAAACCCAAAGAGTAGAACCAGAGATATTCACTTTTAAAGGTTTCGGATAAAAATAGCATCAGAAACCGCCAACTATGAAAATCTGTTGCGCCAGAACAGGACTAAGTCACAAGTTCAGGCTGACCAAGATGAAGCATGGTCTGGCTACAGGGACCCAGTTAACCCTGGTATGCAGAGCGTTGTGAGGATCCGTGTCAAAGTTGCATTTAGCAGTTGAAGCAATGCATCAGTTCTGAGATGTGGCAAGGGTGCAATGTGAGGGCCTGCAATGAGATCAAAGATCCCGTAGGTGGAGCTTGCAATGCAAAGTCCGGCGTCGAGGATGAGGCATGCAGTCGGGGCAATGAGTCGGCTCTAAAGAACTGCGAGGCTGCACAGCTGAGTCCGTCATCCAAGCTGCCACCAATGAGGGATGTGAGAGCCTGCTCCGAGGAGGTGTCACACAGTCAGGCAAGCAGAGGGTCTGAGGAGCTGCGATTTGGGTTTTTGCAGCGCGTCCAATCCACGCAGCAGCAGCAATGTGTCAGTTCTTCTCGAGTTTGCGCCCCGCAGTAGAGGAAATGCATCAGTTCTGCTGAATCCACAAAGACTGGCAGAGCACCGTAAACCTACTTCCAAGTGTCCAGGACTGGGGTGGCACCACTAGGCAGGGTAGACTCATGGATAGCAGAGTCCAGGTGCAGATGCAAGTTTGTTGGAAGCTTATTATAACTTGAGGCATCGGATGAGTAGGCCAGCCAACTAGCTTTTGGAGTCACTCTGGGTTCAAGAGATGCAGGTCCAGTCCTTCTCACCCAGGCAAGAGGGTAGCAGGCAGCAGTTACTTCAGAGCAGAAGTCCAGTAGAATGGCAGTTCTTGTAGCAGCACAGAAGTCCTTCTTCCTGGCAGAGGGTCCACAGGTTCAGAAGAGTACTGAAGTGGTGATGTCTGAGATTCAGTATTTATACACAGTTGTGCCTTTGAAGTGGGAAGAAGCTTCTAGAGGCTTGTCTTTGAAATGCACAGATACTGAGCCTTCCTGACCCTGGCTCCAGAGAACTACAAGGTGTATGCAGTCCTTTGATGGTGCTATAAGTGTTGGTGCTGAGGATTAGGTGCTGGTGCTGAGCACCAGAAAGCACCGGCTCAAATTAAGCACTTAACTGAGATCAGGAAATTACTTAAGTACTGTGCAAGCTCTCTTTAGCATTAATACATTTTCACAGTCCATGTGATGTATTTGTTATTTCTTAATGTACATTGTCTGTTCAGCCCTTTTCCTTTTACTAAAGAACGTGGAGTCACAGCACATATTAGAAATGCACTTCCATTGTTAGGACTCATTGATGAGAATATTCTGCCGGCTCCTGGATTCGGCTCTGGAGATTGAGCACTCTTTTTCCACCGTGGTGTACCTTCGATGGTTCAAAATCCCATAGAGTCTCATCTCATGGATATCATGGATACATTACACCTAGCCTGTGCAACAATGGAATGGAGACAATGTCTGTGTCCCATGTTAGTGTCCCATAGCTTCTGCTTGGATCTGTGTGTACACCCAGGCTCCCTACAGGTGTGCGTGAGTGTGCTTGAAGTGAGCTTTGTGACTGCAAGACACGCCTATTCAACTCTATGTGGGGCTGGGTCCAGCTGCTCCCTCCCATCTTGCTAGTGAGAGCCCATACAGTCACATCTAAGCTCCCCATTGTGTGGCTGTCTAGGAGGATACACAAAGCTCAACTGTCACACACACCCAGTCTTGTGACCCAGGCATGAATTGCAATTTAAAAACTGACTCCACCATACGTTTGGGTTTTAAATTGTGATTCCAGAGGCATCAAACACAAAGGAGTTACATGTTTCCATTTGGAAATGACACTTCTAAAATGTAACAAGGTAACTCCAATGTTATCCTATGGGGGAGGTAGGCCTTTCAGTAATGAAAACTGATTTAAGAGTTTTTCACTACCAGGACATGTAAAATGTAAAGGTAAACAGTGGCGGCCACTGGCTGGGGAAATAAAGGGGGCAGCACGGAGGTATTGGGGTAGGAGAATAAAAGATATTAAAACGTACCTGCAGTCTGACATCTTCCACCTCTTCAGACGATGTTTACACAGGCTTCCAGAGTGCCCTGTGCCAATCCCGATGCTACTCTCACGCTGGTATTACCCAGCATGAAAGAAGTGTAGGGATTGGGGGAGCATGCTGGTTCCATGCTCCAGCAGGGACTGGGAGCATGTGCTCCTGAGCCTTCTGATATCTCCAAGCAATAACCTGGAGATATCCAAGTGTGCATGTCGGTTTTGTCGTCCTAATACGGCTGGCCAAATCTACATGCGCACTGGCAGTTCCCTGAGCCCACCACTCCTCCTGCTCCTGATGGCCCGCCCTCATGACTTGGCAGCAGCTCTGGAGTAAAAAAAAATGATAATATAGCAGTTTTATTAACTGTTTATCATCATTTTATTTTACATGCGTGTGCTGGTTGCAGCAGTGGGGCAACCATAACGGAGGAGCCGGCCCTTAAGGTACATGCCCAACTTTTTAAATTACATTGCACCCTGCCATCTAGGCTGTCCAGGGATTACGCTAGGGGTGACTTTTGTATCAAAAAAGGAAGATTTGGGTCTGGCAAAATATGTAATTTGCCATATCAACATGACAGTTTAAAACTGCACACACAGGCTCTGCAGTAGCAGGCCCGATACTTGTTTAAGTCTCAAGCCTGCTACCGTTTACTTGAGTGGGCGTCACAATCAGTGCTGCCGGCCCACTAATAGCATTTAATTTACAGCCCTGTTGACAGGTAGTGTGACTTTACTAGGGACTTACAAGTAAAGTGATTAGGCCAATTGGGTGTAAGCCATTGTTACCACGTTTTATGAAAAAGCACAAGCACTCTAGCACTGGTCAGCAGTGGTGCTCAGAATCCTATGGCCAGCAAAAACGAAGTCAGCAAAAACAGGAGGTCTGAAAGCAAAAAGTTAGGGGAAACCACGCCAAGGATGCCAGGTCTAACAGCTACCCATAAGCATCGCAGCGCTGAGATCATGGGGGAACCTGACTTCATATGTCCTCCAGGAGAGTAGAAGGATCCCAGTGGTAACAACAAAATGGACTTAAAAATGTGTGAAAGAAACTTTCTAGTAGTTGGCGGGTTTTGAGAGTTGATCTAGGAGCTACGTACTCCTGGTATTCCCAGAATAGGACTTGGTAAAACTCTCTCCATCACAAGCCCAAGTAAACATCTCGTAGTCATGGAAATCCATGAGTATGTCACACCCAGGTCACTTCTGGAGCACACCTTGGGAATTCAGAGGCAAGTGATACCTAGGGTGGAGCGGGAGCCAGCTACAGTCAGAAAACGCGTTTGCAAAGGAGGAGATGGCTGTGAACAATAAATCTCAATAAAGCATAGTCGCTACCAGATATTAAAAATAGAGTAATTGTGTGCACTGTTTTACTCTCATTTCTTAGTTTTTCGGGTGCTCCATATTTCTAAAAAGATAATTTTGTATCGTTTTTTGGGCATTTGCCCCTAGAGATTATCTGCTAATTCTTAATAACCATGAAATTGTCGCTGGCATGGTGAAATAATTGGAACATAATTTGCAGCTTTAGTTGGAAGTGATTCGTCATCAATTTCACTATCAGTACCGTCCACCGTAGTCATCTTTTCCAACACGCACGCACACACACATACACGCGCGCGCGCACACACACACACACACACACACACACAATCTCTCTCTCTCTCTCTCTCTCTCTCTAATCCAACCTCCCTATCTCAATTTAATATGCTCACCAGCCAATCAGAACAGGCCCCTAGGCGCAATGCTGCGCTTTAATCTGAACTCATTCACCGCAGCCTGGTCCTGTTTGCCGCTGGCCACGCGCTGCTTTATCTCTTCCGCGCGCGAGCAGGAGAGCGTCACAGGGGGGCTTTGGCAAGCGAGGCCATTATGTGGCATCTTCCGCGGCTCAGCGCTGTCAGCACAGAGCAGCTCGAGAGACATTCATGGATACCGCTGTAGATGCGCTGTGAAAAGTCTTCAAGCCGCGTTTCCATAATTTACGCCGTTTACCTCTCCTCGGTTGAGTCTGCAAAAATGTTCACCTGCATGCCATACCGCTCTTTCTTTTAATTTCCGATACCTCTCAGCGTAGGTATGGTATATCACTCCACATACATTATATAGGGGCCTACCTTAATTTGCCAACATTTGTGTGGCTCAGCCCTCCTTGTATCTCTCTGAAGTCTGGGCACTGTTCTGGTGGAAAGAAGCCAGGGCACACCAAACGGGGTGGGTTTTCCATCAAGGTTGATTGGAGACACAACCTGGCGTCAGTCCTCTGAAAGGTGCCAGGGTCAACTGACCCCCCTGGAATTCCCTCTGCCTCGCAATCTGTAAAAGAACCTTCGCAAATGCGAAGATAGAATACATGCAAATGTACCTACATCATAAGACCATAACATGGATTGCCTATGCGAGTCCTCTTTCTAGTTTTCTTGAACGCATTAATAAAAGAGTGCCATGCTTTTATGTTTATTGATAAATCACGACCAGAGATTATTCCTGTTTAAACTATGATGACCGGTCAAGGTGATCTGTTGTCTTGTTTTTAATAGCGAAGGTCACACAGTTTGAGGTCATCTTTAGTGATGGTTTGCATTGATTGCCTCTGTGAGTCTATTGTCTCACTGGCTCATAAGCAGTGATGATAGACTTCCATGCTTATGTGTGTTTATTGACAATTTACAGCAGCCATGTTTCATCCAACTCCGTTCTGGTTTAATCTGTGGTCCTCTAGTGATGGCCGTTGTTTGATGATTCAGTCATATTTTTGTGCTTCACGTTTTACTGGGCTACGCTAAATCAGTTCAGTGTTTGGTGAGTTACTTTAACCGAGAGCAAGTGCTTGCATTTCTTTTGTTTTTCATTCTTACACAACAACACAAATACCTTCAACATATCTTTCTATATTACATAGAGCTACATAGACCCGAATGATGTTACAGTGACACAAAGGGCATGCCTTAAAACAGGTGAACATTTAATATGTTTTCCAAATGATGTATATTTGAGCCACAAGGGTTTGTATTCTGATTTCTATATGTTGTTTAGACGTTAGCATAGGTCTTGAAATCACAAAGTCACAACATGAACTGAAACTTTTCATAGGTTAGATAAAGTAAAGGCGTTGCACTATCTTTTAACAAAAACTCCTATTCCTTAAACATCTTGGGCATTTAAGTGCTTATTTGCATGTACACTCTCCAGAGGATGGAATCCAGAAGGGAGCACATGTCAGCCACATATGCTGTTAAAAGGAGGCATGCAAAGAGGAGGAGGAAGGACAGTGTGGAAATCAAGAGTGGTGGTTGGGGGGAGGGGCCCGAAGCATTAACGCTGCTTGGCCTATCCCTTTCTGCAAGAACATCGCCATTGTGTTTTGGTTTCCATTGGGTAGTTTGGGAGCTACTGGTAGCTCGCCAGTATCCTGGAAGTAGCTCTCGGAAGTGCAGTCCAACACAGTACGAAATTCAGACGGTCTAGCCACATTGAATTAGGAAGCATTACTCATCTCCGGACACTTATAGTGGCAGCCAGCCTAACCAATGGGAGGGCCACACACATACACACAAACATACACTATAACAGCCTGCAGGTCTTGCAACATGACCACCGGTCTCTGCTCTCAGCTTTGTAAAGTCACATGGAGTTTTGTCACTTTGCAAGACCCACTCTAGCAGAGTGTGTGAAAGAGATATGATGTTCTTGGAGTGGTTTCACCCAAAATGACAAGAGCATATTTGATAGATAATTGTGTATTTTGAAAAAGTAAAAAGCTGAAGTTTGAAAACAAAATGATTGAAAATCCAAAACATTTTTAAAGCTTGTCTTTGAATGATGATTTATGGTGTGTTTGTGAGATTTAGAGCTGTTAGTATTTTCAGAGTACCAGGGGCCACTTGATGCTGTGGCTGTTATTTCATTAGTCATGTGGAGCCATTTTATATATCGATAAAAACTTTCTTGACATTGCTGTTGATATCCCTTTCTTATGCGATGGGGATGTGTGTGTTCTAGCACTATGTCAAGTTTTAAATATCGTCCTGCCAGAATAATGTATCCAGAATATTAACATCATGAAAGGGAGTATGTGTACAGGCGAGCATAGATATTTATACATTCCTAACTCCACATCTTGAAAATATTTTTATATATATATCAATCAAGGTATAAAGAAATGGAGCATTGAATTGTAAACCTATCCATGCCCATGTATTGGTACCTTCAATAAATATAACCAGTATTCTGGATACAAAATTTGGGATGTTTGTCTGACAGTATATTGTAACTCGATATTGTGACATACATATGGATAGCCACTACTATAATCCTGCAAGGTGTGGTCCCTATGTGGTCATTAATACAGCAATGATTAATACTATTAGTAACTTGGAACTAATTTCATTGATCAGAAGTAGCTCTCATTACAGAAAAGGTTGGAGACCCTTGGGTTAGAGAGATAGAAGGATTTGTGATACCAGGGCAGGCGAGAGCGATGGTTTTGCAATTGTCAGAAGAGGCAGAATGATGTACTCCAATCTCCCAGTGAAACTGGTCCTTGTTTTTTGGACAGAGTGTCCAGGGTACTTCCACTCAAGCCTTGCTGAGGATCTCCAGCCACACTGCCTCTTGGACACCACATGGCAGGATTGGGCAAGTACTTTGGAGGTGCAAGGGATGTCAGTTGTGCCAGGGACAGAATGGGGATCTACCCCCAGATAAATGACACTGGCATAGGGAGTACACTTGCTGTGGCCAACAGTGCAAAATCTGGGCGTGGACCAACATTAAGAGGCACCTAGACGACGTCTAAGAATTGTTTGAGTCTTAGGCAAAATTACAATTTTGCTCTTGTGTCTCCTGTGCTTCACTAGTAAAATGGAGATGTTTGGGGCTTTTGACACCCTTTTGCTGCGGCATTGTAAGTCGTCTGTCTAGTATCGACCTAAGGTAGTAGGCAACACTCCAGGAGGGCACAAGAGAGGAAGTTGTGGCGATGCCAGATGATAGAAAGAGGAACTAAGAGAACGACAGATGAACCCTCAAATGTCATTATAGCCAAAAGGGATACCTTCTGGGAATGTGAGTACACGAGCTGCAGCCAGCAGTGAGGTTTTGTGCCCTGGTAGTGCTCTGGAGCGTTCTGTAGATGGTCATTTCCCATTGTTTGTCTTTAACAACTTCTTACAGGGAAACAATTCCTTAAACTCCGCCTGATGTATTATGTGTATTTAAAGAGTGCCTGTCTGCCAACGTCACGCTGCCCCTGTGGCGTCGCTGCCTGGAATCTCGAGGAACCTTACCAGTCTTTGCGCATCATGAGATGGGAGCAAGAGGCGCTCGAGCCCTCAGTGGCGGGATTGTCCAGCGCGTGGGCTGGAGGGGGCATGATAGGATGACCACCCACCCTTCATTTTTACAGACTGTCCATAAATGACCCCTAATGTATGGTGCACATTACTGATGTTTCAGCAGACAGCATTTGTCCATAATGTTAGCATTTCTACCGACAGCTGAGAGGCCTCAGTTTGAAAGGGAGGGAGTATCCTGTGCTGTGAGGATGAGGGGGGGCAGACAGCTAAACAAGAAGGTGGCTGCTGCTAAAAGATATGTACATGTGTGCAATTGGGTAATTTACAAATGTAAAGGCTGCTTGAAAGCCAGTATAGACATTAGTTGATGGAGTTGCTTGAAGCATCCTGATGACAAAGATGTATTCTTTTTGAGAGATGTTGTAAGGGTGTTACCAGCTGGTCTATGGTTTGACTTATTTTAATGGACAGTTATAAAAAATGTTTGCACTAGGCACAGTCTGTGTATTTCAGAATCCCACTCAGAGGGCCATGGGGCATGCAGGGGCCCAAACGTAGGGGTTGAGGCCTTTTACTTTTGATGTACCGGGGCCCGGCATACTATGGATTCTTCTGCACTCGAATGTAAGGTAGTAAGCATGGTTGAGCAATTCAAGACTCCCTCGTGGAGGTGGGGGGCCGGAGTATGGATACACACCTCAGTACTGCATTATCCCTGTTTTGCACCCTTCTGCGCAGCACTTCACACTATTCTGATGTAGCTCAGAGTGAGATAGGCACGCAGCAGTGGTACTTATAAAAGTGAGTGAGCCTGAACACAGGTTAAAAAGGACCTACTTACTCCTACTGGTCACTACAGTGTATGCTGCCACCACTGCGCTCATGCTGCTCAACTCCTGGGGAAGGCAGTTCCACCACTATGAGAGTAGAACTTTGGGAGCCCCTCCTGGTCCAGCACGACCACAATCCATGATACAGGTCTGTGTCATGGCGCACACATGTGATCCATGTTCCTTATGACAACACAAATCAGCATTAGGGAGTTAGACGTCAGTACAGTTCGGCACTCAGGGCAGGGTGAAATGCCCACTATGCAGAGGACATTTCTGTGCCAACAGATGCTTCTCCCAGATGAGAGCACTCCGAAATAACTCCTAACCTGGAGAAGTTGGGTGGTAAGATGGGTAAAGCTAGTGAGGGAGTACGTCAGCTTTCCCCTTGGCTCAATCTCATTCTGTACTCCACTACAATGTCTAACCCTCACAATTCCTTGTGATTCTGTTCCTTCATAGCCATCAACCATTGCAGTGGCTTATGATCCATTTGCATCACAAACTTAGTGCCAAACAAATAAGGGCACAACGTATGCAAGGCCCACACTATGACAAACACTCCTTCTCAAAAGCTGCCAAGTTCTGTTCTCTGGGTAGTAATCTCCGACTAATAAAGGCTACTGGACGCTCTCTCCCTTTGTCATCCAGTTGAACCAACAGCACTCCAAATCCGTTGTCAGGGGCTTTCATCTGCGCAGTAAAGAACTGACTGTATCCGAGTGCTTTCAGAACAGGTGCAGTTCATAGTGCCTTCTTCAGTTCCTCAAAAGCTTTCTGACACTCTTCACTCCATATTACTTTCCAGGACTGCTTCCTAGAGGTCAAAGCAGCCAATGTGGAAACTATACTTCCATAGTTTGCTACAAAGTTCTTGTGAAAGTTTCCTAAAAAGGCCCTAATTTCAGTGTGGGCAGTAGTTACCTCCCACTCCATGACTAACCCTTGGCCTGCAATGGGTGCATCTTCCCATTCTCTACCTCATGCCTAAGCTAGAAATACAAAGGAGGGCCAAACCAGACACTTGGTTGCCTTAATGGTCAGTTGTGCCTTCTGTATCCTTGCCAAAACATGTCCTAGGTGTCTCAGGTCCTGCCATGAATTGCTGAACACAACAATGTCATCCAGGTAAGCCACAGATAGGTGTCAATCCTGGACTCAGCGAGAAGAGGTTGACAAACCACCCCAATATCTCTCTACATATACTCTGCTGCTCAGGTGTTAACTCAGGGGTTAACTGAACCCCTTCCACAGTGTCATTCTCTATGTCACTATACAGCCAGTTAGGAAGAGGCTCACTGTCTTCCTCTACCTCCTCTGCCATACATTCATTCAGTAATCTCTCCGAAGGTAAGACTTCAGACCGGTTCACATGGAACAGCCTCATGGATTCTTTGTCTCCCCTGTGTCCACCAAGCAGTTTACCTCATAAAACTTCTGAACTCCCTTGTATGGCACACACCATTTGTCCTTGAAGCCCTAGTAAAAATAGGCTTTAGGACTAACATCTCCTGACCTTCCTCATACCCAGTCACTGTAGCTTTCTGTTCGTACCATCCTTCATCAGTGCCTGGCTGGCCTGAAGGTTCTCCTTGGCCTTATGCATGTATTGTGCCATCAACTTCCAGAGGCCAATCACATAGTCCACCACATTTACTGTGGAGACTCTGGGGTTCCTTCCCACTGTTCTTTGACTAAGGTGAGTGGACCCCGCACTGGTTGTCCATACAGAAGTTCAAAGGGACTGAACCCTACCCCTTCTCTTCTGTGGAATCTCTTGTTAGGCAAACAAGAAACATAGCAGGGGAAGATCCCACTTCCTCCTCAGGTTCTCCGGCAGAATTACCATCATGCTTTTTGGTATCTTGTGAAACCGCTCCACCACACCATTGGTTTGTCTGTGGTATGCTGTGGAGAAGTGGTATGTCACACCAGCTTGCTCCCACATCTCTCTCATGTTGAAGAGATTAAGTTTTTTCACTGGTCAGAAATTACTGACCTTGAAAATTCGATCCTAGAAAAGATCCGGCTACCACCTGTGCAGTCATGCTCTCCAATGTTACAACTTCAGGGTACCTGGTGGTCGGATCCACCACAACCAAGATATACTTGTTGCCTGAGCAGGAGGGAGGTGTAGTATGGCCCAACTATGTATACTCTCACCCACTCAAAGGGAACACCTAAAATTGGGAAATGCACTTACAGTTCCGTAGTCCTCCCTCCTGTTTTCAATTCCTCTGGCAAGCCAGACAGGTTCTACGGAACCACTCAGTGTTTCTGTGCAACCCTGGCCAGTAGAACAGAGAGTCCAACTTATCCTGGGTTTTTCTAATCAGCAAGTCTCCTGCTAAAATCACTTGATGGGCTAGCGACAGCAGGAATTTGCAGTGCACTAATGGAACCACTACCCTATTGCTAGTTCTGGGTCAGTATTTACTGGCTCACTATAAGTAGGCCATCCGCTCAGCCAACATAGTGTTTCCGACCACTATTTTGCTGGCCTGGTTCTGGGCTTCCTTCCGAAGTCCCACTACCGTAGGGCACTGTTCTTTTGCCTTACAGAAATCTATCTGGGTAGGTCCCCCAGCAACTAGCAACTCCATCAGTTCTGGAAGCGAACCAGACTCCAGCAACTGGTTCACTTTTGGAGCCTCATCCTCACCTCCCTCTGAGGCAGAAGCAATGACTTGCATGGATATTGCTTTCCCAGGGTCTGCTCTTTCCTGCAAACTACCTTGTCCTGGCCCTTGCAAATCAGGAGCGATCCTAGCCCTACCCCGAGATTGATGTTCAGCCTATGCTCTGGTCAACTTAGCTAACATTGTCCAAGTCATAGTCTTCTGGTCCTGGCAGAAAGCCTGGGGCAATCAAGTCATTGCTCAAGATACATCCAGCACCTTGTTTTTCCCTCACCTCGACATCAGTCATGGTCACCATGCCATTGAGCTCTATCTCAACACTAGCAAGAGTACACTTACACTACCAACCATGTATCCTTGGTTCCAGGGAGTACTCATCAAGTTTAAGGTTTTTCCTCTCAACCATGGTGTTGAAGGCTCAAGTATGCCTCACAGCAGGCAGTTTCCTCCCACTGCACACACCTCTTCCCGCAATAACCTTTCCTCCCTACCCCCCTGCTTCTAACCCCAGAGGTTTTGCAATCTCAGCGCTGGGACGCTCACGGGCAGCCATGCGCTATAGAAGTCCCAAATTTCATTTCATTTCATTTCACTGATACTAAATTCCTGCACAAACCCCATCATTTTAGGATGAATGTGCTTGAGAGCATCCGGTTCCCTTTCCTAAATGTCCAAAGCTACTAGATTTGGTCAACCCAACCTCTCTCTGGCCCCTTCACCCACTTCTAATATACTTGCTAACACATGTGCTGCTAGGTCACGATATTTCCCCTGACAATCTCTCTTAAAGTGCCCCACTTGGTGGTGCTTTGTACTTGGAAGGACTACTCTGGTCTCACTTCTCATGATACTCCTTCTCGGACACACCATCACCATTGCAATGTTTCCTGGGACTTTTTTGAGTCCCATGAGAATTGCCTTGGCTCTTACCCTATAGATTGGAACCAATCTGTGGAAACTTCTTCTTCCCCTATGGCTTAGAACCCTGCTGCTCTAACCCTTTGTGAATCCTGGTAGCCAACCACTTGTCAGCCAACACTGCAAGTTTCTCTGGATTCCTCTTTCTCAAATTAGACAGGTATTGCCTAAGAGGCTTGTGTACTTCTCCCTGAGCTGCTCTTTCACCATCAGCTGGTTAAGGGGCTGAAAGTCTTGGCCTCAAATTCCAATCATGCAATATACTATGAATCCAAGTTTCAAATGAAACACCATCTGCTCTCTTTAAGTCTTCGCACCTCTGAAGGTACTGAGCTTGCTGCATCCCACACCTCATATTCAGAGTTCCTTCATTCACTCATAGACCATGTGGTGTGCCACAGGCATCCTTCCAATGATGGCTCTCCATTGCAATGGCATGTGCCCCATTAAAATACAGCTGCTGGACACCTCATTTAAGGTCTACGCCTTACAAGCAACCTCAACATTCAAAAACGATTCCAAAATATCCTGAACTCCTACATATACATGCACAAAATCATTTGTAACCTTAACCACAACTTGGCCTGTAGTAGATCTAGAGTCACGTATCCCTGATGGAGTTGTCATTGCTGACATCCTCAGCTTCTCTATCTCAAGGGCTATCTGCTCCCTTTCCAGCTCTCTTTCCTTTTCCTTATGTTTCTCCTCCCTTTCTTTCAGTTTCTTCTCCCTCTCTTGCAATTTCTCCTCCAGTGCCCATTCCTCTTGTCTCTACTGAAGTGCCACCTGTAAGTTTAAGGCCTCTGCAAGACTCAACACACCCATGGAATGGCATTGGTGCCATTGGTACCACAGAAATTCAAAGTGGTGTACACTCCTGAGGTATTCTAGAAACTAAAGGTGGTGAGTGTTTTAGTGAAACTCTGGAAAATCAATCAGGGGACACAATCTGCATGTGTCTGGGAAAGATCTGTGCCAAAGGGATCCTAGAGCCTGAATCCAGAATGCTCTCTTCCTGTGTTCCTACCACGGTTCATTCTCGAGAGTCACCTATAGCTTCATCCCTTTCACCCAGTATCTCAAACTGGTCCCTAATAAAATTAGAAAGGATCTATCAGTTCCTGCACCTGGGAATCTTCCACCCTCTGTTCCTACCTAAATCCTTCATCTGATCTATGTACATGGTATTGAGGACGATTCCCTACCCTGTGTTTTCCATCGTCCATCCATGCCGCCTTTGTGCGCTGAATAAACTGGACTTATTGTACCAAATTGGAAATCGCCGATGTCATAACTGTATCTACCCCTTGTTGTTAAATAAATACAACTGTATCTAGGCTCCTAAACATTAGGCATCTCACTGCTTCCACCAATTATGAGAACCCCATTCAGAGAGCTAGAGGGCACGCAGTGGCTATTGGGCCCAACCGTGAAGGTTGAAGCCTTTCACACCTGAAGACCCAGGGCCCAGGCTACTATGGTTTCTGACCAACTGGGTTAAGTACCCCTTCTGCACTTGAATCTCAGTAGTAAGAGTGGTTGAACAGTTTAAGGCTCATTTGGGGAGGAGGTGTGGATACAGTTAAGTGAACAGTGGCAATAAATCATTGACCAGTCAAATACTCATTTTTATGAAAAAGAGAAGTCTTTTATTTCTACTGCTATCCACACAAAGGCAGAAATCTGACATTCAGAAACAATCACATAGCACTCTTTTTGAGGTAGGGGTGCTAGTGTCTCTTTGGCGATTCACTGTCCCACTCCTCACGTGAGCGAGTGTGGTTATTCTGCATTCACTATTGGTAACATCTAGGGTTTGCTCCAGTAGCAGTTTAAGTCTCAAGAGTCCACTATGACAATAGTGTTCAGCGCTATCGCACTTCCAATAGCAGCAAGTTTCCCCAGAGTCAGTAGACCCAAAACAAATCTTGCATGCACCTGCAGAAGGGAAACGTTCTGAGCTCTGGAGTATCCACTGTTCATGGATGCTTGCAGTGACTCCAGCCCAAACCAGGCCAGGGGAGGCCGCTGCATGCGGACTCAGTGGCACCATGCAGCAGGTGCAAGCTCTCTCCTATGTAGTCACGCTCCAGCAATGATCAAAGGTCTCCTGCAGCTTCTTCTGTGGGGTAAGTGTTTGTTCGCTCCCAATGGGGCAGTGGCTATGACAATCCTGTTTTGGATCCCATGATTGGGTGACGGTGGTCCCACGGCATCCTCCCTTCTCCAATGGGGTAGAACAAGTCACAGCCTTTGATGCTCCTGTTGATTTCATCATACACACAGAGTCACCACTGTTCAATGTACACAGGCTCTGGCCTGGTCAACATGTGAAGTTGTCCACGGCGGCCCCTTCGGGCATTTGGTGTCACCACAACTTCTACCACACAAGGCTTCATTTAAGGAAATGGGCTACATTTTTTTTAAAAAGTTGCTTTATTGAAAAATCAAACACAGACATGGGGGTCTGCTGCCCCAGCAGACCTCCCTCCCTGTATTTGCGGGGGGCCATGCCCAATGGGTCACAAATTGCGACCCATTTGATAATCACAAACAGTGTCTCAGACACTGTTCTACATTCCATTTTCGACTCGGAAAATGGAATGGTCGTACATCTGGCCATTGTGCCATCCACTAAAGTAGGCTTTTAAATGTGTCTCAGGCCTGCCTTTACAGACTGTGTGTGCAGTTTAAATTGCCCTTTTGACCTGACAAATAAACCTTTTGCCAGGCATAAACCTTTCCTTTTATTACATATCAGTTACCTCTAGGGTTTGTTTTCACTACTGTAGGCCTTACCTCACCTATAGGATAACATGGGGCTACCTTATTACATTTCATAAATGATCACATTCAATTGGGAGCTAGTAGGAATGTTGAGTTTGTTGTCTAAAGAATCGTAGTTTAAACCCTATTTAATGGTAAAGTCAGATTTTAAGTCACAATTCTGGAAGTCCTACTTTTAGAGAGCTGGCATTTTCTTGTCCTCACCATTTGGTGCCTGCAGCCTGTATCCTAGGTCAGAAACTTGGTGTAGCTGGCAGTTGGTCTTTGTGTGAATAGGCAGTCAGACAAAGAGGGAATAGATGTTGGCAGGATGGGCCATCTCTGACAGGGGGGAGGAGCGGTCACCTACCACACTTGCATATCACAAAGGCTCTGCCTCACCACACTCACAAAGGTTTCACATCAGTCTATTGTGCCCCAAAACAAGTTGGACCAAGGCAGGGAGACAGGAAATTCCAAGCACATCTGATGATGGAAACCTATAGAAACGTCTCCCACTTAAAAGATGGCACCAAGTATAAATATTGGACCCTCAGCCCCAACTCTTCAGTACACTCCTGGACCTGTGGAATCTATAGAAGAAGGGCGCCCTTCTGCCCTGCTGCTGGACCCTTGCCTTGGAACCCCGATAGCTGAGAAGGAAAACTGGACCTGCACCCTTCATCCCAGGCTGAAGTGAATCCAAGGGCCGCTGACTGACCTCTTGTTCTGAGCTGTAGGGACATAACATGCTCCAGGAGACAAATTTAAGACAGACTTAAGACAAAATCTTAACTTAAGTCTGTCTTAAGTTTGTCTTAAGACAAACTTAAGACAAAATCCTAACTTCTGTGAATACCAAAAGTAGTAAGTTCATTCTGTGAATACCAAAATAGTAGTAAGTTTAGGATTGAGTCTTAAGTTTATTCTGTGAATTGGGCCCTATGTGAGCAGTAACACACAAATTAAAATGTCCATGATGGCCTGTCCATGCACCTCTGATCTCTTTGGATTGCACTTTTTCATGCTGCACCCTCCCTGAAAAGAAATATGAAGCATGGCTAGCCTCACTTTTATTGGACCTGTATAAGGTGCAGTTAGTATGCCAGTGTTATGTTGCCCCTTTAATTCTTTTCAGAATGTTTCTGTATTCCATTGTATCCTAGTTTCCCCTCCCTAGCAACTATGGTAGGTGCTGATGAAGAAGTCCTGTGTAGGTTGTTCCCTACCTTGCTCCTGTGTTCCTTCAATAAACTACACTTTCAATTCAATTTGTGTAGCTTCAACTTTACAGCCAGGCACACCTTTTGTCTACATCCTACTGAGTTGCACTCTAACTGCAAGGAAATATGAAGCACTACGCCCTTTAGGTTAGTACATTGTTGATTTTATGATTAGTAGGCTGTGCGAGGTGTAAACTGGGATACCGTGAAGCTCAAGAAAACAGTAACAGGCAACTTAAAAGGTCTAAAACAGCCTACACCTCGCAAGAATGGTGCACATCTGATCATTTTAAGAGCCAGTGTGAGGCCATAAACTAAATGAATGTGCAAGGAAAGTGAAGGTGATGCCTGGTGCTGATGGTGCGTAATAGCAAACCAGCATACCAGAAACTTTATCTGGGTACTTAGTAAAGATGATGAAAGTATGGATGGTAATCCTCAAATATCCATGAAGACTTTATAATAGTAAGGATTTAGCACTTTCTGATTTTTATGGATTGTACTTCACTGGGCCACACTTTAACTGCACAGTTTGGCCAATCACTCTATCCCTTAGACCCTTAGAGTACCTTGGCCTCTGTTTAAGTCATTCTAGAATAACCAGGACACCTGGTCATGTTCTTCTGTGACCACTGTCGTGCTATTTCTTTACCAAACATTCCTAATTCATCCACGCTTATGGGACGTCTGATGCAGTGGGCATCTTGCCAGGGCAGTTAATGGCTGGTAGACAATGATCTTATGGTCATAACAAGATCATAGAGCCATAGAAGCAGCTTTGCACAAATAAACGAAAATGAGAACCCTTTTTTATCCTGCTTTTTCCAATTTAATTCTAAAGCAGACTGAGGAGCTGTTGGCTGTCTCCCAACTTTATAAAAGCATTCTGCAAGATGTTAAAGTCATTTGCATTTCCTGCTATTAGTTCTCGACAAGGTTTAGGAATATTTTCACCTCTTAATTAGTGTTGTTTCAGACTTTGTTCACAGTTACACACTCTTAAACCCCCTTAGGTACCTTAGTCAAATGCACTTGCTTCAACTAAGTAGACTATTTTACATCAACCTTTCCCTACACATTAAAATACATGATTTAGCACTACAATGATCTTAATTTAAACTGTATTTCCAAACTTTTGATCCAGTTGTGTTAAGGACAGCAGTCTCGTGTTTTACCTGGTTCTAAACAATTACACCTAATTTGAAACGTAGTAAAAACGCTTTCATTGTAAAGCACCGAATATTATTCAATCAAAAGTACTTCATCTAACCCTGAATTTTAATGACAGGTCTACACTCTAATCGTACATACAGATGCCAACCTTAAACCTAAGTAGGCGTTAATCACTCTGGATGCTTTATGTATACTAGGCTCCGCTTCATGTGAGTTTTCTAATCTGTAATTGAGAGGCTTTGAAAGACTCCTGTTTTACTCATGTGAGATTGCTATGATTGGGTTGACACAGCTGATGAGGGGTGATGCCCCAAAACCGGTCCTTGGATGCTTGCTTCCGGTCCAGGAAGGATCTGGCTCGGTAGTTCGGACTGGACTGTTGACATGAGGCACAGGGTCAAGGACTGATTTGCATATGGCCAGGTCTAAACTGGGTGGTATGTTGAGCAAAAGAACGATGGATTTAACCCAGATCTATTGACTGGGGGTTAATGTTTGATTTGCTCTTGACACATATGTCACCACCCTTTTTAGAGTGAATGTTTTCTATCCTCCTTCCTCGACAAGCCCTTTTTTAGGTCTCGCCTAGCGTTGCAGCGCGCATGCACTGGTCGTTCTGCGACACATATTGTGAAAGAGATTTCAGAAGGGGGGTTGAAGCCCCGCCCCTTATTTTCATTGGATGGCGTCATCGTTTAGGCTAAACAGTGGCCTCTGATTGAAAATGTGGCTTCTTTGTTACTGCCCCTTCTTCTTTTGGGATGGCCCATCCGGACAGGATCGTTTGCTTTACGGCTGTCCTGAAGCAACTTCTTATAGAAAGGAGGCATGTTATATAAACAAGCCGTGAAGCAAAGGATCCAATCCGGGTGGGCCGTCCCAAATGCCCCTTGGTTTGGCACCCCCCACTCTCCGAGAGAAAGGGGGATAGTGGCTTGACTGGGGGCCTTAGTGAGTGATGAATGTCTGTAGAGGTCAATATGAGCTGCGTAATTGCAGATCTAGTGTGCGGTGGTAAAATGCATGCAGTGACTGGCATTGTCGTTGCATAGACTTTAGTAATAGGTACAAAAATTAAAAGGCAGAATGAAATTAGGGTGCAGAGAAGTTAGCCATAGGTGGTGGCATAATTTGAAAATGAAAGGAAGGCGACTCGAGAGTGACTAGGCTGTTGTTTAGAGGAATAGGTGGTATGGTGAAGGAAGCAGGGGTGATCAGATCAGAAGGAAAAGGGGAGGGATGATGGGTTTGGGTAATCGAAAGTTGGAGTACTGCATGAGAATGTGCAAGATGAGGCATTTGGGGGAGAGGGGTTGCACGGGTTGGCACAATCGGGTGGCTTTGAAGTGTTTGGGATAAGGTTATCGAATCCAAGTAAGGTATGCCCAAATACTTGAAAGGTGCAAAGCTTCAATAAAGCAATGTTTAGAGAGGATTAATGTTTTTACCGGGCTCCAGGCGCACAACGCCCATTGGGCTCACAGGGCTTCAGCCGCCCTGGTCGTGTGTGTCAGCCCGGGCTGAGACAGAATCCCGGGCTGGCGATAGTCTTATTGCAGCCGCAACCCAAGTACTTTACAGGTCTTTAAAAGACATTTTACTCACCTTTTTCTCACCCCTTCTTAGAGCCCCTGCAGCTCCACTCTGCCTATTGGCCTACTAACATGTAACTAGCTGTGAAAAAGGAGAAGCACTTATTGCGAGGACGGCAGGTGGGGTATAGGGAGTGTCAGCTAAGTGGGTAATATGTGAAAGGCACATGGCCGTGAAGGGGTGCAGGAAGGTTGGTTTCAGGGGTAACAATTGTGAAAGGAGATGGTTTCTGGGACGACTGGAGGCTCACGTTGGAGGTTGTGGGTTGTGAAAGGGGGATCGGAAGCACAACATTATTAAAGCAAGCAATAGTAAGCAAGATCGGGAGCCATGGGGGAGGCGACGGGCCTTGTGGGCAGAATAGTCGACTTTGGGCCAGTGGCATAAGGTGCAGATGTGGTGTGGATTAGCATCCGGGGGTCCTGGGCAAATTTTTCAATATCCTCGGAAACTGAATTTATCTTGGGGTAAGGCACCGGGTAGTCCTGGGGTAGAAGTATGTAGATTGATCAGGACTAGAGGGAGATGAAAGAGCGCCAGGGGGAGTGGTGGGGAGGGGGGGGCACCAGTTTGGCACCGGAGGAAGAGGCAGTATTGGGTCTCGATTGATAGACTATGTACTCACGCACAGTATATTTATCAGATTCATCTTCTGTAGTTTGGTCATTAGGAAGATGGCGGTTTAAACCCTACACATTTGAGAGCAATTGGACTCAGTGCAACTTAAAGACATACATATTTTGGGAATAAAAGTATCAGCATAAACGTTCTGCTTTGCCGAGCCTGATATTTGCTTCCCGTTGGGACACTGTCTCTGTTGAAATACGATTTTCTCAGCCACTGGACACTGGACACTACATGAAAGTTTTCCAGGTCATCATCATCTTTACAAGATGCTACTGCACATTGCGGCAGCAGTATAGTGGCCATCCCCACAGTTTGTGCCATGAGTGCTTTGTGATTTTTGTGGGTATCCGGCAAGGACCTTAAGAAGGTGACTGCATTACTCCCTTCATGCCACCGAAACGCCCGTCGACCCAATGCTCAGATCCTGTTGAACATATATATCATTCTTGGTCGTGGGAATCTTGTAATCTTTAGTTTCCCCTTTTCCTAGATGCTTTCTTTTGTGAATGCTGTATGAGTCTGTATGTGTCTGGATGAGTTTTGTATCTTGTTTTATTGGTATATGTACATGTTTCTATTCCGGGGGGCATTTGTTCAATAGCATACTGAATGTACTCCTGAATTCTATGTGGAAATACTGTTGACTTTTATATATATGCTTTAAAAAGTATGGAATTTGTGGCAGGACCTACTAAAGGGAGTGAACTGCGTGGGACAGAAACTACAGATCCCAAGAGTCATCACAAGTACAAAGTACAGCCCACTTTGGGCGGGACCTATTAAATGTGATTTAAATCCCCTGCGCCAAATGCATACTTGCCGATGACCTTCGAAAAAGAGGAGAACACTCGAAACGCGTCAGGTCAAAGTCAATGTTACCAAGGAATGCTGATGCAAGTTTCCCGTATTGCTAATAAACCTCTGGGTTTCATCTGCTGTCGTGTGCGCCTCTAAAAAGCTCTTGGGCCTTTGTATATATATATTGAGGATCACCCACAAGCGTTTGAGTTTGGTATCATCAGCGGGAAGCGAGGGGAACCTGCTCCAGTCCGACACAAGTACAAGGGCTTCACAACGAGCAAAGCGACAGAAATGTGAAAAGAATTAATAACAAGAACGGAAATTAATCACAGGTGTATCATGGAACATGAAGTTCCCGCTGCTTCCGTTCCTGTTTCCCATTGGAGGAACTGCCGCTTTGGACAAACTGAAGCCCCACCAATAAGGTGGACAAAGGAGTGTTAAATTGGGGGCTGAGCAGAGGAGGACTAACCAGAGGCTTGGCACTGAAGAAGGTTTATTTTACCGAAATGCATTTGCCGAAATAAAGCCATCGTTTTAATCTGTCCCGCAGTGCTCCGTGTGTTCTGTTGTGCTAGCGAGGCAAGAAAGTTTCACCCACCTGACGGAGGCACCCGCTGCTGTGTTCGAACCACCGGTGAATGGAGTTGTGGAGATATATATATATATATATATATATATATATATATATATATATATATAGAGAGAGAGAGAGATGTAATATGTCATGAATGATGTAATATGTGACATCATCAGCAGTGGATTGCGGGTGCGCGATATATAGTTAGTGCAACTAACTATATATGCGAATTTCAATGGTTTTGTGTGAGTAAAATAAGGTTTTGTAAATGCTAATTCCTAACTATATATGGTCTATAACCTATGGTTTTTTCAGTGAATTTTCAAGGTTTTGTAAATGCTAATTCCTAAATATATATGGTCTATAACCTATGGTTTTTTCAGTGAATTTCAATGGTTTTTTAATAGCAAATATCAAAAGCTGTAAAATGTATTCTTCTTTTAATGGAAAAATATATTTTATATGTTTTTAATATAATTTTATTATGTATATATTTTTTTATTATTTTTTTTTGTTTCGCTACCGGTCCGCGCACCGGGTAGTTTCCCATTAGCTCAATTTGGTGCCGCGACCCGGTCCGCGCACCGGGAAACGTTCCGTTAGCGCAACTGCCGCGTTCGAAAACAACATCGTGACGCGTCGCGTAAGCGCGACGTATCGCGTTGCCGCGTAATGCGTCTTATGACACGCCGCGTTAGCGCACCCGGAAGTGCTCCGGAGCGCGAACCGAGGCGCGAAGCGCAGCACCCCGGAAGCGCTCCGGGTGCGTAGCGGGACGCGTAACGTAAGCGTAATAGGTCATGTGACCTGAAAATAAAACTTTTTATTGGTTCATTTCACTTTTGGTTTCCTAATGATGTAAGGCCAGGTCATGTGACCTAAAAATAACACTTTTCATTGGTTTAGAACATTTTTTTCCCAAATGATGAAAGCACCCACCTTTTTTCTCACTCTGACTTTCAACTTTGTGAGAGGAAGACCTGTTTTTCATTATTAAGTGATGGCTTCAGGAGTAGCTGCAGCTGGTGGACCCCCCCCCACCACCACCACCTCCTAGGAAGGTAGGACCACCTACCCAGTTCCTTCCCAACCCTGAGGAAGAGGAGGAAGAAGAGGAAGAGAATGTACAGGAGAGACAATTCTTGCCTGAACAGCCCCGGAAATCCCACCACAAAGACAATTTCATTTGGGAATTTTTTTCTTTCCCTCAAGGCCAAAAAAAAGTCAATGCCCGACATGTGACATGCCTCATATGTAAAGGAGTTCTGTCCCGAGGCACAGATAAAAAATATAGTTACTGTAACTATACTATGCATCGCCACATGCAGAGGTGGCATCCAGTTAATTACAGCGTGGCTGAGGTGCGTCACCTCCGTGAAAACCCACCAACTCCTATGGCCACCACCTCAACACAGGAAAGTCTTTCGGGACCAGAGGCGAGGGAGACGGTCCCCAGTATCCAGAGCAATTTTGCACACATAAAGCTAGCGGTCACATCCTCTATTTTTAACATTGCGGCGGGTGCGGCTTCAAGCTGCACCCGCGGCAATGTTAAAAATGCATGTATGGCATTTACATGCACAAAGCGGCAGGCACCGCGCGGTGCCTGCCGCTTTCTGCATGCAAATGCAGGGGGGTACCGTAGGTACCCCCCATGTGCACCCCTCACCCCCCCTTCACCTAGGGGGCCCGCAACGGGCCCCCGCAGTGAAGTTCCGTATGCTTTTCCACGGCGGAAAACCCGACACGGAAAAGCATAATTTACAGGCCATCCTAATATGGTGGACGGTGTCTGGAAGACACCGTCACCATATTAGAGCTTTTCCGCCGCGGTTGTAAGCCGACCGCGGCGGAAAAGCTGCGGACGGAAACCAGGACCCACCAGCCAACCTAATGTGGCGGTGGGTCTTTGGTCAGTCCGCTGCGGTTTTTCCGCATCCTCTGGGCCGACGGTGGCTTCCGCCGACCCCGAGGATGCGGAAAAACCGCAATCATAATAACCCCCTAAATACTTACTTTATAGTTGTTGTTAACTCCATCACTTATAATTTTTTTACTTTCAATCTGTGAAAGAAAGAACAATTTGAAAAATATTAAAACATGTATTTAAAAAATAGAAAAGACAAGGCATAAGGTTGAAAATCATACAATTTTACAAAGAAATAAAGTTAGAGATAAACATTCAGAAAGGAAAATAAAGTAACGGTGAAAGACAGACAGAGTCAAAAAGAAATAGAAATAGAGTAAATTACTAAGTGAATAAAAAGGAGGATAGATTCAGTGACAGAAAAGAAAGAAAGAAGAGAAAAATAAACTGAAGATGTGTAAGATACTAAAAGAATGTGAGTAAGGTAAACTAAATAAGGAAAGGGTGAATAAGGAAAAGAGAGTGAGAGAGAGAGGGGACAGAGAAAGTGAAGGAAAGAGTGTCAGATACAGACTGAGTGAAGCAACAAAGAAAGATAAATGAGTGAAGGTGAGTTATACTAACTGATTGCAACAAAAAATGAGAACCCAAAATTATTTAATTTCGAAAACAAAAGGGAGAAAAGATGGAAAAGAGAAGCGAAGCAGAGGGTCTAAAAGCTAGTAAATGGTGCATGAGGGAAAAGAAAAAAGCAGAGTTGGAATAAGGAAACAAAGGTTGAAAGATAAGTGGAGTTAGAGAACAAGGGTGAAAGAGAATAAAACAAAAGGCAATGTGAGTATGTAAAGAGAATTGATATAAGGTAGTAAAAGACAAGTGAGCATGAGACAAGATGAGTACAAATTAAAAATCACAATACAAAATATAGAATTAATTATACATGTTAAATGGTTTATTTTTGCTGTTCTCAGAATATATCAAATTTCACTAAAAACAGTGAGTTGAAGGTATTCATCATATAACAGCGGGGAAAAAAACCACAATCAAAATGATTGTGTTATAAAACCCATATAACAAATCAGAAATCAGAACTCATCAAAAGTACACTTACTTTCCATGACGTCGAATGATATGGGATGAACAGCTTATACTCTGTTGTGCTCTAAAAAATCAGTGCCCGCCACTTTCTGAAAGAAAAGCTCTTTCTTTTTGAGTAATATGTTAGAAACAATAAATGACTTTTTGCTTTCTACCACACTTCTCCTCAAGGCCAAATCGTATAAGAGCCATTTTAAACTCTTCGAATTCCTCAAAGCAAATCCCGTCATTTTCTTTTTCCCCGACTTTCAGAAAGAAAACGTCCAAAATCACTTTCACAATCTTGTACTAATAATATCTCCCCTTCTAGTTTACTCATGTTTCACATTTCCTATAACATTGATACCACTTACTATGAGGCACACTTACACTACCTCTATGACTTTTCCAATTTTTTCATTCTCTTGATCTCAGTTACTAACAAAGCAATTTAAAACAACAGAGTAAATCATATCAACTCTTTGCATCATTATAGACCAGTTATGTATCTCTATGACTACTTTACATTTTTATTTATTATGATCACTCTAATTCACAAAGCAATTTAAAACAGCAGACTAAAATTTATCAACTGCTCCAATCTTCGTAGGCCACTTTCCTTCCCTAAAATTTTGGTTGTAAAAACACTAGGTAAGAATTTTTTAAGTCAAACGGTAAACATTTTTTGAAAGTTAAAACAGAATCATTGCAGAATGACCAGCCGTTTCCAGATTTTAAATAAGCTGTGTAATGTCCTGAAGTTGTTGAAGGACCGTCATGATATATAATTGCTGCAGTTACAAAAGTCCTTCCTGATATTGACAACTGCGAAGCCACAACATTTTTAATTAAAGTTGTCAATTTAGTTCCATCAGACCTACGTCGTTGGAACATTAAAATGACATACTGGCCATAACTTCGTATAAATAATGTGGACAGCATTGCAGACTTACATTGGCTACACTCCATGTTTTGATTGGCTGCTTTTACTAGTTTATTAAAGGATACCGATTTACTGTCAGGCAAAGTTAAATATATAAATCTTTCTGAGTCTACACTAGTAGTACTTGATAGCCTAGAGTTCTCGCAGTCATGCTGCCATTGATAAGAAAGGCCAAACAGATAATCTACATCTACACCTTCATCTTGCAAAACATCAAGCATATACATTAAAAACTCCTGACAATCCTGCTGAATATTTTGAGAGAATTGCGTTTGACCTGAACATTTGTCTAAGAGATTTCGAATTTCAGATACACTTTCTATTTTTCTTCTATCAGTGCTACATTTCTCTAACACATAATTTAACAAACAGGAAAATCTTTGATCCGAATTGACCACAATCTGTTCTTTTAATGTTTCTAGAGAAAAGACAACATTAACCACTACATTAGCATAGCAGTTGACACCAGAACTATTTTCAAATTGAAAACCAACAACATCTTGAACAGCATCCATTTTCTTTCTGCTTACAATTTCGGGTTCATCGACTTTTCGTGTTTTTGCTACAACCTCCCTACTATTGGTCACATTTCTTCGTTTCCGGCTTACCACACGTTTTTCAAACAAAGGATATTGAGGCAAATGTGGCGCATACTCTCTTCTTAACCTATTGTATTCCTTAACACAATCTAGATCTGCACAAATATTTGTCTCATCACACTCAATCAAGTACAATCCAGATAAAGTTCTGACTCGTGATAATGCCACATAAGCCATACCCTCCTTGAACACAGAACTGACAATATTCACCAAAGCACTGTCTACACTTAAACCTTGCGATTTATGGATTGTCACCGCATATGCCAAGCAAACAGGAAACTGCTTACGGCGAACATATAAGTCTTTAACAAGCAAAAACCTAGCAGAGCAACGACCAATTTGCTGTACATCCTCAATGCCATCAAATTTAATTTTTATAAATTCAATTCCATCTCTATTTCTGTATTTCTCAAAATCAACAACATTACCCATTGATCCATTTACCAGACCTCTTTCAACATTTAAATTCCTTCTCAAAATGATACGGCAATTTAAGCACACATTCAGAGTCTTTTCAAAACCCGCAGTTTTAGATATAGTCTTCTCTAATGAATCCAATTTAGATTTCAAATTTTCAGACAAAATAATTGTTGCTCCCATATGCTCAATTCTGTCAATAGCTTCCAGTTTCACTATGTCTTGGTTTTCCAAATTCAACATTTTGTTGTTGAAGATGGAACATTCTTGCAGAGTTGGCATCAAACATATCCCAGATTTCTTCTCAGTAATTTTCTGAAAAATATTCTCTGGCAGAACGTCTTCATCTGGATACAAATTTGACAATAATCGTGCATGTAAAGCTTCCTTCCCATGCTCAGTCACTTTTCCAATTCTAACATCTTGTAGAATATTCTTATAATCTTCATCCTTCGCCTGACGCATATTTTCACGCAGTTCAGCATAATTGAAGTTTAACCATATATTGACGTTGCCAATGCTCCCTAGGGACTTCCTGGTATCTTCATGCGTAAGTAGTTTAAACACTGGTTGTCCTTTCACTGGTGTCAGCTGCAGAAGATCACCGAAAACAATTATGTGTTTGCCACCAAATAACACATCATACTCTGTTTTAAGAACGCAAATGCACAAAGGCAAGCATGACATTGGAAACATGCTTACTTCGTCAATGATAACAAGTTTCATGTTCTTTAGGACTCTTGAAACTTCACAACAAGCATCTCCAGATAACTTGTGGTATTGTAATTTGTTATCATGCTCCACTGGCAGCATCAGTAGACGATGCAAAGTAATACCTTTAATGTTATGTGCTGCCAGACCAGTTGGAGCGGTGACAACACAAGACAGCGATGACTCAGTCCTTTTCTGCAAATAACATGAAATTGCTTTAATGAGGAAACTTTTTCCAGTTCCTGCTTCTCCACTCACGTACAGTCGGACAGGCTTCAACGAGCACTCTTTCTTCTCATGACTTAATCCATGATCAATTTGGTTGGTAACTTCGTCATATATTTTCCTCTGCTCAACGTTGAGTTGTCTTTCCAAATCTTCTAAGTTAACCGCATCTTCCTACGCATGTGCCATGGCTCTTTCCACTTCAATCATGGCAGTGGCAGCTTCATTTTCGATAACTGGTCCTCCTAGTGGATCCTGACTCAATGAAGTGGAACTCTGACTGTCCTGAGAACTGTCTCTAGCAATCTCGGCTGCAATTGTTGCTTCCTGCTCGATTTCTGCATTCAACATTTCTAGATATTTTGGAAAAACAGGACATTCTATGGACTCCTTGGCTGCATTGAAAGAATCTTCATAACAGAGGAAATCTCCAAGCAGTTCCTCTTCTGCACGCCAAGGCTTGAAAAGTTGCAAAAGAGCTAAATAGAAAAACTCTTTTCTTTCAGGAGATTCGCAACTCAATTTTCGATGATTTACCCATTGGCATTTTCTTTGCTTGACCAGACATCCCTCACTTCCAATTACAGCATACACTCTTTTATCAATATCTTCTTTGATGTTCCTCTTGAATATGTAATTTTGTAGAACCTCACACAGACAAACATTCTCGAGGTGACTGCTTCTATTTGGATAATATGTATCCAACATGTTGGTCTTCAAAATATCTGTACTGTTTGGCTCCTTCTACGCCAAATACTCATTTTCCTGTACAGGTTTCAGAACTCGATTACGTGTTGCAGCAAGACCAAGACTCACCCAAATTATACTCCTAGATTTGGCATAGAGACTTGCTGAAGATAACCGATCAGAACATTTGTATGCTCCGATTTCTCAATGCAACAACAACTTTAGACTGAAACTGTACAACTTCTTACTGAGGCTCTTTTCATGTGAAATGTCATCCCACATATCCTTCAGTTCTGTCTTTTCTTTTTTTGTGATATAAGACGTCACATACCGAGCCACAGCCATACAGTTGTCAGCCACAAACTGTATATCCATGTTAGCATTCTACATGGACAAAACCACTGGGTTGTAGTCGTTGATGTACTTGGACTCTTCGTTTGTTTTTAAATTGTAATTGTATGTATTTTTGGGTGATTTCCTCGTCACATTATGTCACAGCGAAGACATCAAATTGTTCACTTTCCTTCAGATATCACTGATCGTGGAAACCCAAAACGACATTTTGTATAGAACTTGTTCTTGTTTCTGAATTTACGACGACTGTACTTTCCACAACGATGGTTTTGAAAGCGTAAAACTTGTTCTCTTAAACTTTTGTCTTCCTTTGTCTTTGGAACAGCACATGTAGAATACTGTTCTATGAAACTCATCACTAAGTCATCCGGATCTGTTCCAAATTTGGGTGCATCTTTGATTCATAGCAGCATATGTATATGAGGAGCACCTCTTGCTTGATACTCTTTTCGCCAGAAGAAATCCAACACCTCTCCAAGAGGTGGATTTTTCTTGTTCGTAATGAAAGACATCATAGCTTCAAATCTATGATTGAAGTACCGGCATGCATTGACTGGATCCAAAGAGCACAGTTCTCCGGGTGTCTTGAATTCGATATTTTCAATGTTTCCATTTGCCTCTCGTAGAAATTCAAGTAAGTCTTCCCAGCCATACTCGGCACAGCTAAGAGTGAGGAACCATGTGGGAGTTCCTCAGCATACATTTTAAGTCACCATGACGACGGTACCAATACTCATTAGTACCACGCTGACATGCCATGAGATTAATCAGGTGAGAATCCAAAATACTGTCTTGCACATTGACTTTATCCATAAACTCCCTTGCCGAGATATTTTGCAGCTGTACACCACTTTTCAGGATGTGGTTCACTGCATAAGACACTCCAGACAGATCACTTTCATACAGTAGATGAAACAAATAGGGAATGCATTGACGAAACCTAGGATCTTCTGCATACAATCGTAAAGTCCGGTTTTCAGAAGCAGGAATTTGATCAGGTCGCTCATCATATCTTCCTCCTCGACCTGTTGGAAATAACTGTGGGAAACACCGAGCTTCTAAACTTTCCTCCCAAGCACTAATGGGACTCGCTTTGGCTTGTTTCATTTGAAACAACTCAATAGCATTCCCCATGACTTCTTTAGAATGCAAAGGATGAACACTATAATGTTCATATATTTCTTCATTTTTAGAGGCATCTACTTTCTCTATTTGTCAAGCACACAAATCGCTGTCCTCTTCTTCACTTAGTTCGTCTTCTGCAACACATACATTCTTGTAGTACTCATTGTTTTTCATCAAATACAACGTTGCCTTTTTGACTTTCCTAACATCCACTAAATCTTGCCAGATTTTCTTACTCTTTGTCGGAACCCCATTAACTAGGATAACCAGAGGTTCCTCTTCCACTTTGTCTACACCAATTGTATCAATATTTTTCTTCAAATCCAGAGGCAAATAAACATCTCTTCCCTTTAATCCTCTCTGTAAATCTGAAGGAGGCAATTTCCCTGTCTGAGGCTCCATTCGAACAATAGCCTGAAAAGGATGGAAACTTTGAATCAAAATAGATTCATAAGTATTTAAATCCTTCAGTTCAGAAGGGATGTCAACCTATTCCAGATTATAATGAACCGCTCTAGCAGGCATCCGGTTTTGATTTAATTTGTTAAAACAATAAGTACACATACGTTGATCTGATCCCAAATCAAAACATTTTCTACCATCAAGTATGTTGCAAAATCCTTCCATTCACTATTGTTTACCATTTCACTTTTTGTATATAAATCCACTAACTTAGTCTGATTCTTATAATAAGTCCGTCGACAACACACACAAGTGAAATTAGGCCTCTCACTTGATTTCACCATAAACGTGGAAATTTCCTTGTGAAACTTATCTGTACTGGAAATCTGTACACTCTCTTCCACATTACCTTCTTCTACTGGGTCAATTTCAACATTGTTCTCTTTACTAGCAAAGTAACAAAACTCAATTTCTTCACAAATATTCTTCACATCTACTTCAGAACCATGCAAAAGAGCAGTGCTTAATTGTTTAAGCATAATTGCTGGACTCTTAGCATAATACAACATTCTAACTAATTTCCTCACTTTATTATGATGCACTGCTAGCATCCTGAAATGATGAAAAACACTCTGGCATACTCTCCTGGAAAGACAAGCCAGTGAATGACCATGCAAACCTGTCACTTCTCTGACTCTGCAAGGATCTAATTCTTGCAACAACTTCATTTTCTGTTTTAAACTTTTCTTATTAAATGTCCGTACAAAATCACAAAGCAAATTGATGGAATCCTGTCGCACACTGCAAATACTACTACACTTCCAGGTGTACACTGGTCCCTTAGGACGTCTTCCTAAAACGTCATTACCTAACACCTCTTCTGCCTCTTTTGACACAAGTTTTTCTTTTTCAACCGGACAACCATCTTTCACCTCATATGCTCGACCACTGGTGTCAACTGCATGCACCAAATCATTGTCCTGGAAATAACTCTCCTCATTAAAAAATGCCTCACAACTTGAACTATGCATCCATTCTCCTGAAAAAACTTCACAAAAATTACTACGATTAACTGTTCTCTTCTATCTACTATTTGATTTAAAATCATAAATTGCCTTGTTTAGTTTCCTAATTCTATTGATTATCAAAATAAATAACTTTCGCTTAATTTCAAAAGCCTGATCAATAATTTTCTCTACATTTTTCTTTCTCTTATAAAAAGCCGCTTTCTGTTGACCTTTCTTAATATTTTTTAACAAATTGCCAATTATCCTGGTGCGGAACATTCGTCTACGAATGTCTCTAAACAGATTTTTCCTTCTACTACCATGCACAGAGTTATCTCCTGCTCTAGCAGGAACATTTTTGAGGGGCCTTTCCTTCCCGTTTAAATTGGCTCTCTTCTTCTGGACTAAAACATGTTCTGTAGTGATACTTTTTCGTCTGCAAATGTTTCTTAAAAAAGATTTTCTTGTCTTACCCGGAGTTTTTTTGGTGACTTGACAAGTTTTTATTGTAGAGGACTGCTGCAAAGGTTTACCAAGGTGGGGTGTAAGTCGCTTTGCTTCTTTTCTTTTTCTTTGCCTTGAGGGCATGTTTGAATTTTTCAAAAGATCTTGAGTTGAATCTGTGGTAAATTTAAAAAAAATTTTTTATTAACCACTATTACAGAATTAACTATTAACAGAAAACCAATAACAGTAAGCAAACAATTAACACACTAGTTGTCAATTCTACCTACGGTAATTTAGCAGCATAGACAAATGTAAAACCAACAAATAGTAGCAATGGAATGGAATGCTTCTACAATAATTTGCTTACTAGATGTGTTTAAAATCGTTTCTTGAAGTCACTTAGGTTTCAGAGTATGTACTGCTAGAGTTTCATAGCCAGTATGAGGCATATTTACAAAGCCTTTGAGCCATTTTAAGTAAAAAAACACATTTTTAAAACACATCAAGTAAGTAAATTATTCTCCCAGATTCATGGGGGAAGTGACTTAAAATGGCCTAACACACATGGGGGCATATTTACAAGGCCCTTGCACCACTTTTGCGTCACTATTAACATGGGAAAAATGACGTGAAAGTGACTCAAATGCCTTGTAAATATGCCCCATGCTGGCTATGAAACTCTAGCAGTACATATCAAGAAACCTAAATGACTTCAAGAAACGTTTTTAAACACATCAAGTAAACAAAATATTCTCCCTGAATCATGGGGCAAGTGAAATATTTGTTTAAAGAAGCAGACACCATTTTTTCCTTCTCATAAATTTAAAAAGCATTCCTTTTCCTTAAAAACGATTTTCAAGTCATAATTTGAAAACACAGCACAGCTCCTATGTACAAGCACACCCTGTCAGTACTAATACTTCACATTATCTCCAATTACAATTTCTCAAAGAAACAAAATCTTTTTGTAAAACACTTGACACAAAGCAACATTTTAAATACACAACTTTCTTCCTAATTTTCTCCCTAAAGCATACTAGTCTCTATCTAAATTAAATGAATCTTTTCTCACCTTAGCAAATGCTTTTTGAATTTCAAAACAGTCTCAGACACACACCAATTTTTCTTTAGCAGAGCAAAGGGTATGCACTCCAGAGGCTGCAACCAACAATGGCACAGAAATGCTGTAATTCATCACACATATCTCTCATGTAACCCAATCAAAACTCTTCCCTCACTTTTTTCAAATCAACACCCTTCCCCCCTCTGCCCTTTCTGCCTCCATAGCAACTACCTCCTGAAAGATCTCTCATGTTTACAAGTTCACACAACAATGTTTCAAATGAACTCTGAACTCTCAGTACACTTGCTTATCCAGTGCAATGTTTCTTTAAATGATTTTTTCTTAACCATTCGAATTACATCTTTCAAAGAACACATCCATGCACCCTAACTTTCTGTTTTCAGCAATCAAAATCCACCAATCACTGTTACTGAATCATTAACACTGAAACTCCACAGTTTTTTTCATTACAAACTCCTACTGTTTCAACTGCCATTTCGTTCCCACACTTCATCTGACTGCAGCAGAACCTCCTCTCACCATGTTTTCTGTCTGGATTCTTGGACATAGCTACATCCACTGGGCTCACAGGTATGCTGATAACAGAAATTTACACAACCTCAATTTACAAAATGTGGAAATCAAATGGATTGGCCAGAGAGGATTGCGATGTCACCAATTGATACCATTGGTGAAAACCTTTTTGCATTTGCCAAACCCTGACCTCATAATAGTGCACTGTGGAGGAAATGATTTGGGCACTTTGACTGGGGTAGGTCTGGAAATGCTTTTAAAGGACACCTTTGAGCAATTGATGGCACTTTTTCCTCAAACTGCCTTGGTATATTCCAATATATGCCAAAGACAGAAATGAAGGTGGTCCAATCAATTTTGTCCACAAATTGAAAAAGCGAGGAAGCATGTAAATAAGTCTGTTTCAGCTTCCATGAGAGACCATGGAATGGGCTCCATCTACAACAATAACTTGCGTTACTACATGCAAGATATCTACAGAGGAGATGGTGTGCACTTCTCAGATGAGGGGAACAGAGTTTTCATCCAGAATTTAAGACTGTGTATTGGTACCTACTGATAAGTACCTAAATCTTCCACAGACCCAAAAGCTCTTTTCAGAGCTACCCTAACTATGATCACTCTAAATAAATTTTAGATGTAACTTTTTTTTTACTAATTTTCACGATTTACGCTTTCCGGAGCGCTACCCGGTTCGCGCACCGGGCGCTAACCGCGCAAAAATTTGAATTTTTTTTTCTTTTTGGGGCATATATGGGCTTCCTCATCCACCCTCACAAAACCTAGGGGTCAGGATATGTCTCCCTTGCCCCCGTTTACACAATCCCAGCATTGTTTATCATCCATCTTGTGTCCAAATTAGACCTTAACGCAAGATGGCGGACTCCCGTTACGCTACCGGTTAGCTACCCGGTTCGTGTACCGGGTAGCGCTTCCACCGCGAAAAATCGAATTTTTTTTTCTTTTTTTTTTTGGCCCGCGGGGCCCTTTAATAGCCCCCACATCAATCGTAGGGGGTCAGGAGGGGTTTACCTTGCCCCTTTCATTCATTTCCCCCTTCGTTTATTTCCACCTCTTGTCTCTCGATCCTACTGAGAGACAAGATGGCGGCCGCTCCGATCTGTTTAGAATGTTCACAGCCACCGGGGAGCCAATCCGCTTCTCCTCGCGAAGTTCCGTTACGCGTCTGGTACGCGAACCGGGGCGCTAACCGGGACGCTGTCACAGATATATATATTTTTTTGAACCTAAATTACTCAAAATCTACTGGAGCACATATCTTGAGACCTAGCAAAGGCACATCGGGCTACCAGTCCCTACAATTTTGCCAAGTTTCATAGAAATCCATTCAGCCGTTCGAGCTAAAAGTGAGTCCAACCGCCCTATGGAAAACTCAATGTTAAAAACACGTTTTGGGACCCCCCTTTTTTCTCGGCCCCCACTTCACGAAACCCCCCCCAAACTTTCAGGGGACGCTCAGAAACAAAATGTGCCATTTTCCTGAAAATTTCAGCCAATTCCGTCCTTCAACGCCAAAGTTATTCAACATAGAATTTTCAGAAATCCCTATTCAAAAAAATCCTAACGATCTGTGACCAAGGGCGGACGCCCGAAATGCGTCAGATTTGGTGAACTTGCCTTTTCAATAAACCTTGCCGAAAGAAGACTGGGACTCGCGTGGTTTTTCCTCTTTGCTGCCTTGCTGGCGGTTTTGTGGTGAAAGATTGCTGTTCGTATATATATATATATATATATATATATATATATATATATATATATATATATATATATATATATATATATATATATTTATATATATATATATATATATATATTTATATATATGTATATATATGTATATATATATATATATATATATATATATATATATATATATATATATATATATATATATATATATATATATATATATATATATATATATATATATATATATATATATATATATATATATATATATATATATATATATATATATATATATATATACGTGGATGTACTGTTGCAGACCCAATCAATCTTAAACCGAATCAATTACATTGTGAATTGCCCTAGTGGGCTCAAGCTGAAAAAGTTCATGATCTTGTGGCTTTCCATGTCGGTCAATGTCACTAGCCAAATCTGACTGTTTAGAGAAATGAAATACAATTGTTTATCCTTGCAGTGGAGAGAGCTTTAGAGTACTAGAGCATCTGTAAAAAAACAAAGACGGAACGTGGATTAAAACCAAAACAAGTGACTTAGTGCATATAGTGTTGTGAATCACACTATTATACATGGAATGATGTCTACACAAGTTTGAACACACGGGTTATTGTCATTTAATATTTATACTTAGCCCACATGGGCCATGCAACCTTTGTTATGAGCATTATTTTCTCAAAAAGCACTGGCTATAGAGATGTGATTGCTAGCGAGGTTTACACAGTGCCTATATTATTGCCGAGTTCAACAGGGCTTCATTTAGCTCAAGGAAACTGCGGATGTCGGGAGTTTGGGCATGCACACCAGTGGAATCATGAAATTATGTTTTTTATTAATATCGCAAGTTTGCAACAAGATGTTTATCAACATTAATCAAGGCAGAACTAAACCGATTTATGCAGCATTTACAATTGTATTTAATGCTGTGTAACAATCATACGATTACTGTGTTTTGGTGTACATTAACCAATGCATTTTATTTAATCAGTTCTCCGTAGAGGATGACAACTTTATAATTTTTGATGAAATAATCACGCTTTTCATGTATTATAAACACTATCCTGCTCAATGTATGTTTGCTGCATTAGAGTTAACAAGACAACAACACAATCATATCCCCTGCGAGGGAGTCTGTTTACTTTATCTATGATCACGTGACTTTTCTTGTCTTTATTTACTTACACTTTAACATTGTTTATTGCCCGTGATGAAGGAGTGACTACAACTCCGAAATGCGTTGGACATCGTGCCTGAATAAACTTTGTTGCACTGAGTAAATTGTGGCCACGGCTCCTTTGTTGGCAACTCTACGTTTAACTTGGGAGTTCTCCTCGAGGTAACAGCGTGTCTCATACAGAGGGGGTGGCTACCCCTGCCGTGTGCCCGCCGGATTGGAGGCTTGGGTCAGCCGAACTTTGGTGTTTCATATATATATATATATATATATACACACACACAAAGGGGCCTATTACGATGGAGGATTTTCCGCATTCTCCGGGCCGGCGGAAGCCACCGCCGGCCCCGGAGGATGTGGAAAATCCTCTGCGGACCCACCAAAGACCCACCACCACATTAGGATGGTTGGTGGGTCCTGGTATCCGTCCGCAGCTTTTCCGCCGCGGTTGGCTTACAAACGCGGCGGAAAAGCTCTAATATGGTGACGGTGTCTCTCAGACACCATCAGCCATATTAGGATGGGCTGTGAAAAATGCTTTTCCGCAGCGGGTTTTACGCCGTGGAAAAGCATGTATAACTTCCCTGCGGGGGGCCGTTGCGGGGCCCCTGGGTGAAGGGGGGGGTGGGGGGAGGTTGGGGGGTGCATATGGGGGGTACCTATGGTACCCCCCTGCATTTGTATGCAGAAATCGGCAGGCACCGCACGGTGCCTGCCGCTTTCTGCATACAAATGCAATGTATGCATTTTTACCATTGCAGCAGATGCAGCTTGAAGCCGCACCCGCCGCAATGGTAAAAATAGAGGATGTGACCGCCAGGGTGGCGGTCACATCCTAATTGCACAGGAGGGAACTCCGCAGGCCATGCGGAGGTTCCCTTCTACTCTATGGTGGCGGACGGAATCAGGTCTGTCCGCCATCATAATCGGCCCCAAAGTTTTAAAGAAAGAAATTAATTGTTTTTTTAATATATAAAGAAGCCAAATAAACAATGATGATAAAATCAATTTTGTTGATATGATCTAGTTGTTTGTTAAGCCCATGTTGAACTTAGTCTTGTTGTGATAAAAGAAATATAGCTCTAGAGGGAGCCCTTTATTGTATGAGCGTTGGGTCTAGTTACATGTGGGGGGAACCGGGGGGCAAACCTTCCAAGAGAAGGATTTTGTCAGATAAGGAGAACAGGGTGAGGCTGGCTATCGGCGATTGGGGCAGTTCCTCAAATCTGGTTAGGTTGGGGAGGGGTTGCTCCAGGCACCGCGGAGAGCACCACACAGAGGGAAGAGTTTGGCGCCATTCCGACAGTGGCCGGAGACCTTTTGTGATGGCACAGGTATAATAAAGTTTTGGGATAGAGACCAGGCCACACCATGGGCTGGGGAAACAGGGTGGGTGACCTTGGGGTACACCCAGAGGAACTGCCGTTGGATGTTTTTCGCTCTTTGGAGTGCAGCACGTTCTTAATGCCACCACATGGAGGCAAAGTATGCGTTGTTGAATGGAGTGGTCGACACAGTAAGGTCTTGTAGCGCCTAGAGATGGTAAGTGGTGGAGTTGAGATCTTGGTGGATGGGGTTGGGATGGAATGCTCAGGTCAGAGCTTGAATTCACCTTACGCATCGGCGCCTTGGTGAACTGAACATCGCACCCCCAGGGGACCGGCAGTGCAAGGGTTTGGGGCCTAAGAGTGGTTTTGCACCTGATGGGGAGAGAGGGAGCGTCTGACAGGCGTTTGGAAAATTGGGCTTGCCAGCTTTCTAGCATGAGGGTAGTGAGATGTGCGTTAGACTTGAAATTAAAAGAAAGTTTCTACACTTAGAGATGGTTGGCATGTTTGAGAAGCGATTGCAGATGCTCTCCTTTTCTGCAGACTGATTTGTCCGTTTTCTGTGTTTACCACCGCACAGCGAGGCAAGAGCTTAGGGCCATAAAGGTGTACGCATAGCCACATGATCTGTGCATTAAGATGACCCGATTTTATTGCAGGGTTGCTTTGTGAAATGATATGGGGGACGGCCTCTCCTTACCTCCACGACCTGCCCAGTATGAGTTGCAGCAAAGACAGCACAATGGTGACCGCTGGGGTGATCATGGCAGACACTGCCAGGATCGAGTCCCCTTCGGAGTCTCCCTTCACTTCCACCCCCTGTATAATCCTTCTCTCCACACTCGTGTAAATGCAATGCAATAGGTTTCACATTTACAAACATTTTAGCTATTGCAATTTTAAATTACAATGTATTTTATTTATGTTTTACAAAAGAAAAACGAAAACAAAAAACAATGTCATTTACAATGTCAATAGCTCAAAATAGTGTAATTGCGAGACCTATTGCATTGTAAAAGCTTGTTTGAGAAGGTAAGTGGGCTAATGCATCAGTAAGAAAAAAATATATTCCTGAAGGACTGAGTTAGTAATGTTCCTATATACTTATTTAAGAGGTTTTGTATAGTGTTAGCATCCCAACTTCTGGCCACTTCAGAGAACTCCAATCCAAGATGCTTATCTCACAGAATATCAGTAGGGAGTGACAGGGGACAAACCCCTTGTGGATTAGGTGTCCCAGGTCTCTGGCCACCGAGGCATGGGTAGCAGTACCAGCCTGTAATGAAGAGGCCCAGAAGTCAAGAGTTCCACAATTCCTCTTATCCACAAGTAATAGGATTCTGCATTTGTTACTGTGAATCTTTACAAACTAGAGCTACAGCAATCAAGAGTCCACGGAAAATCGTGGACAAATCCTGTTGGCTACAAGGGGATCATTAAAGAATTAAGCTTCGATGATAGAGTCACGGAGAGGGTGAGAGTCGAGTTGAGCCATCAAAGGGCTTTCGTGTAGAGTCAGGACCATAGTTGATGTGGGTCACTCTTCTGCCTTCTAGTTTTTGGCAGTTGAATCATGTCCTGCCCAGGTGTATCACAATTTGGGCTTAACTGCTCCCGGTGTAAGCCTACTCAGAAGACACAACGCAGGTGTCGCTGCCAGACTCGCGTCGAAGCGCATTGAAAGGCAAGAGAATGAGGGGTGTGGGCTTCTTCGTGGTGGGAACTCTGCAATTTTAGTTCGATAAAGTGTCCTTGTGCTTTACCCTCCCAAAACAAGTAACAGAAAATGCATCCCCACACTGTACTTCTAAATATGCCCACATTCATGGAATTTAAATTGAGGGTAATACAAATGTATGGATGTATGACGTCACAACGCATACTTTTACAACGCCTACCTTTACAACGCATTTTTTACACCGCAACAACCATTACAACGCATACCATTACAACGCATGCCATTACAACGAATTCTTTGAAACTACCTTTACAACGCATTCCACTACAATGCATACTACATTTACAAAGCATACCATTACAATGCATAACATTACATTACATGTAAGGTAAGTATTGGATAGTGTAGGGGTAAAAATTACTATTCTAACTCCAGGGGGTGCAACAGTAGGGTAAGTGTTGGATAGTGTAAGGGTACTATGTGTTGTAATGGTATGCGTTGTAATGACTGCGTTGTAATGGCAAGCGTTGTAGTGGTGTGCGTTGTAGTGTCATGCGTTGTAATGGTTGCGTTGTAAATGCATGCGTTGTAATGAATGTTGCGTTGTAAAAGTTTCGTTGTAATGGTAGTGCGTTGTAAAAGTTGCGTTGTAAAGGTTGTTTCCCCAAACTTACTTATGCATTCACCCAGTCATTATTCTTTGCTCTCACTCACCCATCTATGGACTTGATCACTCATCCACTCGTGCACTCACTTATCATCCATGCACCCAGCCACCTATTCATTCATACATGCAATCATCCATTCAGTGTTCTCCTAATTTACTTACTCCTTAATTTGAATAAGACACGACTACACACAAAAACACATCATTCAATGAAAAGACCACTTCCAAAAGAAGTCAGATTTGTTGACTTTCCTAGTGCTTGTTAATCAAGATCCATGTCGGAAATTAAACAAACCCAGAGACAGAGGTGCCATGCAGGGTGCAATTCTAAGATAAATGCACATTATATTGAATAATCAAGTCTTATCGTATGTAATTGAATATATTTTGGTTTAAAAAAACATTTACATTCCATCCTTCTGTATTCTCTCATTTTCTTTGTTCTCTAAATGCTCCCATTCTTAAATCCCACTTCTCCCGTGCTCCCAACTTTCTCATTCTTTACTCTCTGTGCTTCATTCTTCACTCATCTTTCTTCCTTACATCCTCCCTCGCCCAACCACCCCCCTCTCCCCCCACCTCGCCCCCGCCTCTACATCCATTTCCCGCTTTATGCGTCCTACATCCTTATCTTCCTCTTTCATTATCTTATTTCCTGCTACGTTGCATCACTCATTATTCCTTCCTCTCCTCTTGCCTGTTCTTTATTCCTTACATCCTTCCCAGCCACGAGAAACTCATCATCCATCTCTCGCTTTTATCTTTCTTCCTTCCACCAAGTCCCTCCCTCGCTCGCTCCCTCTCTCCCTCTCCCTCTCAGCTCTCAATTACCAGTTTAATGCAGCCCTTGTAGGTGTCCAGTGAGCTCTTTTACGCGCACCACCCCGGTGCCAGCCCCTGGCACTCTCCGATGCCCTCACTCCTTCCCTCCGCTGCCAGCCCCAGTCCACATCTCCCCTCTCCTCCCAAGCTGTTCCCCTGCCCTCGCCAGCGCCTGGCTCTCACCGCGAGGAGCTCTCCCCTCTCCCAAGCCCTCCAGGGCCATTAGAATTCACGTGGAGCGGCTAAAAATGCGCGTCTTAACAGCTGCTAATGCTTTATTTTTACACAAAGCGCTCGAGAATATGCAAATAGGAGACTGCCGCAGCTGATATGTCAGCGTGCCCCCTTCCCTTCTCGAGGACAGAGAGGAAGTCGTCCTTTCGAGCTGTCCCCGATGTGTAATCCTGGCTGCTGCTCCCTATTTTAATTACTCTACTTAAGGGCTCAAATAATAAACATTGACTTGTTTTAACGTAGCGGTTCGTTCTACACTTCCTTCGTGTCGCAGCGCTGCATGTAACTGGTGTCTGCATCATCGAATGTAAGGACCCTGGAAAGATGAGCCTGCAAGGGCCGGGATTAACGCAGTGACCTGCCGATGACCGCCTGTTTATGGCTCGCTGAGCTATACTTTTGTCAACTAGTAAGCACAGGTGTCTGTCATCCATTTAAACACAAATGACGGATGCAAAGATTGTTTAAGAATCTGTTCAATCTTTAAAATGTCCTTTATATTTTGAATTCACCAAGCTGGTATAAAAAAGGCATTTGGAAATAGAGCAATTTGTGATCCATTTACAAATGTGTCACTGGGATTAAGGATTGTGACTTTTGTGAGCGCTCTGGAGTGGCCGCTACACTTCCTGAACGCTTGTCAGGAAGAAGAAATGAACACAATCACACAAAGAAATGTAAAATTTGTATGACATTCAAATAATACTTTTTATAAATCAATAATCTCCATCCTCATATATAGGATTTTTCCATCTTGGAATGACTCAAGATGGCATTTTTAAACACATGCGTGGTACTTGATGGTCCAAGTTAAAAAGCAGCAACTTTCATTCAGAAAGTAAACATGGTTAGTGTATTTTTATATTAAGAGTAATTTGTTTGTTTTCACGCTTTGAGGTCTCCCTTGGCATAGGATGGGGCGTCAAATCCCTGAAATGAATAGGGGGGGTGGGGGTTGATTCACACACCTGCATCCATGAGCGACGTATTTTTTCCCTAAGTAAACCGGACACAAATTAAGCTCTCTGAGGTTTTGTGCTTGCCTTTTCCTCCAGTTTTTAGGCAGTGGTTAGAAAGAGCAACTTCTCTTTGCTCCTAATGCGGAACTAATTCACAGCAATGCATTCATCAACCATTTGCGGTTGTAACGCCCCATTTTTTGCCAAATATGTAAATATGTTATTGAAATGCACCTGTTGCCTGGTAGGAATGTAGTTTACGTCAGGGGGTTATGCGAGTGGATTTTACATCAGCGCTAAATGAGGTCCGGGCTGCCTTAAAGAGACGTACTACAGGGCATATTAGCAAGAACCTCGTTAAAATTATCGCCGTTTTAGTGGCAGGAAATAGAAGCCCAGGTTAATAATGGGCTTGCTAATATGTATTATAGAATTCCAATAGAAGCCCAGGTTAGATGTGCAGGACATCTAACCAGGGCTTCTATTGGAATTCTACAACGCATATTAGCAAGCCCATTATCGCCGTTTTAGCGGCAGTCTCCTGCCGCTAAAACGGCGATAATTTTAACGAGGTTCTTGCTAATATGCCCCTACGTTATTATTATTGAGGGGTGTTCATTGGAGTTGCACCTCCCTGGTTGGAGAAGTCCCTAAACCATGTGCCAGCCACCGACCGAACAGAGCTGGAGCAGCGATCAAGTCTTAAGAAGTGAAGTGGATGTGGCATAAGGGCCTAGATTTACGAAAATTTTACACAACGCAGCGTAAAAGAGAGAGAGCAGAACAGTGCAATCTATTAAGATATGGTGCTGCTTTCCTCGGTTCCTGCACTGGGGCACTTTTTTGCTATGTGCCAGCGCACACGCCTTTGCACTATATAGCACCGTAAGGAATAGTTTTTGTAAGGGAAAGGAGCACTTCCAGAACAAAAACTATTCCTTAACACTTTTCCTGCTTTGTAGGTGTGCTGTACGGTGCAGCACGCGTGATAACAAATCTCCTCATTACATTTGCCTCATGGAGACGAACGACTTTGGTGCAAATTCCTGCCTACGAGTATGTGTAGATAGGGATTTGCATCAAGACCCATGGGTGGTTGTAGTGGAACACCCACGTACCATTCATGGAATGCCTCCTTGACGCAAAGCAGCGCAAAGCACAACTTTACATTTCTTTGGGAAAGTATCCAGCACAAATCCTGATTCAGGCAAAAGTGACGCAGACCCAGCGCAAGACAGGAGTAAAGCGGGGAAATAAGTTCCAGGTCCTTGACCACTGGGCAGTGCAAGTCTGTAATGAAGAGGATCAAAAATCAAGAGTTCCACGGGTCCTCTTATGCACAAACAATATTCTATTTTTGTTACTGCCAATCTTTATGCAACCTTTCTGCATCCGTGAACTGATACCTGTCAGGCATGAGCAGACGAGTGCGGGTGCAACATCCTGGCTCAGCATAGCATCAATCTGCATCATTGGCACTTCCTCAGCCTCTTCTTACACCATCCTCTTCCTTTCTTGTATGATACATTCTTATTGGACTGTCCTTTTCACTCCAGCAAGACTGTGCTTTCTAGAATATATGATCCCTACAGCCTTTGTTCCACAGTGTACCGGTTTGGGCCGAATTAGGGGGGGGGGGGCAGTACAGACCACAGACTAGCTTGTTGGTGTGAAAAAGGCCGCTTATTGGAAACAGGTGCACCTTACAAACAAAATCCCCTGGCCTCTACCATACAAAACTAATCCTCACTAAACATTGTCTTCCAAACTTACCCCCCCACCCCCTCCCCTAAACATGTTCCCCCTTGTAACAATTATAAACACAACTTGCCAATTCCTAACTTCTCTACACCTACCTAACTATGTAAACTTCTTATGTTCCTTCATAACTGTAACCAACATAATTATATCTCGGATAACTTACAAAAACGCCCCCCAGAAACATATCGCACCACACCAGCACCTATTCCAGCGACAATCCCCATACAAATTACCCCCCCCCCCCCATGCACCGGCTCCCCAGAAAACAACCTTCGAAAATGATGTGGCCAACCCAGCAATACATATAAATACCGACATTTCTCTAAAAAAGGAGAGAAAAAGGGGAAAGGTAACCATTTCTTTTTTGGGTGGGAGGGCGGGAAAAAAGAAAGCTTCAGAGAACCTCCCGCACAGGCTGTCGTGTCATGACCACTAAAATGGTGGCTCGTGACACGAAATGGCCGGTTATAAACCCTTCTAGTCAAAACCCAGCCCAGCCCCAGACCAACCAGCCCAAAGATAGCCCAATTAGCCCAACCAGCCCTGGGTTCGGCAGCCCCCCAGGCCCAAACCCCCCCCGGGGGGCAGGCCTCCCGCTGATCGTCCACCTCTCCAAAGCCCTATTAGAATCAGACCACTAACAGTCTAATACAGTGCTTCCCAATTTGTTTTAGAACCAGAATCCAGTTTTTAGAATGACCGACTTTCTCTCTTGCCACACCTACCTTTGAAATAGACATGAATTTTTTATGTTACTAAAGCATCGTGTGATAAATAGTGCACTGTAATTTACTCGTATGACATATTCCACTGAAATGGCTGCTAAATTTGCACAGATGTACAGTTTTAATGCTAAAACTATATTGCACTCAAATGATAATGTGTGGAAATCAGGTTAAAGTGAATACTTATCATGTGTGCATTTTGATCCTATTAAAATCATATTTCCATCACACTTCAGAATTATTACAAAAATTAGCTTCATTTTTGCGTTCCTAACTGCTGAATGTGTGTAATGTATTTGTAGTTATTTCAGTATTTTTGTAAGTTACATAAAAATTACATCCTACAGCCTTTCCTTTCATACTCTCCATTCTTCAGTAAGATTGTCACATTATTCACTTTACTTGTCTTTTCTTTTACTGACTGCAAAGTGAGAGGAGTTTGTAAACACCATTTTCCAATGTTAAGAAACCATAGGCAGCAGACTTAGCCTGACATTTGAGCTCTGTCTTTGAAACACAGCAAATGTGACAAAATAAGTTCAGAATTTAAAGGCATCTTTATTTATTGTTTGGACTACCCAGACTCACCAAAAACCGGTCGAAACTCACAAGTGGATTGCGACCCTCAGTTTGGGAAACACTGTTCTAATATTTAGGTTGTAATGGGGACCAATTACTCGATCACATATACATATGGAGCTTGAATTAATGTTGGCTGGCAACGGAAAACACAATGATTTCTGGGGGAAGTTGGAAATCTGGTGCACATTCCACTGTGAATTCGTCCTGGATTTAGTACTTCTTCCAGAAAGATGAGAATTTCCCATTGCCACCCAATCGGAATTTTCCTTTACCACTTAATCCAAAATCGAGTACATCATGTCTGATAACTTTTTCAAAGGTAGCAGTGTTTGGCCTCAGCACTGCCTACTGAACTATATTTCCATGAAGCAACTTTGTGAGACTCACTGCTATGCATCAGCTCTTCACACATCTTTCCCGTTCCATTACTTTTTTTCTCCAGTGACACTTTTTCTCCTGTTCTACCGCTCTCTCTTGGGTACATCCCCTTATTTAAGTTTACCTCAGTGGCAAAACTTATGGTTTTACATTTGATTCCAGTGCAGTTGAAGTTTGCACTTGCTGCTACAGCTTTACACTGGAGCACTTACATCTCTGATGGGGCTGCATGCTGACGAGTACTCTGCTACGTTTTGTTCCATCCGTGGCATCCTCTCAAAGTGAAAATAGATTTGGTGCCTGCATTCATGGTAGAGCTTCCTTGTTTCCCTAAATGTAAGCTGTGTATGAATTGATTCTTTCCTCATATTAGACTGTGTATGAGAAAGTGTATCTAGTTTTTTACAATACCCAAGCAGCATTGTTGATGCATTTTGTGTGGCTCTGATTCTTAGGTCTGTTGGTTGTACCATCTTTTACTTACCAGCCTGTAGTGTGCTTGGTATTCAGTTCGCTGTGTTTGAGGGTTTTTTTAGTTCAATAAGTTTATTAAAGATTTAAAAGGGTAAAAAAAGTTAAGATACAATACATAATGATACAATTGATATAGGAAAAGAAGATAAATACATGAGTTCATTACAGTAATCGATCCAATAATAGATAAAGTACCTTAAATAGTATCAGACCAAATCCGGAGTAAAAATAACAGTCACGTTAATGAACCATATAGATTTCAAAATGTATCATTATCATAAGAGTAGGGAACGTAAGAGGAGAGTGAAACAGAAGCCAGAAAGAAGGGGAAAGAGATAAACAAGAAGAAGAAGAAAGAGAGGAAAGGAAAAGAAAAGGAAAGGATCTACTGTGGCGCTACATAAACACAACAAGAACGGACAGCATTCAGGTAGACGATACAAAGGGATACTGGTCAACCAAACCCTTTGAGGCCAAATCCATATACATGTCTAAGGTTCTCCATACATTACTAGAAATAGCGGGGGAGCTGTGTTTGAGATTTTTAACTGTAAGTAGATACTCTTATAGGATGCACATCCTAGTTCATATTCCTTAGCATTGTATTGTTTTTATTTGAGACTATATTTTCCAGTGGGTCGAATTTCTTTTTCAGTTTTGTTTGTTTATTTCAGATTTTTTTTATGTCTATGTACAGGCCTTCTCCTCCTACTACAGATGTGGTTCTCTTTTTCTGTTCCACGTGTAAGGCTTTTAATTGGAGAAAATTGGGTTAACGACTCCATCACATTTATTTATGTCTATAATATCTTATACAATTATATATTTTTTATTTTTCACATAGAAAGCAACAAAGACTTTTTATCATTATCTACCATTGGTTTATTTTATAACTTTGTATCTTTGCTGTGCTTTGTTTTGTTTGTATTCTGACTTAGTAGTTCTAAAGAGATCAAGATCTTTGCCATAAGCTTTGTTTTGAAGAGAACATAAGTAGGGCTGGATGAAAAGTAAATTACTCTAGAGTAATTTGTGAAATTCCTGGAACTTCACGTTACACTTGTTGTGCAAAATTCCATCATTATGCCATGTTGTTTAATACGTACTGTCTACAGTAATATTTTACCATGAGTGGCCAGCATAATGCAACTGGCCAGAACGCAAGCGGCCATTCCATTTTTTTTGCTCCAAAATGCACCCTCACATAAAAAATTGATACAAAAATGTATTTTGCACTAAATTCTAGAGCTAAATGATGGATTTCCTTTTTACATAATTTCATGTAATTTTCATGCAATTACGCGAAAGGAAATTATGCTATGCGACCCCCCCTAAGTCAGGAGGACCCAATCATCTGTGTAGAGCAAGTAGAAAATCATAGTGCCTTCTGGTACTTTCCATTAATTGACGGCTATTCTGTGGTGAGTGTTAGGTTGTTTAATTATGAATTGTATGGAGTTGGGTGTTGGCAACATCCTTTGTCTTACCCTTTGGCCTTCTTTTTAACACGCTGTTTTTTTGTTGTTCATTTTCACACAGCCGTCCAAGTGTATATTCCTTTGATGACATCAAATAATGTGCCTCAGTGCTGCTTCAATGAGTTTTAGAAGTCGCCCTGTGGACCAGGTAGAGGGAAGGCTCTGAAAGTCAGGAGGAGGATTGTTTATTTACAGTTCTTGCCTTTCTTATCCATCAAGCAGAATTTCTGAGTTCTCTTCTTGGTGCAGTCAGTCTTCTTTTAACTGTACCAAAACTCATGGTGGCTAAGTGTGGGCCTGGATCCACCAGGATCTCAGGCACATTACTTTGGAAATGTGTGAGTGTTCTTACATGTACATTTATATTTCTTACACTTAGGGGAAAGCAAAAATCGTTGCTATATGTCAAAATCTGCTAAGCAGGGTGGATTGCTTCTGCGTTCTTCCCCATTTGCTCTTTTCTAAAGTACTGGGGTGAATGCTTGTGCTAAACAAATACTCTTTCAGATTGGTAGACAAAATATGCAAATATTAATCCTTTGCATAGTCTGCGGGAATATTTTTGTTGTGTGCAAGGTATATTAGTTGTGGGCTGTCTGGCCATAGTGGTGATGCGTCGTATTTGGCTTCGGCGTACGGTTTGTTTGTCATTGACGCAGGCCTGTATCCTTTCGCTTAGGATGGCACTTGTTGTTCACAGAGACACAGCATGGGATGGGCTTTTGGGCCAGACTCCTTGAGCCACGGATTGCTTTGGGTCAGCTTCCTTCAGCCATTGCCTCAAGGCACCGAGACTCTCTCCAATGAGTCCTTACATTACAATGCATGAGGGCCGTTGTTTTCAGCATCTGGTAGGACTTTGGGGTCAATGCACGCGCTATCGAGAAAAGTCGCCTTCCTACACAAAAACGAAGGCATTTTGCATTTCGATCAAATGCCTACTTGAATTATGAAGTAAACAAGTATGTAAGCGCACTATAACGTGTAGCCTTCGTTTTGGATGTAAAAAACACTACACATGATATGCAAAACAAATGACCTGATGGTTATTAAAGCGCGTGAGTTCTTCCTTTCTTTTTGGGTATGGCTTCTTCTGGATTCTGCACAAGGGAAAGAACTTCTTAAGAATGTCCATGACTCAAAGAGATCATCGGATCACCGCTCCCATCGGTTGCCTTCTAGGTTTTGTTCGGGGGCGGGAGGTATGTGCTGAAGGTGTGTACCCCTTAGCACCAACAACAGGGAGACCTGTAGTCCAACTGCTCCTAGCGGGTTGGATGCAATGACATTTAGATGGAAGGGCCCTGAACAACCAACATTAGAGCTGTGGTGATGCAAAACGTGGAGTATATATGCTATGGAACACAGCAACCCTCCTCAATATATTTGTATGTTTTGTACAGACTTTGTTTCCCTTCCTTACATATTAAAATAATGTCCCTGACAAATCTTTATTTGAGCCTACATCCAGTCAGCATTCATTAACAGCAGTCTTACTGATAACTGGCCCTTGGGCTCTTAGATGCTCACAGCCAATCCATTAGGAGAAAGTATAATGTAGGAATGCAAGATGAATTTGGATTGGTTCTGGCTAGATGGGCTGGAAGGTTCTTGTTATTGTTGGTTGTTGACACTCAAACACTGAATAGAGTCTTGCTATTGGCTGGGGGGAATGCCTGCTAGTTTCATCATTGCCTGCAGTGCTCTGACTCTTGTGCTTGGCGCAGAATTTACCAGATGAACATTTCTCTCCACAGAAGAGACTCCAGAACTTCATTTATCTTCCATTATCACTAACATAATCTTCATTTTGCCAAGATTTTCGTTTGCAAAGAATGTGTTGCAGAACTCAAAAGAACAGTTCATATAAAAACTTCTGTCGCTTTTTTTTTTTACCTGTCAAAGGGTCCATCTCCAGCATCAGATAATCGATGCAAAGAAAAACTTTGCACAAATGAACAGCACTATAATTAATTTTCTATTCAAAAGATTTCAAAGGCTGCATTAAGAATACCATGCCTTCTGCCTTCTCCACTCGCATCTTTCAAATACTTCATTTGTGAGGATTGGTGACAATTGAAAGAAAGGAAATGCTCCCACTGCGTGATCTGACCCCAAGGCATCATGAATATGCAAATGAATCCTGGCATAGATGCATAGACAGAAAGCGATTGTGTTAAAGAATTACTCTCCGAAATGGAATGAATATCTGAGCTCTCTCCTTATACTAGGACGTGACACATGAAACACCATCAAAACGCTCACAAGCGGCGGGTCGCATCTTGATACACATCCACTCACAGTTACTCGACAAAAGTACAGTGGGCCCGATTCACAGAATGAATTTAAGACTCAATCCTAAACTTACTACTATTTTGGTATTCACAGATTGCACTTACTACTTTTGGCATTCACAAAAGTTAGGATTTTGTCTTAAGTTTGTCTTAAGACAAACTTAAGACAGACTTAAGACAAAATCCTAACCTAAGTCTGTCTTAAGTTTGTCTTAAGACAAACTTAAGACAGACTTAAGACAGACTTAAGACAAAATCGTAACTTCTGTGAATACCAAAAGTAGTAAGTGCCTTCTGTGAATACCAAAATAGTAGTAAGTTTAGGATTGAGTCTTAAGTTAATTCTGTGAATTGAGCCCCTAGATAATATTTTAAATCTGATGTTAATCTATATTGCTTCAGATTTGTTAAGTGCAAAGTCAGTTTGTATTGGAGATTCACATTGCTTTTATAGCGTCAGTGACTGAAAACCAGTGGAGACATAAACAATCACTTAACCATTTGTATAAGGATTTTAAATCTGTCCATAGTCAGAAACGTTACTTTTTCTCCTGACTCGAAATGGAGCTCTGATAATGACCTGACATACTGCAACCCTACTGCTGGCATGAGAGGGATCATAAGAAATGATGTGAGATACTGCACCCTTGCTACTGACTCCAGAGGGACCTCTAGTGGCGGCCTGTGGTGCCTGCACCTCTGTCCAGGTGGAAACATAAGACGGAAAAAAGCAGATACATCTGTTGGGAAAGGATGGGAAGGGCTGTCAAATCTTCAGCATAAGCACTATTTTACTTACACACGAAAATGCCTTATTGTAATGTTAGAAAATGTGGCGTTCTTGTGGCTATGTTTGCAAATGGAATGTAACACTATTATTGAGCGACGGTGCAAACATCGGTATGTGCTCAGAGTGCTGGGTGTGTGGTGGCTTAGTGCACCAACATTTCCACTGTAGGAGCCTGTCAGCGACCTCATGGTCACAGTTTCAAATCCCAGCGGGTCCACTCTGACTTTCACCCCTCTGAGGTCGATACAATGAGTACCATTGAGTTGCGTAACAATAAACTTATGTTTTACACCACCAAGATGCCCATGGGTGAACGTGTGCCATGCAAATGCACATGCTGTATGCTAGGATCAGTGAGTGATGGTGAAAATCTAAAATTGCACTATTGATTCGTTGATGATGGTTCATATCTGAGTATACTCTAGGATTGTTTGCCAGTGCATTTGCAGCCAAGTCTTCTAAGTGACGGTGCAAATCGGGGGCCATATTATCAAGAAAGGGCGATACATTATCGTCGCTTTTATCGGCAGGAAACTGCCACTAAAGCGGCAATAATGGGCTTGATAATATGCCCATGTGAATTCCCATAGAAGCCCAGGTTAACACCAGAACCTGGGCTTCTATGGGAATTCACAAGGGCATATTATCAAGCCCATTATCACCTCTTTAGCGGCAGTTTCCTGCCGATAAAAGCGGCGATAATGTATCGCCCTTTCTTGATAATATGGTACCTAGTCTCACACTCAAGAGTTGAGAGTGCAAATCTGTAGTTAAGAAGAAACATGCTCTGACCAAGATATAAATGTCGTTAGACTTTGCTTTCTGATTTCCATACATTAAAGCAAAAGGGTGATGTTTTTCATAGGGGATAGATGCAGGTTACTGTGGCTTGAATCATCAATAATTTTACCTTATCTTATCTTAATAGGAATTTATAAAGTGCACGGTCACCCTGAGGTTTCATGGCGCTGATTAGGCAGATGTCACATCAAAGGGAATTTACACAAGAGCTTGCTCGTACAGCCAGGTCTTAACCCCTTCGACGCTCATGATGGAGCGGTTCTGTCATGAGCGCCGGTTGGGCTGTGCTTATGACGGAACCGTTCCGTCACGATCACGCCCGCTTTTTAGAACCTTCAGCACCGCGCGAAAATTCGCGCCCCGCTGAAGGTGTTAAGCAATCTTCTGAACCCCAGGAGATTGTTGCTCATCCGAATTGCTGAGGGCAAGGAGTCCCAAAGTGTAGGGGCGAGGTAGGAGAACCTAAGCCCTCCCTGGCGTCTGAGCTTGAAGGTAGGGATAGACAGGAGATGAAGATGAGCGGACCGTAGGTTGCGGAGAGGAGCGTGCCTTACTATTAGGCAGCTGATGACTTTAGGGCTACTACCGTACAGGGCTTTAAAGATTATACATCCTGACTTAAAGGCAATGCGTTGGGCAATAGGCAGCCAATGAAGTTTATCCAACAGAGGTCTAGCAGAAAGCCATCTAGGTTGCTTGTGGACTAACCTAGCGGCCTGATTTTGTACCAGTTGGAGGCGCTTGAGTAGGCCCAAAGGAAGGCCAAGGTAGATGGAGTTGGAAAAGTCTAGGCGGGACAGTACCAAAGCAATCACAACCTGTATCAGGGCAGAGTGGGTAAGCAAGTGGGCAATTTTCCTGATCCTGCGCAGCTGAAATAGGCAGGACGAGACCACTGGCCCCACTTGGCCTCTGAGAGAGTGATCAGCATTAATGATGACCCCAAGACTTTTTACCGATGAAGAGGGGACAGGAGAGGGACCCAATTCCACCGGCCAATAAGGAGGGCCCCAGGAAAGTTCGCTCTTTCCAGGCAAGATTAATTCAGTCTTGCCAGGGTTGAGTTTCAGATGGTTTAAGTCCATCCTGCTCTGAATGTGGAGCATAGCGGTTTGGAACTGAAGGATGGAATCAGAGGAACTATCCAGGGTAAAAACCAGCTGGAGGTCATCCGCATAGTTGAAGGTAGTGACCTTCATGTTTTTTAAGGAATGAATCAGAGGCCGGAGATAAGGATTAAACAGGAGTGGGGAAAGAGATGAACCTTGTGGTACTCCACATGAAGTTGCAAGCTCGGGAGCAGTGAAAGAAGCAAGGCGAACAGCTTGGGTTCTGCCCTCAAGAAAGGATTTAATCCAGTTGTAGGCAGAACCCAATATGCCGGCCTGTTTGACACTTTCCAACAAGATTTTATGGTCGACCGTGTCAAACGCGGCCGACAGATCTAGTAGCACCAAAGCCTAAGGGTCACCTTTGTCGACATTGGCTCTCATAGTATCCATCATAGCCAGAATCACAGCCTCAGTAGAGAAGGGCGGGCCGGAAGCCAGCTTGGTGCGGCTCTAGATATTCTGTTAGTTCGATAAAGTTGGAGAGGCTCTTAGTCACATGAGCCTCTAAAATCTTAGCAAGGAAAGGGAGGAGAGAGATAGGCCGGTAATTGGAGGGATTCAGAGGATCAGCCCCCGGCTTTTTAAGTAGAGGGATGACAATAGCATTTTTAAAAGCAGGAGGGACCCTGCCCTGCGTGAGAGATTCGTTAAGAAAGGGTAACACGCTGTGAGGTAGGTTGAAAAGAATGTCCCTCATGATATGGGGGGGAGCAACAGTCGTTAAGGAATCCGGATTTGACACGGGTCAGCAAATCTGAAAAGGTCGAAGGGCAAATAGTGGGAAGATGATCCAGAGTGGATACATTAATTATCAGATCATCCAGGGATTCTCTATGCAATGTAATTGAGATTGGAATACTGGCTTTGATGGTGGAAATCTTCTCCAGGAAAAAGTTATTCAGGGAATCACATAAATCTTGGGTTGGTGTCTGTACGGGAAGGGTCCTCTTGGAATTACATAGGTCACTGACTATTGAAAAAATTTCCTTCGACTTATTCTGGGCGTCTGATATTCTTTGAGAAAAATACGCTGCTTTAGCTCCCAGAATAGCAGTTTTGTATTCTTTATGAGCTAATGGGAACTGGAATTTGTCTTCCAAGGAGTAGCGAGACCTCCATTTCCTTTCTTTTTGGCGGAGCTCAAGTTTCAGTTTTTTTAACTCGGCAGAGAACCACTTTTGGGAGTCGGACTGACGAGCACGGGTGAACTTAGTGAGTGGGGCGTGAGTATTACAGGCTGACAGTAACCAAGTGGAGATATTCGCTTCCATGGAGTTAGCATCTGAGTTAAAAGTGGGTACTGAACTGGCTAGTGTATCTGCGAAAGCTTGTTTATCTAAAGCCCTTCATTTCCTGGTCACTCCGCCCTCAGATGTGAGGATCTTAGACTTGGAAAGCAGTAAGACATTGAATTGTATTAAATGGTGGTCTGACAATATGCATGGGGAAATAGACAATTCTGTTAGTGTGAGATTGATGGACCAAATTTGGTCCAATGTGTGACCTTTTGTATGAGTGGCAGAGTGAATGTGTTGGACAAAATTTAAGATTAAACGTAAGTCAAGTAGCTCTGTAGCATGGGGCCCACCTAAGGCGTCATTGAACCAATAATAAATTGCTTTCCTCTGCTGCAGTAAATGGTTATGATTATGTTTAATTGATACATCCTGATTTCTTATAGTAGCATGTGAAAATATACTATAAAAGCATATTTTTCAAAAACAAAAACTCCGGAACAGAGACTGCCCACATCAGAAGCTCACTCAAATATCTCCCTACAATAATCTCAACCTTTACCTGATCCTAATTGTTGGAACTGGGACCACCGGCCCACTTAGGGTAGCATGGCACAGTGTGGGAAGGCTAAATCCTGAAGGAAATTGTGACTTACTTGCGCAGCACTCACTAAAACACCCTAGCGCAAACCCACCAAAAATGACACCACACCGTCTTAGTTAAATAGAAAACAGAGAGGCTTTATCCTTTTGCATTAAAAAAGGGGTGAAGTTTCTAATAGTTAATGAATTAGGACCTTGGGCATTCCATTTTGGATTAACTGCATTAATTAAACATTACATTGCATTGCATTACCTCAGAGCAGTCAAAGAAACAGGTATTTCAATACATTCAACTAGGAAATCTGCAGGTAGGTATGTTACGCATAAATCAACAGGTACATGCAGCAGTTTAAACCAAGCAGGTAAGTACATTAAATATCAAATTAGCAGGTATATGCATCAGTTTAGATCAAGCAGGTAAATACATTAAGTTTTGAATTATCAGGTATTTGCATCAGTTTAAATCAAGCAGGTAAATACATTAAGGTCAGAACATCAGTGGTTCTATATTCTAGTTGCGCTGTCTTCTCCCAGCTCCCTTCAGGGAGGGGGACTGGTACCCACTCTCTTTATATGAGCCAGTCACGCTATCACGAGGGAGAAAGGATCAACATAGGGGCTCAGTTCTTGGCAGCCCCATCCATTGCAGTTCCCCCTTTCTCTGAATGACTCCGCTTCTTCAACCCCACCCTCAGTTAGGCCTTTCCTCCCCGATACCTCTGCCCCCGTCCGGCGCTACTGTTACTCTCTACAGGCGAGTCCGCAGGGCCGATCTTCCCCTGTCCACCCGCTCAGCCCTTACAGCACTTCACCTGAGGCAGGGGTAGGGGCCGCAGCGAAGCCACAACGCAGCCACCACAGGAGACTCCACCGCATGTGGGCCTCCTCTCGCTCTCTCTCCTGCCCTCTGGATCCCTCGGAGGGCAGTTGGACCGGCCTCTTGAAGAGCCGCGGTGGCCTCCCCTCTCCTGAGGAAGCTCTGGCTCAGGCAGGGAGGTGACACGCTAGGCGGGAGTCCGGTTGCTGAGCGACCCCGTCCAGCGTCTCCCTCAGAGCCTCGCATTATTCTTTTCACACACAGCTCAGCCCCTCACAGCACGCTGGCCAGCGGCGGTGAAATATTTGCAGTCTCGGCACTTCAGCACTTAGGAGGGGGGTGGGCTGATCAGTGCAGCGCTGGCGGAAAGGTGTATTGACCAGACACCAGGCAGGCGGCAGACACGCAGGCAATGACAGCGCACTAATGACAAGGGGCAGACAGGAGGCAAGGGCAAAGGTTGGGTCCCAGCCTCACTTCAGTGGTCGTAGAAAGGAAGCCATGCACAGCGTTCGCCCTCTCAGCATACAGCACCAATCCTCCTAGCTTCCCGGGGGTGGGTCAAGATCACTCTCACCAGCTGTCCAAAAGGAGCAGTCCGCTTAATGCATGGACACACTGGGGCGTTGTTCTCTCTGATCTTCTCTAAGGCAGGGTTAGATCAACAGGAAGGAGGGCAGCACCCTCAGATCAGCCCGCAGCCCCTAGGAGCAGTCTAATTAGCTTATGACACAATCCCCCTGATGCTGTAGTGCGCACTCCAGCCAGCCCAGCAGTGTGACAAAATGGCCGCCCAGTATCCTCCCTTATATAGCCTGGGCCCAGGTCACTAGAGTGGACCGGAAGGTTCTGGAACCCCCTAATGCTATTATATGGGCTAGAGCTCTGAGGTAATTTCTGGCAGGCGTCCATTTTATGAAGCTCACCCATCCCACCATTTTAGAAAGGCGCACCAATGCCTCAGCACGGATTAGCAGTGGTGAGGTGCCCGGAGACCTACGGCCACATGAAAAATTGGTGGAAAAAAATATGTGAGGCAGAAAAGAGAGAAAAAATAGGGGGGAGACCACCCAAAAGCTGACAGGTCTAACATGAGTCCCCCACCCCCAGCTGAAAGTGGAGAGAGCTACCCAATCCCTTGGGAGTTCTCATCACTAAGGCGGAAAAACCTTGAGAGACCGTCAGCATTGGCGTGGTCCAGTCCAGGCTGGTGTTCCACCCTAAAGTCCATTCCCTGTAGGGAGATTGACCACCTTAGCAACTTGGGATTCTCACCCCTCATTTGCATAAGCCACCGGAGGGGCCGGTGGTCAGTCTGAACAAGGACGTGCGAACCAAACAAGTATGGCCGCAACTGCTTCAGGGCCCAAACCACCGCAAAGGCTTCCTGCTCTATCGCACTCCACCGCTGTTCCTGGGGGAGTAGCCTCCTGGAAAGGAAAACCACTGGCTGATCCAGATCCTCTTCTTTGAGTTGCGATAGCACTGCCCCAGTGCCATGTTCAGACACGTCTGTTTGGATGATGAATTTTTGTGGAAAAGTCTGGGGCCTTGAGCACAGGAGCCGTGCACATGGCGTGCTTTAAGGTGTCAAAGGCTCGTTGGCACGCTTCGGTCCAGACTACCTGTCGTGGGTGTTTCTTGGATGTAGGCTCAGTCAAGGGAGCCACGATGGTACCATATCCCTTGAAAAAGAGGCAGCAGTAGCCGGTGAGGCCCAGAAAAGCTCAGACCTCAGTCTGTGTCTTGGGGGGTTTCCAGGCCATGATGGTTTCAATTTTGGCCTGGAGGGGCTGCACCTTACCCCGACCCACCAAGTGGCCTAGGTACACTACCGACCCCTGCCCGATCTGGCACTTGCTGGCCTTGATCGTCAGGCCTGCCTGCTGCAGGGCCTGAAGTACTTCCCAAAGGTGACACAGATGGTGCTCCCAGCTGCTGCTGAAGACAGGATGTCATCAAGGTAGGCAGCAGAAAAGGCCTCCAAACCGGAGAGGACCTGGTTCACCAGCCGCTGGAAGGTAGCAGGGGCGTTCTTGAGCCCAAAGGGCATCACTCGGAACTGGTAGTGGCCCTCAGGGATGAAGAAGGCGGACCTCTCCTTCGCACCATCTGTCAGAGAGATCTGTCAGTACCCCGACGTGAGGTCGAAGGTACTCAGGTATTGGGGTGCTCCCAGCCGGTCAATGAGCTCATCCGCCCTTGGGATGGGATGAGCGTCAGTCTTTGTCACCGAGTTCAGCCCCCTGTAATCCACACAGAACCGAGTTCCGGTGTGGTGCCCGGTGGGGCAGCTTTTGGTACCAGTACCACCGGACTGGACCAGGGGCTGTCGGAAGGTTCAATCACTCCCAACTCCAGCATCTTGGTGACCTCACTGTGGATGCTGGCCTTCACCTTATCTGACAGCCGGTAGGACTTGGACTTCACAGGTGGGATGTCCCCTGTGTCCACATCGTGGGTACACAGGTGGGTCTTCCCCGGAATAAGGGAGAACAGCAAGGAGTACTGCTCCAAGATTTGACGGCAATCCTCTGCTGCTCGGATGTCAGGGATGGTGAGAGGACCACTCCTTCCACCGAACAATCCTCCTGGGACGCAAAGAGGTCAGGGAGAGGCTTGCTTTCCTCTTCCTCTGCCCCATCAGTCTCCATCATCAAAGTGACTTTGGACCTCTCATGGTGGGGCTTGAGGCGGTTGACATGGAGCACCCGGTGGGGCTGCCTAGGGGTCTTAAGGTCCACCAAATAAATGACCTTGCCCATCTTCTCAACCACTTCAAAGGGGCCTGTCCAGTGATCCTGGAGGGCACTAAGCTCTCCAGGCTCCATGACCCACACCTTCTGTCCAGGCTCCAGCTCCACAGGGTGAGTGTTTTGGTCATACCACTCTTTGATGACCGCCTGGCTGGCTTCGAGGTTGTCAGAAGCTTGCTTCCACAACTTAGCCATTTGGCTACAGAAGGCCAGCATGTAGCTCACCCGATCCTGGGGCAGCCTCCTGGGAGTCTTTTCCCATCCGTCTTTCACCAGGGTACCCATACAGAAGCTCGAAGGAGCTGAAGCCCACCCCCTTCTGCGGCATTTCCCTGTAGGAGAACAACAAGCAGGGTAGGAGAATGTCCCATTTCTTCCGCAGGCTCTCAGGCAGACTTCTGATCATGCCCTTCAAGGTTTTGTAAAACCTTTCCACCAGACCATTGGTCTGGGGGTGGTAAGGGGTGGAGAACCTGTGATTAACTCCACACTCCTTCCACATAGCCTGCATGTATGCCGACATGAAGTTGGCGCCCCTGTCGGACACAACCTCTTTGGGGAAACCCACTCGGGTAAAAATCCCCATCAGGACTCGGCCCACCGCAGGTGCAGTGATGGTCCTCAGAGGAATAGCCGACAAGCAGCGCAGTCCCGTATTTTGGCAGCCAGGAGAGGAAGAACTAATCAGAAAGAAAGTGGAAAAATAAGTATTATGAGCGCACAAGTGGCTATTCCGTTTCAAAAGTCTTCTCCCAGGTTATCTGATTCCCCTGGAACTTCTTCAGGTTCATTAGGGTCCTCTCCAGAGATAAGGACGGGGGCAAAGGGAGAGTGGAAGTGGCAGTAGCAGATGCTCGGTCTCACATGGAAGCAGAACGAGGCCTGGATAGAGCACTATAAGAGGCAACATTATGGCATTCCAGTACTAGGCACGCCGTGTGTGTAGACATTAACACTAAGGAGTCAGGAGCACCACCATTGGCTGTGACAGATAATAGGAGCCTAGAAATTAGCTTAACATAAAACTTGTTATTATTGCTTTAGGAAACAGCTTGACGTGTGCTCTCATGGAACACCAGCAGGCTCTGTGGCGAAGGGCAAGAACATAAGCCACGCTGACCAGCGAGGCACGTCGAGCAGAGCCCTGCCCAGTGATCCAATGGCCCGAATGCAGTGGTCTGCAGAGGGTCGAGCGTCCTGGTCTCTGAGCTGCTGCGTAGTATCTTGTGCGGTCAGCAGGCCGTTCTGGTGCTTAGAGCAAGAGTAGTTTATGCGTGCACGGCTAAAAAAAAAACAGCAGTGCAGCTAGCCGACTATGTGGTGCTTGGAGCACACTCAGTGCATGCTAGTGAAACCGACCCAACCACCACCAGCATCATCATGTGCTTGAAGCACTCTCAGCTTAAGCTAGAGACGCTGGATCCCTCAGTGCACCCAGGAGGCCATCTTGTGCCTGAAGCACACATGAGCACAGCCACACTTAATCAGGTCCCTTAGCAAACCTCCTGATGCAATCCTAACAGATCCTGCTGTTCTTTGGATTGTACGCTTTGTTGTGTGATCAGCCCGCCGTCTCCATTTCGGCACTCCAATACGTTCCTTCAGCTGTGGTGTTGGGTCACACCATCTGGCAAGGACACGCAGTACCCACAGGTTTACAAGCAGTGCTTGAAATTGAAAAATAGAAGTGCGGGTACTCTGTAACAGAGTACCTGCTTGTTGTTTGTTATAATCGTTTGGGCGAGGAGCGTGAAACTAGGTGGTGCAGCAGGTGCAGTGGCACCGGTTCCCAGTGACCTGTGTCTAAAAGCGGTTGACAGATTGGCTGCAAAGGAAAGCCTCATGCTCCTGATGTGTTTTTCTTCATGACACACCTTTGATGCAGACACTGAAGACAGATTCAGCTCCCGCGCTCATACACCCAAAAGGCGAGCCCTGTTGGCTTTGCCAATGCTTGTTGTTAGTGGCGGCCGCCACTGGTAACACAGAGATACAAAAAAAGGTGGGAGCAGGCATGTTTGCTGCTTCACGCCAGTAAGACTCAAGTCTGCAGCAAACCTCCACTTCCAAGTGGGAATACACTTTCCGTAAAGCCCACGGCCCAGTCAGAAGCCCATAGTAGTGGCAGAACCGCACTACACAAGTACACAGGAAGAACATATGATTGTGCGCACACAACACTGTTGACCCATAAAGCTAAGACCGTGGACTTTACTGATTGTATTTTGGGAAATGTACAAACTGATAGGCGGGGACAACTGCTTACTTTTAAAAATGACACTTTGGTGTGTGGCAACAACATTAAGCCATTTAATTAAAATGGGCCTGCTATTTGCAGACAAATTTAGGGTATTTGATGAAAATGCAAGCCAGTGTTTCAAAACAAAACTTGTATTTTTCAACATCATTTGAAGCCGATGTTTTTTTGGCTTATTTGTGCGGATTTGAGGTCACTTGTTTTTGGTGTTATAGAATCATGTATTTATTGGTAGAAGGCGCTTTTGTGCTGGCAAGGCAGTGTTTTAAATGACTTTGATGTTTTAAGCCTATTTCATGAGTGGTCGTTCAGAACCACGTGAAATGTCTTAAAAGACAGTTTTGATGAAATATTGCCCCACAGAATGAAAATGCACTTTTTGGTTATTTTTTTTTCTTCTTCAAAATGTTGTTGCGGGGGCAACCCCAAAGTCCCTCTGGGGCACAGGTGACAGCGCGGATGGGCAGGGCGTTCTGGCCTGCTCACTTCGAACGCTCTGTCCATTTCAGGGCAGGTCTTTACATTACCAGTTTGCTAATTCACCAGGCAGCCCCGCTGGCTTATCTCACATACCAGAGCCTCCTCCCTGCCAGCGGCGCAGCTCCCCCTCTCTCCATATAAGAAGAACTTGGCCGAGCCCACCTCTGGATCGCCTCGCCAAACCGGATCGCACTAATCATTTCACTGGCCAAGTGCGCCGCGGAGATGAAAGCTGGGCAGGGCTGCCAGGCGCTGGAGGACGTCTTGACTCTGTCCTCCCGGAGTTGCGAGGATTCTGGTGAAGGCGCCCGAGGGTGGATTGGCCCGTCCGAGGCGCCGTATGAATTACTTATATCATAACATATGCTGTGACAATGGCGCGGTCTGCGGGCTGTTTGTGACGGATTGTTGTAAATATCCCTTTCTGTTGTTACACAGAATACCCGGAGCCATGATGCGCACTTTATAAATCTTTCATATTAATAAATAAGTCTGCGCTAAATTAAGCAAGGCCTGGTGGAGGGTGACCCGCGTTTATCGTGCATAAGAAATGTTATGGCAGACGTTCCCTCAGGAAGAATGCCTGGTGTCCATGTTTTGAAAAATATGTCAGCCCTGTTCAGTCACCGGGCCTTTCCTCGCGCCTAAGAAGAGGCAGACAAAAATTGATAAGATAAATAAAATTCTCAGATATTACTCGCCAAAGCGTCAATCGGCTCACGTGTGCCTTGAAACGAAATGTAAGCAAGGCTTCCCGAGCCGCAGAGCCCTTAAAAAGGCATGGTGCGCGCGCGGCTGCATCCTTGACCCTTCCTGGTATTAAAAGGTTTCGTTGACAAAAGAGTCACTTTGTGGAAATGTCCCCCCGGGGCTTCTGTAGCGAGCGAGTGAGTGTACATCCCTCGTGCGTCTTCCGCGGCCCGTGTCTGACTCCTTGTCACTTCGGTTCACTTCCCTCCCCGTCCTGATCGGTCCTTTCGCTGGCTGCCTCGGCGCAGGTTGAGCCGGGCTTAAACAGACCGCTGCAGCCGCTGCTAGCCACAGGGCCCGAAGCTTACAACGGAGAAGGCACCACACATGAATAGACATTTCGTAAAACGCTCCGACGTTCTTGAGGCCTGGTCCGAACTATACATGACTGTGTAAATATAAAGAAAGGTACCAAAAGAACTGTATTAGGCAGTGCTTAATTTGTTAAAACAAAAAAAGTAACTGACAAGGTCCACGAGTGGTGTGGCGCAGCGGCCAAGGGCTGACACCGGAGCCCAGGGCTCATGGTTCGATTCCCAGCTCCTGCAGCAGCTGACCCTACACCATGTGACTCTGGGCAATAGCTCCCTTAATCTTTCTGAGGGTCCCAAGCGCCATGAGACCTGAGTACTTCACAGCCTCTACATCTGTCCCTGGCAGCACTGTGAAATGCAGCACAAACCACCAAACTCCTGCCAAAGTAACGGTTTGGTCTATTCTTAGTCACCCAAGGCTGTCGGAATAGTTAGTGTTTGTTGGGCTTGGGCCTCCCTCTCTGCAGGGCAAAAAAAGGGGATGGTGATGGACGGAGCATCTGAATCAATCAAACACTCACACCCAGTCAAAAGATCTGGGTTTCATCCATCACCGTTCTTTAGCCCACTCTGCCACCCCAGTTCAGACATGGCCATATGCAAATCAGTCTGACCCTGTGCCTCATGGGAACTGTCCAGCATAACTGCCAAGCCATGTTTTCCCGTGACCGGAAACAAGCTTCTGAGGACCGGTTTCTGGCATTCCAGCCGTCTTCAGCCCGGCTTGCTTGAATCCAGTGGAAAAGTGAGCAAGGGACTCACGTCTGAGCATACCCTGCCACACTTATGGCGGCCAAAAGCGGAGCATCTGAATCAATCAAACACTCACACCCAGTCAAAAGATCTGGGTTTAATCCATCACCGTTCTTTTGGCCGCCATAAGATGCTCCGTCCATCACCACCCCCTTTTGTACTGCTTTTGGCTGCCATAAGTGTGGCAGGGTATGCTCGGACGTGAGTCCCTTGCTCACTTTGCCACTGGATTCAAGCAAGCCGGGCTGAGGACGGCTGGAATGCCAGAAACCGGTCCTCGGAAGCTTGTTTCTGGTCCAGGGAAGACATGGCTTGGAAGTTCGGGCTGGACTGTTCCTATAAGGCACAGGGTCCGACTGATTTGCATATGGCCATGTCTGAACTGGGGTGGCAGAGTGGGCTGGAGAACGGTGATGGTTTAGGCCCAGATCTTTTGACTGGGTGTGAGTGTTTGATTGATTCAGATGTTCCGTCCATCACCACCCCCTTTTGTACTCCCTCTCTGCAGGGTCTCACCAAACCTTTTGACTTTGCTCCTCCTGAATTCTAAACCCATTTTTGTTGTCTTTTAGGACTTTGAGTACTTTACCACTGCTGCTAACCGATGCTAAAGTGCTTGTGTTTACTCCTTGAAACATTGTAAAATTGACTTACAACCAATCAGCAGATTGAATTCACTTAAAAGTGCATAGTTTAGTGGTACTACAGGTACCCAGGGCCTGTAAATTAAATTCTACGAGGGGACCTGAAGTTCCTACTATACCACCCATTTACGTAGCTCTTTGAAATATGTCTCAGACCTGACATTGCAGCTCGTATGCAGTCACAAACTGCCAATTCAGCCTGGCAGAATAAATATTTTGCCAAGTCTAAACTTCCTTCTTAATACATATAAACCACCATCAAAGTAGACCCTAAACAGCCCATACGTCAGGGTGCATTGAATTTAAAGAGTAGAACATGCGTTTTAAGTTTTACACAATCTAGTAGTGAAAAACTCCTACATTTCACTACTTTAAGGCTATCTCTCAGTTGATTAGGGGGTGGGGGTCTCCTGGTATTTTTCTATACCCAAAATGTACATGGGTTCAAAAGATGCAAATCCAGTTCTTCTTATCCAGGCAAGAGGGCAGCAGATCAGCACAGCAGGGTAACAGTCCTTCAGGGCTCCCAACAGGCTGGAATGGTCGGGTCTGGAGTGAGAGAAGGGAGTATTTCTTCAAAGTAAAGACAGAGGACGCATGGTGGAGATACAAATGATTCTTGGAAGATATGTACATAAGAGAGAGTTACTATGGAATGAGATCTCCTGGGGCAAGGGTTCCAGATCACGTGCGAGTCATGTCTTTTAAGCCAACATCACTTTTCCTCATGGGACTTGTGCACTCATATTTATAACAGGAAATGCAAAAACTGCAACTTTAACAAAAATGTGAAACTATGCTGGTTTAATATTACTTGTAGAAAGTGCTGCACAAGGCTTGGGGCCTATTGGGGCCCACGCACAGGTAAGCATAAATCGTGGTCAACCTTATCTCTCACAGTTCCTGCTTTTCTATCAGTTTTTGTTTGGCGAAGCAGGAGAGAGTGCGTGTGTGAGAGAGAAAGAGAGAGAGCTCGTGGTAAAAGCGTCTTCCCCACCTCAGAGATAACAGTTCCTCTTAGTGCGGAGTTCAACAAATGTTAGAGTCCTCTGTTGTGCACAGATGAGGTATGAGGACAGTCAGAATCCTCACAACATCCCCATAATGCCATTGAAATCTGATGCGATGGAATCTTGTGCAGTCGAGGTATGTAAACAGTGCATGACTTTTAATTTGAGTTTGAAAACTGCATGAACTAATGAGGCAACCAAAGCCGGCGTCCTGGAGCCACCATCCAAGATGCAGACGCAAGTGCTCCAAACACTCAGGGGCAGATTTACAAGAAGCAGGCGCATCTCTGCGTTATAGCAGAGATGCGTCAGTTTACTTGCGTCTCACAAAAAAACCCTTGCACCACCATGGATGAGTCACATTTATAATGCGGCGCACCATGGCGCAAGGACTGACAGATGCGCCATGCATCTGTTGGCACAAAGCTCACGCATTGCTGAAGTCGTGTCGCAAGCACGACGCAACTCCAGCGATATTCAGGAAGGCCTATACCTATTGTGCTGTGTCACTCCTTACACCTGCTTCAATCGGGCGTGAGGCTTTGACGCAGTGGCATCGTAGAAGTGACGCAGTGAAATCTTGTACATTTCACTGCATCACTTTTACGAGGCTTTCTTGCATCGGGACGCCCACCCTGCATACATTATACCTGACGCAGGTATAATGTGGCTCAGGGCTTCACAACGTGACACATCTAACTAGATGCGTTAAGTTGTAAATGTGTTGCAACCTGGCGCTTTATTTATGCCGCTGCTGCATCACGACGCAGTGGCGCAAAAATGTCGCAAGAGGCTTGGAAATCTGCCCAGGGTCTTCCAGGACCGCTGATATTAGACAGTTTACATACACAGTACTGTTCCCATAAGTTCCTAGCAGTTGGAAACACCAGCAGGCTTTCAGAGTAGTTCTGTCTTCAGACTCTGGGATTTACTAGGCTGTGGGCTAAATGTTTTTGATGTGAAGTCTATTGGTAATGCCTGAGATCCCGGCATAAACCCTGGAGACACCATTTGATCTTGGGCTGATGACTTCTTTGCTCTCCTGCGCCTTCGGCACTTGTTTGTCTGGGGGCTGAGAGATTGTTTTATGCGCTGTTAGGCGCCATGCTGTTTCTTCAGTAATGCGTCCCTTTTGTCAGTGTCTAGAGTCACAGGCTACTAAATTCCAGTACCAGATTCATATCTTGCTTAAATGTTCCTCACATTGCAGTTGGCTGCATGCCGCGCATAAATTAGGGATATTTGTTTTACTCTGCATGACGTGGTGGGGTTAATGCATGAGGATAATGCATTCAGATGTCTTAGAGGCTGAGATTCCTTTATGTATGCTTTTAGAGAGATGGTAAAAACAATAAGAGAAAGTGGGTTTGGCGGCTCCAGATACTTTCATTGTTATCTCTTCACAAGGATTGGCAGGCGGTAGGTAAGGGACTGGTACTTTGAGGCTGTTGGAGACAAGGGCATTGGGAGGCAGGAAAAGGCTGGTATTTTTTAAAATGTTTTTTAAGTTTTTTATTTTGAAGAGAACCCTGCGGCTTGTGGTTGATAATTTTAACTCGAATGTGTTGGAAAAGTTAGCTATATAGGCTTTTTTGCTTTCAGTTACTAGTAAGGACTTTCGGTGGCTGATGTTTAATCAGAACATTTTCCTCTGACCCCCACACTATAACCACCCTCACGATGCAGGCAGACTGTGGTGGCTCAGTGAATTGAACGTTTCCTGCTCGGTTCTACTTCAACTCAGCCTTTCATCCTTCACAGGTTCTTAGATTCATCACCAATAAATTAGGTAATACTGACACCAGTTATATACAGTGCATGCAAGTGGGAGTAGTGTGGTATGCAGCCCTGTTTTATATCAACAAGTTATACTGATCTGTAACCCACCAGGTTTTTTGCGCTTTTCATGTTGTATTAGAATTTTAATACATTTCCACCCCTACCTCTTCCTTGCCTCCTGCTCCGACCATTGACAACAGCAGCAGGAAGCTTCTCACGAGCTTTATAGAAACTATTGGTGTTAAGAGCAATGGCGGGAGAGCAGCAGTATGTGGTGACAGTCCTCAGAACAGAGGGTAGTAGAGTGGCACAATCGATCGTATGGCTGAAATACATTTTAAATTGCTGGTAAATTCAGATTATGCACCAGCATTTAATGAAATAAAATGTGACCACCCTGCGATCGGCGTACCTCCATGGTACCCTCCCTACCCCCAAATACACATGCAAACTGCGAGAAACTGTCCTCTTGTCTCAAAGGTACCGCTGATACTATTGTTGTTGTATTTGTTATTCATTGCATTCGTCTAATGCTCGCAGTCATTCGGGTTTGAGAATATGTAAGGTAACTCGAGAGATGCCAAGTGCCCTGGTAGATGAAGGTGTTGCTGTCTTCCATTTTATAAGGCTATTCTTATCCCTAAATCTTTTCAACCTATTGCCATTTGCAAACTTCTCATGTGATACCTATATTCCATTCCATCGCAGCGTTGTCTTTCGTGCTGGCAGGTGTTCAAGGCAGGTTTCAAGATTTGCGATCTTTACAACTTTGCGAACATTTAGAACTTTGCACACATGGCACAGAGTAGTCATATAGTGGCCCTAGTTTACACTCTATTGTGGCTGTTTATCGCTGCTTCTGTCTATTTGCCCCGCTTAAGAGTGCTAGTGAAGTAGTAAAGGCACTCGCTTTGCAGTGTCATTCCCAATGTGATGTCGCTCGGGAATTCCACCCAAATCTTAATGTACAGTAATAGAAATACTGTATATTTAATATGCTGTTTGATATTAAGTAGTATTGCATTTTGTGAGCTAATCATTCGGTTTGAGCAGTTCATACTGTAAATATATTTAATACATGACTTAGCATTATACATGCAGTCCATACACAACCCTTGGCTGCACGGCTACACTTCATTAATAATCGAATAACTGTTTTGCTCTGTACCACAACACACCTGAAACTATCCGTCTGGAGTTAAGCCACGTCCAAGTCGCCCAACTCCAACCAGGCAGACAGTCAAGAAGTCAAGGGGCCCGATTCACAGAACTAACTTAAGACAAAATCCTAAACTTACTACTTTTGGTATTCACAGAAGTTAGGATTTTGTCTTAAGTTTGTCGTAAAACAGACTTAAGACAAACTTAAGACAAAATCCTAACTTCTGTGAATACCAAAAGTAGTAAGTTTAGGATTTTGTCTTAAGTTAGTTCGGTGAATCGGGCCCAAGAAGATTAAGTGCACTTCCCCTGATAGAGGGGGGACTGGCTCTCCCTTGTAGTGCCATCGATTCGCATTACCCAGATCCCTATATACAATCTCTAAAGCTCCCACTCGCGATATCCCCTCGCCTATATCCTTCCTTGGAACGAACACAATCCATATTGCTGTTCCATAGACCTAAAATATGATTTTTCCTTCTGTTCTATTTTTCATTCTCTTTCCTCCGAGTATATCCATCTTCAATACGCGTGTGAACCCTGTCACACCTCTGGTTGATTTAATATCCCACTGTTTGGCTGGTCCAATGCCTAGCGGCCTTCCTGGTTGCGAATATTATGCAGCTTTGTTTACATTCTATACTGGCCTATACTCCTGTTGCATTGATTGTTACGATGACATTGCAATTTGTAAAAGTTGGATGCCCAAAAAATGCTGCTTATTGCAGTATGTATACGCTTTTTCGATTATCTTCGATGAAAAGACTTGAAGTAAAAAAAAAAAAAAAAAAAGAAAGCGGCAACGGAAAATATGTTGCAAAGAAGTTGTACCTGTATCCTATGACTGAACCGAAATGCCAACTGTTAAGTATAATAGGTAAAGCAAATAATGCACACATAGCTGCTCATGTCACATATGCTGTATGATGCAATTTCAACATGTTTGTTTTAAAATTGAAAAATCACGGACCTGTTCAGATTTCTACTCATACTGTACATTATGTACCCACATTGTTGCTAAACGCCGCTGTACCCCTGGGATATCGGCACAAAGGCTGTGTTATCCTAATGTTACAGAATTTTACTGACTAAATTGCGGCCAGCCCAGGGGGTTGTAGGCTGGAAGCTGTGTTTACTATTAGAGGTACAATAAAGGTCTTAAAAAAAAAAAAGAAAGCGGAAGTGATTGCCAATTTCTGTTGTGGACTTTGTACTTTTATTTTATTTTTAGCAGTTTTATATAGCATGAATCTGACCCGAAGATATAGGAGCTCTGTACACAAGCAGCAGGGACAACACCAGGGCACATTTTATATTTTTATAGGCACGGACAGATTAAGTGATTGGCCCAAAATCACAGGATGCTGAGCTGACGCCCCAGGTCTAAATTCAGCAGCTCATGCCATTGCGCCACTTGCTTAACTGCTGACTCATATGTGCTAGATGCAGAGTTCTCACTCCTCTAATTACCCACTCTGGGCAATCTGGCCTCACAGTCTGTTCTAATACCATTTGGCCTGCAAAAGTTAAAGAGGAACTCACTGGTAGATACAAACAGCACACAACCTTTGGAAAGAGAAAAACACCAAAGGGCTGGGACGCAGTGGCCTAGTGAGCCCCCTGCCTGCCCTCCCAACGCCATGAGCTGGGGGTAGCTGTAGGAGACTAGAACACTGGTTGGGACTCAACAGGAGCTTGCCATAATTGACAGCACGGTCTCAGTCTGCAGTGGCTGAGCTTCATAGGGGTGTAGTTCACAGGCTAGTACTTCTTGTGTCTGTTATGGTCTGCAACCGCCAGAAGGCCTCCTGGGGTGGTTCATCTCCGAAAATGCCCGCAAGACGGTGTCCTATCCCTAATCCCGGCCGCCTGAAATACCTCAGTTAAAGAACTTGTTGTGCAGAGATTTTCATTTTTGATTTGTGTTTTTGGATAATTGGAGAAGTAATTAGCTTGGGCAGAGATTACTGATTCGGACCAAATGTTTCTCAACAAAAATTTTCAAATGGCAGATGTGTTGCATGATGATGTAATATTTCAGGACAATGAGACCTATATACTTCATTTTGGTGTCAAAACATAGGTTTTGGGAGTCAAGTAGTCTTATAGAAAGAGAAAATAACTCCTCAGAGCAACCCTTAAACATTTTCTAAAATGGTGGCAGTAGTAAAGGAAGAAGAGACATATGTAGAAATGAAACACATAATAATGTTTTTTAACCTTTTATCTATACACCAAACAATGTTTATGATCTGAATATGAAAAAAAATTATGTTTATCACTCCTGTTTTAGTTTACTTTATTTATTCGTTTCGCCAATCACTCGTGGTACATAGAGTATATCAACAGGGACAACTTTTTGTAGCACAAGGTTTACAAGTACATGTACATGTAAGTTCTATGGGTAGAGGCTTTAGAGATTTTGTAGGTTTTAGCACCCTAGCAATATCGTCCTAACCTAATTCACATGGATCTTTGTCTACATATGCATGATCCAAAACATTTACACATCTTCTGATCATGTAGAATGCTCTTTTAATGTGTCACGCACAGAATATGATGTTGGTGGAAGGTCACTTAGGTAGACTGATCTTTTGAACTCACTGTACTGAAGATCGTCAAACGTGTGACTGTCAGAACTAATTTTCCACATACGCACAAGATATTTTTCAACATCTTTAAATCACATTCTTCTTCTGTCTCAGCAAATCCCTTTAGAAACTTCACAGGTTCAGCAGTTAAAGCTCCAAGTTTTGTTCCAATTTTGCTCATAGTGTCATCACCCATAAGAATATGTGCCTTAACCGCATCGCTGCGGCGGCTTTTCCCGCTGTGCGCGGCATTTTTAAAAATCCCGCGTAACGTGACAAAGCCAGCTCGTCATCCGCGCAGCGCAGGTAACGCCCATGACGAGCTGGCTTTGTCATCCGCGGGGAAGGGGTTAATAAGAACACTGGGCATCTCTGGGTCAAGTTTCTTATACAGAATATGAAGCATATTAAGTGTCTTTTCTTGCCTGTTCCATACCGTATCCATGGCTTATGAACATTGCAACAAACCTAAGTAGCACAATAATATCTTTGTCATTTGGTAGTACAGTGTAGTGACTTGATTGGAGCCATTTCGAACAGCCTACTCACCATGTGGCACAACACGAAAGTCAGCTTCCTCCAGTTTGCTGTTACATTGTTGAACAGTATGGCCAATACCTTTTGAATATATCTCTGCATGCACAAACTCCTCATTGACAATCATTCCACTTGCAATAATTGGGAATTCTGTGTTCACTGAAGCATCGGCAATGTTTTGAAGAGTTATCATCTCCAAGTTCATTATGTTTGATGTTGATGACCAGATTTTATCATGTTGCACAAGTATAGGTGTCGAATTTTTGATGCAGGCAAGGTCAGTTGTTCCACTTGTAGACATTCATCTGATTCTCTCACCTTCTTTTACAGATAGTTCAAGATAACTGTCAAATAAAATTTACGGTTCTTGCAAGGTGCACATTGATTTTGATATTTGTAGAACAGACTGAACGACCTCTCCGAAGTGTTGCATGGATGACATCTTGAACATTCGCAATTGCGACATATATAGTCCACCACACCAGCAGTTTTCAATGAGGTCACCTTTTCAAATTGAAATTCTTCAGGTGAAAGTTCTTTTCGAACTCTTGTACGAGTTTGGATTTCACTGGTTTGGTTGCAGCATCTCTTTCAAATAATGTGTTTGTTGGATGAAGATCATGGGACATTATGTCCTTGATACATTCACTCCTTTCTTTTGGTACATCTATCTCTCAATGTACTTTCAAAAGTTGATTTTTGTAATCTGTTTTGTAGTGGCTGGTTGGACGACACTCTTACTATGGCGATTGAAGCATGGACATTTAGCTTTAGTGACTATGTCAAACAGCTTTTTTTCTTTCAATACACATCTCTCCTGCTTCAGTTCTGCGTGCAGTTTCCATCCATGTTCCAGGACATCTTGTAGACATGTATTTATATAATTATCCACATATTTTTTTAGTCGCAAAGTTGTGTGGTTGAATGGGCTCCGTCGTTTCAAAAGGGTTTTCTTGCGGCTGCATGAAATGAAGAAGGTTGTCAACATATTTATTAATACGTTCCCCTCTCTTTCCCACAAGTTCATGGTGATATATAGTTTCACACTTTTCAATTAATTTTGAATTTGTCATCTCTCTGAAAACATTGCAAATGGAAAGGACTTCTTGGTAAACTAGCTGCCATTGAGCAACAAATTAACTTTTACGTGTCTGACCAACAATTCCTATGAAGCTTTTTTTTTTATCTCTGGATCGTCTGTTCCAGTTTCATATATGGATCCACAGCATTAAACCTTCCCTCTCTGTTTTTCACCACAAAATGCCTTTGGAAGAATTTTCTGTAGCGGTATGGTTTTTCCACCTTTTGCTTCTTCGCTCTTTCCAAATACCAGGACCTGTACCTCAGGTAGTTTATGCAATCAAATTTGCAAAACAAGTGTTCAGTGACTCCACAGTCTGCACGTGCAGTCCCCATTCACCTTCCCGATCAGCATATACAAAGTTTTTCACTAGAGCTATCATGTGTCAAACATTTCCCTAGTACTTGGAAATTTCTGATTTGCCTTCACATTCTTTAACAAACTCTACAAACTTGGTTTTCAGATTTTAAGATTTTGAACTGGGTGTATTGAACATTGCCTGGCTTTGCATTATGTCTTTTGAATAAAGTGCACCCTGTGCCTTGTTCACTTCTGAGATGAGATATGCAAAACCTAATTTGTCATTCTTGTTACAGAAAGAATTCCAATGCAATGTTTCTATTTCCTCAGATATGATGAGCATACCTTGTAACAAACAAACTTAATAAGTTTTGTTCAATATTAACAAGACAGTTTTGCTTCCGAATATTTCAGCCTCAATAAGTGCATCGTCTATGTCACATCCACTGAGATAACTTACTGCTCATCGCAATGTGGCTTATGTCATATGGAAAATGCCCATCATTGGATAAAGATAATTGAATTCTACTGGATTCTTCATAAAAATGTCAGCTAAATTACAGAAAACAACGTAATCGCAGAAAATTGGCAGGATAGACTGGTTTTCGAGCTTAGAATGCACATTTTGGAATTTCTTTAGAGCTGTGTATACTATTGAGTAGTTTGTGACTGCAGATGGTATTACTGGTAAAAACCCAATCTTCTTCAGTGGAATGGTATTCTAGGAGATCAAAGCATGAATTTCAGCCGACAGAGCAACTGGCTTTTCTCATCCTTCAGTCTGTACCAAATAAGTGGGAAACAACCTTTACAACGTAACTTTTACACCGCACTACTATTACAACGAAACCTTTACAACGCAACATCCATTACAACGCATGCATTTACAACAACGCAACCAATACAAAGCATGTCACTACAACGCACACCAGTACAATGCATGCCGTTACAACGCAGTCTTTACAACGCATACCATTACAAAGCATAGCATTACAACACATAGTATCCTTCCACTATCCAACACTTACCCTACTGTTGCACCCCATGCAGTTAGAATAGTAATTTTTACCCCTACACTATCCAACACTTACCGTACTGTTGCACCCCCTGGAGTTAGAATAGTAATTTAACCCCTACACTATGCAATGCAATGTAATGGTATGTGTTGTAATGGTATGCGTTGTAAAGGTAGTATGCGTTGTAGTGGAATGCGTTGTAAAGGTAGTTTCAAAGAATTCGTTGTAATGGCATGCGTTGTAATGGATGTTGCGGTGTAAAAATTGCGTTGTGAAGGTAGGCGTTGTAAAAGTATGCGTTGCAACGTCATACATCCAAATAAGCAATGTAATAAATTCAGTTAACCCTTTCAGCGCGGCGCTAATTTTCGCGTTGTGCTGAACATTCTTAAAAACGGGTGTGGTCATGACGGAACCGCTCCGTCATGAGCACCGAAGGGGTTAAATCAGATTTCTGGACCGCAGCATATTAGGTAGAAAAAGATCCATGTCCTCAGCCATTCTGAAACCTTCTGGTAGGCTGGGACGTGTTGATGGCTTGCAGTGATTTTGCACATGTTGGCAAGGCAGTTGGGTTATAAGTTTGCAGCTTTGTTTGTTTATACCTGCAGCTGACACACCTTATTTTCCAGCAGCTACTTTATTGGTACAGTCTTGAAAAAACACCATGGAAGTATCATGTGTGCTGAATGTTCCAGACAAAGAAGAGCTATCTTCAAAATCAAAGTTATCAATGGCAGCAATTGTAAATCCATTCCTGGTAAAGTGACTTGGAAGTGGTGCGCTGTCGGATTTACCAGATTTTACAGCATGAGCTGTTAACACGTACCTGCTCCGTACTATGTCATTATAACTTGATACATCAATCCTATTCATTGAAGTGATTAGCTCTCTACTTTAGCACTTGTCATGGTTCGCATGGGCAGTCATCATGGTTATGGGAGTTTTCTTTTTGCCGTGATGTAATTCATAACCCATGATTTGGAAAAGACGGTGCATTTGCACTGCATAATCCTTTCGGTTCATTGGATTGTCTTTCATTTTGTCCGCTTATATCTTCAAGTCCATCATCAATGCTTTGAGATTCTGTTTCAAACTCAAGAACTTTAGTTTGAAACAGTTTTGCCTTGCTGATATCAAACAATGATGTAAAAAATGTTAAGACAAGATCAGGTATTCTTGACTTCCATGATTTGCTGAGCTCTGGGGCATCACAAAATTTATCATTAAGTCCAAAATCTAAATCTTTCAGGACATTTCTTGAAATGCTGATTTTAGTGCATCCTGTGTTCCTATTTTAGCAGCAATAACTTCAGGAGTCAAATCTGCTGAGAACACCATAAGTAGCTCATTCTTTTTGTTAGACTGACCAAGACAAATTCAATCATTGTACATTTTCACCAGAAAAATCTTCATTTCATTATTATCTATCATCAATACAGTTTCATCAATCTTTCATTCTTTTTCTGATCTGACTGAGTGTGAACCCATCACCAGCACTCAAGAGTTGCTTTAAAACTTAATTTGCTTTTACAAAGAGTGCAAACTTAACTGAAGGCTAGCGGGTACGTTGCTGCTGGGAGCTCACTGTACATTCATATTTTTGAATGTATACAAGCATGCAGTTTGGGTGGGAATACAAATACACTGCAAATTCATTGAGATTGCTGTTTAGATCAGCTTCTCTTCTGAATACTTCATCTTGGAAGAAACTAGCGCAGATAAAAACATGATTGTCCTTTCAGACCCACATACTCTGTAGTTTGTTCTTTCTTCAATCCCTTTGGCCCTTGTTCTGGCTAAACCACAGATAACACAGTGAAGAGCCTCTGCTTTCAGTTGTTCGAGGTGCACAAGGGGTAGCCATCGATCTTCTAGATGGGCATTGTCGTCCGTTTCTCAGGGGACTCGTATTATTGTGGTGATTCACTGGTTTCTGCTATTTTTGAAAAATAAAATCCAGGTTATTTTCCATTGTATATGACTTGTGGCATTTCTTGTTAAATGATAAAATATTTAATCCACTCAGTATAGTGTGAAAAAGGACACTTTAATGATATATACCCGGGCAACCTTACCTTACAAAACTATAATGCCTCTCTTAACAATTTTGTTCCTTTACTTCACCTCCACCCATAAGCACCACCAATAACTCCCCAACTCATGCGACCACAACTGTACGGATTTACCCAGTCATTGAGTTGTCTTCCTACAAAATGGAAGCTAGGGACACACTCTGGCTCCCAAAATGTTCCCTTAACCCCTCCCCTGCTTGCCCCTACCCAGTTATTGTTTCTCAGCCCCATGGGCTATCCTACCCACCCAACCTGCTCCACGGGCAAACCTCCCAAAGTCATCTGCATGCCAAGTCTCTATTTTCAACAATACAGGCGCAAATATGGAGACTAGAGAGGAAGAAAAGAGAGTAAAGTGAGGGAAAGGTAAAGTGTCAAAAGGAAGTGGAAAAGAAAGAGGCATGGAGGGAACAGTTAGAGCTGGGAAATGAGATGCTTAATGGAAGTATATAAACTGACATCTATAGGTGCCAAAGTGTAAGCCAGTTGCCAATCAATATTGTCTAGTTTCCTCAGGACAACTTTTGTTTTTTATCAGATTTTCTGATAACCTTTTTTGAGTATCTGACATAGCATTCTTAGTTAGTTTTCGATAGCAATTGGGATCATCCAACTGTCGATTAACTTCATATAGGTAGTCTTTCGTCAGTAAAATCACAATATTTCCTCCTTTATCCAGACAAGCAGTGGGGTGGGGACTACGACAGATGACCCAGAAAATTAAATAAATAATTAATTTACCCTCGTGGTCGTCTGTCGAAATCTCCTCAAACCGGGCTCTACTGCCCCACTGCTCTTACCTTCATGGGCCTCGGCTGCATTTATCTGCCTCTTTGATTATTATTTCTGGATTGTGACGTAGATCTTCCAGTGCTCTCTATTGTTCCTGAGTGATATTCTTAGGACCGTATTTCGTTTTCGAGGTGTACTTCTTATATTCCTTCTCCAAGTCAATGAGTGCTGCTGTGTCAAATAGCTCAAGTGACAGAACATACCTGTCTGAAATGGTGCTGCACTTCACCAAAACATTGTGGGGCATATTATCAAGGGGGTTTATCTCCGCTTTTTTGGCTTTAAAAGCCAAGAAAGCGTAGATAAATGTATCTCCCTATTACCTAGCTGTCGCTAACACCAGTTAGCGACATCTAGTAGGAGATAGCGACCATCTTGCGCCCCGCTTTGCATGTCAGTGAAATTTATCACTAATGACATGCAAAGTGGGCGTGCCAAGATGTTAGCGACTGGAAACAGTCGCTAACATCGCTATCTCCTATTGCCAACTTTTGAAGATATTCCTAAGCGATAAAAATCTCCGCAGCTCGGCGATAAAAATATTGGAACTAAGCCAACATAGCGATAATTATCGCTAGTTGTTGGTAATATGCCCCATTGTCTCTTTGAAGGGATGTTACCTATGGCGCAAATTCTGTGGGACCTCCTGAGTTTTGCTGATTACTTAATTGTGGTTATTAAATAATTAACAAAACAAAGAGAATATCAACCCACCACAGAGTCTGCCCCTTAGGTTAGGTACATTGCCTCATGGCTCTGTCTGCCACTGTTTATTCACCAGTTTCCACTTCAAAATCTGGCAGGGGATACTGTCTCTTGAGCCCCCGCTCACTCAAAATCTGGGGTGGGGTTGAAATCCCCCCGTCTTCCACAGTTCCTACACTCCTGCACATTCTCTTCCTTGGCTCACCCTTTGAAGCACTTGGATCTCAAGGCACTTAGGACTCAACAAGGACAACCGGCCATTGAAAGGAATAGTGCGCATGTGCAGATGTCAGGGGCCACCAGAGCAGGCAGGGACTGATACTCTGCATGCTTATTTTGGACAGGTCGTGACTTGTGACTGTCACTCTACGTGCCTCCTGGTTCAAAATCTATCATCAGCTATTTGTCACTCAGAAAGCAGAGTTATGGGTGAAACCGAAACCCACTACCTATGATTTGAGACGTCTGCTTCAAAGCTTTGTAGTTTTTGTGCTGTGCAGGTTAAGCCTCATTTTGTGTTTTCTGAAGGGGAATCTCTTCTATGCAGTGGGATTCTCATAGTTTAGCTCCGAATTACATGCCTTAATAACTTAAAAAACATGAAAATGTGAGATTATCTAGTTTGTGTTAGGCAGAATATTCTTGTGTGTAAGTTAACTGGTCCAGAGTCCAGGAACGCCTCCCGCTGTACTTCTTGTTATGTGCTGTGGCCAAAATACATGCAAATGAAGCAGCAATTAAGGGAATGCAGCACGACAATTGCACATTATTTAATTATAGAACAAGCTCTAAAGGAATACTTACAAATCCCAGGGAACGAGATTCTGACCATGGAACCCATCATACTAACTGCACCCATGTATTTTTAATGTGCCCTGAGCACCCATGAACTAATTATGTGGAAAATAAAAAAAAAACACTAATGTATGTGTAGAACAACTCCTGCCTTGGACAGATAGAATATTCAGTGCACACGGGGAAGACCAGTCACGTTTGATGGACTCTCCGTGCAGCCCATCTGGTTGGAAAGAGACATGAAACACAGCCATTCATTACTGCTGAATGCGACCATCCGGTCTGCTATTGGGCCCCTTTTAACATGCATAGAGGCCCTGTCTTCACTGAGATTCTATTTCGCTGCACAGAAGTAACCAACTTCTGCACAGATTTTACTATTTAATGGTTGTTTGGTGCAAGCATGTGGCATGAACATACAGAGTATATTTTTATCAAATAGTCTTCATCATTTTGGATGCTCAGTACATCTCTTAGAACATATTTCTCCTCACTTTGAGGGAGCAGTATTGCCCTGGACTGTACATTGTGTATATGATAACTATATATGGGTTAATGTGCTCCCTGCCACAGCTCATAAGGGTATTGCAAGTCACTGATTAGTTACAAGACCAGATAGAGATAACTTGCAATATCCGACAAATCTATGGCTGAGGATAATGTATTCCTTATAATACATGGTCATACAACACCCTTATCTCAAGCCTCTTAAATCCTTGGTGTCTTGCTCTTTCATGTGGAAGAGGTAGTAGCAGACATGAAGAATAGAAGCAGGATGTAGTTTGAAATTTAGCTACAGCTACATGGGCTCTGATATACAGGATTCTCAATCAAGCAAGTGCGCAATCAATGCATATGGCTTGCTACAGGTATCAGTTATACATTTGGAGGGTTTCTGGTGTTCTGGAATAGATGATAGTGTAATAGACTCTCAATAACACCAAGGCACTGACCGGTTCAATGCAGTATGGAACCTGGAGCAACACGGTGATCCCTCTAAGGGCATTAGAGGAAATTGGTATATTTAAACTTATTTGTTGGTCAAAGCAGAATTTCTCATTTAAAACAACCCCTATATTCTGTTCTGCATTGGTGTGAGTTATAGTGGATACTGGTTCGCTTGGCTGCATGAACAATACGACGAACAGTAGTGTCCTATTCTAACTCTAGGGATATAAGTGTTAGAGTCATTCAGGCACAAGGCGCTCTTGGTCATCTAACGGAGTACGTGTGTTAGATATATAGTCATGTTTTACTTCGGTTCATCTGATGTACCCAGATCGGATTTGAAATTGGATGCCATCTGCATACATTTGGAACTGGAGATAGTATAGTGGTAATGTCTGTGCCAGGGGTGGAAAAAGATATATAGATTGTAGACAGATCTTTTTAACTGTTGACCAAATTGGTAGCTACAGAAAACTGACAATATTTGCATAGGTAAAATGGGGGTGACCTATAAGTGGCTCAGATGTCAGTTCTGCAGAGCCCGCATAGTCTTGATCAGATCTTTTCCTCATCGTATTAAGTGCGCGTTCTTCTAGACATAATGGAGTGCACCATTTTTGGTAGGCCTGATTTATAATATTCAGGGAATTGTTAGCCACATTTGTCCTAATGTAGACTCTTCATTGACAGTTTTGAAACACTGACATATTTAATGTTTAGCTCACACCTAAGTTAGATATCAGAGATTCTGAAATTGTTATTTTAGTCATGGAATGTCTACTAAAGGTTTGAAAACAACCTTTACAGTTACTTACATAGTGCACTTTATTTGGATTTGGTCACTTGTTTTACTTGCCCGACACAGTTGATCTTGGGCGCACCGGTCAAATATGATCACAATACATTTTTATTGCATCCCTTTGTTGGATATTTGCTGAAATATTCTTTCTGATAAAGCAATTTTGTGTTCTAACATTTATTGACGATGGACTTGCATTGACTCCCCCTAACCCACTTACTGATGAGGACAACCTGTTGAAATCCTCCACACTAGCTCTATTTTGTGGAGGACATCTACGGGTCTTCCTCCGACCTGTAAATTAATCTGTTTCTGGTGAAAACACTAGTTACACATTTTTTTTTGTTAAATCAAAGTCGGAGAAGTGAAGGAAGTGTCGATTACGGTGTCCGAAGTTTGATTATTCTTTGCTCTGCTGCAATGCCATTTGCGCAGCGTGCGCTGACGTCAGAACAAAACAAACAATTCTCAGGCCGATCTAGTGGAGTGGTCAGCTTCCACGCTTCATCGGTACTAGCAAAGCCGGACTGAGAACAGAAATCGGCCCTGGCAAACTGCTCAGCTGGCCCCCCTGGGTGAGGGGGAGTGCAAATGAGCAGTTTGCGATTGCCGGTTTTGGCCAATTTTGTTACCGGGGGCCGACATTGCCGACCCGGTAACAAAAACGGCCCCCAGGGGCCCAAACCGGCCCCCACCCTAGCGGCCTACCGGGGAAACGCCCGGTGCCCGCTATGGCCAGTCCGGCCCTGGGTACTAGGAAGAATAACTCTGCCCCTGAATACCGATCAAGACAGGTGATGCGGTGCTGGACATCGCCCCCTTTCCATTGCTCCAGGGTCGCTTTTCATGTCAGAAATGTGATCGATCTATCCATCTTCGGCTTCCAGATGTAAGCCGCTGTGAAATAAAAATACATTTTTCAAAATGTCCTCTGAATCATTTTATTGCCTGGGTAATCCCAAATTCAGAGGTGCATAAATATCAACTGTTTTATAACTCAGTATCTTGTGCACATTTTCAAAATACATAGATTTTCTTCATACCTTTTTTTTATTGATTAGATTTTACCATATTAATTGATGCATGATCAGTACATAATGAAAAGTCGTTACCATTGCAGCTTATCTCTTGGCCTTGGGTATCATGTTTCCCCAGTAAACACTAAGGGGCATATTATCAAGGGATTTATCTCTTCTTTTTTGGCTTTAAAAGCCAAGAAAGCGGAGATAAAATTATCTCCCTATCAGCAACAGGGTGCTAACACGCAAATTCGCATGTTAGCACCCCTTTTCTCTACACTTCCCCTTGCATTTCTAATGTGATGCAAAGGGGGCGTTCCAAGAAAAATAATAGGAGAAATGTTGTTAAGCGACATTTCTCCTATTATCAAGGTTATCGCTAACCCTGTTAGTGATAAAAAAGCAGCGCTAACCACGGATAGCGCTGCTTTTTTTTACACCTGGCATTTTCCTGACTTAGCCATGATATCCTATGGAAGGTGGATATCATGGCTACGTTTGTGAGCCTCTATCATCAAGCTAGCGCCAAACTTCGAGAGATTATCGTTGGTTTTCCAACGATAATCTCTCATTTGGCAGTTAGCACGAGGATTGTTATCACTTCTGAGATAAGCGTTGCTAATAGCACGCTATCTCAGTGATAAAAATCCACGCTACCCGGCAATAATTATCCTAGCGCTAAGTGCGCTTAGCGATAATTATCGCTGGGGCTTGATAATACGGCCCTGAATCCCTGCAACCAGAGTAGTCCGACACATGTAACAATACTTTTGTAAATCGACCATTGGAGAAAGAAATTACAGATGAAAATGTGGTCACCAATTGCTATTTTTTCTTACATATTTTTATTATAATTCTATTTAAAGTTTCATTTTATTGGAATAACCAAAAGCAAGCTACACAAATGGCCCCTTTCTGAATTATTTATTTGATCTAGTTTTAAGAAATGTATAGCTTTACCGGTTACAAGAAAGTTTCATACCAGGTTATTGACAGAAATTCGTCCAGAAATATATGCAGGTCGGTTTTGAATGAAAACGCAACCTGTTCTCTGAAGATGGTTATGAAAAGTAGTGGACCACTTTCAACAGTAAAAATAAAAGTAGTGGAACCTGGTGGCAAGAGGTTGCCCCTCATTTTGACCTTGTGAGGGGCCCATGTTGCAGATGGGGGTGCAGACCTTCCTGGGGCATTTCATCTGGAACATTATGTTATGTTCATTATTTTATGTTGATGTGTAGAGTCCGCTATTCACCCATGAGGGTATTCAGGCGCTTGAGCAGGAGTGTTGGCGTGCGGTCTACGTGTGGATATTCGAAAAGCCAGGTCTTAATTTTCTTGCGGAACTCACAATGTGAGGAAGAGAATCTGATGTGTTGTTGCAGGTCATCCATGTTTAGGATGTGATGTAGGAGAGCAATAAACCTCCGTCTCTGCTGGAAAGCAAGGGGAGCGTAGGTTTCTGGAATGCTGGTGAAAGTTTATGCCGCTGTTAGGATATGCTGGCTCAGTGTTGTGTGAGAGGCTTTGTGTGTGTGAGTGAGGAGTTTGAATTGGCTTCATTTGTAAATGGTGAACTAGTGGTGCTCCCTGAGGTGAGGTGAGATTTGAGTGTGGCACTGGAGGTTGAACATGAGTCTTGCAGCAGCATTCTGGGTGGTCTGCAGTCTGTGTCTGAGCTGCTTGGAGGTTCTGACTTAGATTGTGTTGCTGTAGTCAAATCTGCTTCGTCATGAGTGCTTGCTTGACAGTTTGTCTGGTGGTCTGTGGCAGCCATTTGAAGATCTTTTGTAGCATACATAGGATGTGGAAGCAGGGAACACTCACTGCTTTTACTTAAGTGCCATGTTGGGCTTGTTGTCCAGGATGATCCCAAGGTTCCTGGTATGGTTGGTGGTTGTTGGTGTTGGTCCTACTTCTGATGGCCACCTGGTGGAATCCCATAGGGAGGTCTTGTTTTCGAAGACTAGTGCTTAGATCTTAATGGAGTTGAGCTTCAAGCAGTTAGTTCTCATCCACAGTTGATGAAGTTGGTTATGGTGGTCGTTGTCTTGTCCATCAGGGAGAGAATAAGTTGGGTATCATTGGCATAGATGATGTTGATACCTTGGGTTTGGATGATGTTGATGAACAGTGTGGGTCCTTGGGTGCTGATCTAGTGGAGGCTTCTGATGAGTGTGTTGTGGCAGACTGTGTTGAAAGCTGCATAGAGGTCAAGCAGGATGAGGGTCGCTGTCTGTCCTCAGTCCAAGAGGGTCCCGATATCTTTGGTAACTGCGAAGAGTGCTGTTTCGGTATTGTGGTTTTTTAAAAATCCTGATTGAGTGTAGCCCAGCAGGTGGTGTAATTCTAGAGGATCCATGAGTTGCTTGCTAATTGCCTTCTCTATCAGTTTGGCTTGGTAGGTGAGCAGGGAGATAGGATGGAGGTTACCTAGTTGGTTTGGTTCAGCTGACAGTTTCTTAAGCAGGGCGTTGACCATTGCATGTTTCCAGTCTTCAGGGAATGTGGCGAATGTGATGGAGGTGTTGATGATGTGGGTGTCAATTATGCTAGCACTTTAGACAGTGTTGCAACAGGAAAGACTAGAAAGCTCTCACACTAGTTGCTATAACTTTATTCTTCCATTTACTTAAGCTGGCCAATGTACTGAGAAACTGTCCCTTAATCTGCTTGATCCATAGACTACTGTATTTTCCTCCATAGTTACAGTGCCTCCCTTGTGCTCTAGATGAAATAGAGCTTGGATATGGGGTTCTGATGTCTTGTATTTGTTTCTGCTTTATAGGTTTTGTGAACACGCTGGAGGTGTCTGTGAGCTCAAGTAGTGTCCAGGTGGCACGGGGCGAGACAGCCATCCTGCACTGTACCTTCATCACTAGCGCTGCCCTCACCAACCTCAATGTGATCTGGATGGTAACACCACTGTCCAACGCCAACCAGCCCGAGCAGGTGAGTGCCATATCTGTACTTTCCTTTAATGCCCCTTTGGTTTGGTTCACACTTTCCAAAACCTGTGAATGTAGGGTAAAGCGGTGCAATTATTTTCACCAGCAAAGTAACTCATTTTTGCAATTCATGAAGCTTTCTGTGTTTTTTCTGGTTTACCTATGACAGTGCAAACTTTTGGAAAGATTCAGTACTTATGTGTATGCTAATTACCCCACCTCAAGATATAGTAAAGTTTGAGTGCACACTCACTGTACTAATTGTGCGTTCAAATTGTAATAATGGCCTTCTCTGTGCAGAATACACAATATGCAGCACCATTTTCTTATTTTATAAAAAGGATACATGCAATGTACATTTTCAATATCCTCACCCAAAAGTTTTCCACTCAACTTGGCAAAAGCTGCAAAAATGCACAAAAAGAAACTTCACAAGTCGATGGTATAGTATAAGTGTTGTATCTTGCAAACCTGTCTTGAAATCCACTATTTGTCTTTCGTCTAGGTTCTAATCTACCAGGGCGGCCAGATAATCAGTGGTGCAGCCCAGTTCACTGGGCGTGTTGGGTTTGAGATGACCATGCCAAGCATCCGGGCCTCTATCTACATCAATAACACCCAGCTTTCGGACACAGGAACCTACCAGTGCTTGGTGAACAACCTTCCAGACATAGGTGGACGCAACATCGGGGTCATCGGGCTCACCGTCCTAGGTGAGCACGAAAAAGGATGACACTCTCTGCGTCATTATTTTGCTATTGCATTTCTGCAGGAAATACCTAAAAAGCCATACCATCATGTTTTGGGCATTGGACCAGAATGTAGAATTTGAAATAGCAAGCTACTAAAATATTGTGGCAGAAATAGTGACCCAAAAAAGATTGCGCAAGTTAATTTAAATAGAGAAGGATAGGTTTAATGTACCTAATTCCACATAGATGTATCTTGATAACATACCTTCAAGGTATCCTAGGTGTGGAGTAAGGAATACTAAATCTATACTCAGTTGCACACTTACCTTCATAACGTGTTGGTATCCAATATTTTGAAGCTATTTTGTAGATGCCCACCTCCAGATACCTTGATCAGAATCTGTGTTCTAAATAAATATTTTTAATAATTCCTAAGACTAACTATGTAAAAAAACGAGGTATATGACTCCCTATCAGGACTGCAAATTCATGGAATAAGTATATCCTTCATTTGAGACAAGCTCCTTTCTCAAAAATCTCAAATCGTCTTCCATTGTCAGTTCAAGTGTTCAAGTTTATTTTATTTGCATAGTTCGTTAAAACCATTGCAATACGAGAATATTTCATTTCAAGACAATTTTTACAAATAAAAACTCCATACTTCTAAAAACATAAAAATTCTGTTAAAAGACTGCACTATGATTGTTCAAATGTTACAAGTCTAGCGTCTAGTTTCTTAGGCGCATTAAGACCAGCAGTGCACATCTTGTTTGTTTGTCCTGGATATTTGGTTTTCCATTGTTAGTTCATTTAATACAATCATTGAAATTGAGAGTAGAAGGTGAAATCAGTTTTTAAACTCACAATGTTTGAATGTTTAACTCTGTCGGCAAGTGTTACCCTCTGTATGGTTAGTCAAATAGAATGTGGAAACTTTTCAAATCTCACTTTTTCTATTACGCTTGGTCTGGCTACAAAAAGCTTCAGTTGTGTGGTAGATCTCATTTCATCGATTCTTCAAAAATTTCCAAATTAAGTATAGAGAGAGGAGACTCTGAGTCAGACCCTCACTGACTCTGGATTTATGTGTTTGCCATGGCTGGCTATTGTCTGATTAGCCCCTTAGCTGCGGCGGCTATTCCGCCGCAGCGCTTGGGGGTGGAGGGGCCGCGCGGTGCTCCCGTACTCGTAACAAAACCGCTCCGTCACGCGCCTCGGGTGGGCTGTGCTTGTGGCGGAGCGGTTCCGTCACGGCCCGCCCACTCTATAGAACGCGCCGCACAGGTGCGGCGAGCAGGCCGTGACGGAAACGCTCCGTCACCAGCACAGCCCACCGAGGCTCGTGACGGAGCCGTTCCGTCACGAGCATGGAACGGGTTAAGCTCTCCAGCAATCCATGGCATTTTGTGGATCGTTACATTGCCCAATTTGTGTCCCCAATGGGTTTTGGTGATGGGGCTTGTACCAGCTTAATTTGACTCCATTCTTAAACATCACAAATTTATGTTAATTATGTGCCGTTAGCACAATGTAAACTCGTTGCACTCTAGTATTATTATTAAAACAATGAAGTTTGAAATGTATTTCTGAAATGTCCCATGGTGGAATAATAGCATCACATAATGTATGCATACTAATGTTTAGATTTTTCGTGAACATTTAGTTCTCACTCATAGGAACACGAGCATTTTTAAATATAACTTTAATAGTCAGGTGTAGTATGTATGTAACCATGATTTTACATTTCGAAGTGTACTTATACTAATGTATTGATTTTGTGATAACACGTGCACGTATATTCAATTAATAGGTGCACTTTAGTTGTTATGTTTATTTAGCTTGACCAAAGGCCTTAAGCTTTGTGATTTAAATCTCTAACCTTTAACATGAGAATTGTTTGCTTGCATATGTCTTTCTTCTGCATTTGCAGACCCAAGGCGTCATTAGTTAGTAAAAGGGCATTGTGTACTGTAGTGATATTAAGGTATGGGAGGAAACCTTTGGCAAGAAGAGGACGCGCTAATGAAGTTGGAGCCGGGTTCTCATGGCGGAAAAAAGGAAGCTCAAGGTCGATCTAATGTTCCTACTTGAGGTGTGGGAGAAATATAGAAATTTATCAATTGCTACTGTGGAAGCTGGAAATGTATTGGAGACCATGACCTTGATTACCTTGAATACTTTGGGGCCTATTAGGATTACTGGCGGACTTTGTCCGCCCGTCATCCTAGTGGGGATTGGGACCGCCCGCCAAAAGGGCAGGGGTCCCGTGGGGGGTATTAGGATGTGCCCGCCACAGTGGCGGGCACATCCTGCATTTTTAGCATTGTGGAGGGCGGTGCTCTCAGCACCGCCCGCCACAATGCTAAAAATGCATTTCAGCATTTGCATAAACAAAGCGGCAGGCAACGCGCAGTGCCTGCCGCTTTGTTTATGCAAATGAAGGGGGGTACCGCAGGTAGCCCCCCGTGTGCAACCCCCACCCCTTCTTCTTCAGTGGGCCCCCAGAGTGAAGACCGTATGCCTTTCCGTGGCAGCATTGCCACCATGGAAAGGCATGTCTGAAAGCCCATGCTACTATGGCTGGCGGGGTCTAATAGACACCACCAACCTTATTAAACATTTTCCGCCCCGGCCGCAAGGCGACCAGGGCGAAAAGCGGAGGACGGTCTTTCCGTCCGCCGCGGTCCCCCCGCCATTCTAATATGGCGGGGGGGGGGGGAATTCTGGAGATGATGTCGGGCGGATTGCCCCTGCCAAGCCGGCGGTGGCTACCGCCAGCCTGGCAGGGGCAATCCGCCCGACATCATAATGGGCCCCTTTGAGTGCTAAGTGGTGTTGCATTGGTAGTTAGAGGGCAGAGGATTTCATGAGGTGGAGACCTCTTTGCTATTCCTCTCACTGTGTGGCCTCATGCTTTACATTCATTAGACTTGCAGTACTTTTCCGAAAGACTTCATTATGCTGACACCTGTTCCTTGTTTTCCTTACATTAAGTAGAATTTCCCAAATCTAGTATAGAGTAGGGTGAGTGAGATTCCTATATTTACTAATGACTAGACAGGAGGATCAAAGTCTGCAATTTGAACTACAGATCATCTTTCTTATCTTTTGCATAGCGGCTACAGAGTTTCTCGTGTGTTTCCTGTTTAGACTGAACTTTATTAGGAGATTCAGATTTATTCTGGTGATCTTGTATTTTTATAATATGCCTCTGAGACTCATATCAGCTTGTTTCTGAGTTTGTAATAAACTCTTTAATTCCAGTCAGTAGCCCTGGTTTATTGTGTGACTAATTGGTTACACTGTTACTGTGACTTGAAATGTATGCTAACTCCCTCTTACCTCTCTTGTAACTATAAAAGATTAATCGACAAGAAAAGAAGATTTTATAGAAGGGCTCAGAGCCATCTCAAGCTCAAATAGACCCTTTAGTAGGGTTGATCCGGTGTGCGTCTCTGATATATTTATTTTACTCCCACACCATTTTAATTGCTGATCTATGTATTTTTAGGAAAAGGCTTTTTTTTGGATGAACTAGTTGTCCTTGCACATTCATTTGTTTGACTTTTTTGTTATGAAAACATAGTTAGATTCACTACTTTGTTTCATACATAGTTTGATAATTAGCAGAGATACCCACATAAATAGGCAGTCTTAAAGATGCAATGAAAATTCTGCCCCTTTATCAAAAGTATCTAGTCAGCACGTGCCTTTCATGTTAACCACTTGGCAGAAAAACGTCCTCCTCTGTCTCCTTTTCATAATAGTTTAACTCTGCTACATCAGAGCAGCGAAGGAGCACTACTGCCAGCATTCACATTGTTGTAGGCCAACTGTTGCTTCATTATCGGACTTGGTTTCTAGTACCTTAGGAGTAACACACTCTGGGCCTTACTTATGAGCCCTTTACGTGGCAGTTGCATCACTTTTTGTGACACTGCGGTGGTGTAAAATATGAGCCACATTGTGCCATATTTACAAATGATGCATCTAGGCAGATGCGTCACTTTGTAAACCCCTGCACTATGTTATACCTCTGTCAGGTATAATGTATGCAGGGTGGAAGTTGTCCCGCAAAAAGCTTGTAGTGGTGGTGCAGGGAAGTCTATGAGATTTCACAACGCCATTTCTAGGACACCACTGCGTCAAATCCTTATGCCTGCATCAAACAAGGCATAAGGAGTGATGCCAGCCCTTTCACATGGGGCTTGCCCCATGTGAAAGGACACATTGATCGAGTTGCGCCTGTTTTCAGACACACCCCAGCCTAAAGATACATCAGGCATACTGACATGTCATAAAGCATATGCCTCTCATTCTGGTAGAAGACAGTGCAGGATCTTGCGGCCTACTCAGAACAAGCATGATGTACACTGTGTAGTGTGTACAATCAGGTTGTGGCTGTTCCTACTGTGTCTGATTTTATGGAAAAAGTAGAGGCTCTTTTTACTCTGTCTGATACTGACTTTGTGGAAATATCATCCATGTTAAATTTTAAAGAAAGTGGAAACAGGAGTGTCTATTGCACTCTCTTTTGTACAGCACCTTGTTGCTCACAGTAGAGTTATGCAGGGCTCATTTTTCCCCTTTTTACATTCCTGACTTGAAGATTTTGTAGGTCGAGCCTAGTGCAGCGCGCATGCGCTGCTCTATGGAAGGCTTCTTGTGAGCATTCCACACTTTTCCTAAACTTCTCTGTGAGCGTTTGTTAACTCCCACACATTCTATTGGCCTTTGCGTGTGGCTTTCAATAATGAAATCCTGAAATTGGCCAAAGACGGCTACATGATAGGTGCTCTTGAATGTCAGTGTGTCGAATACCAGTGCTGTGTAGCTTTGATTCAACCTCATGCTGTGGAAATTAGCAAAATTAATGTACCTAAGCGGCGTTCATTTGCCCTCTCCCGTCCCCCTCCCTGTAGGCACCACGTATACCCTGAAATGTTGACCGCATCATTCTGCCAATGAAAGCCCGTGCTCATATGTACATGACAGCCTTTCTAGGCACCATGGCCTTTTGCCCATTGGAATCCCCGGCTTCCCTCCTGCGCGTATCTTAAACCCTCTCTCACATGCATAGACCATGAAACCCAGCACTCTGCGTGACCCTGCTATGAAAGGCAACCCTCCTGCTTGACCCATGCCCCCCCCCCCATTTTCCTCTTGAAGAAGCATCCTTCGCCTCAGCTGACATAACCCCCCAGCTGTATCTGACTGCCCCCGTTCTCTCATGTACGGGTCATAAGACCTCTCTCTCACTCTGTGCGACTCTGTCCCTGCGCGCACCCTGACCCCCTCCTTCTCCCTCACATGGACAAGTCATAAACCTTCCTCCTCTGCAAGACCCTGTCCTTGGGAGTCACGGCCGCGCCTGACCAACATCTCCTTTCCTTTCATGAATAACCCCTCTGTTAGTAAACCCTCCCTCCGCGATGGACTGTCCGCACATGTCCGAGGCCATCGCCTAAGCCGGGAGATACTGTTTACTGCCCTTTATTGTATGGAGTCATTCCTCTTCAAAGGACCCACTATTGATCCTGGCTTCCCCACCCCCTGGGCTACGATCAGGCGCACACATCCTAATAATCAGCGGAACATTCAGCTGCGTCATTGCCCCCTCTCTTATCTACAGTTCAAGGGTCTCTATTGATAACATATGTGGGGTAGGATTGACACGAGGATTATAGGGATGTCTTTTCTTTGTGTCACAATGTCCTGATTGTAATGCCAAGTGTTTTGTAAGGTATAAAAGACGGAGTCTCAGCTCACTTGTTAGAGCACCTCCCGATGGCACCTTGTTTCGTGTCTGAAATGACAGGCTCTCCTCATGAGAAATAAACTCTGTTCTTTGATTCCGGCTCCCAGCGCCCGTCTCTTTATTTTGGTAACTATTCAGAATGGGAACTAATAGGCGACTTGCGCCACCAGCCTGGGCATCGATAGTAATGCGGGCTCATGTTCCACAATTGGCGTCCCAACGCGGGGGCCATCAGTGACATAAGGTCCAGTAAGAGAGATCCAGACGATGAGGTGAACATCTAAATGATCGGAGTATACCTGCCTTGAGAGGGCCCTCGTCCGGCTGCCGATTAAATGAACTTCACCGATTCTGAACGGACCTCTCTCGAGTGACCTACTGTCCTGACTGGAATCCCACAGGATTGCCGCGGTAAAATCATGGAGTAAGAGAACGATCGGGCGCTTGAAGGAGGAAGGCGAAGAACTGCCCACACGGTCCGGTCCGGGTAAGGTCGCGTAAATGCGACAAATTGTGAAATGATTGTTTTGGATAATACTAGTATTACGCTTTGTTGAAACCTCTGGAGATTCACTGTCTGCAAACGGAGAAAACAACAGGCTCTCTCTTTGCAAGCAGTGAAGGATAGGTAACGCAGACTTTTGTCCCCATTGTAATCCGTCGTGCCTATCTTCCTCCCCCACTGTTTCCCGAACTGTTGTTCGTGGATTATTGTCTGGAGATTCTTTGTCTGCAAACAGGGAAGAACAAGGTCTCTCTTTGCAGGTAGAGAAAGAGTAGGTAACGATAACTTTTCGTGCCCACTTATTCTCCCCACTGATTGTTTGATTGACCGAACATTGATTGTTCGGTATTGGTTCGTTTGAGGTATTCACCGCCGCCAAACAACGGAGAATAGAGATATTCTGCCTAGTCTTTGCCCGCCGTGATAAGATAGGTAATGCAGACTTTTGTCCCCGTTGTAATCCGTCATGCCTATCTTCTCCCCATTGGTTGGTAGCCTGTTTAGCCCGGACCGCTTATTAGAGTTGAACCATCCAGCTCCACTGGAAGGCACACCTAATAAGGACCTATTCATTAAGTGTGGACTAGTCGCTATAGCTTATAATAGGTTATGGCATAAAAATACAAGAAAAGGAGTTGAGCGAAATCAGTAGGCCACTGAGGAGTTATCAACTTCGCTAAAAATAAAATAAGAAATGTTAGAAACAACCCGTAATAAGAAACATAAAAATGGCGAGGGAAGACAAGCTTGACACCAAGGCAAGCCACGAGGTAACTAGGTTCCGTTGCCTATTCCTGCCCTAAACATGTCTGCCTCATTGCCCACCACGCCCAAATAACGGTCACATGAAATAGATACAAATCAATAGGTACCTACCCCCATTCCGGAAACTCCCGAAGTGCCACAGGTCCGCGGTTACGCCCATCCGGTAGGCGAGGCCTCGAGGCATGCGGGGCTCGCCTGGCCGCAGTCGGAAGGGGAGGCTGTGGGGCGGACGGCCCAGAAAACCGTGATGGCCTCTCCTTCTCTCCTCTTCTGCTGCCCTGCAGGCCACGGGGGGGCTGTCTTGCCTCAGCCACCGACCACCCCCCCCCTCTGTCTCTCGCCTGGACCGGCCCGCGAAGAAGGCCGAAGCCAAAAACAAGAACGGCGGCGCTTACATGTAGTCCCGCCACATGTCAACGCCTGGACAAGTGCAAGTAGTCCCGCCACATGCCGACGCCTGGATAGTTACAGGTAGTCCCGCCACATGCCGACGCCTGGATAGTTACAGGTAGTCCCGCCACATGTCAAATTCCTGGAGAGTTGGAGGTAGTCCCGCCACATGTCAAAAAGGGGGGGGCTGTCTTGCCTCAGCCACCGACCCCCCCCCATCTTCAATAGCCGGCACGGCCAATATCGAAACGGTGGAGGCTTCCAGCGACACCCCAACGCTCTTACTTAAAGAGGGTCCACATCGAAAAGCGGTCTTTTGCCCGGGGCGGGCACATGCCCCATACCGTCTCTCCTCAACCTTGAAGATTCTATGAGAGCCGGGGGGGGGCCCCCGACCCCTCTGCATGGGTGCCCCCGTCCCCCTCACTGGGACCTGCGACATCGACACACTCCTGCCGGCGCCAGCCTCAGTTTGGAAATGGCTAAAACACAGCCAAAGTACAGACTTGTTCAGTTCCGGAACACCAGAATGACCCGGTAGGAAAATTGTTGTTGCCCTCCCCACTCTTTGACTGATGGTCCATTTGTTAGACTGTTACCACATTGCGAAAAACTTTTTGAATTGCCAACGGAAGGTTCTGGTCCAACCGTGAGTCATTGGAGACATTCTGACTATACCGGAACCTGCCTGACCTCGCCCAAAATGGCGCCGATACACGAAAACGAAAACTTTCGAACTCCCTGTTCACCTGGATTGCTCGAATATTGATGCTCTGAGATATGTATGCATTTTTGGACAATGAAAGTCGATAAGATGGATAGTGATAATGTGCTTAGAGAAGAAAGCAATGCAGATATTGATCATGTGTTTGGACAATGAACTGATTTAGGGTGGGTACTTATTATGAATGGGAACAATGAATTGGCGTAATTTAGACAGTGAACGAGCATCTGGATAATGAATTAATGAATTAATTGAAAACCGAATCCTTGACATGCATCATGCTTGCTCTGTAGTAAAGTTCTATACGATTTTATTTCACTGCCGCACTTTATGCAATGAACTGCCATCAACTTCGTTCTTCTTATGTACAGTTCCAATCTGCTCCGTGGCCGGTCCACTGGGTTATAGGCCTGTATTTATACACCGATCTACAAAAGGGGGTGGTGATGAACAGAGTGTCTGAATTGAGCAGACCACTCTTACCCAGTCCAAAGATCAGGGCTTGATCCATCACCGTTATTTATCTCACTGCCCCATCCCAGCTCAGAACCTGGCTATATGCAAATCAGTCTGTCCCTGGCCCAGTGCATCATGGGAACAGGGCAGACTAAACTACCAAGCCAATTCTTTACCGGAAAGGAGACAAGCTACCGGGGACCGGTTTCTGGCATTTCAGCCTCTTCGGCCCGGCTTGCTTGAATCCTGATGGAGCAGTGAGAAAGGGACTCATGTCTGAGTATACCCTGCCACACCTATAGTGGCCAAAATCGATTTACAAAAGGGGGAAAAAACGGTGTTGGATCTAGCCCTGATCTCTTGACTGGGTGAGAGCTTTCTGCTTAATTCAGAGACTCTGTCCCTCACCACCCCTTGTTGTAAATATTTTTGTCCACCCTAAGCGTGGAAGGGTATTCTCAGATGTGAGACCCTTGCTCATTGCACCATCAGGATTCAAGCAAACCGGGCCGAAGACGGCTGTAATGCCAGAAACCGGTCCCCGGGAGCTTGTTTCCTTCCCAGTGTAAGAATTGGCTGTTGTAGTTTGGTTTGCCCTGTTCCCATCATGCACTGGGACAGGAACAGACTAATTTGCATACAGCCAGGTTCTGAAACTGGGATGGTGCAGTGAGCTAAAAAACGGTGTTGGATCTAGCCCTGATCTCTTGACTGGGTGAGAGCTTTCTGCTTAATTCAGAGACTCTGTCCCTCACCACCCCTTGTTGTAAATATTTTTGTCCACCCTAAGCGTGGAAGGGTATTCTCAGATGTGAGACCCTTGCTCATTGCACCATCAGGATTCAAGCAAACCGGGCCGAAGACAGCTGTAATGCCAGAAACCGGTCCCCGGGAGCTTGTTTCCTTCCCAGTGTAAGAATTGGCTGTTGTAGTTTGGTTTGCCCTGTTCCCATCATGCACTGGGACAGGAACAGACTAATTTGCATACAGCCAGGTTCTGAAACTGGGATGGTGCAGTGAGCTAAAAAACGGTGTTGGATCTAGCCCTGATCTCTTGACTGGGTGAGAGCTTTCTGCTTAATTCAGAGACTCTGTCCCTCACCACCCCTTGTTGTAAATATTTTTGTCCACCCTAAGCGTGGAAGGGTATTCTCAGATGTGAGACCCTTGCTCATTGCACCATCAGGATTCAAGCAAACCGGGCCGAAGACGGCTGTAATGCCAGAAACCGGTCCCCGGGAGCTTGTTTCCTTCCCAGTGTAAGAATTGGCTGTTGTAGTTTGGTTTGCCCTGTTCCCATCATGCACTGGGACAGGAACAGACTAATTTGCATACAGCCAGGTTCTGAAACTGGGATGGTGCAGTGAGCTAAAAAACGGTGTTGGATCTAGCCCTGATCTCTTGACTGGGTGAGAGCTTTCTGCTTAATTCAGAGACTCTGTCCCTCACCACCCCTTGTTGTAAATATTTTTGTCCACCCTAAGCGTGGAAGGGTATTCTCAGATGTGAGACCCTTGCTCATTGCACCATCAGGATTCAAGCAAACCGGGCCGAAGACGGCTGTAATGCCAGAAACCGGTCCCCGGGAGCTTGTTTCCTTCCCAGTGTAAGAATTGGCTGTTGTAGTTTGGTTTGCCCTGTTCCCATCATGCACTGGGACAGGAACAGACTAATTTGCATACAGCCAGGTTCTGAAACTGGGATGGTGCAGTGAGCTAAAAAACGGTGTTGGATCTAGCCCTGATCTCTTGACTGGGTGAGAGCTTTCTGCTTAATTCAGAGACTCTGTCCCTCACCACCCCTTGTTGTAAATATTTTTGTCCACCCTAAGCGTGGAAGGGTATTCTCAGATGTGAGACCCTTGCTCATTGCACCATCAGGATTCAAGCAAACCGGGCCGAAGACGGCTGTAATGCCAGAAACCGGTCCCCGGGAGCTTGTTTCCTTCCCAGTGTAAGAATTGGCTGTTGTAGTTTGGTTTGCCCTGTTCCCATCATGCACTGGGACAGGAACAGACTAATTTGCATACAGCCAGGTTCTGAAACTGGGATGGTGCAGTGAGCTAAAAAACGGTGTTGGATCTAGCCCTGATCTCTTGACTGGGTGAGAGCTTTCTGCTTAATTCAGAGACTCTGTCCCTCACCACCCCTTGTTGTAAATATTTTTGTCCACCCTAAGCGTGGAAGGGTATTCTCAGATGTGTTACCCTTGCTCATTGCACCATCAGGATTCAAGCAAACCGGGCCGAAGACGGCTGTAATGCCAGAAACCGGTCCCCGGGAGCTTGTTTCCTTCCCAGTGTAAGAATTGGCTGTTGTAGTTTGGTTTGCCCTGTTCCCATCATGCACTGGGACAGGAACAGACTAATTTGCATACAGCCAGGTTCTGAAACTGGGATGGTGCAGTGAGCTAAAAAACGGTGTTGGATCTAGCCCTGATCTCTTGACTGGGTGAGAGCTTTCTGCTTAATTCAGAGACTCTGTCCCTCACCACCCCTTGTTGTAAATATTTTTGTCCACCCTAAGCGTGGAAGGGTATTCTCAGATGTGAGACCCTTGCTCATTGCACCATCAGGATTCAAGCAAACCGGGCCGAAGACGGCTGTAATGCCAGAAACCGGTCCCCGGGAGCTTGTTTCCTTCCCAGTGTAAGAATTGGCTGTTGTAGTTTGGTTTGCCCTGTTCCCATCATGCACTGGGACAGGAACAGACTAATTTGCATACAGCCAGGTTCTGAAACTGGGATGGTGCAGTGAGCTAAAAAACGGTGTTGGATCTAGCCCTGATCTCTTGACTGGGTGAGAGCTTTCTGCTTAATTCAGAGACTCTGTCCCTCACCACCCCTTGTTGTAAATATTTTTGTCCACCCTAAGCGTGGAAGGGTATTCTCAGATGTGAGACCCTTGCTCATTGCACCATCAGGATTCAAGCAAACCGGGCCGAAGACGGCTGTAATGCCAGAAACCGGTCCCCGGGAGCTTGTTTCCTTCCCAGTGTAAGAATTGGCTGTTGTAGTTTGGTTTGCCCTGTTCCCATCATGCACTGGGACAGGAACAGACTAATTTGCATAGAGCCAGGTTCTGAAACTGGGATGGTGCAGTGAGCTAAAAAACGGTGTTGGATCTAGCCCTGATCTCTTGACTGGGTGAGAGCTTTCTGCTTAATTCAGAGACTCTGTCCCTCACCACCCCTTGTTGTAAATATTTTTGTCCACCCTAAGCGTGGAAGGGTATTCTCAGATGTGAGACCCTTGCTCATTGCACCATCAGGATTCAAGCAAACCGGGCCGAAGACGGCTGTAATGCCAGAAACCGGTCCCTGGGAGCTTGTTTCCTTCCCAGTGTAAGAATTGGCTGTTGTAGTTTGGTTTGCCCTGTTCCCATCATGCACTGGGACAGGAACAGACTAATTTGCATACAGCCAGGTTCTGAAACTGGGATGGTGCAGTGAGCTAAAAAACGGTGTTGGATCTAGCCCTGATCTCTTGACTGGGTGAGAGCTTTCTGCTTAATTCAGAGACTCTGTCCCTCACCACCCCTTGTTGTAAATATTTTTGTCCACCCTAAGCGTGGAAGGGTATTCTCAGATGTGAGACCCTTGCTCATTGCACCATCAGGATTCAAGCAAACCGGGCCGAAGACGGCTGTAATGCCAGAAACCGGTCCCCGGGAGCTTGTTTCCTTCCCAGTGTAAGAATTGGCTGTTGTAGTTTGGTTTGCCCTGTTCCCATCATGCACTGGGACAGGAACAGACTAATTTGCATACAGCCAGGTTCTGAAACTGGGATGGTGCAGTGAGCTAAAAAACGGTGTTGGATCTAGCCCTGATCTCTTGACTGGGTGAGAGCTTTCTGCTTAATTCAGAGACTCTGTCCCTCACCACCCCTTGTTGTAAATATTTTTGTCCACCCTAAGCGTGGAAGGGTATTCTCAGATGTGAGACCCTTGCTCATTGCACCATCAGGATTCAAGCAAACCGGGCCGAAGACGGCTGTAATGCCAGAAACCGGTCCCCGGGAGCTTGTTTCCTTCCCAGTGTAAGAATTGGCTGTTGTAGTTTGGTTTGCCCTGTTCCCATCATGCACTGGGACAGGAACAGACTAATTTGCATACAGCCAGGTTCTGAAACTGGGATGGTGCAGTGAGCTAAAAAACGGTGTTGGATCTAGCCCTGATCTCTTGACTGGGTGAGAGCTTTCTGCTTAATTCAGAGACTCTGTCCCTCACCACCCCTTGTTGTAAATATTTTTGTCCACCCTAAGCGTGGAAGGGTATTCTCAGATGTGAGACCCTTGCTCATTGCACCATCAGGATTCAAGCAAACCGGGCCGAAGACGGCTGTAATGCCAGAAACCGGTCCCCGGGAGCTTGTTTCCTTCCCAGTGTAAGAATTGGCTGTTGTAGTTTGGTTTGCCCTGTTCCCATCATGCACTGGGACAGGAACAGACTAATTTGCATACAGCCAGGTTCTGAAACTGGGATGGTGCAGTGAGCTAAAAAACGGTGTTGGATCTAGCCCTGATCTCTTGACTGGGTGAGAGCTTTCTGCTTAATTCAGAGACTCTGTCCCTCACCACCCCTTGTTGTAAATATTTTTGTCCACCCTAAGCGTGGAAGGGTATTCTCAGATGTGAGACCCTTGCTCATTGCACCATCAGGATTCAAGCAAACCGGGCCGAAGACGGCTGTAATGCCAGAAACCGGTCCCCGGGAGCTTGTTTCCTTCCCAGTGTAAGAATTGGCTGTTGTAGTTTGGTTTGCCCTGTTCCCATCATGCACTGGGACAGGAACAGACTAATTTGCATACAGCCAGGTTCTGAAACTGGGATGGTGCAGTGAGCTAAAAAACCGTGTTGGATCTAGCCCTGATCTCTTGACTGGGTGAGAGCTTTCTGCTTAATTCAGAGACTCTGTCCCTCACCCCCCTTTGTTGTAAATATTTTTGTCCACCCTAAGCGTGGAAGGGTATTCTCAGATGTGAGACCCTTGCTCATTACACCATCAGGATTCAAGCAAACCGGGCCGAAGACGGCTGTAATGCCAGAAACCGGTCCCCGGGAGCTTGTTTCCTTCCCAGTGTAAGAATTGGCTGTTGTAGTTTGGTTTGCCCTGTTCCCATCATGCACTGGGACAGAAACAGACTAATTGCATACAGCCAGGTTCTGAAACTGGGATGGTGCAGTGAGCTAAAAAACGGTGTTGGATCTAGCCCTGATCTCTTGACTGGGTGAGAGCTTTCTGCTTAATTCAGAGACTCTGTCCCTCACCACCCCTTGTTGTAAATATTTTTGTCCACCCTAAGCGTGGAAGGGTATTCTCAGATGTGAGACCCTTGCTCATTGCACCATCAGGATTCAAGCAAACCGGGCCGAAGACGGCTGTAATGCCAGAAACCGGTCCCCCGGAGCTTGTTTCCTTCCCAGTGTAAGAATTGGCTGTTGTAGTTTGGTTTGTCCTGTTCCCATCATGCACTGGGACAGGAACAGACTAATTTGCATACAGCCAGGTTCTGAAACTGGGATGGTGCAGTGAGCTAAAAAACGGTGTTGGATCTAGCCCTGATCTCTTGACTGGGTGAGAGCTTTCTGCTTAATTCAGAGACTCTGTCCCTCACCACCCCTTGTTGTAAATATTTTTGTCCACCCTAAGCGTGGAAGGGTATTCTCAGATGTGAGACCCTTGCTCATTGCACCATCAGGATTCAAGCAAACCGGGCCGAAGACGGCTGTAATGCCAGAAACCGGTCCCCGGGAGCTTGTTTCCTTCCCAGTGTAAGAATTGGCTGTTGTAGTTTGGTTTGCCCTGTTCCCATCATGCACTGGGACAGGAACAGACTAATTTGCATACAGCCAGGTTCTGAAACTGGGATGGTGCAGTGAGCTAAAAAACGGTGTTGAATCTAGCCCTGATCTCTTGACTGGGTGAGAGCTTTCTGCTTAATTCAGAGACTCTGTCCCTCACCACCCCTTGTTGTAAATATGTATTTATACACCAGCACTTTTTATTAAAGGTATTTTTTAAAACGAAAGCATAGTTGTAGCGGTTGCATTAATGAGTTATGAATGTATTACTACTGTGAGCAACGAGAAAGTATGATGAAGGCTGAAGGCTAAAAAGGACCCGATATTTAGCAGCTACATTATGTGTGACAGGCAGCCGGAAAAGTGTTTTAGACGCTTTTAAACGACACCACAGAAATGCCACCTGACCGCCACCCTTGCACGCAACCTAAAGGGGTCGCGACCAAGTAACTCATGTAGATACGTAGATCGTCAATGATTTTCTATCTGACACTACTGGTCCCTCTGGGCTTAAACGCCGAGATGGCAAAGAAATGCACTACGTGGAGATAGGTCGAGTATGTGGTAGGTAAAAACATTTCCGGATTACTGCATGCTGATGTGGTTTGAATGCTGCCCCCCACCCCCTTCTTTCTCCTCCCTTCTGCAGGTCACGTCGGAACCTCGGCTGAAGTATGGGAGGACGATGACCGAACCACCGACGAGAAAGGGAAGAAGGGAATATGAGCATGGTCCTTATGACAATAAGTTCTTAAAAAGACGTAGACTTGACATGACTGTATCTCCTCAGAACATAGCGACTGGGAAAATGGACTGACATGGAAACTCAACGGGTACTGTATGACGAAAATTGACTTGAAATAACACGTTAAAGAATGTAACTAGACGCTTGACTAGGTAGGGAAAGGACAAAAGAAAAATGCACGGGTAAGGGTTACCAAGGCTGCCCCCGTCTGGGAAGTTAGAAATGTTGCTGATGTTCAAAATATACTGCTCCCCCCCCCTTCTCACACTCTTATAGATCTAGCAAAGCTGTCCGACTGTTCTCCCGATCAATACTTGCCGTTGCCTCAGCCGGAAGAACTTCCGACCAAAGGAAGAAAATGGAAAATGGTTTAAAATCCAACCATGGGTAAATAGCGCGACCAGGTTCATTTCTGATCGACTAACCAAGGTGTAAGTATTGGCAATTGAGAACGCTCGAAAAGATAACAGGCGAGAGGGAAAAGGGAGGGAAAGGTAGAAAGAGCTAAGCACGTAGGTAAAAAGGATAGTAAAAAGATAAATAGGATATAAAAAAAAATATATATATATATAGATCTTGTTGGCCAACTATTGCTTTCTGTTTTTGTTGTGAATGTCTTATATATGTAATACACGTACTGTCTCCCTTCGTCTGAGTTTGTGTGTGTGTGTACTGTAGGGGTTTGTGTTCTTTCTTTGTTTACGTCTCTCCGTTACCTGACCCCCTACTGTTCTGTGTTATGAACGCACTAAATGACCTATTTTTGTACACGTCTCTCTCTCTCCCTCTCTCTCTCTCTCTCTCTCTCTCTCTCTCTATCTGTCTCTCTACATGTCATGCGTGTACCAAATGGCTCGTTTAGATTGCGGACAACTCTCACTCTATGAGAGTCTCCCTATTTCATCTTCCTTTTTATGGTAAAATCGTGCCTCGCAGGTACCAGTCTGATTGGATAATTATTGAACGCGAAGGCGTTCAGCGAAATTGACCGAAAACTAAAATGATTGTATATCGCCATATTACTACCTCTCCTTTCTGCAAAATGAATGAACTCCAATTGGCTGAGAAGGGAAGGACAGGTAAGACGACTAAGGTCCCCCAATCTGGCCTTTATAGGGGAACTGTATGTCAATGGCACCCTATTTTTCTGTTCATCGGAGACGAACGCCAACGTCCAGCTTGACCCCCAACGCCCAGATTCCCTCCCCCTTCTTTTTGCACCCAAGCGCGAGCGCCCGAAGCATCCCCGCCCCATTTGATAGACCCCAGCTGCTGTCCCAGGTACAAACATGATGACCATGAGTAGCTGTCGTCCCTCGAGAAAAATTTGTTTTACCTGATTCTCGATGATAGCGCCCCCGCCCTGTTTGAAAAGGTTAGCCAGCCTTGAAGGGAAATGTTCCGAAATGTTGAACATGATGAAATGCACAGTTGATGGGAATATTATTTTGTCCTCACTTGAATTATAAATGGGACGATGAATAAACTTGGCATGAACTCAGTAGGAATGCCGACATATGCACTACTTGGTAATAGACCTCTGACTGTGACCGATGAGCGTATCTCCCAAACGCGTAGAATTAAGGGAGGAATTCACATGCATAAATGTCTTCGTCTGCCAGTTCTCTAAAAGCTTGTTTTGTACCTATTCAAAGATTCACGATCACCGGAGGAGAAGGGTCGGACGTGGCGTACAGCCTAGCTGCAGATCTTGAGACACATGTGACCTCGACCAAAGGTGGAGCCGCAGAGCAACTAGAAACGGGACGAGACAGCAATCCCAAACGTGGAAACGACGGGCTACCCTGAAGCCCTCCGCCTGCTAACCCACGTGTGCCTGGAGTCTCCGTCCCCATTCTTTGGGCCCGATTGATGGGCCTGCCTGCTTGTTATCCTTTGCTCCCTTGGTCCCTTTTGTGTGTCCCAGGAACTCTGACCCAACTACACTCTCTCTCCTATCGACTATTTGAACTACACACCCCCTCTTTTCCACGTGACTTATTGCCAAAAGGAAGGCCAAAAGGAAGAACTGCATTCAACTGGGAATAGGGTGTTGCCACCGAAATATGGGTGCCGAGCATAAGGCGCCGCCAAACGGATTGCTTAGGGAACAGGACTGTGGTCTAACAGCAGAGGACTGACCGCACCCTGCAACGCGCAAGGATAGACCCGAGCTGGACCTATAGCTCCACCGCCGGTGCTCAACAGCGCCAACGAAAGGACACGGACTAGAGCCTACCAGTGATGGCTCATTACTAAAAGACACTGTGACGAAGAGATCTTGTATATTGAACTGATTCCGCCCTCAACTGCTTGGTCAAAATGTTCATTGGTCACATTTTTAAGTCAGAAACATTTATGCTATGTAGTGCTTCTGAAATGATAGGAACTCGACAAATGCAATTTCCTATGTGCTGCATTCTGCCCATCACATCAACTGTTCATGATTTTTGTGCAATATGTTAGTATTGACAAATGCTATTTCATCAACCACCTGTTTATATGTACGCCCTTAACTGGGAAGGATAGGAAGATGAGCTTTGTTGTTTATATGTACGCCCATCAACTAGGAAGAATAGGAAAATGAACTCGCTTATGTTAAAAGCGGCGACTGTGGAAATTAGCAAAATTAATGTACCTAAGCGGCGTTCATTTGCCCTCTCCCGTCCCCCTCCCTGTAGGCACCACGTATACCCTGAAATGTTGACCGCATCATTCTGCCAATGAAAGCCCGTGCTCATATGTACATGACAGCCTTTCTAGGCACCATGGCCTTTTGCCCATTGGAATCCCCGGCTTCCCTCCTGCGCGTATCTTAAACCCTCTCTCACATGCATAGACCATGAAACCCAGCACTCTGCGCGACCCTGCTATGAAAGGCAACCCTCCTGCTTGACCCATGCCCCCCCCCCATTTTCCTCTTGAAGAAGCATCCTTCGCCTCAGCTGACATAACCCCCCAGCTGTATCTGACTGCCCCCGTTCTCTCATGTACGGGTCATAAGACCTCTCTCTCACTCTGTGCGACTCTGTCCCTGCGCGCACCCTGACCCCCTCCTTCTCCCTCACATGGACAAGTCATAAACCTTCCTCCTCTGCAAGACCCTGTCCTTGGGAGTCACGGCCGCGCCTGACCAACATCTCCTTTCCTTTCATGAATAACCCCTCTGTTAGTAAACCCTCCCTCCGCGATGGACTGTCCGCACATGTCCGAGGCCATCGCCTAAGCCGGGAGATACTGTTTACTGCCCTTTATTGTATGGAGTCATTCCTCTTCAAAGGACCCACTATTGATCCTGGCTTCCCCACCCCCTGGGCTACGATCAGGCGCACACATCCTAATAATCAGCGGAACATTCAGCTGCGTCATTGCCCCCTCTCTTATCTACAGTTCAAGGGTCTCTATTGATAACATATGTGGGGTAGGATTGACACGAGGATTATAGGGATGTCTTTTCTTTGTGTCACAATGTCCTGATTGTAATGCCAAGTGTTTTGTAAGGTATAAAAGACGGAGTCTCAGCTCACTTGTTAGAGCACCTCCCGATGGCACCTTGTTTCGTGTCTGAAATGACAGGCTCTCCTCATGAGAAATAAACTCTGTTCTTTGATTCCGGCTCCCAGCGCCCGTCTCTTTATTTTGGTAACTATTCAGAATGGGAACTAATAGGCGACTTGCGCCACCAGCCTGGGCATCGATAGTAATGCGGGCTCATGTTCCACAATGCTTCCTTCTTTAATCTCAACCAGAAGCTCTCCTGTAGCTCAATCATGCCAATGCCTGACACTTAATTTCCTTCTTTCTCTTCCTCCTTCTTTGTCTTCCACCTTATTTCCCCTTTGTGTGTTTCCATTCTGATGCTCTGGGTCAAAGTCTCATGAGACAAAATAAGTGGCTATCTTCAAAAATAAGTGCAGGTGGGTCCCACCTGCAACCAAGGGCTCAAATTAGGTACTGCTTATTCTTCTCAGGCTATAATTAATGCTGCTCTGTTAGGGATGAGTGGGTGGCAGATACAGTATTTCACTTGACTTCAACACCTTGGTGTGTCATGAAAGTCTTCAACCCACATGCCTCCATTCTTTGGGAGTAAGTGCACCTGCATACCTGGAAAATATGCTATTAACTGGACACAAAGTTGTAACCCTTCAACTCTAACTTTCATTTGAAATGTCTATCTTACAAGATCTCATATTTATCACCAAATGGCACAGGTTTGATGGTTTTCCCAGTCAAACAAATGGAGTTTTCAAAACATTCAATGCTGATAGTTGAATGGTATTTTAAGGTGAGTTGGAGAGACATATTGCTGTGGTTATGCTTTGAGTAGGGGTTTGTTAGACCCGGCATCTTTTGGTGTGTTTCACCTGTCTTTTTGCTTTCTGACCTCCTGGTTTTAATGGTGTGCTGGACTTTGTTTTTGCTGGTTTAGTGCCTCTGGACACTTTCTTACTGCTGTTCAGTGTTGAAGTTGAAGTGCTCCTGCTGTAAACTGTGTTTATGGATTGGTGTTTCCATGATTTGGATATTTGATTTACTAGTAAGTCCCCAGTACAGATCACTGTGTGTGCCCAGGGCATGTAAATCAAATGCTACTAGTGGGCTTGTAGCACTGGCTGCACTGGCGGCACCACCCACACAAGTAGCCTTTCAAAGGTGCCTCAAACCTGCTGCAGTGTTTGCATGCAGTTTTTACTGCCATGTTGACCTGGAAAGTGCACCCACTTGCCAGACCTAAACCTTCCCTTTCCTTACATCTAAGGCACTCCTCAGGTAGTCCAAGGTACCCTATTGGAAGGGTGCAGTGTATGTGAAAGGTGTGGCATGTACTGGTGTTTATTGCATGTCCTGATAGTTAAATACTAGGGAGTTTGGTTTTCCTATTGGAAGGCTATCTGTCCTATAGGCTAAACATAGAAAGTGCTTTGTAACCTCGTAGAAGCATAACCTTCCATTGGGACAATATAGGGACATGGAGTTTATGCTTCCTGAACTCAGAATTTAAAAATGCATCTTTTAGTAAAGATGATTTTTATATCATGTATTTGAAAATGCCACTTTTAGAAAGTGGGCCTTTTCTAGTTTAACCATCTGCCTTTTGTGTATTCCCTGTCTCGGTTTAGAGTGACAGGTGCAGGGGATGTGCTTTCGCACTAGACAGACACAAGGAGGGGGTTGAGGTGTGCCCTGCTTTTCCTGGGTGACTCACGGCCAGGCTGAATAGACAGGGCTGCATTCAGAGTAGTCGGCAGAGTTGTCACTTACACCCGAATGGACTGTGGCTGCCTTCCACAAAGCTGTCTATGCCTCCTGTAGTGAACCTTGCCTGAACTGGTTTATGTAGGCCAGTGGAACTTTGTTTGTACCAACTTTAAAGGGAAATAAGGTATAAATATTGGGGCCCTGACCCCAGAACTTTGGAACTCTTTGGGATCAAGAAACCTGCCAAAAAACGCGTTCCGGTGCTCCACAGGCACGGGAGATTCGAGCACACTTTGAAGTACCGGACCGTGACCTGGAAGTCGGTGGGAGGCCCCTCCCAAATCCGTGGATGGATTCAGGCAGCGTCAGAGCTAATTGGTGATCGCAAGCGTCAGGGAGATAGATCCCCACACTCAGAGGCCACTCTCCGACAGAAGTGGACAAGAGGTTCTATATTTGATTGGTAGCAACGGGCTCCCAGGGCAAGATTAACATAGCAGAATTTATTACTACACCCGAGTTGTAACGCTCAGTCATCGCGGGCGCCATCTTTTAACAGTTTTAATTTGTATATACTGCATCTCATTACCCTGCAAGTGATGTGCTTTTGTAGAAAATTGCAGCATTGTAAAGGCACCCTATCTAAACTACTTCCTTCATGAGTTGGTGTGAGAGTTTTAGAATCAGAGTGCCAGACCACAGCTCCCACATATCCCACGAGTGATCTGCTCCTGTAAGAAATAACTATGCAGTATTGGAAATGCACCATTCTAAAAATACCGCCTACGCAGGGCTCGAGTTGGGGACCACGCGGGTGGACAGCGTCCCCCCACTTATTTTACCGGGTGGACGCCATCCCCCCTGCAAAGATGCTCTTGCTAAGGAATAAAGTTTATTATGGCGAAGATGAGTGCACGCTGCTCCTACCTCTGCAACAGAGACTGCCTTTCGAACGGGAAAGCTGTACACAATACGCTGTACCCAATATTCACACTGAAATGGCATGATACATGATTCAGGCGCAGTGTCACGTAGACGGTGATAACATAATACAGAGAATAAAATCTCTCGAGCGCCAGCACAGGTGGGTGCAAGAGGCACCCTGTTTCCTTTTTGACTCGCATCAGTGAGCTGTCAAGGTGGGTTGGCATCCTAATATTTGCTGGCTCCCTTATGGTTGCCATATGGATCCCCGAAAGCCATAAAGTATCTCCTGTCCTGATGCTGACCTCATCATTATTAATATGGGGTCGAAATGTCGACCTCATACTGATAACTGGCTTGGAATTCTATGTAGACATCGATAAATATAATGAAGAGATTTTTAGTCGTGACATTTAATGATATGAGGCTCTTATATTTCCCTTTTTGATGCCCAGCGTCTACGGTAAAATGTTTTTACCTTTCGTGACGTCACTTCCTGTTGTGACGTCACTTCCTGTCTTTGAGCGTCCCCCCACTTCTTTATTTAGGACTTGTGCCCTGCCCCTACGTGAATTGATGTGCAATTTTTATGGAGCGGCAGACCATAGTTCTCATGTCTGGCGCCACCCTTATTATTTATTAAAATATAAAAAATGGCATACCATGCTCCAATTAAAGTATAGCGTTAATCTGCTACTGCTAAGGCAAACCAAAAGAATTTAAGTCCCAGTATACATTGGCTACTAAGCTGTGATGCTACCTCTTCTGGTTGTTTTACGGGAAATAAACTTCAACCACCCCATAATAAACTCCAGAAGTGATTCTACACTGTGAAAAGTGCCATAAAAAATCAAGTTGTTTGTCGAAAAGTGGGGGGTGTTAGGGGTATGTAACATTCTAGTTTCTTAAAAGGCAGGGACTGGTAAGTATGTTAAAGCTGATCTATTAACACACTAATGGCCTAGTAGATAAAGTTTCTTCTATAGGCCCTGGACCCAGGTGAATGCATAGGAAACACCCCCAAGCATAGTGAACCTTACCTGCACTTATACCAATCTGGTTCCAACCCTTTAGAGTAAAGTTCCTCCCGCCAGCCTCGAGGACAAGCGCCATTGCTTCCTCATTTTCTACCTCCTGGTGTACCGCAAAAATGGCCCATACTGGCGTTAGCTAATAAGCCTATGCTCATTAATGTAAAGAGGGTGATTTTACTAATGGTACCCACACAGCTATGTGTATGTCACCTCCTTACAGTATGTCTAGAATAGTGTGGCTGGTAATATTTGCCCACCCTATTCCATTCAATTGAGCCATGCAGAACCACCTGGTCTACTTTTCAGAAAAATTCCAAGCATGTTCTCGATAGCATGTGTTTCTCCTGTCACTCTTTCCAAAACTGTCCATTTCAAATCCCTGCAATTATGGCCTGCTTCTTGTAAATGACGGACAAGTCGTGTAGTGAGTTTACCTGCTTTAAGAGTGCTGATATGGGGGAGGAGCCTAGCCTGCGACCAAGATGGCCGCCTGATCCTTCGGCTCCGCCGACCCTTCCGTTCATCTCCCGAAACGCCGAAGATCCTGCTCATCATCCTGCCCGCTTGCCGGAGTCCTGGATCCGCGAGGCGCTCCTGAGTCCAGCGGTGTTCTTTTCAGCGCGATCCTGGTGGCAGAGACGGCGAGGAGTCCCGATCCCTGCTACAGTGTTGCAGCGCTGCGGCCGGGTCTTTGTTCTCCGGAGGCTGCCGTTCCTCGTTGCAGCTACAGCTGACATTGTATCAGGACGGGGTCGGCTGACTGAAATCTCTGGCCGCACTGCTTTCCCGGCGGCAGCGTGCCGCCCTGTCCTGCATTCCCTGGCGCCGGACTCGGTTTATCACCGTGATCGACAGGCTTCACCCTCCTCTCGGCCAGTGGACGGCTCCGGACATCTTCTTGTCTTTCGAGACTGAGCCGGGAGCCATCTTGTTCTGGGCGCTCGGCGGCCATTCGGCGTGCACCTAGTGGACAGTGCTGCACTGACGCCGGGACTGAGCGAAGGGCACCGTCTTGCTGCTGTGCTCCCGAAGCGACAACATTTGGGGACCGGCTACTGGTGGGCGGCTGAAGTGATGGCCGAAGGCATCCAGTCTCGAGGGTTGCGACGTGATCCCGAGCCCGGGGCGCGTGGGACGGCAGCTCCCTCTCCTCCTGCGGTATCCCTCAGCCTCGTGGATGTTATGCTTGCCCTGACAGACCTCCGTGGAACTATGCGTGCCATGGTCCTGAACCTGCAATGCCAACCGGAAATCTCCGTTAATGCAGAACCCTTGGATGGACATACCGCGCCCTCTGTGCTGTGCACCTCGCCACACCCGGTGCTTGTCTGTGACTGCCAACCTGCTCAGACGGACTTGATGGTGCTGGATGAGAGTGATGTCGCTGCTGCCGAGCTATCCAGTATTGTTGCAGGGGTGTGTGTAGATCTCGGTCCTTGGCGGACACTGGGGACTTGTGTCTGGGCGCCTTGCCTCACGACTGTTTCGGGGCTTCCTCGCGGGTCCCACTGGTCCATCCTGGAGTTGCAACTGCTGTTCTTGCTGGCTGCCCTTCACGCGTTGCGATTGTGCGTTGCCACTTTCTGGATGGACATTCACCGTCTGGTTCTGTGGCGGTGTGACTTTGGTGGCTGGCATCGTGTGCTGCAGTGGACCTCACCTTTGCTTTCTTCGTCAACGGTGGCTGCTTTAGATCTGGGCTCCGTCGACTCGCTGGATCGCAGGGGACAAGGATAAGGATGCTTCTCTCTTTTGGCTGTATCCGGATGTGTGCTTTGCTGGGACTGTAACGGACATTTTGGGAGTTAAATGTTGGTCAGGTACTGGGTCGGGGTCCGGGGACGGGTGGCCGAGGGTGACAACGCTGATTGTTTTGAACGTCTATTTGGCCCTCCTCCGGTCATATGTGTCTTCATATCCTGCTTCTCTTGCTTCTGTTCAGAGAGTCGGAGATTGAGATGGTCTTTCTCACTCTCAATACTCTCTTTCCCACTTGGGGTTCTTTTGGGGCGACAGGCATGCCTATTGGGGGGGGGCGGGCCGTGGCCTTCCGCTGGTATGCAGGGTGGGGGGATGGGATGTGTTTTGTGTTTTCTCTTTGTCTCTATGGCCCTCTTTCTCTTTCTTTTTCTCTTCTTCTTCTGTCTCTTTCTCTTCTATATTTCTTTGTTATCTTTGGGGTCGGGGTTCAGTGTTAGTAGGGAGCTTATTGTGTTGTATCATTCTGTGGCATAGCGTTTGGTCTTAGTTCCTTGACGGTGGCCACCTGTTTCCTGACGAATACTTTCCTCTATCACGCCTCCTTCTGGGTGCTCCTTGAACGATGATGGCTATCCTGGTCGGTGATTAGCTTCGACTTCCTGCGTAGTTCTCTAAATTGTACTCGACAAAACCATAAAATTAAACCTTTTCCTATCCTGACATTACGGTTCTATGTTCTACACGATACTTTTCGCTCAGAGACTGCTTTAACGGCGTTCTGCCCTATTGTTTTTTTCTTATATCCTTTTCCAATATGTCATAGCGGCCGGCCCGAGGGGTTGTAGGCAGACGCTGTGTATTGTGCATTTAACAAATAAAGGTTTTAAAAAAAAAAAAAAAAAAAGAGTGCTGATATGTTCTTGGACCCTCACCTTCATTTTCCTTGAGGTAAGTCCAATATAGTGTAGCCCGCAGCCACATGTCAGGCGGTAGATATCACCGGTAGTATTGCAATTGCTGAACTTGTTTTGAAACAGGTTCTGCCGTCCGCCTGAGTAACATTCTTAAATGCCTTAGTCATGGGAAATGTCCTGATGGTACCCCTGATTCTTGTTTTTGTGAAATTTAAGGGACCGGCTGGTCCATACTTGTCAATACAACTCACAAAAACAAGAAACAGGGGTACCATCAGGGTTTCAGATCAACATACAAAGTTAGGTATGACCCACTTGTTGAGTGGATTAAAACAGAAAGAACACCATATGTGCCAACCTTCCCACTTTTGCAGTAGTCCTTCCTGGCACTTGGGATGCCTAGTCAGGATGACAATTACTGTCCCTGGAAAGTCCATTGAAAGACAAGCATTGGCAGAGCCGATAGGTCTTGCCTTTGGTACCTACTAGCCGCACACCTCATTTTGTAGGCACGTTAATGCCCAAGGTTACTTACCGGTAATCTTCATTACTCCGAGTATAGTCTTCCTCGCCACATGACTTACACAGTGAGCTTCAGCTCCACACCAGAACCCTCCAAAGTAAAAAAAGCCTCCCATCTCCTCCCAATATGGCCGACCAGATCACCCCTGACCTCTATAAGAGGCGGGCTGGCCCAACCAACAGCCTGAACAACCAAGCCAGCAATGAAGCCGATAGCCAGACTGGTAGGGAGGGAGGGAACTCATGTGGCGAGGAAGACTATACTCAGAGTAATGAAGATTAACGGTAAGTAACCAGGGCAGTACATCCTCGTTAGTCTTCCTCGCCACATGACTTACACAGTGAGCAAAAATCCAAGCCGAAAGGCTTCATTGACCACAAGAAAAAAACACCACACGGTGAAATAGAAAAACCAACACAAGGTTTATTCAGTACTAAACAAAGAAACAGGAAGACAAAAACCTGATTCAAAGCAGGCAAATGAGAGTGACTGGTAATCTGATTGTAATCATGAGTCGGGGGTATTTCTCTTAAAATATTTTTATATAATGTTTTTTAATGATGAAAATCATTTGTATATCTTTTATGATCTTTTACGATCGAAATAAAGATTGTTTGAATTGAATTGAATTGATTCAAAGAAAAACAAAAGGCCAATCAAGTAGCATCCGCCCCAGCACTCAACGCGGCCCCAGCAAAATCCCCAGGATCAGAACCACCCAGGACAACCAGATAATGCTTCATGAACATGTGAGGGGACGACCAAGTCGCCACCCTACAAATCTCCTCAGTGGAGACACCCTTGAAAGAGGCCCAGGACACAAACAAACTCCTAGTGGAACGACCCTGGACCCCCACCGGAACATCCGAACCCAGTGAAGCGTAGGCAAGCAGGATAGCCTGCTTAAGCCAGTAACTCAACCTGGAAATCGAGGGCTTGTGACCAGAATGAACGGGACCAAAGGTCACGAACAGACGATCACACTGAGAAAGGGAAGACGTGCGCTTGTGGAGGCCCCGGAAGCCCGTTCCGAGCAGAAAACCGAAAGCGGGACCTTCCGAAGGTAAGTCATGCCACGAGAGAAAGCGCTGCGTGCAGAATCTAAACCCCACCGCAGCAGGCTTTTTTTACTTTGGAGGGTTCTGGTGTGGAGCTGAAGCTCACTGTGTAAGTCATGTGGGGAGGAAGACTAACAAGGAGGTAATCACGCATATGCATGGCAACAAAATGACACGGATGCAGTTTTTTGTTTTTTTGTTTACAGCTCCGAGCTGGATCTTTAACTAAAACAAGAAATAAATCCGTAAAAGCATTGTGTTTTTTACAAGGATGGTGAGGAGGATTGGAAGCAACAGGAGGGTGGCAACATCACAGGGGAGGATGGGGATTCCTGAGCAATACAGGACTCATAAGCCACACAGGGGAGGATGTGGGGATGCAGAAGCAACAAGGGCGTTGAGGTAAAGCAACACATAGGGCGTTGGTGGGATGAAGCAACAATGGGGAGAGAGAAAAAGGGTTTGAGTGAAGGGAAGGAACTTGGAGGGCACGGGAAAGCAATGGAGAGAGCACAAAGGCTAGCACAACAGGAAACTAGATAGAGAGAAGTACATATGCGACAGAGCAACATGGAGTGCAGGAGGAGAGAAGGACACGACGAGGGAGACGGCTCAAAAACATCTGCACTCGCTTGGAGTGCTTAACACAAATACAAAGTAATGCTTGAAAAGCAAGCAGTGGAAACAGAGATGCCAGCCAATCAAAGGTTTGTGATTGGCCAATCAAATAGATGCTATAGCTCCAGGAGAGGGACAAACACAAGATTTACAAGCTCTGACACAGATAAGAAGCAGGCCAATGAGAGTGACGGGAAAGCCATTCAATGGTAAGCCATATTCAGGCTCCAAGCCCCTCTATATAGCTTCACGCCACATTATGTCTTGTGACGGGCAGCCCATATGCTGTCTAGTAGGCTCGACCTAAAAAAGTGTAGAGGAGCGTGGCCAGTGCATCATGGGCTGTAGTGCAAGGAAGGAAATAGGTTCCGGGGCAGCTGTTTGAATTTTTAAATAAAGCACTGATTTGAGTTAAATTGATTTTTGGGGTACGATGTCACTGCACCTGCTGCACATCTGTAAGCTATGGCCTCGTAAGCGTTGTTGCATGGGCTAGGGACGGGAGAGGAAGACAGGGAACTATGTTTTAGAGGGTGAAATCTGAGAAGAATGTAGCTAAAATATGACTGAACGCAGGAAGACAGAGAGGAAGAGAGAGAGCTTAGAGAAGGACAAGGGCCAGGGTTTAAGGTTGTTTACAAATAAGACGGGTGACTAAAAGCACAACATGCACAGGTCGAGATCAAAAGCACACTGGAGAGAGAAAAGAGTCTGCTAGTTGTTCAAGCAACCATCATGTCCAGGTTAGAATATTGCAACAGCCTCCTGTTAGGGGCTAATAAGTCTGAGATAAATAGGCTTCAACGTACTATGAATGCGGCAGCTCGCAGACTATTTGCCCTGCCCAAGTACAGTACAGTTTCGGGAATATTGCATCAACTCCACTGGCTTCCAGCGGAGCAGAGAATTAGGTTCAAAGCGCTTTGTGTTACGCATAAAGCCCTGACGGCCTCCTGCCCTGCGAACCTCAATGACTTGGGCCACCACTATTTTCCTACTCGTGCTCTGCGCTCTGCTGACCTTAATTTGATGTATGTGCCTCGCTTCCGTAGAGCCAGAACTGGAGGCTGTTCGTTTAGGGTATTGACTCCTACTTTATGGAACTCATAGCCTCTTGCTATTAGGAGGATTTCTGATCATTCGGTGATTAGAAAGGCAGTAAAGACCTGGCTGTTCCAGTAATATTTTATCTCACTCTTTTTCTTTCCCGCTCTCTAGTGCTGGGACGTCTCTTTGATGGGACAGCCATGCGCTGTACAAACTACAAACCATAACATAACATAACACCAATGAGATCTACGTCTCAGGAAATGTGGGGGCAAAGCCTAGGGCCATGACAGAAATATGTAGTCATTTGTTGGGGAAGTTAGGAGGTGAAGAAAGGTGATAGGTCTAGTTAGTGTTACTGAAGGACACCACTATTAAGCAGCCTAGCTGTCTAAGTGCACATGCCCACTTTTGGTGCCCGCCACTCCACCACCTTCTTGGCTGCTACTGTCTGCCAGGACAGCACATCCCTGCCCCGGCTCCGTACTCAAAAACAAAATGGTAATAACATTGTGTTGTTATCATTTTATTTTTGTTTTTGCACAGCTCAGAGCGAAGTGGAGCAACGATCCTCCATCTTAAAGGAGTAGCCGCGCCTGGAGAGTACGCCCTTGGAAGCACAGGTGCTGAGGCTATGGACGGGACAGGGATGACGTGGGGCGTATAGAGTAGTGATTGGGGGTTGGTGGTATTACAGAAGGACAATCTGCATACTTTGAAGGTAAAAACTCAACCAGGCACAAAATATAAATAAGTGCACAGTGGTGTAACAAGTATCCTACAGGCTGTAGTGTAAGGAAGGAAATGGGTTCCTAGTTTCTTGCTTGACATTTGAAATCAAGTAGTAACTAGTTTGCATGGATTTTTGGGGCATGGTGCCACTGCACCCACTCCACATAAGGAAGATATGGCCCAGTAAAGAAAGTTGCGTATGCTAGGGGACGCAGAGGAAGACGGAGAGACATTTTTCGGGGGGCTGTGATGAACATATCTTGATAGGTGGGGTTGTAAGAAAGGGACAAGTCGGCAGGCTGTGAAAGAGCATACTTTGGGGCAGATTTATGTCGGACGTGCGCCACGTTTACGCCGCTGTTGCGTCACGCAACGGCGCGGAAACGTGGCGCATCCCTGCGGCCTATTTACAACGTGACGCATCTAGGCAGATGCGTCACGTTGTAAAGCCCTGCGGCGTTGCCTCGTAGGAAAGCCCCGTAAAACTAACGCAGTGAAATCTACAAGATTTCACGGAGTCAGTTTTACGACGCTGCTGGGTCAAATCCTTACGCCTGCTTGAAGCAGGCGTAAGGAGTGACGCACCACGTTATGTATGGGTGGCCTCTGTACATTGCAGGAGTTGCGTCGCACTTGCGACGCTACTCCAGCAATGCGCCGCCCGTACACCACAAGATGCGTCACGCATCTGCCCTTCCTTGCACTATGGTGCGCCGCATTGTGAATGCAGCGTATCTGTGGTGCCGCAAGGAGGGAATTGCGTGACGCATCAGTTCTGGCGCATCCCTGCTGATTTGCAGAGATGCGCCAGAACTCATAAATCTGCCCCTCAGTATTTTAGAACAGGTTCGAAGGTGAAGAAGATTGGAATGTAGTTGGTATAGTACATTGTTAAACAAATGGCTTTAGTAAAGTCTTGGAACGTAAGCAGCATGTGAATGCTGAGCAAATGTAAGTACATGAGTGGGAAGGTGTGAAGCGTAAAAGTGGAAAAGGGAGAGGTGGAGTGGTGGCTTACAGAAGTACAAGGATCAGAGTTTATGGTTGCTTGCAAATAACACAGGTGTCACAGAGCACAACATGTGCAGTTCTAAATCAAAAACACATGTGAGAGAGGACAGGGGTGAGAGAAAGGGAGTATGGTGAGGGAGAAAAGAAGAAGTGATAAATTGAATGTACTGACAGGGGTAAGAAATGCAAGGTTGACATGTGTCACCATTAAAGTATGTGTTGGGAGAAGGAGGAAACACAGAGAACGGAGAAAAAGCATACTCTCTTATTGAGTGCTTGTTTTACAAAAAGAAAAAAAGGTTTGTTTCCAAAAAGCGGACACCAGTGGATGGCCAATCAGAGACCTGATAAACAGGCTATTCTTCACGAGAGGGACTAACAGGAGCTGAACGGGGTAAAACAAATAAAAACTACTATTAAAATGCCAGAAAATAACAAAAAGTCAATGTAAAGCAATGGGCGGAGTAGCTTTCCAGGTCAGCTAAACACAGGTTTTCAATACGTCTTTCACAATCAGACTACTGCTTTCTTGCAGGCTCTAACCTAATAAAAGCAGATCCAGGGGGGGGCTGCCTAAACGAGGCTGTCTGTGACTGAGAGGACCTCACAAGCCAGCCACATGCTGCTGCACAGCACTGACAGCCATTGAGGGCAGGGGCCGGGGAAGCTATCACTGCTTTACTCCTTGCAGTACCGTATGAATAGGGGCAGATTTACTGTGATTTTGCCATAGGTTTACGTCATCTTTATGGCATTATGCAGCACACATAGAAAGAGGAATATTCCAATAAGGACGGTTTTTGTGCTTATACCTGCCTTCTTCCCACGCCATAAGAATTTAGTAATCAGGTTATCTACTTCAGGTCATTCCCAAAGTGTATACTTAGATATTTGATAAACCCTGTTTGCCAGGCCAGGCCTGAACCCCCTAGTGTGTCTATAGTGCAGTGGATGTTCAGGGGTTTGTTTTCTGATTTGTCCCTGTTGAGCGTATATCCTGAGTGACCTGAGTATATCTCTATGGTGTCTCTCAAGGCCTCAATTGAGGTCTTTAGTTGCTCCACTACAATTAGAATGGCTTCCGCGTATGCGGACAATTTTATTTCAACGTCCTTAATATTGACCCCTTTTATTTTCGTGTTTACTTTGATGTTGCTGATCAGGGCTTCCACTGCCGAGACGCTTACGAACCCCCTTGAATCCATTCTGGCTCCCTCCACTCCCCCTGGTGGGGGGGGGGGTAAGGGACGAGCGAGTTGGAATGCTGCCACCATGGGCTGAAGAGACATCGGGGGCCTTGATGGACTACCTCTCCCTCCACAGGTCAACTAGTGCAGGGTCAGATGATTATAACCCCAATTAGACTCATTGCTACAGAGCCTCTCTCGTTTCCTCCTTTCATCCCTTTCTTTCCTGTCTCGTTCTTTCTATCACCCTGTGCCTAATTTCCCAACAAGTCAATGTAGAGGGCTTTAGCTAAACATGTATCTCAAGTACCTGTAATCCCTGCAATACATACTACGTTTGGCTAACCCAATGACAGAAATGCTAATGTATCTGTTTATTAAAAATGAATAATATATTTAAAAAAAAAAAAGATTGTTTTGTACAGGATGCATACCTTCCTGCACAAAAACAATCATGCATGTAATGCAGACACCCTTGCACAATGGCGCAAGGATGCCTGCATTGACGCTAGCCAGCCTCAAGTCGATATTGTGCTTTTCATCTTTCTCCAATTCACACAACATAGCGCAACAACTTGCCTTGCTGCACTGAGTAGATTCAAAGTAAATCTGACCCCCCCGCCCCCATTGACTGCACAGGTGTTTGGAGCAAGACCGCATTGCACTCCAGCTGGTGAGTGAGGATGGGAAGGGCGCCTCATGCCAGGGGACTTCTTTCAGGTTTTTTGTCCAATAGCGAACTCTTTCTCTGGCGAAGGAGAAACTAGAAAGAGGTAGGCGTATCCAGCTTTGAAACCAATTAACTAGCATGAGGAGATCTGTTGGACCTGACATCCTTGGCATAATTTTCCCTCAACTTTTTGCCTTCCCTCCTCCTGTTTTGTGCTGACATAATTTTTGCTGGCTTTAGGACTCTGTGCACTTTACCATTGTTACCCTGTGCTAAAGTGCCTGTGCCCATTCCTTTAAACGAGGTAAATCTGGCTTACACCCAACTGGCATATTTAATTCACTTATAGGTCCCTAGTAAAGTAGTAGTACATGTACCTAGGGCCTGTAAATTAAATTCTTCTATTGAGCCTGCTGCATAAATTGTGCCACACATTAAAGTAGCCCTTTAAACATGCCTCAGGCCTGCCATTTGCATCCTGCGTGTGCAGTTAGGCTGACATTTCGACCTGGCAAAATTAACTTTTTGCCAGGCCTAAACCTTCCTTTTTAATACATATACCTCAGCCCTAGTGTAGACCCTAAATAGCCCAAAGGGCAAGGTGCGGTATATCTAAAAATTTGGCAATGTACGTTTAACTTTTACATGTCCTGATAGTAAAAAACTCAAATTGGTTTTTTACAACTACAAGGCCCAACTCTCCCTTAGGATAACATTGGGTCAACTTATTACATTTAATAAGTGATAACTGTTAATTGGGAACAGGTAGGAATGTCGCGTTTGTTGTCTAAGGAATTGTAATTTAAAAACCCACTTTAATGGCAAAGTCAGATTTTAAATCAACATCGTGAAAATGCCACTTTTACAAAGTTCAAATTTTCTTGTCCTAACCATTTGGTGCCTGTAACCTAGTTCACATGACAAGGTTTAGCTGACAGCTGTTCTTTGTGTATTGCTCCTGGACAGTGAGACAAAGGGGGGAAGAAGTGAGACAGGATTGGCAATCTCTGTCTTGAAAGGGGGTCAGAGGTGTTCACCTACCACATTTGTGTGTCTCAAAGCCTCTGCCTGGGGCCTACACCCCCATGTAAATGCTAGTCTTTTTTGTCCACAGACAAGCTGAGGCCAGGGCAGGGAGGCAGAAAATTCCAAGCATCTTTAGGGGTGGAAGCCTCAAGAAATGCCTCCTACTTGAAAGTGGGTCCCAGGTATAAATATTGAAGCCTTAGATACAAATGTTCAGTAAACCTTTGGACCTGTGGAGGACTCAGGACTGCTGTGCTGCTCTGCTTGAAGGATCACTACTCAGTTGCCCTGCTGCTCTCCTGCCTGAGTGAAATTGACAACCTGCATCTTGAACTCAGGACAAGCAGAGTGACTCGATAGGCTAGTTGGTTGGCCTCCTGATAGGAACCTGAGGGACAGAAACTTCTCCAACTATTTTGAACCCAACACCTGGACTCTGTCTTCTGAGCCCCCCCCCCCCCCAAACGGTGCCACCCCAGTCCTGGACCCATCGAAGTGGGCATACACATGCTCTGCTTGCCCAGCTGTAGTCCTATGAGCAGAAATGGCACAGTGTGACGCATCTCCTCACAGCAGTGTCAGTACCGCCATTGCGTGATGCAGGCAGCCTGCAGCTTCCTCAGAACCACTGTAGCGCCACCTATTCTCGATGCAAGCCATGACCTTGCAAGCCCCTCGTCTACCTCTCCCTTGATGACGATAAAGGACTCCTCATTGCAGCACCCCAGCTCCTCGGAATCTGCCCTGCGTGATGTATCCTCTACTCTGCTCTATTCTTGTCACTTCTAGAGCAGAAAGCTACCCAACAGGCCTCCCAGCGCTGAAAGATCATACCAGTCTAAGAAACGTTATGTGTTAGGTAAAGAGATATGTCTTCAGCTGTTTTATGAAGCTAAGTTCCTCCTTATTCTTTCTCAGTGCAACTAGTGGAGGATTCTAATTTGGGTGCTAGATAAGCAAACAACCACCCTCCTCTCCTGGCTTTCTTTAAGTTGGGGAATGTAAGTAGTCCTACATGGGTCAATCATAGTGATCTTATAGGACAGTAGGGATGTAGCAAATGTTGTAAAAGTTGCCGACCCTTCTTGTGCACTGCCCGAAGGCCTATGCAGAGGGGCCCTGAACTGTATCCTCTTGAGTAATGGCAGCCAGTGTAAGGAGGCTAAGGAAAATGAGACAAAATTAAGTTTCGGTTTTCTCAACAAAGTCCAAGCCGCTGTGTTTTGCATCACTTGAGGTCTTTTGACAACTGATTAAGGGGTCCCCCGATAGAGAGTTCCATAGTCTAGGCACAATATCACTAGGCCTTGTACTACAGCTGTTCATGTGGAGCGTGGTAGCCAGCTCAGCAGTTTCCTGAAAGGCTTCGGAAGGCGTAAACAGCTTGAGGCTAGTTTCCTGGCCTCGATGCTGGATCACACAGCGCTCCACAACCCAGGAATTAAGATACCTTGTTCAGCGGGCCCATCTTGGTCCCTGTATCTGGCCCACACTCCATCACGGTTGGCCTGAACTAAAGCACTATTTTTTTACTTACAACTTTGAAATTGCTTCTTCTACTGATTGGAGAGTTATCGTTACTCTACTTTTAAAAAATTTGTGTGGATTTTTTCTTGTGTTGTGTTTTCACTTTATAACTGTTTGAAGTGCTGTGTAAATGCTTAACACTTGGCTGCTTAGGCGTTTTCCCCCTCCTGTGCTGAAAATTGCTATTCTTCTTTATTCATGACGAGCTCAGCTCGTCATCAGCACAGCTCAACTGTGCATCATGACGAGCTGAGCTCGTCATGAGCATCAAAAGGGTTAACACATTGCCTTTAAGTTAAGCCTGACTGCTTTTGTGCCAGCTACCACAGGGTTCAGTACAGGTTAATTTGAAGTTTGCTTGTGTTTGACCCTCCAAGAATAGTGGGTTCCACACCCGCCAACCAGTAACCCTATTTCCTACAGAATCACAATGAATTACCACACATACATGTTGGCCCAATGATGTCAGCAAGGGGGTGCTCCATTGCTATTTTTTGTTAACCAAACTCTGTGAAATCCACATGTTATACATTAGAAGAGAAGTACAACGATATTCCCTCACTTGCATGTTTTCTTTAGCACCCTCACTAACTGTTTTGAATTGGCCAAAGAAGAGCGTTTTCAAATATATTTAGAATGGTATACCTGCTACGTTGTATTTCTAATAATAATAACGAAAATGTGCAAGTGAGGCAACATTGTTTTGCTCACAAAACACACATTTATAATTTACAGAATACTCGGATATGTACAACAAACACTACTAAAGCCAATAATGTTGACCTTTGTTTGGTAAAAATAAAATTTGGAACACCTTTCTACACACTTAATGCGATGCTATCATCTGGCCAACAGATCTGCAATGCAAATGATACAAATGAATGGTTTTCCCTAACTTTTGTTTTCATTTTGGACTGGGGAAAGTGTGGAAAGTATCTTTAATGCTTGTGTTTTCTTTAACTGGGCTGATGCAACTATATAAGGCAAGTCAAGTCAAGTCAATAAATTTATATAGCGCGCTACATACCCAGAGGGTCTCAAGGCGCTTGAGGAGGGGTGGGGAATTACTTCTCGAATATCCAGGTTTTAAGCTGCTTTCTGAATGCTAGGTGGTTTTGAGTGAGGCGAAGGTGCATGGGAAGTGAGTTCCAGGTTTTGGCCGCTAGGTAGGAGAATGATCTTCCTCCCATGGTGGTTTTGTTGACGCGGGGAACAGTAGCGAGGGCTTGGTTGGAAGAGCGCAGCTGGCGGGAGGGGGTGTAGAAGGAAAGACGTGAATTGAGGCATTCGGGTCCAAGTTCGTAGAGAGCTTTGTGTGCGTGGGTGAGGAGGCGGAAAGTTATTCTCTTATTGACGGGGAGCCAGTGGAGGTTTTTCAGGTGACCAGAAATGTGTTCTTTACGCGGGATGTCTAATATGGGTCTGGCTGATGCGTTCTGGATGCGTTGGAGTTTTTTCTGAAGTTTTGCGGTGGTACCGGTGTAAAGGGTGTTTCCGTAGTCAAGGCGGCTTGTAACCAGTGCGTGGGTGACCGTTTTTCTAGTTTCGGTGGGGATCCAGCAAATGTTTTTTTGAGCATGCGAAGAATGTTGAAGCAAGATGAGGAGACGGCGTTGACTTGTCTGGTCATCGAGAGTGAGGAATCCAGGATGACGCCTAGGTTCCGTTGCGTGATCCGTTGGGATGGGTGCTTTTCCAAGGGCTTCTGGCCACCAAGAGTCCCAGGCGGAGGGGGAGGTACCTAAGATAAGGACTTCTGTTTTGTCTGAATTCAGTTTCAGACGGCTATGCTTCATCCATTCGGCTACCTCTTTCATTCCTTCATGTAGGTTGGTTTTGGCGATGTTTGGGTCTTTGGTGAGTGAGAGGATCAGTTGAGTGTCATCAGCGTAGGAGATGATGTTGAGGTTGTATTGGCGTGCGATGTTCGCGAGGGGGCTCATGTATACGTTGAAGAGGGTGGGGCTGAGTGAAGATCCTTGTGGCACGCCGCAGATGACTTCAGTGGCCTCTGACTTGAATGGTGGGAGGCGTACTCTCTGAGTTCTTCCGGCAAGGAAAGAAGTGATCCATTCCAGTGCTTTTCCTTGGATTCCGATGTTTCTAAGTCGTTGTAACAGGGTGTTATGACAGACTGTGTCGAAGGCTGCGGAGAGGTCGAGGAGGATGAGGGCGACTGTGTCTCCATTGTCCAGTAGAGTTCGGATGTCGTCTGTTGCTGCGATGAGTGCGGTCTCAGTACTGTGTTTGGCTCGGAAGCCGGACTGTGAGGAGTCGAGGGATTTGTTGGCTTCGAGTAAGGCGGCAAGCTGGTTGTTGACAGCTTTCTCGATGACTTTGGCCGGGAATGGGAGGAGCGAGATGGGGCTGTAGTTTTTAAGTTCGGTGGGGTCAGCTGTGGGTTTTTTCAGAAGGGCGCTGAGTTCGGCGTGTTTCCAGCTTTCTGAGAAGGTGCCGGATTTGAGGGAGCATTTGATGACGTCTCGGAGGTGTGGAACTATGATGGAGTCTGCTTTGTTGAAGATGTGGTGAGGGCAAGGGTCTGAGGGGGATCCTGAATGGATGGAGTTCATCAGGCGAATGGTGTCCTCAGTGGAGATTGGGTTCCAGTCATTAAGGATGTTCAAGGGAGGTGAAGGTACGGCAGAGGGTTTGGTGGGTTGGTCTTCGGGTTGGTTGTTGAAGCTGTTGTGGATGTCTGCGATTTTGTCGTGGAAGAACAAAGCTAGTGAGTCGCAAAGGGTTTGAGAGGGGGTGATGTCGTTGGAGTTGGCAATGGGGTTGGTAAACTCTTTGACGATGTTGAATAGTTCCTTGCTGTTGTGGGCGTTTTTGTCTAGTCGGTCTTTGAATGCGGTTTTCTTGGCAGTCCGGATCAATTGGTGGTGTATGCGGGAGGCGTTTTTGAAGGCGTCCCTGGTGTTGGTGTTTGGGTCTTTTTTCCAGGTCTTCTCAAGGGAGCGACAGAGTTTCTTGGATTTCTTACGATCATCGTTGAACCAGGGGGCGTTTTTGCTGCCTAGTTTGATTAGACGTTTTTTCAAAGGTGCTAGGTTGTCGGCAGTGTCGGTTAGCCATTGTGTGAGGTTGATGGCTGCTTGGTTGGGGTTCGATGAGTGGGCAGGGGGGTTTTGAAGAAGCGATGTGGAGACCTGGTCGATGGTGATTTTGTTCCAATTTCTTTGCAGAGTAGGTTGAGGATGGTTGTGGGATGTGGTCTTTTTGTAGACAAAGTGAACGCAGCAGTGGTCCGTCCATTGGAGAACTGTGGTGTGACTGAAGGAAATATGTTTGCTGGAGGTGAAGATAGGGTCGAGAGTGTGTCCTGCGCGGTGTGTGGGGGTATTAACAAGTTGTTTGAGTCCTAGGTTGGCGAGATTGTCCAGAAGGGTGGTGGTGTTGTTGTTGTTGCTCTTTTCCAGGTGAAAATTGAGGTCTCCCAATAGGATGTAGTCCTCGGATGAGAGGGCGTGTTGGGTGATAAAGTCAGTGATGTCTTCAGTGAATTGTGCACGGGGTCCTGGTGGCCTGTATAGGAGTGTGCCTCTGAGTGTGGTCTTGGGGTCGGTGTGGATCTGGAAGTGAAGGTGTTCGGCGCTAGAGAGGTTGTCGTCTGAGCTGGTTGAGATGCGGATGGAGTTCTTATGGACGATGGCGATGCCTCCTCCTGTTTGTGTGGGGCGATCCTTTTGGATGATCTTGTAGCCTTCCGGGATGGCTATGGTGATGTCTGGGGCCGAAGAGGCGTTCATCCATGTTTCTGTTAGGAAGGCGACGTCTGGAGAGATGGTGTCTAGTAGATTCCAAAGGTTGATGGCGTGGCTGTGGACCGATCGGGTGTTGAGTAGGATGCATTTAAGGTGGTTGGCGTCAGATCTATGTTTGGTGTTAGTGGATGCGGAATTGGTTTTTGATATTGTAGACAGTTTTCAGGTTATTTATGGACTCTATATATTGGTAGACCCATGTTCTGCTGGAAACTTTTCCAAGCAGGACATGAAAAATATTTTTTCTACGTACAGAGTCCAAAAACGTCTAGTTGGTAATGGTCGCCTTACTTCAGTTAATTTGTATAACAAACATATCGAAAGTGAAGGCTTCCAATTGTATTTGAGCCTTGTAACCAGACCAGCCCATAGGTTTGTTCTAACCAGACTTAGACTTGGAATGGCTCACGTTTTGGTGGCCTTCCCACAACTAAAGAAGCACCCAGTTGGACCCTGCCCATGTGATGGTCATTCAAAACAAAGCACACTGCACTTTATGTTAATTTGCTATCTTTTTCTGAATGTTAGGGTTGCTTATTTGAAACAAATGTTTATAAAGTACGGTATTTATAATGTGGACGATGCCATGAAGTTGATTTTTAATATGAACTCCCCAGATATATGTTTTTATACTGCTACGTTTTTATGTAAATCAATCCAGCTTAGGAAAAGTATGATATTTTAAATATTCACCTGTTTTATACTTGTTTTCATAACTGTATAACATTTTGCACGTGCGCTTTTATGGTCATTGTATATCATGTACCGAATAAAGCTTCATGAAATGAACTGGGCCGAATCAAATTCAGAGTGACTAAACATAGATGGCTGAGAAGTAAGTGGAACTGTTTAGTGTAGTTTCTATTGAAAAAATGTGCAGTGGTCCTTCATTGGGGCAAGAGATAATGCTCTCTGCTCCTGGGTCAAAAGACCACGGGCCAGATGTAGAAAGCCTAATACTGGTCGGTAACGGCCGAATTTACCGAATTTCAGCCATTACCGACCGGTATTAGGCTTTTCAGATGTAGGGGGCCAAATTGTAGGACTCGGTAATTTACCGAATCGGTAATTTAAGGAATCGGTAAATTACCGAATTCTTAAAATACCGATTCGGTAAACTACCAAATCCTTAATGTAGGGAGCACTCAAATGAGTGTTTTTCTCATTTCAGGATTCGTTATTTACCACCAACTACAAGTTGGTGGTAAATATCGAAAACCATGAAAAAAGCTATTTTGTGCTTTTTTCAACTGTGCCATGTGGCAGACATACATGCCCATAGGGCATGTATGTCTGCCACATGTGTGCACCCATGCACTATACAGGGGTGCAACAGGGTGTCAATGTGACACCCTGCCACCCTTGTAAGTCTACCCCCTATTACCGATTCGGTATTTACCGAGTCAGTAATTCTCATTCATTCCTATGGGCCTCCAGGCCCATAGGAATGAATAGGGAATACCGAATCGGTAAATACTGAATCGGTATTTACCGAATTTTACCGATTCAGTAAAATTTACAGAATCATTTGCTACATATCATTTACCGATTCTAAAATACCGAACTGGTAAAATTCGGTAGTTTAGAATCTGTAAATGATATTTACCTACATCTGGCCCATAATGCTTTGCTCTCGAACAGGACGGGATACGCTCAGAGCATGTGAGGTCTAACCTAGCTGCTTCATGCCGAATTCACAAATATTAGCAGTGGATCAAATCTGGAAGCACTCTGGCCAGGTTGGAGATGTCAGTTCGTATTCAAGATGCACCAGAACAATCTTTCTGGACACTATTTGTATTGGCTTTTCAAACCTTCTGATTGGTTAATTCCATTTGCAGGAAGGTTTCGTAGGGGTGTGCTTGCCATTTCCAGATGTGCGTGTGTTTGGAGAAGTGGTACCTTCAGATCTAAGGTGCTAACAGCAACTGCAAAGCTAGAAAAATGCAATAATAACAAACACTGTCAAACCCATTGATCTGGCTGTATTGTGACAACCTATGGAAACGCAGGCGTGCAGATATGTATTTGTGTGCAATAGAACCTTAAAGACACAACAATTGGTTTTGACAATACTTGGTGGTTCCATTGTTGGTTGTGGTGTGGTATTGGTGGTACCGGATTTAGTGATGCTGTGGTATTGGAGGTGATGTTACTTTGTGCAGGTACAGTATTGGTGGGGCAGTATTAGTGGTGTTGGTAGTAATGGTGATGGTGTTGTTGTGGTGGACTTGGTAGAAATGGAAGTGGTGGTGCTTTTGGTATTGGTTCTGGTGTAGTACAAGCAGTGCTGTATTATTGGTGGTGGTGTGGTACTGGTAATGTGGAATGTGGTGCAGTGTTAGTAGTGCTATGGTTTTAGTTGTGTGTTGATATTAAGGGTGATTTCGTGATGATGGTGGTATTTTAGTGGTGATATTGGTGGGGGTATTGGACCTGGTTGTGGAGAGATACTGGTGGTTGGTATTGGAGATATTGGTATTGGTAGTAATGTTTTTATTGCATAGATGTTCGCCATTATATTGGCAGTATTTGTATTGGTGGTATTGGAGCTACCGGAGATGTAAAGGGTCGTATTGATGGTGATGGTATTGGTGATATTAGTGGTGCAGGTGTTGCATGAATAAAACAAATAAATGATGTAAGAAAAATGTCTGATATTTCAGAGGTAATATAGAAGCTCATACATTGCAAAGCAAGCACTGCACAGGCAATGTAATGGTCCACCAAAGAACTGAAAACATGAGGTGTGATAGAAATACTTCTCTGCCAAAGCCCACTCTATATATTGTAAAACTAAGGCCCACATGAATCAAAATAAGATTTAACGATTCTGAAATAACGAGAAATAAGGAATCGCTAATAAAGAATCATTCAACCGAATGCACCAAAACAATCGGTAACTATTTATTTACCAAATCTGTATTTGCGAATTCACAATTACAGAATCGGTAAATGCGAAAGCGCCAATCGTCTCATGTAGATGACATCACAAGCAGGAAGTGATTCCCAGATTCCACGCACCTGAGCACAGGGAGAGACTGAGGAGGAGGAAGACTGTTGGTGCTCAGCCTTGAAAACACTTCTCGCTGCAACTGACACAAATCCCATTGACACAGCAAAAAAACAGAAAAAAGGAGAAGGCAGGAAGAGGAACATTAAATTCAGCGAGAGGGAATTGGAAATACTGACTGAGGAAGTTGTGCAGAACATGACCAGCTGTTTGGTAAACTATCCCTGAATGTTGCAGAGTCAGTGAAGAGGAAGATCTGGCTTGGGATACAAGCCAGGGTCAATTCTGTGGGGGTAACACACCGTGACATCACCAACCTACAGAAGAGATGGTATGACCTTCGCAGCCGGGCAAAAGCAAGAGTGGCTCAAAGGCTGACCTCTGCAAGTAAAACAGGAGGGAGAACATCCACATCCACTCAGTCTGCAAACACCCCACTGGACGACCTGGTGGAATCCACTCTGCAGCCAGAGGCAGTTGTCGGGATCACGCAGATTGACACCTCGGGACATGCAGGGACCTCCCAAGATAAGAGCACAACTAAGCATATTTTCATAGAAATGTAACCCAAACTGCCACAAATGCAGACCCTGCATAGTGTAGAAGACATGAGTACAGTCCATCTCTTACCTGCAATCCCCTAATGCATTGTGAGAGTTGTATGCATACAAATGTAATGGCAAAGCATGAAGGGAGTAACACAGCTCAACGGCATCAGACTATAGCAATGCATTGACAACAGTAGACTTTCTACATCACAGAAGTCAATTTATTAGACCCCTGTAAGCGCAATGTCACAAACATGTGCACATTTTTTTCTCAATTTTTCTAAAAAAAAATGATCTTGCACTGTTCCCCTCACAGATGCAGTACAGGAGAGTGACGTGCCAGACGTCCACGATTCTGAGGGACATACAGAACAGCCAGATGAGGAACTAGAGATGCAAGCATCCTCGCCCCTACCTGTTCCCACTCATCCCAGGATTTGGATCTGGATTTGGATAGTGATGAGGACACCCAGACAGGACTGCACCCACAGGGCACTGCCCATACACCACCACCCCAACACCAGAGGGACAACCCCGCAACGTCACAGTCCGTTCTGCAGGCAAAGGCCAAGTGCATTTCTGAGGTCTGCTCGGTAGGATGGTGAAGCTGCCTGCAGTGTGCTGGAGTCCAAAATGCTGAGGATCCTGCAACAAAAGAACATGTGTATTATGCAGGAGCAACTGGGAACAATGGTCACACACATGGGTGGTATACGTGACTGCACGAAGGAGCAGACAACTGCAGTTGTTGAGGGGCTCAGGGCGCACTGTGAGAAACTTGACCGTGTAGCAAAAGCCATTGAACAGATGTGCAGGGTCATCCAGGCTGAGCATGTCTCTAATGCCAGGAGGCAACAAGATTCTATGGGGTGCATGCGCGGATACACCAGGGTCATCAACAGGCTGAGTACTACAACAGCTCAGCTTCACAGGCGTGCAGTTGGCATGCAGGTTGAGATGACCCACTGCTGTGGGTATGTGGCCAGGGGCCTAATCCTGGTCACCGCTGCTGTGGAAGGGCTACAGACAGCAGCAGCCAGTCGGGACCTCATGCATGGAGGGGGAAAAGTGAGGAGTCCTCCAGCCTTAGCAGCCTACTTGAGCCTGTGGCAGATAGCAGGAGGCGCAGTAGCAGAAGTCAGGCAGGCACAGAAGGCACCATGTCAGAAGTAGCTGGGCCTACTACAAGGGCCACAGGAGGGCGTCACAGGAGGAGTTAGACATTTGGACATTCAAACAATCTGGTGAGGCAACCTTTGAGTATTCACACTGCAGTTGCAGTCCCAAGGCAATGGAAAGTAATTGTCTGTACATGGTATGTGTGCATTAACACAACCACACAACTGTCACATTAAACCTTCCAGCAAATACTGTGTTGTCATGCGCTTATTCACCTCAGAAGTAATGTTGCATGATTTCTGCTCTTCTTTGTCTGCCCTCTGCTGCATTTGGGCCGCCTGCTGCCTGGGGTGGTTGAGTCAGCTGTATGTCCTTTTCTGGCTCGCTATCAGAGTCCACCAAGGGTATGCCTCTATTAGTGGCTATGTTGTGCAACATAGCACACAATGCCCAATCTTACAGCATTTCCCCGAACTATACTGTAGTGCACCCCTGGTCTTGTGTAGGATGTGGAATCATGATTTTAGTACCGCAAATGTCCTTTCTATCACATTGCACGTCGCTATGTGCTCACGATTGTAACGTCGCTCCCTTTGTGTGGATGGATTCAGGTATGGGGTGAGTATGTAAGACCTCACAGGGTATGCGCTATCATCTACAGGATGTGAGATATGAACATACATTAGTCACTGCTATGTGTCACCATGGTGAACGGTTTTAAAATACAGCATTACATATATTTACCTAGAAGATATCCTTCTCCAAACTCCCCTGCAAGTAGAGGTCTGTGTATACCGCTGTGCCGAAAGATGAAGCCGTCATGTGCACTGCCAGGGTAACTTGCCACTATGTCAGTGATGATTGTTTTGGAGTTGCATGTTACCTGTATGTTGAGTGAATGGTAGGATTTCCGGTTGCGGTAGATAAACTCATTCACTGCAGGGGACATATGGGTACATGCATCCCATCTATACAACCAATCACATGTATGAACTGTGCAACCTGATAAAAATCTAATTTGGTTTGCATCAATTCCTGTGCTGTTGTGGGGAACCTGATGTGGTGGTGTATCCTCTGCAACATGGCATTTAGGAAACTGTTAAAAAAGCCTGATAGGGCACTTTGGGAGACCCCTCTAGCTGCTGCAATTACTCCCTGGAAGGCCCCTGAAGCTAGGAGATACAGGGAACACAGGACCTACACATGGGTGGCTATGGCATGTGTCCTGTAGGTCTGCTGCTGCAGTATAGGGTCTAACTCAGCAATTAGATCTAGGATAGCTGCAGCATTCAGCCTATATTTATCATTGATCTCGTCCTCCATCTGCCCTAGCAATGTGACACGCACTCTAAATATTCTCTCCTGGATCCTCCTTCTCCTGTGTGTTGCTGCTCTCAGCATCATCCTCCTCGCCACGACGTAGAGCGCTGTCATTGTGGGTCATTGTGATGCATTCTGGGACTGTTTAAGTAGTTTGCTGATGATTTCCACCTGTTTTTGCTCATGTGTAATTTTTACCACCTGATTTGATTTCTTCCAGTTTAAAGAATGCAAATAGCGAATTTTGGCTAGTTCTGTATTTGTAGACGTGATGCATCCCATTTAGCGAATTCTTAATTGCGTTTCATAAAATTCAGAATCGGTATTACAGATTCTGTATCTTTTGAAGTGCTAAAATTGTGAATAACACTAATTTTTGCGAATTTGCTTAATGCATCAGAACTAGCTATTTTGCAATCGGAAACAGCTTTTTTTACTGATTCGCAATGTTTACGGGCACAAATTAGCTTTATGCATGTGGGCCTAAGTCAAATAAAGTATGAAGAGGTCTGGAGCTACATATAACCATAGCAAAAAATCAGATGAAGAATTATGGAAAATTGGGAAATATCCAACACAAATAATATTTGTGCCTAGGAGTTTTAGTGCTTGCCCTTTGTGGTGTGAAAGAGTATGAAAGTGAGCCGTCAGTCTTTATTTTCAACTATAAGACGCTACCCATGCGATCTTAACCATCAATCAGTCAATCAATCACAACTTTGTAAAACGCACCTACTCACCCGAAAGCATCTCAAAGTGCTGAGGGGATGGGAAGGGTGCAGCTTCTGGATTGTCATGGTGATTCGTCGAAGAGCCAGGTTTTGAGGTCCTTCAAGAACGTGGAGAGTTTTGGTGTTTGTCGGAGGTGTAGAGGGAGGGTGTTCCAAGCATTGGCCGCGAGGAAGGAGAAGGAGCGTCCTCCTGTTCTGATCTTCTTTGTGCGTGGTACCGTCGCAAGATAGAGCTGGGCTGACCGGAGGGATCTTTGGGATGCGTGGGACAAGAGGCGGTGGTTCATGTAGCCAAGTCCGGTGTTGTGGAAGGCTTCGTGGGCGTGGTTGAGAAGCTTGAAGGTGATTCTCTTCTTGACGGGGAGCTAGTGTTGTGTCCGTAGGTGGTGGCTGATGTGGCAGTGGTGCCGTAGGTTGAGGACTAGTCTAGCGGCAGCGTTCTGGATGTTCTGGAGTTTGCGGGTGAGGTTCTTGTTGATCCCAGCATTGAGTGCATTGCTGTAGTCGAGTCTGCTGCTGATGAGGGCATGGGTGACTGTGTTTGAGGGGAGTAACGTTGAAGGCTTTTTGGAGGAGGCGGAGGGTGTGGTAGCTGGAAGAGGTGACAGCATTGATTTGGCAGTCAATTTTGGGTTCAGAGTCCAGGAGGATTCCGAGGTTGCGGGCGTGGACTGCGGGGAGGGAGGTATCCAAAGGGTGGGGGGCCACCAGGTGTCATTCCAGGTGTAGTGGTGTGGGCCCATGATGAGTACTTCGGTTTTGTTCGTGATGAGTTGCAGGCAGCTGTTTTTGATCCACGTGGCGACTGCTCCCATTCCTTCTTGAGAGATGTGTTTAGAGATGTTGGGTTTGTTGGTTAGGGAGAGGATGAGTTGGGTGTTGTCTGTGAATGATACGATGTTGAGTCCAGGTGATCTGATGATGGATGCAAGTGGGGCCTTGTAGAAGTTGAACAGGGTAGGGCTGATGGAGGATCCTTGGGGGACTCTGCAGGTGGTCGTTGTGGGTTCTGAAAGGACATGAGGAAGTCTGACTCACTGCGTTCTGCTGGAGAGGAATAAGCAGATACAGTCAAGGGCCTTGTTCCGGATTACTATCTCATGGAGTCTCCGGGCTAGGGTGCGGTGAGAGTCTGTGTGGAAGGCAGCTGAGAGGTCTAGGAGAATGAGGGCCACAGTCTCTCCTCTGCCGAGGAGGGACAGATGTCATCTGTCACAGCGAGAAGGGCGGTTTTGATGCTCAGATTCTTCCTGAATCCTGATTGGAGGAGTTGAGGCTGTTGTTTTCTTTTATGAAGGAGGTGAGTTGACTTTTTGATGCCTTTTTAAATGATGTTCGCCAGAAATGGGAGTAAGGAGATTGGTCTGAAGTTCTTGCGGTCGGTGGGGTCCACCAAGGGTTTTTCAGGAGAGGGTTGATCTTCGCGTGTTTCCAGTCGAGAAAGGAGGCGGTCTCAAAGGAGCAGTTGATGATTCATCAAAGCTCGGGGCAATGATGTCTGTGGCTCTGTGGTAGATGTGGTGGGGGCAGGGGTCCATGGGGGCCCCTGAGTTGGATGACTTCATAGTCTTCAGGTGTCGAGTGCCGGCTGTGTAGTGTAGGGAGCAGTGGATATGGGTTTCGCATGTAGGTTGTTGTTGTTGAAGTTGTCATAGATGGCCTTGATTTTGTGATGGAAAAGGCGCTGAGTCTGTCGCTGAGGTCCAGGGAGGGTGGGATGTCGGTAGTCTCACTGTTGGGTTGGGCGAACTCTTTGATGACGCTGAAGAGTTCCCTGCTGTTGTGTGCGTGGATGGATATTCTGTCCTGGCATGCTTTCTTCCTTTGAAGTTGTCGATGTCCGCTGTGGTTTTGGAGTTCCACCATAGCTTTTCAAGCCGTCTGCAGGTTTGTCCAGATTCTCGGAGTAAGGTGGAGAACCACCTGGCTTTCCTGGCCTGAGGGATGGAAGTTTTCTTGAGGGGGCGATGGTGTTGGCACAATCAGTGATCCAGTTGAGTAGGGTATGGGCGGTGGTAGTTGGGTCCTCGTCGCTGGTGGTGGGAGCGGAGCAGTTGAAGGAGGCGGTGAGCTGGTCATCATAGGTCTTGTTCCAATTACTGCGCTGGAGCTGGTGTGGGCGTTTGCGGGTGATGTTTGTTTTGAAGGTGAAATGGACGCAGCGATGGAGTTCGGAGGTGTGGCTGAAGTTGATAGAGTTTCCTGCTGTGAAGATGGGGTCGAGGGTGTGCTAAGTGCTTGGGTTCTGGTACGATCTGTTTGAGTCCGATGTTTTAGAGGTTGTCCAGGAGGGAGGTGGAGTTGGGGTTTTGGAGGTTGTCGCAGTAGAAGTTGAGGTCTCCCAGCAAGGTGTAGTCGGTGGAGGTGATGATTTGCAGGGTGATGTTGTTGATGATGGAGTCGGCAAAGAGCGTGCAGAGTTTGGGGGGGTCTGTGGACGAGCATGCCTCGGAGGGTGGTGGACGGGTCGGTCTGTATCTTGAGGTGGAGGTGCTCCATCAGGTCTGTGGGCCCGTCGGTGTAGGTGCTCAGATGGAGGTTGGACTTGTGATCGATGGTGATGCCTCCTCCATGGTCGATTGGGGCGGTCTTTCCAGGTGATCTTGTAGCCATCGGGGATGGCGATCGCGATGTCAAGTACCAAAGCGGGGTTCGTCCAAGTTGGGGTAAGGAAGGCAAAGTCAGGGGTGGTGCTGTCGAGGAGGTCCCAGATTTCTGCAGCATGTCTGTGGAGGGAGCGGACATTGAGTTGGATGCATTACAGGGTTTGGAGTGTGACGGAGTTGTTGCTGGAGGGAGGTTATGGGTCCTGGGTCTCAACGAAGGTGAACACGTGATGGCAGTGGTGGCAGGTGAAGGGTTCGTGGGTGTCGATAGGTGAATAGGGCTTGTAGTTGTTGTTTTTGCCAACGTTGAGTGCGTGGAGAGTTGAGGAGCTGTAGCTCTGGAGGGTCAGAGGACCAGGGTCCCTGGCACTGGTCATGTTCGGGTTGCAACAGGCTTGCTTTTGGTGCACCTTTGGCACGTCCACGCAGCGGCTGCCATTAAGTAGGGGTCGGGGGAGGACAGGTCATCTGGGAGGTGGGAGCGGTAACACGTGGGAGGTGGGGAGGGGCCGTGGGGACAGCAGTGTCGGGAAAGGAGGCAAAAGGAGAAGGAATAAAGGAAATAAAAAGGCATCCAAATATATGTTGATAATTAGCTTTTAGCACACAATATGCTTAGTGGTGTACTGCAGCAACATAACATTAGCCCCGTCAGCAGCAGGAGTGCGGGAGCAAGCTCCAAGGGCCCCCCTCCAGCACTGTGCATGGGAAGCGAGCCACCGGACTGAGAGCTCCTGACTGGGTCTTGGGGGGCCCTCCATCTACTTTGTAGGGGGGTACCTTCAAGTTTTGTTACGCCACTGGTGTACCCTCATGTTTGTATATGACTTACTTTCTCCATTATCCTACATTTATGCCATTTCTGTTCATTTGCAGTACCTCCTTCCGATCCTATTTGCAGGGTTCAGGGGTCACTGGACATTGGTAATGACATTACCCTAACCTGCACCTCTGAGGAAGGAACGCCTAAGCCAACTTACCTTTGGGAGAAACTCGACAGCGCTCCCAGGTTACCAGTAACTTCAACACAAGGTAGGTGTTTCTAACTGTTTAGAACATTGTTCCAGTGTCAGAGTCGAAATTGTCTATCCCAGATACCTATGGATATGCTTCACATACAGGAGTCTGCTCAATTATAATTTTATTGCTGTAAATTATGTAAAAATCTTAAAGTTACTGTTTTGGAAACTTACAAAGTTATGAATTTTTCCAAGTAGTAAAATTCTCCTATTTTTGCCAGAAAGTATTCATAAAAATATTTAATTCATAGCCTTTTTTTAGGTCTCGCCTGAGGCAGTACATTCTCTGTCACTTGCAGGAGATTTGGTTTACATATAAGGGGCTTACAGCCCACCCCATTACTTACCATTGGTTGGCTTCATCATCAATCTCATTTCCTTGCTTCTCATTCATTAGCGCATGCCAGTTTCACTTTCTCTTCGTGTGTTTGTCCCATCTGTGGAGCATGGACCAAATACTGCTTCCTGTCGGTGACCTTCCACTGGTCGTGCGCTTCCAGAGGTACTTTTGTTATTTAAGTTGTAGCATCCCAAAGAGTGGATGTGTTTGCAGGCCATCTCCCCTCATCCCTGTCCTGCTTCACGTCGTTGCTTGCCAGTTCACCTCCCATGTTGTTACCCTGCCATCATTGCTAGCCCCATCCTCCTCCCCCTTCCTGCGTTTTTGCTTGACCTGTTCCCCTCATCCCCTTTTCTTGCCTGGCCCCTCTACTGGGTTGTTGCTCTGTTGTCATTGCTTGCCCCTTCTCCTTCCCACATTGTTGCTTGAGCCTTCCCCACCGCTTCCCTCGTCCTTGCTTCCCTCATGTCCCCGTACCCCTTTGATGCGTGCCCCATCCAATCAGCCCCATTGTAGCTGTCCATATCCTTGGACTGCATTGTACAACCCTGAGCCGGTCATGCTCTGCGCAATGCACGAAAGATCTACTCTGTACGCCACTCTAGTCATGCCTTCAGCTACACACTCCACAACCTGATTACATCCTCAGCCACAGTTGCACACTCAAGATGACGCCTTTCATATTATTTGACCCCTCTGTCTTCCCCAGATAATCTGTGCATGCACAAAGTTGCACACTACATGCCCTCCATGCGGCGCCACAGTCTTAGTTAACACTGCCTCTGCCACCCAGCATCTTCACCCACTCATCAGCCGCTCTTTGCACTATCTCTTATCTGCACTGGAATGAGGACAGAGGAACTTTATGCCCCTAGAGGGATCAAAAAGTCCAGAACGTTTGATGCAGAGGTTGCAGGGAGAGATAGTACCCCATGTGTTACCATTCCTGTGCAGTGCCAGGGTGCATATATCTGATACAGGCCACTTGACTGTGATCCTGTCACCCCAGGACCCCCCACCCATTGTGATTGCCCCGTACCCATGCCCATTCTTCTCATCATTGCTTGCCTTGTCCCCTCCTCCCACTATTATTGCTAGCCCCATACCCTTTCCACCAGAAAAAAAGCACTACGACATAGTACTTTTTTCCTAAGCATAGGCGTAGCCAATGGGTCTCATCTATGCAAGATCCATTGTACTGGCTTTGCAAATGCTTGTTATAGTTTAGCAGCAAACCTTTTTTGTAGGCTCTAGTGCTATTTTTTGCCTAATACTTTTTCAAATTCTATGAAGTGTGTAAAGTTTTATTTTTTATTTCTCAATTTTCTATGTTTGAGCTATCTGGCTTGTATATCATACGTTGGCACCCAAGTAGGATATCCTTTTCTATTGAGCACAGTAGCTGCATTGCAGAACAAGGGGGACGAGGGAGCACAGTAAAAGCTGAACATATGCAAAAAAAATTAAAAAGGTGTCTTTTTGCAGCCAACAATTTTTACTGTACTTTCTCCAGAGTCTACCAACAGTAAGGATGACTGTGTACTTTTTTGCACACTCATGGCTCACTAAGGTCCACCATGCAGTACTGTTTCTGTATTGCTGGTCTTTGGCTAGTTCTGATTTGTAATTTGTTGCCCTTTCTTTGTTGTGCTTCAGGGTTTGCTAGAGGTGTCTCGGTGATGGAATGCTTCGGGTGCTGCCTGGGGATGGGGTGTGTTTTTGTTCTGCAGGTATCAGTTGTTTGAGGTGGGACATAAGTTGAAGCAACATTTGACTTTGCGTAGATCAATAACAATGTTTGCGCCAGGAATTGGTGTTACCGAAGTGTCTGTGCTACAGTTAGTGAGTGCATGATGGGTTTCAGTTTTCAACAGGCATGTACATTTAGAAACTGAGTTCCCCTCATCAGAGTGCCCTTGCATCTACAGAATTATGGATTTTTTTAAAAAGTTTGTTGTCCAGCTGGAAATTAAATTGCATCTTATTTTTCCCAATGGAATAACAGTGACTATTAAAAATAGTTAACATAGCCTCACACACCCTTGCGTCCCCTCCCACAGTTTAAAGTGTAATTCACATGAGTAGCAGCCCCTGGTTACCTGTTTGAGTGGTGGTCTCCATTGATCTTCGAGCTCATTTCAAGGCACATTAGATGCCATATTTCTTACCATAAAGCAATGGGTCAACTTGGATCCCAAGACCATCTAAGTATGATATTTACAACTTTAAGATGAAGCGAAGTTTCAAGGAAGCAAGACCCCAACTATAAGAATCATCTGATTTCAGAGTACCATGATATTTGCCATTATAACGTTGGTATTTTGCTTGCACATCTGATAATGATTGTGTTGACTCTTTCCTCCTGTCCTTGTCCTCGGTACAGATATGGTCCAGGGCACAGTCCTCCTCAGAAACATAAGTACCGCTACCTCTGGACTTTACCAATGCCTGGCCTCCAACGTCATCGGGACAAGCACCTGCACCCTGAACCTGCAAGTCATTGCACGTAGGTACATTGATTAAAGTTGAGAGATAACATTCGCCCTCTCTCTTCACTGATATATAGAGCATTTAAATGACAAACATTATGGCATCTGCAAGAGTGGTGAATGAAAGATTGCCTCAAAAGCATGTAAATACAAATAGGAGGAAGTGGGGAACACCCTGAGGGAAATGATGAAGCTGTGGTGTTCTTCGGAAGATGAAAGAGCATGAGGGGTAAACTAAATTTGTAAATTAAATTAAATGCTATCATATGGTGCAATGCTTCATCACAGGTCCCCTCCTCAAGCCGTTTTGGAGCAATAGAGTTCTTTTAGTGTTATGCGGGCGGAGTCCTGTGATGAGTAACTATCCGAAGTGAAGGAATGGAGGTGATCTATCACTATCACATCTAATACAGAGATAAACTACAGTTAAAAATACCTCACCGTGAGATGAACAATTAATTTACTGTCCTTATGTGATATAACTTAAAAGAAAGGGAAGTAATATAACCTTTTTAAGTGGTCGACATGTTTCAGACCATACCTTGTTCTACTAAGAGGTTCTTATAGGTTTTGTCAGGACCTAAGTGTCATTCTGTGCATCAAAACCTCATTATGCTAATGTACATTTTGTAAAAAGGCCCTATACTTGACCCAGTGATGCTTTGGGTGCTTATGTCAGCAGGATCAATACAATCGGATCCTTGGTGTTCCAAGATCAGCCTGCACTCAGGGAACCGATCCAAAGGGCCACATCTCCTAGCGTTCACCTCTTCAACATCGGGAAACATCCTTTACGACGCAACTTTTACCACGCAGTACCTTTACAACGCAGGTTTTTTAACGCAAGTCATTACAACTACTTGCGCTGGGGGGCGCTCTAGGATAGGTAATAGTTTAATTTACTATCAAACACCTTCCCTACTATCTAGGGGGACTGGAGTTGGAATAGTAAATTAAACTATTCCTATCCAGCACCCCCCAACGCAAGTCGTTGTAACGACTTGCGTTGAAAAACCTGCGTTGTAAAGGCATGCGTGGTAAAAGCATGAGTTGTAACAACGTACATCCTTCAACATCGTTGGGCGGATCATGGCATATCAACATAAGGTCTTACCCACTTGGTGCCTTCAGTTGTTTTGCTTCAAAAGCATGTCCAGTTCGCAAAAGAAACTGATGGGGAAGGGTTGGATCTGCAGGCGATCAATGGAAGTGCGATGGAACTGTATCTTAGCCTGTAGGACCCTAATTCTCCTGAGGCGGAAGCCGGGAGCGACGCTAAGCACTAAAAATTGATTGATCTTTTTAAAACTGTTGAATCTGTGTTTTTAAAACCACTTTGCACCTCTCCCCCTGCACTCACCTGTGTCACTGGTAACAGCCGATTTGAACGCTGTGTGACACAGGACCCACGCGCACGCCGCCATTACCGGCCGCGAGGAGACCAGGACACGCCCCCTTTGGGTGGCCACGCCCACCTCCTACCAATACTCCTTCCGCCCATAAATTATGTGTCAGTTCAGGGAGCGCAGCGGACGGGCGCAGCGGGCGCGCCGTCAGCACGCCGAAGGCGCGCCAAAGGCAAGCCCGTCTGGGCCCGTCCGGGCCCAGACGGTCCCAGGCCCAGTGACTCTGCCAGGTGGCCCTCAGGATCGAGTGATGTATACGGGAGATGCACTGCGTGCCCTACAACCTAAGAAAATCCTTGCCTGCTACCACACGCATACTGAAGGTAACACCTTCTCTAATTGTATGCGCTGTAATCCAACCCCCCTGAACTCGACAAAACCCGCATTGAAGATGGGACTTCTTAACTGCCGCTCCCTCCCTAAACATGCGATCGAAACCAATCTACTAATTCAAGATCAGGATCTCGACCTACTGTTTTTAACGGAGACATGGCTATCAGATAGCACCGACTCGGACATCGTTACGGCCCTTCCCCCAGGGTATCTCTGTCAAGCCTTACACAGACCCAAAGGGAGAGGAGGGGGGGTAGCCATAATTTTCAGGGAACAATTCACTTGTAGAACCTCCAACGCCCATATCGAGGATTGCGAGAGCTGTCAATTCTCCATCCAAACCTCCCCAGCTCACTCCCTGGCAGGGCTACTGATCTACCGCCCCCCAGGTGCTCCTGGGAATTTTATTAATGCCGTCATCGAATCAGTGTCACAACTAGCTTCGTCCACCTCCAACTTCCTTATGCTAGGTGACATAAACTTCCACTTCATGGACCCTACGGATCGGTTAGCCTCTGACCTTCGGCAAGACCTTACATCACTAAATATCCGACTGGTGAACAACGAGCCCACCCATGAGAAGGGACACCTATTGGACCCCATCCTCACCAATATAGCAACCATCACCACCAAACCACCCGTGACCCTCCCATGGACGGACCATTTTCTGGTCCCTATCCCCTGGGAAATTCCCACTACGAACCCCCTAACCTCTAAAATTCAGGTAACCGACCGACGATGGCGCAAACTGGCACCTGAGGAATGGGCCGCCGCCCTTACAGACTCCATCCCCGAGCTCTCCTCCGACCCTGCCATGGCTGACAAGCAGTTTAATGAGTGGATTACCTCCTCCCTAGATACACTGCTCCCAAAAACTGCGACCCTTAAACATCCTAAAAGACTATCTTCTGCTCTATGGTACACCCCAGAGCTCAAAGCTCTGCGCCAGGAGTGTAAGAGAACGGAACGCTCCTGGAGAAGAGACAAATCGGAAATTAACAAAAACATCTACTCTACCTCTCTTCTATCCTATAAAACCGCTATCCGAAAAACCAAAAGCGCTTTCTTCCAGGAGAGAATAGAGAAAGCTGGATGCTCCAGTAAGGAATCATAAGCCATCCTTAAAGAGCTTCTAAAAACCCCAGAACAGGGACCGGAACACCCCTCCGATCCTAAAGCCGATCAGGAGAAATGCCAACAACTGGCTAATTTCTTTCATGACAAAATCCAAACAATTCTGGCTTCAATCCCCCCTCGAGTCCGTGCGAAGAAACCGTTCTCTCATACCCTACATCACCTACTTGTCTTTCTTCGTGGGGCCAAGTTACAACGGAAGAAGTAGGAAACACGCTTAAATCCATGAAGAGCGGATCCCCCAGGGACCCCGCCCCACTCCGGATCCTCAAGGAGGTAGCCCCCACGATCATTCCCCCCCTCACTCATCTGATCAACGCCTCACTCCAACAGGGAGCTGTACCCCCGAGTTGGAAGACGGCCGTCGTAAAAGCCCTATTAAAGAAACCATCCCTCGACCCTGAAAATCTGGCTAATTACAGGCCCATCTCCCTACTCCCAGGAGTCAGCAAAATTGCTGAAAAATTGGTCAATAGGAAACTCTCGCAGTTTCTGGAGGTCAACAACAAGCTAAAAAGTTCCCAGACGGGCTTTCGACCAGGGCAGGGCACTGACATCGCCCTCCTGGCAGCGGTAGAGGAGGCCAGAGCGCTATTGGATGGGGGAGGATCAGTGGCAGTGATCCTCCTCGACCTAAGTGCAGCGTTCGATACCGTTAACCACCAACTCCTCATCAAAAGACTCAAAAGAGTTGGTGTGGAAGGCTCAGCCCTATCCTGGCTTTCATCCTTTCTAGCCCAACGGACCTACCAGATCTGGGAGAAGAACGCCTGCTCCTCCGAAATGCCCCTCCAATGTGGTGTGCCTCAGGGCTCCTCCCTGAGCCCCACATTATTTAATATCTATATGTCCACATTGGAGGAGGTCATCACCCCATTCGGAGTGAGCGTCGTCAGCTATGCTGACGACACACAACTAGTGGTGTCTCTGTCCCACCCCAGACAACAAACAGCTGACCTATTCAACTGCCTTACGCAGGTCCACTGTTGGATGAACAGGTCAGCCCTAAAACTAAATGGGACGAAAACTGAAGTCCTTCTTCTTGGCCCGAAAGGAATCTCACTCTCCCCGAACATCTGGCCAGCCTGTCTGGGCCCCCCCCCTGACCCAAAAGCAGAGGTAAAAAGTCTGGGTGTGTGGATTGACACTGACCTCTCATTCACTGTACAGGCAAAGAAGGTAGCCGGGACCTGCTTTGGGCTCCTGAAATCTCTGAGGAAAGTCCTGCCCCTTTTACCCTTCAACTCCCAAAAATTGCTAATCCAAGGCCTAATAATATCGAGGCTTGATTACAGTAATGTGATCTATCTAGGCGCTCCTGAAGCGACCCTCAACAAACTTCAGAGAATCCAGAATACCGCTGCCCGGATTATCACAAATACCCCTGCCAGAACCTCCGCTAAACCTGCTCTCAAACTCCTCCATTGGCTCCCCATAAGGGAGCGAGTCAAATTCAAGGCCTTATGCCTAGTCCACAAATCACTGCAAAATCAAGGCCCCCCAGTCCTCAGTAAATTCATCACTCCCTATAAAGCTACAAGATCCCTCCGTTCAGACACAGAAAATTTCATTACCACCCCCAGATTCAAGAAAGCCCGATCAGGAGGAAGACGTTTCTCGGTCCAAGCTGCACGCCTCTGGAACTCGCTCCCCCGCGACTTGCGACTCTAATCACAATACCTGCGCTTCAGGAAGCAGCTAAAGACGCATCTTTTTCCCTAATGTTTTATGCCTTCCCCTTATTCTGAGTCTCTGTCCCCCCCCCCAACCCCCCCCCTTTTTTTGCCCCTGGCCCGCTGAACTGTAGAGTTAGGGTTCCTAGCGCTGGGATACCTCAGGGTGACTATGCGCTCTACAAAAATAAATAATAATAATAATAATAATAATAATAATAGGAAGGCTAAGGGAAGGAGTCCGCAGAAACTTAAATATATAAGGCTATGGAACACGAAGGCTAAAACATTCACTTAAAACCTGCTAAACCTGCCAGAAATCTTTTAAAAGAGAGCCTAATGCGAGTGTGAGAAGAGAAAATGGTGCAAGAAGTTCAAATAAAGGAAAATATGTGATTATTGGAAAGTAGCATACATGCAACTTTAGCCAGACACCTGTTTACGCAAGATCCTCAGCATAGCCCCCCAAAGTTCATATGTGGGGGATTGTAGCAAAGAATGCTATAGAGCACAGAATCCGGCCTGAATGGGAGCAATGTATACAGTGCTTACTTTGTAAATATATAAGTGCCAGTGCTTTTTTCAGGGGCCCACTGCAACTTACGCTACCCATTGCCCCTAACAACACTGGCAATGACAGTATCTACACATCTACTAACCATCACACTCCTACAAGTGTGACAATCCAGACTCTTCCAGGCCACCCAGTGCTAAATCAAGGGCCTTGGCAGCGGATATTAGTCATTTATAATATATAGTGAATTAAGAGACAGCTTAAGCTGTGCTCATCTCTAAATTAGGCTAACATCACCACCATGTGGCAGACTGTCATGGGTGATGGTGTTGACAATTAGTTGCTGGTGCTATGCACCGTAAACCACCGGCTAAAATTAAGCACTGAGTTTATATCACTTGTTTGTAAGCCTTACTTTCCTATTGTCACTTTTAAAGTCCTACTACCTTCTCTTTGCAGCTCAGCATCAGAGTGTTGGGCTGATCGCGGGAGCTGTGGTGACAGCGGCACTGGTCCTGATCGTCTGCATTATCCTGGTTGCTGTCTTTTTGTTTTATTGGCGGAACAAACACAAGGAGGAAGAGGAGGACATCCCAAATGAGATAAGGTGCAGTACTTGTGTGTCCTGATTATATCGTTACTCTTTGCTATTGATAGTACACACTGCTTGATCAGTGCAGTAAAGTGGGGGCCTACAAGAGCTGGTGCCATTCCACATGTTCAGAAAAAACCCAGATTATATAAATGATATTATGTCATGCACTTAGCCTTTGCAGGCCAACAATGGACACCCTTGGACCATACACAGGGCAGAATTATGCTGTGGCTACATCAGCTGTGAAACTGAGAATATAGCACAGTGTGAGAGTAGGATGGGGTTAGAGATTTATGTTGTCGCTATAGCATATGTCTGAGGCTTCTGATAGGTAGTGCAGTGTATTTAGCTACTGGCTACTTGTCACTATTATGCTGACGTGAAACACATCAAGTTCACCTCACAGCAGAAGGTATGTCTAAATGTAACCCTGATGAACATACAGCAAAGATTAGATGATATTCGGTGTCTATTGACCTGTCAAGGAGTGGATGGCGATCTATTGACTACTGTACGTAGATTGTACCTGGGCCCCAAAGTCTGTCTTGTTCACAAGTATCCTCATGGTGTAGGATTAAGTGATGACCATGGTCAAACTAAGTTACTGTGCATAATATTGTTCCTTGTTGAGGGGGGACTCTCACCTGCCACTGATCTGTCCAGCCCTTCAAGCTGAACAGTTCAACATAATTCAAACACTGATGTGCTTGCTGATTGTATAGAATGACTTATTGATCGCTTAGAATCTAGTACAACACTTATTTACTGATAGGCCTCACCTTTCCATCCTCTGCTCAGACATAGGATGAGACTCTCCTTTACACTGCAAGCTTTCCACAACCTCAAGTCCTTCCTATTGGGGAAAATACTATGTGGTCCTCATTGCACTTGGGTAGAGCATGAGGTAATCAATAGCTACACACAATTATTAGGTTAAGCCAATAAACAGTAGGGGACTCAGGGGTTGGCAGGCTTCTCTGTACATTATCTCTGGTTGAGTGAGGCTAATGGATCCCTCTGCCAAGGAGTAATAGGGACTTAAGTGACTTTGCCAGGTTGTTCCAGAGCTGCACATCCTGTGTCTTTCCTTTCTGCTTTTATATCTCAGTGGCATCATTTACAAAACTATCACAGCACCCTGCTTATTTTGCAGACAATCTCTGGTTGATCTAGGCACACCCGTATTGTAGTAAAAAGCTCAGGTGACACTGAGTATATGGTATGTAGATTTATTGAGAACAGCATGCCTGAGCGTGATTTCCTCCAGCCAGCCAGGAACAGGTCTCTAGAAAAGAACCCCCGCTTCAGGCATAAACAAAGGACCCCATGAAGGGATTCCATAACACAGTTTAAAGGTATAACATATCTCCCTCCTTCCCATATAACACATTATTAAATTAAAATTCAACATATGCAGAGAGAGTTAGTGAAGCAACCCGTAAGTATTTAAGACTAAGACTTGGTACACAGCTCATACTAAGTGCTTTACTACGAGTCTGGCGGTTCATAAGACTGCAGTACTCGCAGTGGCGGTCCAACCTCCGCTACACATTTACACCTTGTACTCACCTGGAATTGCACTCCTGTACCTGCACAGTGTGGCATACACAACATGGTGCATGCCACACTGTGCAGGAATATGCTAAAGGCGATCTCACTGTGGCAGTCTGCATGTTAGTCTCTCCTATGACCCTAACAGATAACTGCAGTGAAACTATCACAGCACCACCTGTTTGCCATGGATTACATTAAAAATCTGTCATGTGCACCACAGCTTTGGTTGTCCTCCTGCGGACGGCGCTGTGGCGGCACCCCAAGAGGACCGCCAAACTCATAATGAGGACCTTAGTCTTGAACTTTCCACAACACCATCACCAGGCCCTTCAATGGACACGCATTCTCACTTTCTTCTCCTGAGCACTTCATTAAATTCCTCATCACTCATCAACATAAATCCACTACACTAATTGAAACCATCTTCTCTCTCTCACACACCAAACCATGTTTAACCCTCACTCAATCTCCAACTTCAGTGGTACCATGAGACATCTTCTGTAAATCTTGACCATTATCTTTCCTTTAACAATATTGCAGTCATGCAGGTACTAACCTCATACCTATTTTTCTTCCTTTCATGTCCACAAAATGTGAAATGTTCTTAACACTGTTCTTAACACTATTCACAAAGCTCGCCACATCATACCTATTCTGTAAAACCATCTGAATCACTCCCCTTGACAATACAATTCGCTCTTTCAGCATTGCCATTTGCTTGAGGATTACCAAAAATATACGATGGTGCTTGATCCCACAACCATCAAGAAGAAATCACAATTTAAGGAGTCAACTGCATTCCGATATCTGTAATAAGTAACTGTGGAAAACCCTCTTCACTGATGTTTTAACAGTTGCTTTTCTCATGAACTTGACAACTAACCACTTAGAATTAATGTCCTCCAAAACCATGGCAAATCTCAACTTATTCCTCACACCCTCTCGTGAATGAATAAAACATACGCTGCACCACACTTGCCCAGGATCATGAATATGTCCCATATCAGCTTGTGCACCTACTTTAAGTCTTTTCTCACTAGCATTACACTCACTACAAATTTCAATCCGTCTCTCTGTCTGATCATCCATACCTGGCTTCAGAAATTGTCATTTATCCTACTCTTGGTCAAAATTTGCAGAGTATGCCCATTATGAGCTAAATGTATGATGCTGCTACTCAAATTCTAAGGAGGAACAAATCTATCATCTCTAACAATCACATCCTGATCCTATAAGTGTAATTCCTCTCGCACCTTAATAAAAGGTCTTACTGGTGAGGCCACCACACTTTCTTTCTCTCCCCTTTCATATGAGCAATTTCTTTCAGCACTGTATCACCTTTCATACTAGAATCCCATTCTTTCTGAGTGAACACACCACTACCACTATGTTCAATGTCATTCATCCAAGTTACCACTCCTTCCCATTGCTCTGCCATTACAGTGCTTCAATTGGTGTGTGATGGACAATATTTGTCCACCACACACCAATACACAGATAAATGAGAAAGGCAATGCTCAAGTGCATTCCGCCAATAGGAATTTACTTCACATTGTAGCAATATTCCTGCAGATGAGATGCAAGTCTCACCAGCCCCGCCAATCATTTTCCATCACCATCAGGCACAGAATATCAGCATCACAAATCTCCCCCTTTATCTGATCAAACACTTTTGCTGTTCCTCTGCCCACTTAAGTGCACACCTCTTTCTCAATATAACTCTCAAATGTTCAGTTTTAGTGGCAAAAGTTTCAACAAACTTGGTGCAATATTTAGTGAGTCCCATAAAACAGCTAAATTGATCTTTATCCTGTGGCGAGGGAGGTAACTTAATGGGCTTGAGCAGATCTTCTTTTGGTCTCATCCTCTCACCATAAATACTATGGACCAAGTAGTCAACTTCTCTGATGTACATTTGTCCATTCATAAGGTGAAACCTACTTCTGAAATTCAATATTAAGTATGTTTGAAAGCATGACTGTGTTGCTTAAGTGCTTTTCCATAAATAAGAATGTCATCTGAAAAAATATAATATTAGTAAATCCTTTGAAAACTGCCGACATCATTTCCCGAAAGGCACTCACTGCAGATGACAGCCCAAACAGCATTCTTGTAAATGGCAAGTCCCTTTCAAGTGATGGATGCCGTAAGATCTTTAGAGTCATCATGTAATCGTATTTGATGATAAGCATTCTTTAAGTCAAGTTTTGAAACAACAAAACTAACTAATTGATGCTAGACAGAGGAAAATTGTCAGTAACCTCCTAAGATCCACACAGATTCTTAAATGATCATCAGACTTTTCATTAATAACCACAGGTGCCCTCAAACTAAACACCTCCACAGGCTCAATTATTCCATGTCTCATCATTTCTTCCAAAATCTTCTTAACCTCAATTCTAACCACTATAGGAACTCTTCTCAATCTGTGCATCATAGTTATGGTCCTAGGTTTAAATACTATCTTGTGCACATACCCTTATAATTAGCCTAATTATTTCTTGATAACTATTACTTACTTGGCACTAAATGCCATCACTGGGTTTGGACCGTGTGGGTTTATGACAATTTGTATATCATATTGCTACATCCAGCTAAGTACAGGTGGTCCCTTTTTTGCCACATAAACTTTGTCATCAATCTCCCTTGACTCAAATTTAAAGTAGAGAGAATACTAAAATATTTATCTGCTCTCCCTGATACCCTCCAGGACAAATATCTTTCAGGAGCTTCTTAACATCAAACCACACTTTTACAAACATACTTTTAGGTACAATTCTGTGTATTTACCCGGAATCAACCATAAGTTCAACTTCTCTCCCTTTTACTTTGAAAATTGCCTTTGACCTCCTCTTTGTCCCTTTCATAACATCATATTGACCCAAGCTCATCACTTAATCAACCAGTTTGCCATCACATAATTACTCAGTGACCCCTACCTTCGATTTTCGACTCTCTCTACAAATTTGTGCATAGCGACCCTTAAGACCCTTACGACCATACTTGCTACACTCCTTGTTGATAACAAAACAAGATTTAGAATTCCCCTTAGAAATTGCTACCACATCTAGAACAGGATATAAATGTCAGTTTGGTATTACAACTACTTTTTCTGTATTCCGTTGGATCCCTTAAGTACCAAACTAACTGTGTCTTTCTTTTTGTCAACTTTATCCAGAGCTGTAATATCCTCAATAAAACCTGTCTCTTTTCCATTTCTCACATTTAGAAATCAGACTCCTCAACCACTTTCACAATGTCAATAACATCTTGTAGTGTTGGGTTATTTGCCGCCCACAACCTTTCTTGAATTTTCTTGCCCTTACATTGAAAAATTGATGTTCTCTACTCATTTGACCACATTTTCATTCAGTTGAGATCTTACACAACCTTACAACAAATTCATCAATTCACTCCTCTATTCTTTGATGTTGAGTGTCAAACTGGTACCTCATCATTGCAATGGTCACTTACTTTGTGAATCTATTCTCCAATCTTAGTTTAGACTTGTTATATACACATCAGTCATCACGGTAAAGTGCCAGGAGAAGACATTGAATGATATGTTGCCCTTGCTTGTCACGTGTGTGTCGTAGAGAGATACAGTGGCTACGTTGATACGGAAGATGAGCCCAAATGTGGCTGCAATGGCACAAAATCTGACTGCACACCCCTCATAGTCTCTTGGCTCACCAGTCGTCAATAAAATAAATCCAACAGAATATTGGCACGCTAAAAGATCCAGACCGCCTCTGACACATTCATGGGTTAACTTAGCAATACGTACAGTATGCAACTTAATAGTACAAATTTGAGCAACACTTAATACCAATATGACATTTTGTCCCATTTTGTCCCAGAGTCACTCATCTGGTATAGAGAACATACAACACATTTACGGGACAGCAGGAGACATCCATGAAAATGGTGTAGTCCAGTGGCTTCTTAGGTCATCTCAGTCATCATGGTTGGCAGGGCATTGCCAAAAATGTGTAAACGAAGATAACACCAATTATATGTTCAGTAGTAGATTTATTAAGAACAACCTGCCCAGGTGTGACTCACCAGAAAAGAACTCACATTTCAGGCATAAATAAAATACTTGTGAAGGGAAGTAATATTCAGCAATGTAATGTTGCACCTGGCAAAACCCAAGAAAATTTGTGTTAAGAAAAAAAATACTTGTGAGGGGATTCCATAACATTCCTTAACGGCATAACACACAGCCAGGGCACCATCAGACTGCAGACTAAGAAGTGTAAAAAGTAAAAACAAGACAACCAGGCTTTTCCATCAATGCACCCAGGATCTAGAACAACATCCCTGTATCCATCAGGACTGCCCCAAAGCAGTTCAAATTTAGGAAAGAGTTGAAGATTCACCTTTTTAAAGAACACTACATCATGGTGCAGGAACTGCTAACAACCCAGCTCCCTTTCCTATCATGTTTACTCTATGCGTGCCGTTGACCATGTACAGCTCTCTGCTGCATCTTGACTAGGTTGGAGCTTTAGAAATACCACATACATACATACATACATACAACTCTTGTCGCTAAAATAGGCTGGACTAACTAGATTGGAGGTTACAAGATATTTGGAAGTAGGCACCCATTTTTTTTAAGACGTTGTCTTGACCTGCTTCTAGTATAACAGTTAATAACCCAAATCCATGAAACTGAGTTTCAGGGTAAAGTTTAGAGCCCCTACTCTTTTTATGTATAATTTATTTATGTATTTGTTTGGGAGTTTTATTGAGTGCTGCATGTCTCCTTTTGATTACTTCAGGGTCCTGAAATACTTGAGTAAAAATTTCAACTTCGGTCATTTGTTATTAAAGTCCAGCTGGTGAGGCCAAACCTTGTCCGATGTTCTTCAGTCGAGACTCTTCTGCTGCACGAAGCTCAGTTGAAGGCCAATTAAAAAAGTTCTGTTTTCAGCTCTGTTTTCAAATGTGTGTCGATAGTCCGGCTCCCAGGCGTAGACCAGGCCTTTGCTGGGGCCTTCAACTTCCCAAGGATCTGCTTCCCTGTTTAAGCCATTCAAAGGATCATTGGTGAGGAGCCGAGCAGGCATTGGTGGAGGTTGCAGCTTGGTGAAGGGAGGAGTACTGATGCCTGCAAGTGTTTAGGACCAGTCCCCCTTGTGGACAATCCAGGGGGACCTGGGGTTTGATGCTAGATCCCACTAGGAGACACTAAACCGCTCTCCAAGCTGGTTTGCTGTGGTCATATTTCTGTGGGATCGGGCACATTCTGGTTGTCTGGTTTTGCACCCTTGAAAGCTTGTCTTTGGGAGAAATGAGATGCTGACATTGCAGCAATAAAGGCATGCTTTTCTGTAAAGAGTGAACCACCCCCGAAGGCTGCCAGAACACTATACAAAGGGCCATATTATCAAGAACGGCGCAAACGTTAGCGCCCCTTTAGCAGCAGGAAACTGCCTCTAAAGCGGCGACAAGGGGCTTGAAAATATGCCCTAGAAAATTCCAATGGAAGCCCAGGTTTGATGTCCTTGACACCAGAACCTGGGCTTCTATTGGAATTCTCTAAGGCATATTATCAAACACCTTATAGCTGCTTCAGCTGCAGTTTCCTGCCGCTAAAGCGGCGATAATGTTTGCGCTGTTCTTGATAATATGGCCCAAAGTCTGTTAAAAATGTCTGATTCACAACGGAAAGTGCATTCTATCTATTGTAATAACCCTCAACCTAAATAAAATGACACACAGATTAATATGTGATGAAAGAAAACTTCGGTAAAGCATTTAGATGAATTTCTGCTGAAAGAACCCAAAATGTAGGGTTTTTTTGGGGTGGGGGGTGAACTTAATCAGACACATGCTGCACTTAAGCCCATTTGGCATCATGAAAACTATAGATTTCAATCTCATCGGTTATAACCAGCCTGTCATGCTTCTGAGGTTGGTAAAAAGAATAGTTGGCACCGTTAAGTAAGGTGAGGGTGACATGTTACTTGTCCATAGTGCTACAAGGAGGCCATCTTGCCAGTGGTCTCTCCCAAGAGTCATGGCGCTTCATTCAATGACATATCCTACGAGGCTTCATACTTCATACTTTCATTCTGGAGAAGGAAATATTTCTTAGGGGCAAAATTAAATGATATTGACAAGTGAGGACCTGGGTTACAATCTCAATTGTGGGAATTGCACCAAAAAGATTCTTGGCAAACCCTTCATCTCCCTGTGCCAGAAGCTGTATGTGCAGCATGATGTGTAGCTGTAAGGGACGTTGGGGCAGATTTACAACCCCCTTGCGCCACATTTGCATCATTTTTAACATGGGAAAAGTGACGCAAAGGTGTATAATACTGTCCCGGTTCTATTTTCCAGAAACTAGTTTCTGTCATCTGGTCTCCACTCAACCCTGCACACTTTTCTGTGTTATGTAAAACACAGTATTTTTTAGATGTTCCAGCTGTGATGAAGATGCTTTCTATAAAAGGCTTTACTGAATCTTGGTGCTAGGTCGCTGCTATCTCAAATACCTCATAAACAAGCATTGGCAAAACCAACAGGCCACGCAGGTGATACAGGGACATATGCCTCTTGGCTTTCCAAATGCTTTTTTTTTTTTTTTTTTACAATTTGCTGCTGTGTAGCTTCATATAACACAAAGAATTGGAGAAGCCTCCAGTTTAACACGCACACACCACAGCCTTAGAAAGGTTTTTCTTAAGTTTTTTTAAAAACACCTATTCCAAGATGGCCACTTGAGTGCGCACATGCACAAGTTGGGTTCTTGGACTGCTTTGAAACCCCATTTCAGGGTGGCTCGCTTCTGCTGTGTTAGCAGCAGGTGGCAGACGGATGCTGAGGGGCAGTTGACTTACAGATACAGAGAACAGTATGCGGGAATGCAGTGGGGAGCAAGGAGAACAAGGAGAGGGAGAGAACACGTCTCTCGTGCACCAGCAACTTAAGGACACAACTCATTCAAACAAAACTGTGAGGTCCAAAAGCTCGTTGGGTGGTACAAACATAAGAATAGAGATGAAGTGCATCGCATCAGGAGAAGGGAAGTGCAGCAGACAAGAATCCCATCAAAATATGAGCACCTAAAGCCTACTCTAAACAGGGCCACTGGAAAAATGCGATTCAGCTGCGTTTTCACATGATTGTGGAGTTGCCGCATTTTCCACATAATCCATCATCTGCTGAGTAATCTTTAGACTTTAACAAAAAAAAATGTTTCTAGCCCAAACAAACCAAAACGTACTAAAACGTGGCGATGTGGGTTTGTGCGCAGTGGAAGGCCCTTTGCAACGGTTACCTGGTGATCTTTTGGTTTCTTTTGTCTGTATTTTGTTGTTAAACTGGCACTAATTAGGTAAAATCGTATCACATGCCATATTGTCAAGTGTAAAAATGACAAAATAATGAAGTAATAGCATTAAAGAAATGCCACATAATTTGCCTATTCTTGCTGCATACTTTAGTGAGCGTTTAAGAATAATTTAGTGCCGCTCTGCCGCATAATTCCAGTGGCCCTGACTAAGTCAATATTGGATACAATAGGCCTGTTGCGCTGAAGTTGCCTGTAAGCAGGGCAACAAAAGTGAATTTAGAAACAAACCCTTCTAAATAGTAACTTCTTTGAAAATAAAACGAATAGTTTATTTTTATCATTATGCCTCAAGATTATCAAGGAACAAGAAAATAATCACAGCATACATGTGCGGTGCTGCCTAGTGGACAGAGGCTCGTTCACATCATTCATTTAACTCACATCGCTGCTGAAAGCAATGGGCTTTTTTTCTTCCCCACTTCATAAAGTAATCTTTAAATCCTATTATGTTTTGACAGGTTTTAGTGCCCTAAGGAGCTTACAATTGCGAACACATTTCTCAATATGTCCTTGTGGGAGACCCCTCAACTCCCTCACTTAAATCCTGCAGTTTTGACTTACGTTTCTGGCTTGAGGTATCTACACAAGAAACATTCGACACAATTATATCTCTCCACAAATCCTCTCAAGCACGCCACACGCTCCCGACTCTCCGATTTTTATTTAGTTTGCCCCTGCCATGCTGGCTACTCCTCTGCTTACACCTGCCGGTTGTTTTTTGAAGACAGGTATTTATTGTGTTCAGCAGTGATTTGTGTTGGCAGGGATTGGTGCGAATCGGCTTCTTGTATCTCTTGCCTTTGCTGCCCTCTGCTGCTGATTAGCAGTCTTGCACTGTTTACATCCGTCATAATTTTTAGGTTCTGACTATGACTTGGGTTTAGAAGCTGGTGCTGTGTTCGGAATTATTCTGGTGCAAAAAATGGCACGTAGTACACGTTTTTGGGGACTAAAGTGTGAATGCTGGTGCTTACTGCACCAAAATACTTACTGTACCAAAATCTGTATGTTAAGTTAAATTCCGTACTCTTTTTCCTCTGTTAAATTTCAGTAGGTTTGCCTTGATAATTAACAATGGGTGGGATATTTCACACTCCTTGTGATTACTGAGTTAATACCACATAACTCCGAATTCCGACCTGCGTAATGGAAAACAGCAACCAACTCATAACCAGGGACCTAGGGGCAGATTTACAAGCTCCATGCACCACATTTACGCCGCCGTTGAGTCACTTCTGTGACGCAGCGGTGGCATAAACCATGCGCCACGTTGCGCTTTATTTACAACATGGCGCATCTAGGGAGATGTGTCACGTTGTAAAGCCCTGCCTCACATGAAACCTGCGTTAGGTCTCATATGGGCGTTCCGTCGCAGGAACACCTTGTCAAAGTGACGCAGTGAAATCTGCAAGATTTCACTGATTCACTTTTACGTCCATGCTGCGTCAAAACCCTGCGCCCGTTTGAAGCAGGTGTAAGGAGTGACGCAGCAAGTTAGGCACAAGGCGCCCCTGAGCATTACTGCAGCCTCATTGCGCTTGTGACACGACTCCAGCAATGCCCTGCCCTTATGCCAGAGGATACGATACGCATCGACCTATCTTTGCGCCACGGTGCGCCGCATTGTAAATGCGATGCTTTCGTGGTGGCGCAGGGAGGGAATTGTGTGTCGCATCTGTTCTGGCGCATCCCTGCTGATTTGCAGAGATGGCCAGAACTCGTAAATCTGCCCCTTAATGTTTTTCAGTGCTTCAAATCCACCCGATTGTTTTCTCTCGCCTGGCATTCAGATCCTCCGACAGGCAATGCAAACTTAACTATAAACCAGTAACTTATATGTGTAAATGATATAATACAATAAAATGATAAAAATAGGTATACATTCTTGAAAGTGAAGAAGGAGCGATCACTGAGAGTATAAAAATAATCACACTTTTCTAGATTATTCCCAAGTTTTAAAAATTCTGGGTTGTTTCTTGCACGTGAAGGCACCCAGTTATTGTGAATGAAAATCGCCGTGCTAGGTCTAACACCAGGGAGGGATGTGTGGGAGGACATGAGTGTCTGAGGTCAGAGCTGCAGGAAATGGAGAGCAAACTCAGCCACTGCGCATAGTAATATGCTATGTTACGCTACTAGTGACCTCTAGGTCACCCCTACTCCTCCCCCATAGGTGTACACCTCCTCAAGGGTCCACCTGCAAAGAAGGTAAACTAGCCACTTTAAGCAAAAGACACAGTAGAGAGGGAAATTAATCAAGTTCTAGAAGAATATTCCCACTTCTACAATGCTTTGTGGCTTCTCCATTAGTGGAGAACCGCAGTGCTGCCATCAGGTCTTCAGTACCCACTTTTGCGAATGAAAAGGGTAGGCATTTGCTTACGAAAACCACTAGTGCAGGATGCTTCCTGATTTCGTGTTAGTGTGAGTAATGCAGAGTATCTCTTGAATTTGCAATCATTTGAAGGTTAAAGATCTGAGAGCTGACAGCATCTGTGAGCATCCATAGTAACTCGTTATTCAGGTTTTGCTTCATGCGACATGTCCAGGAGTGTAGCTTCAGGGGGAAGTGTGATGATACCCCCCAAATAAATACATTCTTGGCTTTTGAGTGGGGTCTGGGGCCTCTGAATCGGGTCTTATTTGCCTTTGTTGGTTGTTCCCGTTGTTGTGGTTTGACTAAAATGTTTATTATGGCGTGACCAAGATGGCGGACGGCTGAGATGTGTTTTCGTGTCTCTCCGCTCACCGCCGCCTGGCCTGGCTGTCTAGTGCAGCATCGTTAAGGGACCGCGTCCCCGGAGAGGTCGGGCAGGACAGTCTGAATAGCGGAGTAGTGTAAGGGCCACGCAAAATGCATCAGCACGGCTCCCTGCACAGAGTGCGGAGCCGAGAACGGCCTGGGCATCGGGGCCTGGACGCTTGGATTATTGTTGGAAGGCCCTGGCCCGCGGGTGGCGGTTTCCGGTGATGGAGCCAGGCCCGACTCCCGTCCCTGTGGACGGCTGAGCTGGTGGTTTGCTGGGGCTTTGACAGAGGCAGGATCACAGTGACTTGTAGAGGTAAGGGGAGACACGATCGATTGAGGCGGTAGCCTGCCCCCCAGACACGAAGGTTAGGAGTTGAGAGGGAGATCCCGCGGCCGGCGTGGTTCGAGACGAGGCCTAGCGCTGTGACTTGCCCTGAGGAGCTCTTGCACCAGGGCCTTATGTAGCGCTGCTAGAAGAGGAGTCCCCCAGGAGACGTTCAAGCAACATCAACCGCTGGGAGCCTGCCCTGGTTCCTTTGGTGCCGCTCCCTACCCACCACGGAAGGAGCCAATGGTCCACTGCCAGGGAGGGCACAAACACTCCACCAGTGCACACCTGGGCGGGGGGTGTGGGATCCACGCTGGTCGCCGCTCACCCGGATGCTTGCCCCCTACATACCTGAGTGCCCGGGCCCACCTGCAGCATCACTGACAGGCCCAGTGGGCGGCCCGCGGCGGGGCCTCCTACACGCCACGTACTATTCATGGTGGTGGACGCACCATGAATACTACACAGCCACAACAAGAAAGTAAGCACTCCGGCCTAGAGAGCGATATAAGCTGTCGCACTCCTGACCCCGGGCCCCAAAGACTGCGCAACAAGGTGCCTACAGGTATCCATCTGTGCTCCCCCCTCATTTGCTCTGTCTATCAGCACCAGGAAGCTTCGGTGTCAGTGCGCTTTATAAATTGCACCTAAGATAAGATAAGATAAGATAAGATCCACAAACCCTTACCATGGCCTCCATAGGGCCTGGCACACCCCTGGGCATTGACTATGCCGAGGGAGCCTGAGTGGTGGGGGTGTACGGAGACTTGGTACAGCAGTGGACCTGGGCCACGCACATTACGTGGTGCACCCTAGAGGTGTTTATTGCCCAGCCGGGGGAGGCCAGGAGCTTAGTCACCAGAAGACAACCCAGACAGCGGGGCAGCAGCTTGGAGTTGCTGTAAACCCTGTGCCATCTCTTTAGCCAAACTCCTGGCATTCCTTTGCCCCCAACAAGGCAGCTGCAAGGGGGAAAAAGACAGCAACCTCAAAGATATGTTACTAAAGCCCATAGAAGGATCAGAGGGTACACCTTTGGAGACGCCTCAAGGGCTCTCCTACCCTGGAGCCACAGATGAGCCGATCACCCGCCCCTACATAGAGTCGCAGTTTGTGTCCCTGCGTGAGGACCTTCGCTCTTTCAGGAAGGAGGTCACATATGAGTTGAAGGACACATGGTGTAATCTAGACGGGCTGGGCGAGAGAATCTCCATGCTGGAAGATGATGAAACGAGCAGGGAGGAGATAATTGAACAACTTCAACAGAAAATTCTGCGCCTCAGAGATCAGAACCTGGACCTCCAAGCCCATACAGAAGACCTGGAGAATAGATCACACAAGAATAACATCTGGATTTGCGGGGTTCCAACCAGAACTGAAGGTTCGGACATCACCTCCTACGGGACGGACCTATTCCGATCTGTCCTGGAAGTAGGCCCGAGATAACCATCCACCTCGACAGAACACACAGAGTCAGCCCCAAACACTCGCCTAAAACCCCACCACTGGAAATCCTCAGGTGCGTTAACAACTTCCCCCTAAAGGAGTGTATCCTCCAGAAAGCCAGCGACAAGCACCCCCTGCAGTATCAAGGTTGTCACCTGGTCCTATATCAAGACCTCTCAGCAACAACCCTCCAAAAACGAAAAGACTTTCACCCCATCACTACACACCTTCATGCAGTAGGCGTGCACTACTCATGGGGGCACCCCTTCCATATAATCTTCCATCATGAAGGGAAACTACATCATATCTGGTCTCTGGAAGAAGCGCAAAGCATACTGGACTTAAAGGGAGCCCCACCCAAACCTATGCAGAACAGCAGAGACAAAACAGATGGAACGAACAGCTGTGCGCTGAGGGGCCCCGGCACACCCCCGGTTGGGCTTCGACCAGATCCTGATACAATAGCCAGAAAGAAGCAGGCAGTCATAGACACACTACTGGAGCCTCCACAAGACCTGCATCACCCTGACAAGGGGGGCCTCTCCTTTGGGTCTCCTATTCCTAATCCTCCGCTCATATCTGTCTCTCCATTCTGCTCCTGCCTTGACACAACATCGTAGCGGTGGATGGCGGGGCCTGGGTTGGGAGGGGGGCTGCACCTACACTAGTGATTAAATGGACATATCAGAAATGGACTCTAATTTCCTTTATACCAGTTTGAATTCTTTGTTGCTTTTGTCTGTTATGACTTTAGATAGTTTTGAATTTATTTTGTTGAACAGACCTCGTTGTTAGCCCTTGACCTCTACACTCCCCACATTATGCTCCACCCGCATTACACTTATGATTTTCTGCCCTTTCACATTTAGCCACTGTACAGCACTCTATATCCATGCCCTATGTCAGACGGATTGAGAGTTCTCACACTAAATGTCAAAGGCCTCAATCACCCCCTAAAAAGGAGCTCTATCCTATCTTACCTTGAACATTCAGGGACCCACGTGTGCCTACTACAAGAGACTCACCTTCTCCCGCGATGAGCACAAGCTCCGCTCCAAACACTTCTCGCACCAATACTTCGCTTCCTCCCCAAACAAAACAGCGGGGTGGCCATTTTAGTCTCCTTCACTTCAGAGGCAAGGTATTATCCAGAGAGGCCACAATACATGGGAGACTGTTAGCGTTCTCACAACACAGGCACCAACATAATCACAATAGCCTCTATATATTCGCCTAAAAAGGGCAGGAGGCGTTCTTGAGACAAGCAGTGACAGAGGTCATGGGTTCCACAAGCTACCTGGTCTTAGTGGGGGGGTGACCTAAACCTTGTCTTCAATAACAATATGGACAGATCTGCAGAAAGACAGGGTCAAACGGGCGCACTTTCCAGGGAGGGCATGGCCTGGCTCAACAATAGGGGCCTCACCGATATCTGGAGGAACATACATATGCAGGCACAAGATTACACATATTACTCATATGCTTGTAAATCGTATGCCAGGCTAGACTATTTACTGCGTTCCCCAGACCTTGTCGCTCAGGTGCAAGGCATCACAATTAAACCTCGATCCCTGTTGGATCACACGGTTGTAGTAGGCAACATAGACATCCCAAGAGATGGCCCAAACCCCAAAACATGGCGCCTGCAAGACAGTCTCCTGCAACGTCCTGGTAATATAGAGCAAATCACTAGAGCGAACAAAGACTATCTGGCCATCAACGACACCCCAGACTCTACCGTTTCCATTATTTGGGACGCACTGAAGGCTATGGTAAGGGGGGGAATTGATTGTCATATCATCTGCTGAAAAAAAAGGGCGCAGGGATAAAAGGGAAAACCTCTCCCAACAAGTTGCAGAACTCGAGCGCATTCACAAACGGACTGGAGCCCTCCAGTTTTGGAGGCAGTTGGAGGTGGCCAGAACTCAATCAGCTGGTATGGATAGGGTAAGGGCAGAATATTCCGCACTCCTCCTAAAGCATCAATATTATGTCGGGGGCAGGGCAGGTGCCTCTTGTCCAATAATCTGAGGATCTGGTGGCAAGAGCATCGGGTCCAGGAGGTTTTAGACTCTGAAGGCCAGGCGCAGACTGAAGAACCCCATATAGCAGGGACTTTTATAGACTACTATCAAAAGCTATATGCAGTGCAAAACCTCCATCCAGAGGGAATCCCATCATACCTCCAGGAAGCACATACATCCACCCGCACCTCGGTAAAAAGGGAAGATCTGGACAGTCCAATAAAAATTTCCAGCCATCTTTTATAAAACGTTCGGCCCAATCCTTGCACCCCTCCTGACTCGTCTCTTTAACGCCCTTGGGACCTCAGCATCACTCCCTCCATCAATTAAAATGGCCTCCATCACAGTGATCCCCAAACCGGGGTAAGATCAAGCCCAATGTTCCTTGTACAGACCAATTTCCCTTCTAAACATTGATCTTAAAATATTCACAGGAATCTTAGCTTCTCGACTCAACCCCTTACTGCCTGGCCTCATTGACCTGGATCAGGCAAGGTTTGTCCTACAACGTCAATGTGGTGACAACACACGCAGGGACCTCCACCTCATAGATAAGGCTCAGAGACATGGCCAAGAACGTATGATCTTATCGGTCAACACTGAGAAAGCGTTCAACAGAGTCCACTGGCACTATCTCGAAGCCACCTTGGATCATTTTGGTATAGGAGACAGGTTTAGGAGGTGGATCTCTAGCACCTATGAAGGCCCTACCGCAGTCACTTGAATAAATGGCCATTCTTCCACTGACAATTAACCCCTTAAGTGCTGCCTCGGTGCATTGGCCGATGGCAGCACTACCTCCCCAGTGCTGCGCACGACCATTGAACGTCCATTCAGCACTAGTTCTAATGGACAGCGCAGCACTGGGGAGGAATGTTTAATAGCAGCTATGAGGTTAATAGTGGCACCAGACAAGGGTGTCCGCTATCATCGTTACTCTTTGCCCTATGTATGGAGTACATGGCCCAGAGAGTCCGATCCCACCTTGCATTTAAGGAATTAAGGGCCTCATTATGATGGAGGATTTTCCGCCTCCTCCGGGCCGGGGGAAGCCACCTCCGGCCCGGAGGAGGCGGAAAATCCTCTGCGGACTCACCAAAGACCCACCGCTGCATTACGATGGCTGGTGGGTCTTAGTTACTGTCCGCTGCTTTTCCGCCGCGGTCAGATTACAACCGCGGCGGAAAAGCTCTCATTTGGCTGGCAGTGTCTATCAGACACCGCCAGCCAAATTAGGAAGCATTTGTAAACATGCTTTTCCGCGGCGGTTTTTCCGCTGTGGAAAAGCATGTGTACTTTTGATTTTGGGGGCCCGTTGCGGGCCCCCAGGGTGTTGGCAGGTGGGGGGTGCACATGGGGGGGTACCTATGGTACCCCCCAGCATTTACTTGCACAAAGCGGCAGGCACCGCGCGGTGCCTGCCGCTTTGTGCATGTAAATGTTAAACATGCACTTTTAACATTGCGGAGGGTGCTGCTTGAAGCAGCACCCGCCGCAATGTTAAATATCCAGGATGTGACCGCCAGGGTGGCGGTCACATCCTAATCGCACATGAGGGAATGCCGCAGCCCATGCGGACGTTCCCTCTTCCTCTGGGGTCGCGGATGGACGCCGTCCGCGATCCTAATGAGGCCCTTAGTTTGGTGTGGACTTCCACACAATCAGCTTGCACACCGATGATGTTCTGGCGACGCTGGAGGACCCGGCCTCATCCTTGCCGGCCTTCCATGACAAACTCACAGCCTTTGGCCAAGTAGCAGGTTTCAAAATAAATATCCACAAGTCAAAAGCCCTAAACCTAACAATGTAACAACAGTAATTAACAACACTTCAACAACCCTTACAGTGGTCCACTTCACACATCGGGTACCTGGGTCTCCAGATCGCCCCCATGATATCTGAGACAGTGTCCCTCAACTAATGCGCACTGACCCAGCAGATTTGCTCTGACCTGAGTCGCTGGCGGCAACACTCTCTCTCTTGGCTTGGGAGGACAGCAGCACTGAAAATGACAATCTTACCCAGGATCTGAAATCTACCCAAGAATTGCCATTAGAACCACCTTTGGGCTCAATTCAATCACTTCAGGATGATTTGATTCATTTTGTCTGGGCAGATAAACATCCCAGACTCTGCAAAGATCTAGCCTACAGGTCTCCTTCAGAGGCTGGTTTGGGGGTTCTGGACCTTGTTTATTATTACAAGCCCGCACAGCTAAGAATCTTTGTCGAATGGTCACGCACAGAGTCGTAAAATCACAGGCTGTTTATGGAAAAAGTGCTCGCAGGACAGCCCTTGTGGAAGATTCCTTTTCTCCCAAAAATCGCACGCCCCCCTAACTTATATCTCTCTACTATCACCAAGCCAGCTCTAGCAGCCTGGGACCGGATGGCGACTCATAGGCATCTCACTTCCTTTCCCTCTCCCCTAAAACCCATTGCAGGAGATCCCACCTTTACTCCGACCCTAACGGACCCTGGGTTCCACAGCTGGACCCAAGCAGGATGTAGATCGGTAGGGCAACTGTTTGACACAGAATGTCCCATCCCGTTCGATTCCGTCTGCCAAGAACATGAACGTCCCGGAGGGGAGAGGCGGCATTACACCCAGATCTGCCATTAGATGATGCAAGTGAGAGTCCGCCCAGGGGCACACCGACATCTCACCCCATACGAACGCTGGCCACTTTCTAGCATGACAAGCACATGCCTCATCACTCATTTGTATAGGCTCCTGGCCACTGAACGCCCAACTGTGAAATCCCCAGACCAACGGCGGTGGGAGTCAGAGATAGGGAGGGAGATGTCCATGAAGGAATGGGACGAAATCTACTAGCGGACCTGGCACACAGCTCATAACATCCCACGTATCTCACCCCTAGTAGGTTATATAAACGTACTCCATCTCAGTCACCTGATTGTTGGCTCCCATGCGGTTCCTCAGGAAGGTTATTACACATTCTATGGGAATGCCCAAAACTGGCTGCATACTGGGATCAGGTTCTTAAAGATATAGACACGCACCTAGACACTAAAATCCCTAGATTGCCAGCCTATATTCTTCTCTGCCTCCCTAACGCACTCACTTTCCCATTTAAGTCGCGCAGAGGCAGAGAGAGAGGTCTAGCGTTACTGGCAGCCCTTCAGAACATATTAATGCACTGGGGCACCCGAAATATTCTACACATCAGGGCTGGTTACACAGACTTTGGTATATAATGGGAAAGGACTAGGAGTGCATCGCCCTCACATTAATGAATCAAAGCTCAGTGTTCCCCAAGCTTTAGGAGCCCTTCTTAACTCTTCTGATGACAGAATTTCGTGAACTCACCTGCCCTAAATATTAATGCTTACTCCGCTTGTCAGAGTTTGTCACACCACCAACACATAATCATTGGTTCAGATGGGAGTTGGAGGATTTGGCTCCCTTTTTTCTCACCTCTTTGCATATGTAACCAGGTCTGGGTTAGTTGGGTGGGTGGCGGGAGTATGGGGATCAGTTCACTGTTGCAATTACCACAGCTGGTGGCTCTAAGCCATATAATATGTAATATTAAGCCAGTAATATGTCTGTTGTTACTAGAAATATAATAAAAAAATGTAAACCATAAAATGTGTTATTTTTTTTATCAGGAACTTAGCCCACCTAATGGAAATCAGTTGTGAACCTGTTCCTCATGGGAAAAGTGTATAAAAACCTTGGTAACCCCTTCACCCTTGGCATACTGTTTTTTTTATTTAGGAAGATTGGCGACCCCCCCCTTTCCTCTGAATCTCACTGACTGAACAACACCCCCTGGACATGTCCTCACAGAGACTTGGGTATTTGTTTCCTCTTAAGAAAAGTCTTTTAGTCTAGTGTGGTAAAGGATTTCAATTGAAGCATGCTTTTTTGGGAGAATCTACTATATTTGTGGTCTGATCGTGCTCGCAGGCTTCTCCTGACACCTTGACCAGATAATACATTAAAACCAGGTCCGTTTTTGCTTTGGTAAATCCAGAAAAAGTAAATTTTCCAAATTATTGAAATAACATTTTGGTGACCTGACATTTGCTCTTCTTTAAAATAAGTATTTTGTTTTTTTCCTCCTTAGAGAAGACGACCTTCCCCCTAAACGCTCAGCTTCCAAGAGGGCATTCCAAGCTGATGCTTCCTCCTCGGAGAACGACACCCTCACATCATCCAATACGTACAACAGCCAGTACTGGAGCAACCCCAAGCCGAACTACGCCACCGGATCATTCACGCGCCTCAACGGCAACAACTCATCGCACCAGTCCTTTTCCGCTCGCTCAGGCACTGGTCCCACGGGAACAGCCTATGCCAATGGGGGGCAACCGCCGCAGCCGCCCCCTAAGATGCTGGTTGTGACTGCCAACTCTGCGCCTTCACCCAAAGCAAGACCCAGGAGTAACGGCTCTGTCAGCCGGAAGTCCAAGCAGCCGCACACGCGCTCTTACGCAGTGAGCCAAGCAACGCTTGAACGGATTGGTGGAGTGCCTGTGATGGTGCCTGCTCAGAGCAGTGCTGGGTCCCTCGTGTAGGGAAGGGGGATGGTGGGAGAGTTCAAAGGGGGACTTAAGATGCTGCACTCGATGACAAAGGCACTGCCGAGAGATGTGTCTGGCTGCTGCTTTCCCATTGACTGGTCAATGGGAGGGTTACTCCATTGTGGACGGTGGTATTCGTTGGAAAGGATTTAAGCCTGCCGCCCAACAGATACCATGGTGGGCAGCATTGCACGGATAGTTGCACTAAAGCAACCGTACTTGGAGAATCTGGATTTTATAGTGCCAAGAAATGCAAAGAAGCGGGAAAAGCAAAACACGCTTAAGCCCTCATTCTGCCATGCACAGACCACTTTTTATATAACGCCAAACTAACTTCCTTTACTTTTCTCTTCTTTTGTGTGCTAGCAGTGCTTATATTTTGTTTCTTTTAAAAAGCCAACAGAAATGCCGACAAAGGAATTTGTTGAGCAGATGTCTGGAAAACTTTTATTTTGAAGGAATGATGTTCAAAGTTAGTTTTGGTTCCACGATTTTCTAATAGGCAGTTTAAGATATTCCTCAAGACCTGGCTCTTTTAGCTATCTGAAACCTTACACTCTGGGTTTGGCCAATCTGTGGAGCTGCTATAGTGCCGAGAGGCCCCAGCTGGTGTGACATGTGCGCTTTATAAGCAAACCTAACATAACACAACAACCCGGTCAGGTGCAAATGTTGGCCCCATGGTTGTGTTGACTGAGTCAGCATACCGAAGTAATAGAGAAGCCATCAACTAACTGCACCTAAAGTCTATATAAGAACTTTATGAAGCAGTAAAAAAAAAAAACAAAGCTAGGCTACTCTATGTTTTCAAAGTGTGCACCATAAAAAAGAAAATAACAATAAGCACATTGAAATAATGAAAAATATATGCAAAGTTCTTGTGTGTGTGTACATATTTGCATTAATTATGAGAACAAATTGTGTAATATGGCCGGCCACCTTCTGAACAAAATTATTGTCATCACTGATGCTGCAAGCAGTTATATATTGGAGCAAGGATTACAAGAGTGAGGTGGCTATTGCAGGTAGGTGCACACGGGGAATGCAAAATTAAAATGTAAAAATACTTGAATGTGGGGACAGTTCTCAGAATCTCTTCTACCCAGCTGCACACCAGACCTTGTCTTAAAGCAACATGTGTATATGTGTGTATACATATATATTTGTGTGTGTGTGAGTGCGTGCGCTCATTAGGGGTGGGCGGCCAGCTACGCTCCGTGCACGGAGTGTGCGTAGTGCCGCCTACTCCGCATTTTGCGGAGCTGGCATAGCCAGGCGGCCCTACGCACGCTCCGCAGACGGAGCGTAGCTGGCCGCCACCCGCCTCCCTCCCGCCCTCCCTAGATACTTTCAAATAAAGCAATCAAATAATTTAAAAAGCACTTACCTTGCCGCCGCTGCCCGCCGCGTCCCCGGGGCTCGTTATCTTCCGTCTTCCGTCTTCTTTAGTAATGCGCATGCGCGGGCGGCCGCGCATGCGCATTTTCACGAGAAAATGCGCATGCGCGGCCGCCCGCGCATGCGCATTACTAAAGAAGACGGAAGATAGCGAGCCCCGGGGATGCGGCGGGCAGCGGCGGCAAGGTAAGTGCTTTTTAAATTATTTGATTGCTTTATTTGAAAGTATTTAGGGAGGGCGGGAGGGAGGCGGGTGGCGGGGCTGGCGGCCAGTGGTGTTTGCGGAGTGGGGCTACGCGGAGTGCGGAGGTGGGCGTAGTTTCTCACCCACTTCGCGTAGCTCCGCGAAGCCCCACTCTGCCAACTCCGCCCAGGGTTAGCGCTCATACATAATTGTATACATGTACAAATGTATACACACACATAATATATATACATGTATACACATATATATGCATGTGTGTACAACCACACAAAATCTCACACACCTACAACCATATTTTGCATAACAGTCACCCATTTGTAGAATTGAGTGACCGACTCCATCGGCCTCATACTCAGGGATTGGGAGAGCCAATAGGCCAAAATGTTGCATGGATATAGGTGGAGCAAGAGACACTACATACATCCAGGGTGGAGAAAAGAAAGTTTATGCGTAGCAAAGAGTTACCTTATATAAGCTTGTGTTCAGAGGTTAGTAAAGTTCAGGGAAAGCCTCCTTGTGATGGCACAGGGCGAACTGACAACACTCATGCCTATGCCTACCTGACCATGGCCGACAGCAAAGAGTTCCTGTCCTTTCTAATATGGGCTTGTGAGAAGTAGGACTTCACACTAAGCTTGGGTTTAAAGACCTAAAACCAGATAATTATTTTATAGAAATTGTATTCAGGGTCAAAGTATAAATACCACCAAATCAATATTAGTATTAATTATAGAAATACTAGAGAGAGAGACCCTATGCCATCTGTGGGATGGAATTGATTGTAGTAAAGAAAAGGGAATCACAATAGTTCCTGTAGGGATCAGACGGCACAGCGATATTCAAGTTAACTTGTAGGATCCGATTTACTAAAGATGCTAGGCAAAACAGTGCAACTACTAAAGTTGCTGCGTTGCGTGACAAGGAGAGAGCAGGAGAGCGCGACGTCTACAGACAAATGGCACTCTTCTCCTCTCTTCCTAGAGCCGGCCTACAATCAGGCAACCGTGCGCCACTCACACACCTTTTCTCAATAGTGCAAGGGTATGTGCCTGAGTCTAGCATAGGATTTGTACTGGAAGTACTAAATACAATGCTTAGACTAACTTTGAAACTTATCTTACTGTGTATGTGTGCTGTGCAGTGCAGCACACTTGCAAAGTCAGAAAAGAAAGGACGAGTAATAGAATTTCTCTTTTTAGTAGCTGCTTGAAATTAGCATTATCCTGTGGTGCAAAACCCTGTCTGCTATTGTTTGTAGATAGGGTTTAGAAATAAAACATTGGTGGTAGCACAGGAAAACCATGTAACACCCCACTGGTGCAGAGGAACGAAAGGCAGAGCTTTGCACGGCTTTGAGTTCGTTTTAAGCAACTTTCCAGCACATGTTTTGCACTGGAAAGTAAGTCTAATTGGAAACATTTTTCTCTAGCTTGCTTCACTTTCGTGATGCAAATCCAGCACAAAAGGTTTGTAAATATGGCCCATTGATTTAATGAAATCTGCGTTTTAGGGTCTGATTATGAGTTTGCCGGTGTGGCACCTGGTCTGCCCCACACCACAAAACCCATTTATCTTGTCTGGTGGGCTTTTTTTTTTAATGTTCCCATGGCGGTGCTCTGAAAATGGGTACTGCCATGGGAATGCCAAAAACAGTTCTTGCATGGCATGGACTCTAAAGTCCATGTCGTGCAGGAATTGTGGTGCATGCACACAGGGGGGCACGACATGCAAGCACCCCATGGAACAAGGGCCCCTGTAGGGCCCCCTTTGTTTGCTCTCTGCCACGGTTTTCATGGAGGAGGAACTGCCATGAAAACTGTGGTGGAGAGGAAACTCGTAATTTGCTTGGCGGGACCACGGTGGTCCCACCAAGCATAATGCGGCCTCCTTACCACTGCAACACCGCTAGGGAACGGCGGTTCCCTGGTGGCTGCGGTGGGGCAATGGTGGCCACTGCAGCCGCCAGGGCTGTTACTAATTGTAATAGGACGGTTGGAAGACCGGCAACACCGCACCCCCATGAGTCTGGCGGTCTGTGATGTGATAGAGCCCTTAGTGAGCATTGGCCCTTTGCCTGCCAGGAAGTAGGAAACATTTAAGAAGTAGAATGAACTACTACATAGAATAGAAATATAGGTAAAAAAGTGTCTGACGTTATCATTCTGCGCATAGGGACCACAAGAAATATTCAGAAGGCCTTGTGTATATTAACCACACGCTGTTTCATAGGTAGCCACATCAAAATGGATGGCCTAGAGCATGTCTAATTTTGTTCTTGATTCTGCTACAGCATTCTCTAGGTCTTTTTACACTGAAGGTAGGTGGGATAGAAATTGTATTTTTGGGAAGATTTTTACCACCGCTTTATCCACGTTGTGAGTTGGAAACCCGCATTAATCGCAAAAGCAAAGAGGCTTTCTGAAACCGGTCCGAATGTTGAATGGAATAACGACAGAAAATGTGAACTGATGCACTTCAAGTTTGTACTGACATTTGAAGCAAACGAAGTAGGGCAAAAATAATATTTGCACAGGCTGGTTAAAAAAATACAGTTTTTCAACAGTCGGTTGGTACAAATGATTGTACCACGCACTAAATTTAGTTTAGGCACTGGTTGGCCTGAGGAAAGTTGCACTGAGTCAGTGCAGAGCTTTCACCGGTGCAATGTCAGGTAATCAATAGCGCGGGTTCTTTTTCCACGGGTGTCTCACACGGCGGAGTCGATCTTTACCAATTTCTTCTCTTTTAAGTAGTTGTGTCTTGCTCACAACTTAGGTCTAACTTACTCTCAAGGATTCAGGAGTAAAACACAGATATAGCTTTATGACTCTTAACACAATGGGGCATATTACCAAGGGGGGAGATAGGCAATTATCGCTGGTTTAGCGGCCGTTTTCGGCCGCTAAGCGGCGATAATTCTATCGCTCTATTAGCAAGCTGTTGCTAACTGATGTTAGCGACAGCTTTTAGGTGATAGTGAGCGGTTTGGGGCCCGCTATGCATGTCAGCGATATTTATCACTAATGACATGCAAAGTGGGCGTACCCAACCTGTTAGTGACTGAAAGCAGTCGCTAACGTTGCTATCGCCTATTAGGAAGGCAGGCGTAGCGATGGAAACATTCCCGCTATCGCCAAAAACTAACGCCTGCTCAGACCAGTTCTTAGCCATGTTATCCAATGGGAGGTGGATAACATGGCTAAGAGCATTTTGTCACTAATGCGTGAATATCGCTGTATATTCAGCGATATTCACGCATTTCGCCGCTATCGCTGGATATTTTAGCACAATGGAGAAAAAACTTAGCTAATAGCAGGTTTTCTCCGCTAACATATCCAGCGAAAGGCAGCGATAAAAAAAAATCACCGCAAAGCCTATTTAGCGATAAATATCGCTACTTGTTGGTAATATGCCCCTAGGTTTCATAGAGTTTCTCTGTCTTTCGATAAAATCCATGATACCCCTTGCTTTTCGTTTTTGTCTTCTTTGCTCGCACTTTTCTCAACAGCACTGGCCAGCTAAATGTTGTCCTATTCTAGCATAATGTTGTCCTGTTCTAGGGTCTCAGAGATGAAGGAGAAGCGAAGGTTTGAAGAATAGGTGGTTGAAGTGACTGTCTTACAGGAAAGCTAGTTTGATGTGGGTTGAATGCATTTATTAATGGTATAAGAATTCTAACAGGGACGCTTATGCATAGATCAGCACTTCTTCGGGTGCAGGGTGTCCTCTGAGTTTTTTTGTCTGATTAGGGTCTGATTATTAGTAACCTGAAACCTTCTTGCACAGGGGTTGGGATTATGTGTTGTGCAGACTCTCATATTGGTAACTATAATAAATGGTGCCAAGTCAGGCCTTCTGAAATTTAAAGAGTTAAAAAAGCCCCTTACAGATTCCGATTCTCAGGGTGTCAGACTTTTGGGTGTCAAAAAGCAATGGGTGTTGCGTGGGAACACTTACACCAGCACCCATGACACGCCCCTTTGACGCAGATTACTACGTGAAAGAGGGCCATATTTACAAGGCTGTTTAAAGCCATGCAAAGCGGCTTTACATGGCCTTGTAAATATGTGCAGCACGCCGCACCACCTGAGTGTCAAAAAAAGTGATGGCCTGATGGTGCTAGGGGCTTGTAAATATGCCTCAAAGTTTCGACTTTGTGGCATTTCAGAAAGATTTTGCAGCACACCTCTTCCTTCTATGGCTGCTTTTCTGCACTCTCCCAGCTGGAAATGGCAGGTATTTAGAATTGAGTAGCTTCATGCATGTTTACCAACCTTGATTCCCTGAATCAAAGTTTTCATTGTAGAACCGAGATGCACATTTTTGTCATGCTTGGTAAACGAACCTACGCCGTCTGCTGGTGTATATTTAGCCAATGTGAGAACTGGTCCAAAATTTACCAAAAATATTTGGTTTAAATTTGTTAAAGCTCTTTGTCACACTTAAACAATTTCCAGGCTCATATTAGTTCTTCCTGAATGTACATAAATGTAAATGTATGGAAATATGTTCAAGAAGTACAATCTATCGAGAGTGCATTAGCAACCACACAACATTTCAAGGAAGTTCACATGAGGATGCTATATGAGAGAAGACAGATACTTTCAATATATTGAGGGACACATTTATCAAAAATCACACGGCGCATCAAGCCATCTTGCTGCGCTGCATGATAGGTAAAGGGCAGGAATGCGCTATATTTAATTTTGTTTGACGCACTCCTGTCTTTTTCTTTGTGCACAAGTGCTGGCTAGTGCCAACGCAGGCATCCTTACACCATGATGCAAGGGTGCCTTCATTGCAAGCAGGATTGCTTATGCACAGAAAGGGACACCTTACTGCACAAAAACAATCCTCTGAGGCATATTCCTCTTTCTATGTGTGCTGCAGAATGTGGCACACTTGGAAAGCGGACAATACAAGGAGAAATAAAGATTATTCTCCTTGTTACGCCTCAGGCGTAGCATCTTGATGCATTCCCAGGGCTACCAGTAATGGTGAGTCTGGGTTTGCAGCACAATCCGGGGGTGGATTTGTGGGAACAGCCAGCTCCACCCATGCAACGCCTCCCTGGGGCAGCAACGCAGCGATTTGTGCTGGGTAGCGTTACTCTAGATTTATCAGGGGCGCAGGGCCAGGCAAGGTGTTAGTACTTTTGTAGCCCTTACTTCTCATTGCCTGGCACAAGGACGATGCAACTGCATGATAGATATGCCCCTGAACATGTACAAACTAGATTTAAGATCTATTAATGGGATGCAGTGAGCCATAAATCCAAAAAATGGTGTAATACAACTTGCATGAGAGGATTATTCTTCTACAACCAACCTGTATCACCAAAGGCTGTTCACTAACTTTGCTGAGGTTGGAAATTGAAATTCCTTCACTGCAGGAAAGTAAATTTTGAAAGCCCAATGAGACCCTACACACAGCACAAAAGGTATGGCCCATGTTTACCAATGCTTTGCTCCAAGTTTGCATTAGAAAAGTGACGCTAACCCAGGGCAAAGTGTTGATGTGGTATTTACTATCCAACTAAAACCAGGATTCGCACTAGAAAGTACCCCAAAATTAACACCAAGGTGTGGTATGCCCTACTTTGCGCTACTTTGTGTCAAGGGGGAATTTCATAGGTCGGATAAGGATGTTCCCACACAGCCACCTATATGTTTTGATGGAAATTACTATGTAGTAACATTAGACACCCGGGATGTATGGCAAAGTCGTACTCCTCCTCAAACCAGGTATAACGAGGAGAAATGTTTTCATTTGTTTAACCCCTTCAGCGCGGCGTGAATTTTCGCGCTGTGCTGAAGGTTCTAATGATTTTACAAAAGTCAATGGTCCCTATATGTGGACGGGATAGCAAAAAATAATAATCATACACCTAATAAGTAGTATGTTTCTTTGTCCAGCCGGACAAGAATTTCATTTTAAATGATCAAGTTCATAGAGAGAGTTTTAAGACCAAGATAACAAGTGGGCACAGCCGTGACCCACAACATTTAAGACAAAACAACAAAGAAATGGCCAAAAAGGCAAAGCGAAAATCTGTCTATATACTATTGTTCAGTGCTACAGACTCAATATCTTAAACATAACCATACCATTGCGTCAAACAATATAGCATTCATCATATTGCATATGGGTTTTTTTGTCAAACAGATTTTCGCTTTGCCTTTTTGGCCATTTCTTTGTTGTTTTTGTCTTAAATGTTGTGGGTCACGGCTGTGCCCACTTGTTATCTTGGTCTTAAAACTCACTCTATGAACTTGATAATTCAAAATAAAATTCTTGTCCGGCTGGACAAACAAACATAGTACTTATTAGGTGTATGATTAATATTATTTTTTGCTATCCTGTCCACATGTAGGGACCATTGTCTTTTGTAAATTGATACTGCCTTTATACCTTTTGGGTTCCCTTGTTCTTGTGAAAAGAAGGTTCTAATGAGCCAACGGGCTCATGACGGAACGGTTCCGTCATGAGCACAGGCCAACCGACGCTCATGACGGAACCGTTCCGTCATGAGCACCGAAGGGGTTAAATAGCACACAAAGTGGCAAAAGCCTTGAAGGATAGTTTGTGTCCTGGAAGGATGCCCTTCCGGTACAAAACATGTGCTTTGGGGAACCCTCCCTTTCAAAGGGGTGTGCTGGAGGGGCAAGGGTGCTTTTAAATCTGTATTTTAAGCTCACTGCAAAGAGGAGGCACTAATAATGTCCTCTCAGAGACCTTCAGCATTTCAAAAACTATTCCAGGAGATGACTGGATGCAAAGTGGGACGTTACCTTTAATCTATTTATCATTTTTTTCATCTGCCTGTATATTTTTGATAAATCCCTTTGATCAACTGATTTATACTTTAAATTCACCCTATTTTGTTGGAATAACATCCTAGCGCGTACATTCCTGATGGTTGGTGCTGCGCTCTCAGAGACCCAGACTAGCATTGTTTGCGGCATAATATTTGGGAAGGGTGGTGTCACTGGACTGGGAGGAGGACGCAACCTGGTTTTTAGAGGCTCTAAAAGCATCAGAAAACCGTGCATAGAAGATGTATCCCAAAGTTGTTCGAACATTTCATGAAGCTGCCGCTCCGTGCAGTTCTTGGTCTTCTCCCAAACTTCTGAGAACATTGTGAACATCATTATAATGGTAGCTGTTGATCCCAAGATCATTAAGAACTTCACTAGTTTGAATGACTTTATTACTTAGATGAAGTCCTCTTCCTCTTTTCTCAGTCCTTATGCATGAGTGCATGGGGGTACATAAACCTGGCAACAGGTTCCTTGCAGCACTTAGATCTAAGGAACACTTTCTTAGCTTTTTGCCTCCACCCACGTCAACGTGAGGCACGCGAGGTCCACTGTCAGGCAGGAAGTCCACAAAGCAGCACACATAATAACTGAAGTGAATGCCACCCTTCCTGCTGGTGATTAGAACATCAGGACTCAGTGTAACAAAAATTAATGCTACATAGTCAGTGCATTGTTACTCCATTCCTCTTCCATGTCTCAGTCCTCCTTCATAAGGAAGTTGCAACTAGTGATGCCATTTGTACTTGTGGCGCAAAGACCAGCGCGCTGCTGCTAATGTTAATGGTAAAACATACATAGGAAAGGGAACACACATTGAAGTGAGCAACTTCAAAACAAAGGTGGAGTCAATGCCTACAACCTAAAGCCTTTAGTGTGCAATGAACTTGTTAGTTGAATACCAGGTTGCACCATGAAAATGGTCCATCAGAGATACCCCAATGCTCGGTCCTAGAGGTTGCATATTGTATAGTGGAGTGACCGAGAGTGGTGGTACTTGAGAATACTCTAGGCAAATGGCTACCCTAATCCATCTTTTGTGGCTAAATATTAGGTTTTATTCCACTTGACCAAGGTCAGAATTCACAAACTAGCAATCAGAAGAGTGTCAAGCAAACATATGATAAAAGCTAACCACTATTGCCCTACCAAACTGCAACCTGTGTATCTCAGGTTCTTTCTAGAAAGACTGAGGACGATATAGGTAAAACAGGACCATATGGAGGTAGGGATGAAATTATGAGAAAATTCTGGTAATTACATGAGAGCAGTAGGCAGCACCAGATCTAGGAGGAAATAAAAAAAATCGATCTGAACAGAACTGGACCCGATTCTCACCTAACCTATGGGCAGGTATAATTTCGACTAGGAAGGGGGCATGAGTGGATACTGTCTTGCCGGGGATAGCTTCAAGGGGTATTCTGCTGACCCCAGTGAGTTGAATAGAGACCTCGAGATGGGAGAGGAGTCCTAATTAGATCCAAGGTTTGCAGACGGTAGGAAGCATAAGTGCCAATGCCTTCGGTGCTGTGATAAAGCTTTTTTACTTCAAATGTGCCATTAGTGGTCACTCCGAACCCTCAGTCGCCAAATGTTGTTAAGTTTAAAACAAGGCAGGCAGTGCAACTTTTGCAAGAACTCTAAGAAAAAGAAAGACAAAAAAATGGAAAGAAAGCCACTACAAGGCAACACACTTAGACCATAAATATACCAACTGCCTCCCCAGGAAGCTCTCAAAGCTCTAAATTCAACCTGCTGATTCTGTGAGAGTGCAAACATCCCCACTTTAAAAATCAAGGGGCATATTACCAAGGTGGGCGACATGTGATTATTGCCACTTGGCCGTTTTCGGACGCTAAGCAGCGATAATTCTATCACCCTATTAGCAAGCTGTCACTAACAGCAGTTAGCGACTGCTTGTAGGCGATAGTGAGTCGTTTGGGCCCCGCTTTGCATGTCAGCGATATTTATCGCTAATGACATGCAAAGTGGGTGTACCCAACCTGTTAGCAACTGAAAGCAGCCGCTAATGTCGCTATCACCTATTAGCAAGGCAGGCGTAGCGATGGAAATATTCGCGTTCAGCGCGAATATCTCCAAAAACTAACATCTGCTCAGACCAGTTCTTAGCCATTATATCCAATGGGAGTTGGCTATTATGGCTAACTCCTCATTAGCGATAATGCGTAAATATCACTGCATTACCAGCGATATTCACGCATTTCACCACTAACGCCTGAAATTTTATCGCATTTGAGATAAACGTTGCTAATAGCAAGTTATCTCTGCGATAAAATCAGGCGAAGCACGGTGATAGAAAACATTTCGCTAGGCCCATTTAGCGATAAATATCGCTAGTTGTTGGTAATATGCCCCCAAGTCACGTTAAAGGTTGCATGAGGGTGGACGAAGGTCCTTAGGAGACCACCTCTTAGCAACGTAAGCTAAATATTGAGTACTTAAGTTAAGGATTGTTGGAAACTGGGATTGCCCAGTGACCAACGTCATCTCCTAGAGTAGCTCACGTTCTTGGAAGCCAAGCCCATCCATTTACAGGACGTCGGCCAGAAACACTGATTGGAACGATATCCCACTTGTGAAAGGTGACCAAACCCAGGCAATATCTCTTCCTGATCCTCAGACATCTCACAATTTCTGCAGTCAGGAGGGGATTAGCAGGATGTTTGATGCTTCTTCACTCTTGAAACTGAGACTGATCAGCGGACCAGTGGGAAAGGTGAGAAGACTTAATTGGTGAGACTCGGTGAAAGACACCATGCTCATCCAAGTTCAGAGTCTGTTGATGAGGCAAATGTCCTACTGAGTATGTCAGCTCTCACATTTTACATACCAAGATGTAGGAGCAATGCCTGTCTAGGATCATTTGGTTATGGAAGGATGCAGGAACAAGCTAGTAGCCCAGAAAGAAATGAATGTGGAATGTCCTCCCCATAAAAGAGTCCCTCAAAGAGAGACAACACATTAAGAACATTATTGGGCAGATCCAAAAGGCACTAGTATTAGTTGCCTGGATCAGCAAAACATGGGAACTACTGATGTGCTGACGGAGAGGAAATATGCATGGAAGCATCCACCATGGCTTTAGGTATTATGTAGCTACCTGGAGAAAGTACAAGGATTATACGGGGGTGTGTCCGTTTTAAGGGGAATTTATTGGACCATTTTATCACATCACCTGTGAAAACGATAATGGGTTAATACTTCCTGGAGAACTTCAGTACCCAAAATGGAACTGAATAGACACCAGTCTCTGGTTCCTTTTCCTGAACCAGAAAGAGTACTGCCTTGAGAGGTAGCTCCCAAATCCCCCTTCACAGGGCACTACACTTCAGGGAACTATTTAACCATGGTGTCATTCCAAAAACCCGAGGAGAGAGAGTCCCAATAAACCTTATGATGTAACCCCAGTGGACATTATCAAAGACTCAGCAATTCATTCACTGTCTTACCAAGGAGCAATGGAAAAAGTTAAGGGTGCCCCGTATTCGCGGAAGGAATCCGGAGTGAGTAGTAATTGTGTACCACATGTTCTGGGATGTGCTGATTATCCCACTAAAGCGCCTGTATATAACTCCAGCCCAAGAATCCCTTCCCGTTCCAATAAAGAATCAATGTTTGCAAAAGTTGGGATGAAGTGGAAGGTTCTCAGGAGAAAACCTTCTCAAAACCTTGGGAAAAGACTATGCTACTGAGCAAAGGCCAGACAGTTTCTGTCTAAGGAAGGATAAAGTGAAAAGAAAAGTGAGAAGTAAAAAGATAGAGGACGCGCTTTGCAAAATCCATCATCTCACCCGGGTGGGCAACAACCTCATCTTGTGCCTCCTTTTCAATATATTTGCCCTTCAAGCTTATCTTGTGCGGGAGGCACCTCTTTATCCACAGCACCCTGATTAGTCACAGAACACGGCTTATGGCAGGGAACCTAAAGAGTTTAGGGAAGATCACAAATCAGGGCCCTAAATCATTTGTTTTAACACTGGGGATGCTAGTGTTTTTCGGATGCCCACCTACACGATGTAAGCCTGCCCCCCTTAGTACCACCTGTTTTCCCAATTTACAGAGGCACAGCCACTGGTGGTCAGGCTGCTTGCAGTCTACTGTGGGCATAGCAATACTCTCGCAGGTGGTGCTGCCAGTGGCGTATTGAAACTTGCAGGGGGGCCTCCTGCAAAGTGCATGGAGGGGGCCCCCGCACACTGGACCCAGTCAGGCGCTCTCTGGCCCGCCCATGCGCAGTGCCGTAGGGCCCCCCCTGGAGTTTGCCTCCCCATATCGCAGGGGCAATTGTTACGCCACTGGAGAAGGCATATTTTGCCGCGTATCCCCACCCTTTGCATGTTCCTCGGGCAACTTCAAAATAATTTTTGGCAGCTGCACTGATTATGTGTGTGGGGAAGCATTGGTGCTTTTAGCACTGCTGAGGAGGACATCTGCCCACGTTGCTGCTACTGCAGCTCTCCAAGGAAGTGACGTCACAGTTAGAGCCCTATGCCGGAAATGAGAGTGATATGAAGAGCACAACATGACCTCCTACGGTAAGGAGCCAAAACTAGAAAGGCTTTAGCATATACCCATCGTTTTTAATGTAAATGACGAGTTCTTCAGAAGTGGCAGAAAATCAAGACTTTCTGTTCTTGGGTGACCCTGGTTTTTCAATCTCTTCTAGGAGGTGGAGGATAACGAGTCTATACATTTAAAACATTAGTTTCATTTGAGTGCACACCTACAAGTTGCCTTCCCTGGGGTGTGTTGGGGGAATATGTATCAAACAATTTTGTATTCATAAATGCTGCGATTCCCAAAAAAAACAGCGTTTCAGAATACAAAATCGCAAAACGCGATGTATGAGCCTTATTCGCATTGCAATATTAAGGAATTGCAAATTTTGCGATTCCTTAATTTTGCGTAAGCATTTAAGCAATCGCAAATTGCAATTCCTTAATGCTATGTAAAAAGCGCCCAAGCTGTGAGATTTCTCCTTAAGAAATCGCAAATTACCACCAACTTCAAGGTGGTGGTAATTGTCGATTTCTTTGAAAAATGCACTTTTTGGCTTTTTTCAAAGTGCCTAAGGGCATGTATGTGCGCCATATGCGCACACATGCTTATTTCAGGGGTGCATCCGGGTGTCCTTATGACAACCTTGCATCCTTGAAATTATTCTCAATTTGCAATTCTCAAATTGCGAACCGCAAATTGAGAATGACTTCCCATTCCTTCCTATGGGCCTCCTTCGCAATTAAGCTATTCCTTAATTGTGATTCCGCAATTTGCTAATCGCAATTAAGGAATACTAAGAAATTGCAAAATATTTGTGAATTTTTAAATACATCCCTTTTTGAGATTCTCAAATAGTGATTCTCAAAAAATCGCTATTTGAGAATCGAAAAAACTGATTTTGATACATATGCCCCTTGATCTCTTAGATAAGGACTTTGATGGTCAATAAGGGCAAAGTAATAAACTTGTGGCTATCAGGTATAAAAAAGACCATCATACTCTATGCCTGTCTTTCTCCAACGAGTTTACCTGGAATAACCATGCAAGAGAGTTGTGACTCTAGAAAGCTCCGTTGCAGTTGCAAACCCTATAGTTTGCAAAATGACCGTAGTTATGACCACAAAAGGGATTTGTACAACAAACGGGGGTCCCTTCCAGTACGTATCCCTCCGATATCTTCTCAAATGAGAACCTTTCTTTTAATGTAGCACCTATCCCTTTAATAGACATGGTCTGTTTTTTTCTTATTATTTCTGAAAGTAAATGCAGGGATGGAGGGATGTGGTACTTTGCATACCTCCGTGCCTGTATTCACAGCCAATCACAGAGGACCACAAATTGCAACCTGTCCAATTACAATTGTTTAAGTAGGTCACATAGGGTGACCAACTGGCATTGGTGCAAATTCAGGACGGTGAGTGTAAAAATTCAGGACAAAGGGTCAACATTCAGGACACAAATTCAGGACAGGAGGTCAAAATTCAGGACAAAACTTCTAGACAATAGGTAAGGTGTACAGACACATCCGAGGTTGCGCAATAGTATATAAGTAAGCCCAGCCATTTCCAAACATATTCAACCATTTGCAAACCTATCCATCATGTATCCATCTATCATTTCACTCATCCGTCCCTTCTTCCATCCTTTCACTTATCCATCCATTATCCATCCATCCACCCTTTCACCCTATCCATCTATACACTTATCCATCCACTCTTCATACCATCCATCCATTTACTCATCCATCCAGCCATTTACCCTTTCACCAATCCAGCCATCCTTTCACTCACTAATCCTTCCACCCATCCACTCTTTTAGTCATCCATCCATCCTCCCTTTCTCTCTCCATCAACCCTTTCACTTAGCCATCCTTCCATCCATCCATCCATCCATCCATCCACCCACTCATCCATCTACTCATCCACTCATGAATCCATCCATTGACCCTATCACTCATCCATCTATCATTTCACTCCTTCACACATCTATTCATTCTTTTGTCCATCTACCCTCCATTTCACTCTTCTCATCCATCCTTACACCCACCCTTTCACTCATACGTCCATTCATTCACCCTTTGCTCTTATCAATCCATCCATCATTTCACTCATCCACCCTCCCACCCACCCATCATCCATCCAACCATCCACCCACTCATCCATCCTTTCACCCACCCACCCATCCATCCTTTCACCCACCCACCATCCACCCACCCACTCATCCATCCTTTCACCCACCCATCATCCATCCATCCTTTCACCCACCCCCTCATCATCCATCCATCCATATCCTCATCATCCATCCATCCTTCCCCTCATCATCCATCCATCCTTTCCCCCACCAACTCATCATCCATCCATCCATCCTTTCACCCACCCCCTCATCATCCATCCATCCATATCCTCATCATCCATCCATCCTTCCCCACATCATCCATCCATCTTTTCCCCCACCCCCTCATCATTCATCCATCCTTCCCCCTCATCATCCATCCATCCTCCCCTTCATCATCCTTCCATCCTTTCACCCACCCATCCATTCATCCTTCCCCTCCATCCTTCCCCTCAGCCATCCATCCATCCTTCCCCTCATCCATCCATCCTTCCCCTCATCCATCCTTCATTTCGTACATCCATCCATCCTTCCTTCCCCGCATCCATCCATCCTTCCTTCCCCTCATCCATCCATCCTTCCTTCCCCTCATCGATCCATCCTTCCCCTCATCCATCCTTCCTTTCGTACACCCTCCATCCTTCCCCTCATCATCCATCCATCCTCCCCTTCATCATCCATCCATCCATCCTTCCCCTCATCATCCTTCCATCCTTTCACCCACCCATCCATCCATCTTTCCCCTCCATCCTTCCCCTCATCCATCCATTCATCCTTCCCCTCATCCATCCTTCATTTCGTACATCCTCCATCCTTCCCCCTCATCCATCCATCCTCCCCTTCATCATCCATCCATCCTTCCCCTCATCATCCTTCCATCCTTTCACCCACCCATCCATCCTTCCCCTCCATCCATCCTTCCCCTCATCCATCCATCCTTCCTTCCTTCCCCTCATCCATCCATACTTCCCCTCATCCATCCTTCATTTCGTACATCCATCCATCCTTCCTTCCCCTCATCCATCCATCCTTCCTTCCCCTCATCCATCCATCCTTCCCCTCATCCATCCTTCATTTCGTACATCCTCCATCCTTCCCCTCATCATCCATCCATCCTCCCCTTCATCATCCATCCATCCTTCCCCTCATCATCCATCCATTCTTCCCCTCCATCCATCCCCTCATCCATCCATCCTTCCCCTCTTCATCCATCCATCCTCCCCTTCATCATGCATCCATCCTTCCCCTCATCATCCTTCCATCCTTTCACCCACCCATCCTTCCATCCTTCCCCTCCATCCATCCCCTCATCCATCCTTCCCCTCATCCATCCATTCATTCTTCCCCTCATCCATCCTTCATTTCGTACATCCTCCATCCTTCCCCTCATCCATCCATCCTTCCCATCCATTTATCCTTCCCCTCATCCATCCATCCTTCCCCTCCATCCATCTATCCTTCCCCTCATCCATCTTTCCCCTCATCCATCATTCAGCTACCCTTCTACACAAAATGCCACCCCCACTGTGATGTACTGTACTTACAGGAGATATTCTAAGAGAACTGGTTGAACTGATTGTCCTCCATACTTTGTTAATCAGTGTGGGTGCGATTGTGTCATTTCTTTATTTTATTACATTATAGACTGCATGTTTGAAGAACCGAGGTTTGTTTACAATTTAGTGACAGTAAATAAGCTCTGTGAAGAGAACCACGTGCTACCTCGGTGTAATCTGGCCGAGTCTAGGATGTTTGGGGCCCTGGGTAGAAATGGAATGTGTGAGGTCTAAATTGCATAACGCATTCAGGGCTGTTTGCATCTGAATAGATGCCCCTGCTCCTAAAGCGGCAGCCCCTCCCTCTCAGTCCCCTTCGAGCGCCTCTTAACAGCTCATCAAGGTCTGAAGGTGTGAGGGGTGCCATCCCGCTGTGCCTCGCCAATGCTGCTGAGTATCTAATCTTTGGAACAGCCTCGGAGTCAAGAAAGGGGGTTGGGGGAACCGGTGCCCGGTGCCCGGTGAAAATGACGGACAAATGGCGTCCGTTAAAGAATCCTTCACGGACAACGGACAGACGGCGGAAATTACGGACTGTCCGTGAAATTTACGGACGGTTGGTCACCCTAAGGTCACAACTTGGTAAATAGGTCGAATTACAAGTTGCGTTCACATGCACAGGCCCATTGGTGTGTACATTCTACATCACTGTTTTGTGAATAGAAATAGTGCATATACTCATGGTCATGATTGGTGGGGGCTGTTTTTTGCCACTGCTGATGAATTGATTGCATTTCAAAGAAATGGATGGAGTACAATTAAGTAAATCTGTAAAGGTGGAAGACATAAATTCACAGGTTGATTAGTTGTGGTTTGTTCCAATTATAATTCTGGAGGGATTAACACCAAACACTGTACTATTTAAAATAGCGAGCTACAGAAATTTTCAACAGTGGTAGCTAGGATAATAATATCAGCTTAATGAAACATAGAAGTGTACAGATCGTGTAGAATAGAGGAAGACTTCATCCAATTTTATTTACAAAGCTGTATTTTTGTACAAACCCACACTTTGCCTTGCCTTGCAGACGTTCTGCGGTACACAGCATTTTTCCCCAAACATTTTGTGAGTATACCAGTAAAGTCACAAATAAAAGTGCCAAGCTAAAGATTGCATCAAGATATACAGCTTCAGGACCAGTTCACAAGAGAGCATTTGTCTGTTCTTGTTTTAGAGGAGTTCCTTTAATTCATAAATCATATGTCAAACTTTAAAAGAAAATGTATACAATTTGCTCTCAAAGCATAGAAGCATATCCATGTCAACCACTTATTTCCAAGTAACGTCCTTATTTTAGACAAGGAACGACAGTGGATATGTTCTGCTTCTTATACACACACTAATCTAGTTTAACCTACTATTAACATTACTTTTGAGTGGTGTTGGTATGGTTTATCATGGTATAAGTTCCTACTAATAGTTGTGGTCAGCGGTGCCAACTACTTTAACCTGACGTCACGGAGGACATCTTTAGATGTAACTCTGGTACCTGCTCATAAGTCAGGTGATGTGTGAATTCCACAGGTAATGCAGTGAGCGCACTGGTAGAGGAAGCCTACAATTTAGAATTGTTGGTGGTGTAGGGTAGCACCTACCCTCAATTGCTGTCTTCTAGGATCGTTAATCGGCACTCCACTAGTAGAAATGGAGATGCACATTTAGATATTTTCTTATTGCGAATATTTGGCAAGTTAAGTTTAAGTGCTATGAATTCGTACCCCAAACTCTTAGAATCTATGTCGCGGAACAAAGAACCTTTATATGGTGTTAACAATGAGTCTATTGTTGAGCAGTTCCGCATATGGCAATATTGTGCCCAATACTACGTTTTGTCCCTGAAAGGAAAGCATCCCTCTTGCACACAGAGGACTATGTATACCTTTTATTGGATGCTTCGCATCCTGAAGATAAAATACACCAGGAAGCGAGAATGAAACTAAGAATTTTTTTAATAACAAGAGCATTTGTTTAATTCCTGATCAAAGAGATGGAGTCTTGGGTTTTAACTTTATAAATCAAGGACAGAGCAAAAAAATACCAGAGAGTTCTGCCTCTAACTTGTGGTCCAGCCTGTCTGTTTCTGTTCCATTACAAATACTGTACTTGCCACCTGGCCCTATGTCATTAGTAGCTTTTTACACTTACCCAATCCTTCTTTGTTGTTCATACAGGACATTGCAAGCCTAGAGTCATAAAACAAGCAAAATAGAATGTCCCAGTGTGCAAAACACTTTTGGCTAAAAAGTCAGGACTAGCAACAGCTCATCCTGAAGGTCTGGACTGAGGCTCTGCAGTTTTAGAGCAAGAGAGTAAATTAGTTTGCATCTACTGAATTGTTGGTGTTCGGATTATATGGCGGAGCTAACTACAAAGGTGAAGTTTCATAAAACAATGTGTGCCTTACTTGGATACCCTCTATTTCTAGAAGACTAAACAATGGACTATAACCTCCCCATTACAGTATTGATTCCCAGAAAATCCCTGACCACTGGGCAGATTGTTTTCTAGACCCTAGGTAAGATGTGTGTATGGCTTTCTAGAGCTGATTCTCAATAACACTTGAAACCACGCTTCATGCAATATTACTTTAAGATATGATCAAGGCAGATTTCACAAGTGTGTTATTGTCAATGCAGCTCACAATGCTGTGTAATGGTGCAAAGTCAACTTATGTTTACCCAACTATATATAATAGCACATAGAAAATGTATGTAAATAATTAGTTATCAGTAAGACTACTCTGCTGTATAGGACTACTCAACAAATAGGGCTTCCTTGTTATGTCATGTTATACTTCATTACTTTTCTTTTCATACATAACATCACAAGCTTTTGTTAAATAATCTCAAGGATCTCTTAGCTCATTACGGTTTACAAAGATTTATTTCCTCGTCAGATATGTTGCTTTTCTTGTTAAACACAATCTTTGACCTAAGGTGCACTGCAATAACTTAATGCCATGTTGGCTGTATAATCTTTGCAGGGTTTTTCAATATTTCTTTCCCACAAGAACCCACATTTGTTCAAATTGTTTGTTTACATTTTTGTTGCACAATAAAATAAATGAACAAACATTTACAGCGTGGCAGTATGATTGTTTGTACCAATTTCATTTACAGTTGGTTATTTGTTGTCTCATCCATTATTTGTAGCTTTCCAGTTTGTTCTTAATGTAACCATTTTGCTGGAAAACTACTGCTCCGTTTGGGGGCTGATTAGTCAGCACAATAAAAAACATTGAAAGATAATTTGATTGACCTTGTAAGGTAAAAAAGTAAAGTCTTCAGTTAATTGAAAATGGACAGTCACAAGATCAGAATTGTCTTTTTAAGGAAACTGGCCGTAGTGCTAAAATCACAGCAAATATTTCATTAGTTTCAAAAGGCGTAACTCAGTGAGTTATATCAGAACTTTTTTTTATTATAAGTTCATAAATGCAGTACTGAGTTTAGTTCCATATAGGACGAAACTCAGTGCAAAATCCACTAATTCACCTTAGGAGAGTAATGCATGCTACATTATTGATAATGGTGAACTTCTGTTTGATAAGTGTCATAAATATGAAATGAAGCATATTAAAGGATTCATCCGAAATAAAAGAAAGGCATAATTAATGTTGTTCACGAGGAAAGCAGAAAAGAAAACCCTATATATTGTAAGACACTATTGTCTCAGTTTTGAAACTCTGCCAGCAAATCGAACTGCACAGTGTGACATTTCACCATGTCGTGAGTGCACTTGAAATATAGACTTTTTCATTAAGTGAAACTGGATTCCTCTTAGTCAGCATTTTACTTTTTCTTACCCACAATGCTCTAATAGTGCATTTGCTTTTTCTTGAATTCTGGAGACTTTCTTGGGCCAATTCATTAAAGATAATAACTCTTATTCATGTTATTTCTCACAAAGACCTCACTCCAAAATTGATCAACAGGTCAGCCATAAGATAAAAGTGTCAAGTCACAAGTAATAGTATTACAGTTCCAACATTTATCAAAGGTTACACACGTGTGATTTAAGCATCTTTATTGGAAACCAATATGATCCCCACAGAATCCTCCACTACATCTCTGTTGTGTCAATTTACGAATCATGCCCATCTCAGGTTTGTTCACATTCAAGCGGCACTGCACCCATAAATTAGTGTGGGACAGCATCCACCTTGAGAACTCTTTAAGGAACGAGGGTACTTAAAAAATAAAGTTACATCCAAGTAATGTAAACATAGGGTGATGATCTTCATCCCTGCATGTGTAGGAATTCACAAGGGGTTGTAAAATACCTGCTGTTACATGATTGAATAGTATATCAGAATGATCACAAAATAAAGCTTAGGTCACACCTCAACCAATGCCCTGGAAACACCTACTGGTTTTCAATCTTGGCTTGATACATCTGGTCCTTAATATTTGTGTTTCTAGTGTGAAGAAATGAGATAAAGCTTCTGAAATTGTTTGTACAACATATACAAGCTTGTTGAGATCCATCATTGTGAATGGCATTTCTTTATTTTGAAAATTCTATTTTAGTTGCATCAAGGAGAGTGAAGAAATTGAATAAGAAAGAAATTGGTAAATCCATTGGTATGTTTTTTTGTTCTGTACCATCTAATTGGTTTTTGAATGTGGATTTTGTCAAACCCCAGTTTATTAACAAGAACTCACCAAACCCCAGTTTATTAGCAAAGTAACTCACCAAATTTATACATGACATGAAATAGACCTGTAATCAAGTGTTGAGGATAAATTAATGTCAAAGCAATGTGATCTACGAAGGCATTGTCTTTTAGAGATAGGCTAGCATATTTAACCCTGAAATTCTGGCATATCTTCTTGTTGCAATTGCTGAAGGTTCTAGTGCTTGATAAAGTAACAGTGGGGAGAGGGGCATGCTGGTTTTGTTTATTTTGACAGAAGAGTAGCTTCTGACTTGTTTCCATCAATGCTCATTGTCCAGTCAGCGTTTTTTCTTACAAAGAGGAAAATGTATGTTATACCGGCACACTACTGAATATACAAATATACAGTACAAATATATACAAGTTAGCAGGTGGAAATACATTTGGTGACAACTTCTAACAATTGGTATCCCAGCAAACTATGACCGCTAAAGCCCTAATACTCTATCACATATGCTGGACACAGTGCAAAGCAGTGCTGTTATCAAAAGTCGGACCGACTGGCTTTGTCAAGGTGTCTTTATAACAATACTAGCAGCCCGCCCCGGCGTTGCCCGGGGCAGAAGGGGGCTGGGGGCAGCATTTTCGGCTTCTGTGCACTCCCGCCCGGGCCCCTGCCCGCACCGATATTGCCTAGACCGCCTCCCACCTCCCGCCCGCCTCCCGCCTCTGCCTTACCTGAGCCGTGCTCCAGATTTCACCGCTCCTCCCCGCTTGTCGTCATCACGCACGTCTAGGTCGCGGTCAGTGCTACGTCGCGGCCGGCGCTAGTTTTAGGGGACAACTTTGTTTTTAAATTTTAATTTTTTAATTTACGTTTTATTTTTATTTTATGTCGCTATGTCCATCTACACACCCTGAGGATTCCAACAATGTATTGGGTGTCTGGATTGGCGCTGTGGTTCCCAAGTTTACCTTGCCAAAAGGTTTCTGTTCTCTCTTTATACTAGTAGTATAGATACCACGCATACATTTACAACGAAATTCGTTGTAAATGCATGAATGGTAAAAGCATGTTTTTAAAAAAATGTTTGGATAAGGTAAGTATGGGTATAGGGGTATATGTTTTGGGGTACTGAGGTATATGTTTTGGGGTGTTTGGGTATTTTAAGGGCTCAGATATAGTTTTGGGTTATGGGGTACAGGGGTAGGTTTAGGGTTTAGGGATAGGTATGGGTTTTGGGTTACAGGGGTATTTTTAGGGTTCAGGGCTAGGTTTGGGTTTTGGGGTATAGGGGTATTTTTAGGGTTCAGGGGTAGGTTTGGGGTTTGGGGTACAGGGGTATTTTAAGGGTTCAGGGCTAGGTTTGGGTTTTGGGGTACAGGGGTATTTTTAGCGTTCAGGGCTAGGTTTTGGTTTTGGGGTACATGGGTATTTAAGGTTTCAGGGGTAGGTTTGGGTTTTGGGGTACAGGGTTATTTTAAGGGTTTAGGGCTAGGTTTGGGCTTTGGGGTACAGGGGTATTTTTAGGGTTCAGGGGTAGGTTTGGGTTTTGGGGTACAGGGGTATTTTAAGGGTTCAGGGGTAGGTTTGGGTTTTGAGGTACAGGGGTATTTTAGGGTTCAGAGGTAGGTTTGGGTTCTGGGGTACAGTGGTATTTTTAGGGTTCAGGGCTAGGTTTGGGTTTTGGGGTACCGGGGTATTTTTAGGGTTCAGGGGTAGGTATGGGTTTTGGGGTACAGGGGTATTTTCGGGGTTCAGGGGTAGTTTTGGGTTTTGGGGTATAGAGGTATTTTAAGGGTTCATGGCTAGGTTTGGGTTTTGGGGTACAGAGGTATTTTTAGGGTTCAGGGCTAGGTTTGGGTTTTGGGGTATAGGGGTATTTTTAGGGTTCAGGGGTAGGTTTGGGGTTTGGGGTACAGGGGAATTTTAAGGGTTCAGGGCTAGGTTTGGGTTTTGGGGTACAGGGGTATTTTTAGGGTTCACGGCTAGGTTTGGGTTTTGGGGTACCGGGGTATTTTTAGGGTTCAGGGGTAGATTTGGGTTTTTAGGTGCAGGGGTATTTATAGGGTTCAGAGCTAGGTTTGGGTTTTGGGGTACAGTGATATTTTTAGGGTTCAGGGCTAGGTTTGGGTTTTGGGGTACCAGGGTATTTTTAGGGTTCTGGGGTACAGGGGTAGGTTTGGGTTTTGGGGTACAGGGGTATTTTAAGGGTTCAGGGCTAGGTTTGGGTTTTGGGGTACAGGGGTATTTTTAGGGTTCAGGGTAGGTTTGGGTTATGGGGTACAGGGGTATTTTAGGGTTCAGGGGTAGGTTTGGGTTTTGGGGTACAGGGTTATTTTTAGGGTTCAGGGCTAGGTTTGGGTTTTGGGGTACAGGGGTATTTTTAGGGTTCAGGATTAGGTTTGGGTTTTGGGGTACAGTGGTATTTTTAGGGTTCAGGGCTAGGTTTGGGTTTTGGGGTACCAGGGTATTTTTAGGGTTCAGAGGTAGGTTTGGGTTTTGAGGTACAGGGGTATTTATAGGGTTCAGGGCTAGGTTTTGGGTTTGGGGTACAATGGTATTTTTAGGGTTTACGGATAGGTTTGTGTTTTGGGGTACAGGGTATATTTATAGGGTTAAGATGGGTTAGTGTTTAAGCGTGTTGGGGTATTTTAAAGAGTAAGTGTGGGTTAAGATTATGTGGTGCAGGAGTATTTAAAGGGAGCAGGGTGGGATTAGCACACGATAAAAGACATGGCATGAAGGGCGGAACTTACCACACGCCCCCAGCGTTTGCCACGCCCCCCAGCACACGCCCACAGCACAAAGCAGACACGCCCACAAGGGACTACTTTGCTGGCACGGTTCTTTTACCTTTTAAATGTATATGGTGGGCGTCTGCATAGCCTATGTCCTTCTGCTGCAACTGCCCTTTCCAACGCTGTATTGGGTGTTGTGATTGGTGCTGTACTTTTTGAGTTTACCCGCCTCAAAGGTTTAGGCTGTCTCTTTATATTATTAGTATGGATAAGCAGAAATGAATCATTATGACCCAATGCAAACTACATTAAAACCTCTCAGGGTAGTGCTGTATTAAAATTGCCTTAATTAATATGTGCAACGTGTGATTTGAAATCTCACCAGTATGGGTTGTCAACCATCATGAAATTACCATTTCCATCATCATTATATGTAGTCGAGTGTTACAAGACATGATATACAACGTCATAGATAGTTGACTGGTCAGTTGTAATGTACTTACTGTAACATCCTTTAGCTCAACTATATTATTTATTTCAGTCTATATTGAACCTGTATTCAATTACAACTAATGCTGTAAACCTGCATACACCTTTTTTTACAAAGTAAAACACCCTGTTTGCGAGATGATGAAATTCAGTAGTTAAAATGTTCAAAGTTTTTGGGCAAACAAAATATGGATTTAGTACTTTGGCCCCATTCAACTGACATGTTGCATTAGTTCACCTTCATACCAAAATGTACTTCTGAACATTAATATAACAGACAATCATGCGTGTCAACCTCTCTTCCAGTTGTGAAAGATTACATGCAGATATAAATAACACGTGATCTAGATGATTGCAGAGAAGAATGCTAATAGGATTTAGTGGAAACTGGTGTTAGATGTGACAGATTTCCTAATGCAGCTCACTCTGAAATTTTAACTGTCCACAATATCATTGAGCATGCAATTTGCCTAAACCTTAAACATTCTAAAATGCAGGTTTAAAACATGTATCTCTTTTTAATGGTAATATTAATACTTTTAATTAGCTCAAAGTTATCTCCAGTTGGATATGTCTTGCCTTCACAAGATGAATAAAATACTATACATTGCAAAGTAGGACACATGACATTACTTTGAAGGAATAGATTAGTGAATAGTTATAAGGTTAATACTTAAGCTAATCTGTTGGACAAAAGTTTTAAAATTATAGGTATATGGACTTTTTTTGTCTTTAGTTTCCACCTTCCTCTATAGGTGTAGGCACAACATATCTCGAACTACCATTGACTTACAGTTTGTCTTGTAATGTTTTGGTGAGAATATTTCATTAGTAAGAACTTTTGTTGCCCTATCTTTCAGATTTTAGCAGGTCTCTGGAAAAACTTCTTGGGGCATATTATCAAGGACAGGCGATACATTATCGCTGCTTTCATCGGCAGGAAACTGCCGATAAAGCGGCGATAATGGCCTTGATAATATGCTCTATGAATTCCAATCGAAGCCCATGTTAGATGTGTTCACATCTAACATGGGCTTCGATTGGAATTCATAGAGCATATTATCAAGGCCATTATTTCTGCTTTATCGGCTGTTTCCGGCCGATGAAAGCAGCGATAATTTTATCGCCTGTTCTTGATAATATGCCCCTTAATTTTTTGCCTCCAATTTAAAATGTCTTCACATTTACAGTATGTTTTAAAATGTTCAGTTTTATATTTTGCTTATTTATTTACACACACACATTATTAATGTGTAATAACATTTATTTTCTAAGCAGTCACTGGCCCCCTGACTGGATGTCATGGACCCACAGGTGTAGCCAGACTACAGCTTAAGAACCACTGGTCTAAAGGAATTAGATCAATGGAATCTGTTGGCGAGGGTCAGTGTGAAAGGAGCTACATTGTTATGGTTGAGCTTTTGATTGGTGAAGAGCCGATATTTAGAGGAATTTATTATGCATGTGGTAAAACTGCACATTTTAACTTGCTTCATAATTGGGAAGGGAGTTGTTATCTTGTTTTGGTATTCCCTCTGTGTTTGACCTGTCGGCCTAAGTGTGGTCTTCCCCCAGACTTTTTGCCTTTATCCTCCATTTTTTTCTGATTTTGTTTTTGCTGGCTTTAGGGCTCTACACACTTTATCACTGCTAACCAGTGCTGGAATGCATGTACTCACTCCTTAAAACATGGCAACATTGGCTTAGACCCAATTAGCATAGTTAATTAACTTGTAAGTCTCTGGTAAAATTGCTCTACATGTGCCCAGGGCCTGTAAATTAAGTGCTACTAGGTGGGCCGGCAGTACTTATTGTACCACAGTTAGGTAGCCATTCAAACATGTGTCAGGAAAGTCACCCCTACGATAGACACTGGCAGCCCAGAGGGCAGGGTGCAGTGTACTTAGAAAGATGGACATGTACTTTTTAAGTTATACATGTCCTGGTAGTGAAAAACTCTTACATTCGTTTTTCACCACTGCAAGGCCTCCCTCTCCCATAGCCTAACATTGGAGTTACCATATTACATAACCTTAGCGCTGTGGTGGTAAGGTGTGTGCCTGGCACACAGCAGCTGGAATCAGTGCCAGCGCTAGGGGGAGGGGAGGAGAGTTCCCTATCTTTGTAGATATAGTGCTTTCCTGCTCCCTGTCTGTCACACAATGCAGCGCAGAGGAGCATTTTTGGCTGCTGCACAGAGTTGTGTGACTTATTTGATAATCTGCCCCTAAGGCACACACTAGTGAGACAGGATTACACATGCTAAGACAGTTACACCCATAAAAGTACTAGAATGATGGTGATCATAGGATAGGAGCTACATGCTTGTCTTTGCCTGATGAACATGCTAAAGAACATTGGGGTTCATTTATGAGGAAGTCATGCAGTGTAGCAAGTCTCCTTGCTGTGCTGCACTGAGTGACAGGGACAGGGAAAGACCCCGCCACCACCAAAACCAACTTCCACGAAGGAATGAAGGCCATCGCCACATGGATGAAGAGCAGTTGCCTGAAACTGAACTCAGACAAGACGGAGGTCCTCATCCTCGGCTCCAAGCCCTCCGCCTGGGACGACCACGCACGAAACCTGGGGTTCATCCAAGACTCCTCTCTGTCAATGACCCAACAAATCAACACCGTCTCCTCCTCCTCCTTCAACACCCTCCGTATGATTCGCAAGATCTAAAGACGGATGTGAGAAGTTGGCCTGATTTAAGATGTTCACTAGTTCTAGTGATCACCTTGTATCAGTTCAAACAACCCTTATGATGATTGGTTGTAAGTCAACCTTATAGACCAGCTATCCTAGTGGTAGCGTGGACAAAGCAGTCTTAGGCTAAACTCTGTAAAGGCATGTGAAGCAAGCTGTTTTACCATATACACTCTCCTTGAATACCAAATGAAAGGACACCACACAGATATATATTGAAAATATATATATATTTATTTACTAAAAGTACCTCCTATACTCTTTATGAGCACAGAAGCAAATTCGTTAAAACAAAACAGTGTTTAAATATACAAAAGTTGCACAATATGGATAGGCCCTGGTGGCCGCTCAAACCATATACTAAAATAGTGGTATAAGAACCACTATTCTGAAAGGGAAAAGGCCTAGGGCCTGGAGAATCGCTGGGACTACAAGGAGCTAACGACAGTTAGTGACCAGGAGGCCCACGGAATGCGTGTGCAGTGCTGAAAGTTTCATGCTGGCGCCTATTGATTTCAATGGGTGCGTAAAAGTAACAAAGTTAAAAGAAAAAGGAACCTCCCGGATGACCTAGAACCTAGCAACTTGGAACATAGACACTAGAGGTGTAATTCTACACAGGAGCACTGGAGTGCCAGTGTTACCTCACCCACAGGAAGCGGGTGCCTATGTCTCAAAGTGTGTCGGGTTTCGTCGTGCTGTTCTATGGAGCCTGAAGATGAAGATGCTGCAGACGGGTCATTGAGGAGAGTTCCGGTGGATCCAAGGGTGGATCTGAAGAGGTGAAGACCTGAAAGCAGAGGGGACAATGTTCAAAGTCACCAGTCAGTGACCGGCGAGGAACCAGGAAGGAACCAGGCGTTGTTGGGTGCAAACAGGTGGAGAGGTGTAGCTTCTCTCTGCAACCACGTGGACACGAAGAGGTCGAGGATGTCCAGAAGTCGATCACGAGCTGTCCCACGCAGGCTCTAGCTGATGGCGGTGTCGGCAACTGCAAACTGGCCTTGGCTAATGCAAGCCACGCAGGAGTCGAAGAAAGCTTTTTACTCGGACCAGCAAGGTCAGAGGGGCTGCTCATTTTCACAGGAGCAAGGGCCAGTCTGGAGCAACCAGACCAGTGTCGTTGATTGTGGATTTAGTTGCCAAGATGGCCACTAGCCAATGGGCCAATACCCGGGATGACGCATCGAGTGGCAAAATACGCAGATCTGTTGGATGCTGGAGGTCTGATCTTTGGTACAGATGCTGCTCGGTGGTGGAGCTTCTCAAACCCCAAAGCACAGCATTGAGGATACCTCAGGTGCTGTGTGGTCAGCTTCTCGTGGATCTTCCAAGATGGCCGGTCCCGCGTCTCTCGGTGCCTCCACGGGTCTCTTCTTTTCAGGGACTGTGGATCGGTCTCTGAGATGTCTGGGAATACAGGTGTTGTTGGGCTCTGGGCTCGGGCTCTGGCAGGAGGCGGCGGCAAAGCAGTCATTGAGTTGCTGGATGGTGCCTGTATTCACAGGGTGGTCACTCCTTGGCCACAAGGGCGATTCTCTTCAGTCTTCTGTGCAGCAGAACATCGAAGTCCAGTTTATCTTCTTATTTCAAGTCGAGTTCAGGATGATCTGAAGTCTTAGGACACAGCTGCTACTCTTAAACCAAATCTAGGGCCGGATCACCTGCTAGGTCCCTCCTCTGGGTAGGACCAGGAAGGGGGGGTAGTTACACCCCCTTTCCTTTGTCCAGTTTCGCGCCAGGACTGGGGCTGGAAAGCCCCAGCTCCGGTTTGAACTGGCATATGCACAGGGACACCTTGTGTGCCCCAGGCATGTCTCATTCTATTCAGCCCTCCCTAACCCGCTACACAAAATCCTGTCTGGGGTGGTGCAAGCACCTCCCCTGACAGGAAACCCTTTGTCCAAGCCTCCCAAGCTGGAAGGACTCCCAGCAGCAGGAGGTCAGACTTGTGTCTGTGGTGGCAGCATCCATTTTGTGATGCTGAAGCTCGGGTTAACTTTAACCGGGGTTCTTAGTTACATACATGTCGTGTCCCTCTAAAAGGGTGGAATGCTACCCCCGTCGCCAAAACTGGTGAGGGGGCAGTATTCCAATTCGTATGACACCTTACTTGACATGTTTTGATAGGTATACAGACAAAATATCCAAATTAAAATATCGATATACAATAATATCGATGTTTTAATTTCGACAGTATAGAATATCGATGTCCAAAATATCGACAGACAGAATATCGTTTTTTTAAGGTATGTATGTTACTAATATCGAATTTTACTAATGTCGAAATTTTGTTTAGTGTTATGTATTTTATTGTGTTGTTTATATGTTTGTTAAACATGTTTTGTAATGTATGTTTGAAAATTTGTAAATTTGTTTACATTTTGCGTTTTAGTATCAGAGCGGGTTGTGGGTTTATAGGGGATTAGGGTGGGAAGTAATTTAATAATAATTAATTAATTAATATATGTATGTAAATCATTTTAATTAATAATTAATTGGTAATTAATTAATATTAATTAGTTAATTAATTAATATAATTGTGTACATATTTTTAATTATTAATTAATTGGTAATTAATTAATATTAATTAGTTAATTACATTAATTAGAGTAATTTTTTTATATATATAATTTTTTGTTATTGTTAATTAATTAATTGGGAAAAACAATATTAATTATTAAATTAAATTAATTACAGCTAATGTGCTAATATATTTACTTTATTGTTATTGTTAATTAATAATTAATTGGTAATTAAATAATATTAATTAATTTTGGGTAAAGGAGTATTTTTAGGGTTCAGGGTCAGTTTTGGGTTTTTGGGTAAAGGGGTATTTTTAGGGTTCAGGGTCAGTTTTGGATTTTTGGGTAAAGGGGTATTTTTAGGGTTCAGGGTCAGTTTTCAGTTCTTGGGTAAAGGGGTATTTTTAGGGTTCAGGGTCAGTTTTCAGTTTTTGGGTAAAGGGGTATTTTTAGGGTTCAGGGTCAGTTTTCAGTTTTTGGGTAAAGGGGTATTTTTAGGGTTCAGGGTCAGTTTTCAGTTCTTGGGTAAAGGGGTATTTTTAGGGTTCAGGGTCAGTTTTGAGTTTTTGGGTAAAGGGGTATTTTTAGAGTTCAGGGTCAGTTTTCAGTTTTTGGGTAAAGGGGTATTTTTTGGGTTCAGGGTCAGTTTTCAGTTCTTGGGTAAAGGGGTATTTTTTGGGTTCAGGGTCAGTTTTCAGTTTATGGGTAAAGGGGTATTTTTAGGGTTCAGGGTCAGTTTTGGGTTTTTGGGTAAAGGGGTATTTTTAGGGTTCAGGGTCAGTTTTGGGTTTTGGGGGGACAGGGATATTTTTAGGGTTCAGGGTCAGTTTTGGGTTTTTGGGGTACAGGCGTAGAGGGTAAAAATAAAATAAATTTAAATTAAATCAATTAAATGAAATTTAAAAAAAATAAAATTACATTAAATTATTAAGTTTTTAATTTATTTTAAATGTATATGTATTAGTTTTAATTTTTAAATTATGTTTTAATATTTTTATTTAATATTTGTAAAATTATATGTATTTTAAAATTATTTTTACATTATTATTAATACATTTAAAAAAACGATATTTTTAATTTCGATATTTTTGTACTACGATATTAATTTTTCGATATTTTTGTACTTACCTTTATGAAGATATGACTCCGATATTTTTGATTTCGTAATTTTTGTGTCTATATTTTTGTATGTAGATATTCTGTCTGTCGATATTATGTCAGACATTCGTTTTGATAATGCTATGCCAAAATTATCAATAACCGCGAGGATTATAATGCACTTAAGAGTATATGGTATAGCGTTATCATGGAAACAGCTAAAGGACTTGGTTCCGAAAGCTGCAGACAGGCTCAGCTCATGCTAGAGCACCATCTCACATAATTCCAAGCACTCTGCCTTCAGGATTGATAAGGCCTGCCATAGGAGTGACTTATAGGAGTATATGTGTCCATTTTGGGGTTAGATATAGGTATACTATATCTACAGCAAAGGGTGATTACACCACCTTGCCCCAGCTGATTGATCAGCCAGTTGTGTCAAATAGTAATGCCAGGCCAGGGGTGGCACAATACGTGCTGCAGCCCCTGGTAGGCCTTGGATGCACCTATGCCCTGGGTACCTAGGGTACACTGTACAGGGGCTCACAAGGTGATCCAGGTTCCAATTGGTATATACCTAGAGTACATGGAATCCATTTTAACAGAGAGAGCAGAGGGCCGGGGGTCCTGAATAGCATGGCCCCAGGTCAACTAAGTCGAAAACCAGCTAAACACCAGGCAAAAAGTTGGGGGTAACCATAGTCAGATATCCACCTTCCTACAATGGATCCCCACCAGAACCAGAAGGACGGTCACCCAGGCCCTCTTCACCAGCAGGCTGGACTACGGCAATGCCCTCTATGCAGGAACCATGGCCAAACTCCAGAAGAGACTCCAACGCATACAAAACGCCCCCGCAAGCTTCATCCTCGACATCCCCCGCCACAGCCACATCACCGCCCACCTGAAGGATCTGCACTGGCTCCCCGTCAACAAGAGTATCACCTTCAAGCTCCTCACTCACACTCACAAAGCACTCCACGATGCCGGACCAGCATATCTCAACAAGCGACTCACCTTCTACACCCCCAACCGCCAGCTCCGCTCCGCTGACCTCGCCCTCACCACGGCCCCATGCATCCACCGAACAACCACCGGTGGCAGATCCTTTTCCCACATCGCTGCCAAGACATGGAACACCCTCCCCATCCACCTGCGACAGACCCAGGACCTGCTGCCCTTCAGGAGACTCCTCAAGACTGTTTGATCAGTAGATGCTCCCGCCTCCAGCGCCTTGAGACCCTGACGGGTGAGTAGCACGCTCTACAAATGTTTGATTGATTGATTGATTGATTGATTGCGCCTTATTTAAGGCAATACGACACATTCCTGTCCATTCCCCTGCTCTGGTTTCATTTTGGCAGCCTAACGCCAACACAAGCACCCTCGCACTATAATGCAAGGGCACCTGTGCTCTCGGCAGGATTGGTTTTGATTAGGAAGGGGCACCTTCCGGCACAAAAACAATCCTGGAAGGTATAGTTCTCTTTCTATGAGTGCTGCTGAATGCTGAGGAAGAAGCAAGGAAAAATAGGGATATTTATCCTCATTATGCCTTCCCTGGGAAGGTGTAACTTTTGGTCACATTCCCAGGTGTACCAGTTCTGGGAAATTTGTGAATGCGTCAAAAACCATGGGAGGTTTCCCAGGGATGAGTAACCCAATGCAGTGATTTGCTCTGCGAGGCGTTACTCCAGATTTATAAAGCCACTAATGGCCACTCAAGCAGGTTTTGCGTGGCTTCAGAAATCTTACTTAAGGTGTGTGTCGCGCATGCACCAAAACCTCACAAAAAAAAAACCATTGGGGCGTATATATTCATTTACTGGCACATCCCTGCAAATTAGCAGGGATGCGCCAGTAATTGTGTGCGATACCTCCACCACCCATGATGCGCCGCATTTACAATGCGCGCACCATGGGGCAAAAACGGCACAAATACGTCACGCATCTGTGCCGTAAAGGTGTCGCATTGCTGGAGTTGCGTTGCATGCGCAACGCAGCTCCAGCAATGCTCAGGGGGCCCATTCTACTAATGCTGCATCAATCCGTACGCCTGCTTCAGGCAGGCGCAGGGTTTTGACGTAGCATTGGCCTAAAAGTAACTGAGTGAAATCTTGTAGGAGGCGTACCTGCGCAGGAACGCCCCCCCCCCCACGCCGGAACGCCTCCTTATGGAGAAGCGTGGCTCAGTGGTTAGAGGCGGCAGACCCGGAAGCTGAGATCGACCGTGGACCAGGGTTCGATTCCCCGCCTCGGCGGGTCTCGGGCTCAAAAAATTCCACGGACTCGACAATTCTCTCGCTCTGGTGCCTACTCAACTCACGGGGTCACACTCTGCGACTCTGGGCAATAGCTTGCTTAATCTCCACTATGGCCCCTCGCGGCGGGATGCCTGGCTTTCACCTTGTGGACACCCTGCCGTGGTTTCTCACAGGGGAATACCAGGACGGGTTTCCTAAGCAAGCGCCGGGACGCTTACGGGCAGCTGTGCGCTTTACAAGTCCAGCACATTTACATTTACATTTACATGGACAGGGCTTTACAACGTGACGCATCTGCCAGATGCATCACGTTGTAAATAGCCCGCACCTTGGCGCATTTTTTGCACCACCGCTGCGTCACAAAAGTGACGCAACGGTGGCACAAAAGAGGCACAAGGGGCTTGTAAATCTGCCCCATTGTTGGGCAGTTCTTGCGTAGGACGTAATAACGAGGATGTTAAAATAGTTAATCGCAGTAGAGCATGCTCCCCCACTTCAGAGTGTTGGGAAAGGAAGCGGGCCTATATTTATAGTTAGTGCCCTCAATGAAAGCGATGGAATTGGCATTCGGCAGGCTGAACTTTCTCTTGTGTCTCAGAATTACTATTGGAAACTAGTTACCAATACTTGGCCCGTCATTCCAGAGACGGTGATGGAAAGATATAAAGAGCTTTAAATATGCCCTGGAATGGAAACAGGCGAACAATAATATGGGCGAATTACAGAGGGCAGACGAGGGCAAAGACGCTAAGGTGTGTCACGGAAATAAAGCATTCAGGTGGCCATTATCTACAGCCAAATTCTGTGATTCCTCGCTTGGCCACCACCACGACGGACAATGAAAGAGGAGAATCATTACAGCTGCTATGAACATTTTTCATTCTAATGACTCCATTATTAGTGGTGTACTACTGCCACCCAATGCTTATATCTGGAAGCGCGACCAATGGAAAAAACGATTCTGTACGTTCTATCACAATTAATTGCAGAACAGTAGGGCGTATAATGCACCAGGCATGAAAGGTTATATTAGTACACGCCGGCAACGTGGCAAGAATAACGCTTCTGAAGGTTCATTTTCAAGTTTCCTAGTTTTTGTGGCTTCGTCAGCACTGTTACCAAGCACAAGAAGTAACTTAGTGGATGCGTTCAACATTTAAAGCATTTTAATAAATACGTATTTAAAGAATGTTTTTGGTAAAAATCACTCTATCTCCTAGATATTGACAGGTGATCACCATTGTCTTGCCCATCAGTGTTGCCTCCACCCATATGGTATTCACCTGCTGCCATACTACTTTGCTCTAAGGGCTGTTTATGCTGACAGCTCTCATATTCGAATGACGGTGATCAACCTTTACAACGAAACTTTTACAACAACCTACCATTACAACGCGGTCATTACAACGCAAACCATTACAACGCATTGCGCTGGGGGGGCGCTCTAGGATAGGGAATAAGTTTAATTTACTATCCAACACCTTCCCTAGTGTCCACGGGGACTGGTGTTGGAATAGTAAATTAAACTTTTCACTATCCAGCACCCCAAAGCGCTATGCGTTGTAATGGATTGCGATGTAAAAACCGCGTTGTAAAGGCAGGCGTTGTAATAGCCTGCGTTGTAACATCTTACATCCTCGAATGACCTCTTTTTGGAGGTGAGAGACAGCATCTTTTCTGGACATGTCCCTGATTTGTTTGCGTAAAAGAGCTTATCTTGCCAAGCTCAGGCAACAAGTACAGATCTCTCAACAAACTCCAAGAAGAAGACAACTAACCGAAGGTCCCGCATGATTTTGCAGCTCATGTACCGCAAGAGTCTGAGGAAACTCTCCAGTGGTAACCTTGCAAAAGTTGGTAACTACTAAGAACTGTAAGCCATTTTTCGCGAAGCCATTAGAGAAAGCATGCAGATGAAAACTACGCTCACTTAATTTCTGAAAACTGACGCCAAGACAAACATCAGGCTTTGGCAGGACTTAAACAAGGGTCTGGTAGGAAGTCACAGGGGCAGATTTACAATAACTGGCGCATCCCTGCATATCAGCAGGAATGCGCCAGTTATTGTACGCCGCATCTCCGCCACCCTGGATGCGCCGCATTTACAATGCGGCGCACCATGGGGCAAAAATGGCACAGATGCGTCACGCATCTGTGCCGTAAAAGCGGTGAGTTGCTGTAGTTGCGCCCCCCCCCCCTGCGATGGAATGCCTCTTTCTGGCGCAGGGCTTTACAACTGAGAGATGCGTCACTTTGTAAATACCCCGCAACATGATGCTTATTTTGCGCCACCACTACGTCACAAAAGTGATGCAACGGCGACGTAAAAGAGGCGCAGGGGGCTTCTAAATCTGCCCCATAAAGCTTACGTTTCTTTCATTAGATTTGAGATATTGAAAGTGCGGCTTTTAGCAGTGTCTGTGAGGAATTTGCTTTTATTCCTTATACACTATTAGGTTTAATTTCCTAAAGATCATTGTCACGATCACTGCTGAACTCCTCCCTTCCAGAGAGAAATGACCCCAGCGTGTCTGTCTTCCATTATTTAACAAAAAGCCACAACCATTCTATGTATGCCATTGGGAACCTGCCCCACCAGTTTCTGAGACTTTTTCTCAAAAATAAATGCTAGTAATTCTGGACCCACATTTACTATTTCAATGCAGAATCGATATGCCACCAGGCACGAATATACCCTTTAGTCAAATGTATGGTGTGACCGCCACTGAAATGTTATTTAAAAAAATAATTAAAGGGCAAGCTTCCAGATTGTTTCATCATTCCTTCACAATCACATAGGGATCGATTCACAGAACTAACTTAAGACAAAATCCTAAACTTACTACCATTTTGGTATTCACAGAAGTTAGGAGTCCTAACTTTAGGACTCCTAAATCCCTTCTGCGCATACAGATTTTTCTCAGTTTAGTAGTAGTAAAGCTAGGAGTCCTAACTTTACTACTACTAAATTGAGAAAAATCCTAATTTTAAGACTTTCGGTATTCACAGGAGGCATTTAGGAGTCTTAAAGTTAGGACTCCTAACTTCTGTGAATACCGAAATGAGTAAGTGCGTTCTGTGAATACGAAAATGGTAGTAAGTTTAGGATTTTGTATTAAGTTAGTTCTGTGAATCGGGCCCACAGGGTTTATCATTACTATTTGTACTGAAGTAAAACAGAGAGCTACGTCCATGCATTGAATTCCACGTTCTTAATAAAGTGGCTGTGAAGAACAGTTATCATTGCCACTCCTTTTCCTAAATAAAATTCAAACAGTCAAAGTTTCTCTATATTAGGCATACATGGGCCTTACCGATCAGTCGAAACTAAGAAAAAAAGATGAAAGAAAACCCGCTTTGAATACAATGGGGCCTATCTCAAAACTGGTACCGACCAACTACTGGTCGGTGGTCCCGACCTCCTGATTAGGATGTGACCGAACATTGTTCAGTCGCATTCCGACATTTCCCTGTGGAAGCAAGTGTTACGGTCATAAACTGGTCGTAGGACATGATCCCATAGGGAAATGGGAAGTGCTGTTAATCCCTGCACCCGTGGCAGGCACCTGGAGGTGCCTGCCACGGGGAAAAGGGATTAACAGCTTGGCCCCCAACCGGATGCCGCAAACACAAGGGGCTCCCAAAACATGCTTCCCAACAGGGTTTCCATGTAGGAAAGGCCGTCATGGATACCCTATAAGACACCATTCATCCTAAGACCGCCTGTTGGACTTGGCTCTTTTTGCACGGTCATCCCTGAACTTTTTGCCTTCCTCCTCTATTTTTTCTGACCTGTTGTTGGCTATTTTATGACTCTGGGCACTTTACCACTGCTGATCACTGCTAAAGTGCTTATGCTCTCCCTATTGTAAATTTATGTATGAATTGGTGATTCCATAATTGACTGATTTGGTTACTTGTCAGACCCTAGTACAGTGCACTGAGTGTGCCCAGGGCATGTACATCCAAATGCTGCTAGTGGGCTTGCAGCACTGGTTTTGCCACCCACAGAAGCAGCCTGTAAAATTGTGTCTACGGTCTGCCATTGCAGAGCCTGCGTGCAGTCCGGTGCTGTCATGCTAACTGGGCAAGTGCACCCACTTGCCAGCCCCTAAACCTTCCATTTTCTTCATATCAGTCACCCCTATAGTAGGCCCAAGGGCAGGGTGCATTGTAAGTATAAGGTGGGACATGCCCTGGTGTGTGTGGCATGTCCTAATAGTGAATTACAGCCATTTTCGTTTTTCACTATTGCAAGGCTAACTGTTCTCCATAGGCCAGAATGGGCAGTTAGTTTATTACATTATTATAATCCTGACTGACTCAGGGAACATAGTAGAAATTTGAGTTTAGTATGCCTGGACTCAGAATGATAAAATACATCTTTTAGTGAAGTTTGTTTTAACATTCTGTGTTTGGAAATACTACTTTTAGAAAGTAGGTATTTTCTTGTCTAACTATCTAAAGCCTGCCTCTGCTAGGTTGTGTATTCCTTCTCTGGAGTTTGTGAGTGACAGGGCTAGGGGATTCGAAGAAACAGGATGAGTCAGCCCAGTGGCGAATAGAGAGATCTGCATCTAGATGGGAGGGAGGAGTTGCATCTGAACCTTGAAAAGGGCTGTGCCTGCCTTCCATAATGCTGACTCCCCCCCTGTGGTGCATCTGATGTCTCTGCCCTGCACTGTGAAAGAAGAGAAGGAATCATGTCAACAAAGTGCTCCAGGGCTGTGCTTTCCCTCCAGAGTGCTGGCTCCACCTCCTGTGGGGCATCTGATGTTTCTGCCCTGCACTGTGTAAGGAAGGAAAGAGTCATGTCAACAGAGTGCTCCAGAACTAGTTTGGACTGGGCAAAGGCCCCTCTGCCCTCCGAGGACAAAGGATTTGGGGGTATAAATATTGGTACCCTGATCCCAAGAAATTAGATCACTTTTGGACAAACAAGAAGAAACCTCTGCTGAGGAGAGGAACCTGAAGAAACTGAGGAGAGACTATTCCTAAGCTGAAGTGCTGCTTAGGGGATTTGCCTGCAGTGGTTGCCTGACTGCCAAAGGGAAGAAAAGAACTTTGTGTGCTTTACTTTCAACTTGTGAAGGATCTCCAAGGGCTTATAAAAGAGCTTGCCTCCTGCTGAAGTCTCAGGGACAACAGACTTCACCCCCAGCTCCCCAGAGTTCTTTGGAAGTGCCTGCTGCTATTTTGGGCCTTCTGAGGGACTGCGTGTCGCAAGGAGCTGGAAGCGCGATTCAACAAAGAAGAAGCATGTCGCCGTCGCTGCTGCAGCCGTCGCACTTCTGAACAAAGGTGTCGCCACTGGAGTTGTCGCACTGCCCGCATTGAGAGAAGCATCTCGCAATGAAGAGGAAGCGTGTCGCCATCGCTGCTGCCTGCCATTGCACTTCTGAACAAGGGTGTTGCTGCTGGAGCTGTCGCATTGCACCGCATTGAGAGAATGGAAAGGGGCGACCAACTCGGTCCCCCCGAACGTATGGCCGAGTGCCTCGATCCCCCCGGGAAGCCATTTTTGGGCGGGAGGCGCGCCTCAGCTGGTATGCCCGAAGCGGCGTAGCTGGGGCGCGCTCGTTCCCGCCCTAGAGTGGGCTGGCCTAGACACCGACGCAGCCAGCCACGCCCTCGGGGCAGGCAGGGGCGGGTATACGCCCGCCCTGAAGACGGATAAAAAGGGACGCAAGACCAGAAGACATCCTCTTGTTCTTGTGCTCTGAAGCTGCACCTCCTCGCTGCACGTGAGCTCGGGACAGAACGAAGAGCCAATTTTGAGCGTTTTAATTCCTCTTTTTGTCTTCTAGATACTTCGTCTGAAAAGATGCCCAAGAAAGGCGTGAAGAGAATGTCGACTGACCAGTTGGTTCGGGCCCTCATGAAGGACATGTCCGAAATTAAGAAACGGTTGGCGGAGCGAGACGGTGAGGAGGGATCGGGGCGTCCACCGGCCGGAGGGAAGCCAAAGAGGCCGAGAAGGGGGCCGGTCGGGGGAGACGTCCCGGTTCCCTGTTCCCCGCTCGAGGCGCCAGCCCCGGTACCGGCCCCGGTACCGAAGGAGGGGAATCCGATCCCTGTAGTAGTCACCCCGACATCCACTGAAGATATGCCTCCCGAGTTGGCGGCACAGTTAGCGGCATGGTTGGGGGACAGTAGCGAGGGCGCCACGGCTGCCGAAGCGCAAGCACTCATTAAACAGTTGCGCGAGAAACGTGATACAGCCAAGGTGCCCGCTTCGGATGCGGTGATAGACAAGCCACGAGTGGCGGAGGCAGCGTCCGGTGCAGGTAAGCGGCCATTGCCGATCGCAAGGGATGAGTCAACACCCTCTCGTAGAGAGAAGTTGGGGCAACATGTTCCTTTGGCAATAAAGGAAAAGATTTGGGCGGGGGAATACGTAAACATTTTTTCCTTGCTCGTCGATCATTATGAGGTGGAAACTGTTAAGGGCCAAAAGGATCTGATGCACCCAAGTGTTTGGCGCGCAAAAATGGCCGCCTTTAAAGTGAATGAGAATATTGGCAACTGGGGTAATGCTTGGGGAATTTTTACGTCAATTTTGGGGGAACGTAGACCTGAATTGCTCCCTGAATTCCCAGTATATCAGTCACGAATTATGGGGTACTCGACATCGCACCAAGGTAACCAATGGTTCTGTTATGACAACCTTTTCAGGAAAGCGATGGAGCATAACAAAAGTTTAACCTGGGACTGTTTCGATTCTTTGACATGGAATAAAATGAAAGAGTCGGGGATGTTGAAAGTGCCGTTGGTGGGGTGTACTGTTGGTGAATCCTCCCGCCAAAATGGGGGGACGCCCTTTCGGTCGGGTACGGGTACAGACGATTACCCGAGACCCGCCGGCAATACAGGGAAGAGGGGTTTCTGTTTCAATTTCAACAGAAGTAAATGTACTAGGCCCCCGGGATCTTGTAAATTCAAACACGAATGTAGTGGTTGTGGGGCACCCCATCCTGAGTCCTCGTGCAGAGCCAAATCGGGTGAAAATGGGGGTAGAGGGGGCGCCAAACAGGTCTAATATAGTCCGAGGGGCGCCTTTACCAACCCCGATTGATACCCTGGCGATGATTCCTTGGCTCAGCGAATACCCAGATCGTGCTTCAGCGGGGGTGCTACGAAACGGTTTTTCATATGGTTTCCGCATCCCGGTGGGGAACTTTCAGGGTGTTGGGACGTGCAAAAACCAACTTTCCGTCTTGCAGCATACGACTGTAGTACAGGATAAGATCCGGAAAGAGGTTACCCGAGGTCGGGTTGCCGGCCCGTTTAGTGTTCCCCCGGTACAGAATTTTGTTTGTTCTCCTTTAGGGGTGGTCCCCAAGAAGGACCCAGGTGAGTTTCGATTGATTCACAATTTATCGGCGCCTCATGGCCTTTCTGTAAACGACGCAATTGATCCAGAGATATGTTCGGTGCGGTACGCATCATTCGATGCGGCCGTAGCCATTTTGAATCGCCTGGGGCCCGGGACGCTGATGGCGAAATCAGATATCGAGTCAGCGTTCCGTTTGCTCCCGGTATACCCGGAAGACCAACGTCTTTTGGGATTCATGTTTCAAGGTTCGTATTACATGGATAGGTGTATGCCGATGGGGTGCTCTATATCTTGTGCATATTTCGAGAAATTCAGTAGTTTTCTACAATGGGTTTACACGAAGAAAACGGGTTTTCGGAATGTGATGCATTACCTCGATGACTTTCTGTTCCTTGGGGCCGCTGGGGATGATGAATGTGCCCGGGCCTTGACTGAATTTTGTGTTTTAATGAATCAATTTGGCGTGCCATTGGCACCAGGTAAAACGGTGGGTCCCACGACTTGCCTCGAGTTTCTCGGGATCGAGTTGGATTCTAGTGAGGGTTGTTTTCGTTTACCGGCTGCCAAAGTGTCGAAATTCAGGGCAGCCCTGCAAATGTGTATTATTGCATCTAAAGTTACGCTGCATCAATTGCAGCAATTGGTGGGGAAGTTGAATTTTGCCCTAAGGGTGATCCCGATGGCCCGCCCCTTCTCCCGTTCAATTGCCCAGGCGATGGTTGGCCTAAGAGAAGGTCATCATCGCACGAGATTATCGGCCGAGGTCCGCCAAGACATGCGTATTTGGTTAGCATTTTTGGCGGATTTCAATGGTCGAGTCGTCTGGAACAAACCGGCCTTGTCCTCTGAAGAGCTTGGTCTATGGACAGATTCAGCGGGAAGCATGGGTTTCGGCGCCATCTTCGGCACAAAATGGTCGGCGCAAAGGTGGCCAACATGGTGGCATGAAGAGGGGCTGACGAGCAATATTGCTTTCCTTGAACTGTTTCCCATTTTGGTGGCCCTCAGAACCTGGCCCGATGGATTAAAAAATCACTCTGTCATATTTTGGTCTGACAATATGACCGTTGTAGAATGCATCAATAGTCAGGCAGCACGTTGCAAAATGATTTTAAGGCTGCTTAAAGAAATTGTCTTACTGTGTATGCAACTGAACGTGGTATTCAGAGCAAAACATGTCCCAGGGGTGATGAATCAGGCTGCTGATGCACTGTCTCGTTTTCAAATGCAGGCTTTCTTGGGTTTCCTTCCCTCAGCGGACCCAGAGCCAGCACCCTTTCCCGAAGCTCTCTGGTCTCTCGGTGCCCCGAACTTCGTTACCTCGTGGGAGAGAGTCTAGCACCAAGGACGAGGAAGGCATACGAAGGGGCGTTTCGGGCTTATTTAGCCTTTTTGGGGACTGAGAGAGGGGGGCTTTGGGGGCATGAGGATTGGGTAGTACATTTTCTGATGTCCTTGCGTAAGGCTGGGAAGTCGGTGGCTACAGCCCAGAGGCATCGTGCTGCCATTTCCTTTGTTGCCAGGGCGCATAATATCCAGGACCCGACAGCGTCTTTTGTGGTACAGAAAGCGCTGCGTGGGTGGCAACGCCTTGAGGGTCGCAAAGTAGATGAGAGGCGCCCGATAGGTCTGGATAGGTTGTCCCAGTTGCTGGCCACACTCCCCGCCACATGCTCGTCTCAGTTCGAGGCCTGTTTGTTCCGAGCTGCCTTTACGCTTGCATTTCACGGGGCAATGAGGATAAGTGAGCTGGTAGCAAGGAACAAGCGGGATGTGGTGGGGGGTTTGTGCCGGGAACACGTCCAGATCAGGGGTGAGACGATGACTGTATCCTTTGTCAAGTCAAAAACCGATCAAGGTGGGGTGGGTGACTGCATAGTCATTCGCAGGATTTCAGGGTCTCCCATGTGTCCGGTGAAGTGTTTAGAAGATTACCTAGCACAAAGGGTGGCATCATGGGGGGGGACATTGTTGAGACACGCGGACGCCACCCCACTGACGAAGTTTCAGTTTCAGCGGGTGCTCGCGATGTCAATTACCGCAGCGGGCTTGGACCCGGGTGAGTTTGGGACCCATTCCTTTCGGATAGGGGCTGCCACTGAAGCTACAGCCAGGGGTCTTAATGTGGAACAAGTAAAACGAGTGGGGCGTTGGTCCTCCAATTGTTATAAGAGGTATGTGCGGTTGCACATGTTGTGAAGCTGTAATAATGTACTCACGCTTCTTGTCTTTTGTTTGGTTTTCAGTTACGCAAGCCTTCGAGGCGGGGCGGACTATGCAGTCGACCCAACACCAGGCCAGCGGTCAGACATCACCGGCTGTGAGAAAGGAGGTGTGGGTCGTGGGCCACTCATACGTGAGGCGTGCCGCTGACGTATTCGAAGCAGGTGACATGATTCACGTAGCTGGGGAATACGGGTACAGAATGTCCTTCTACGGAAGGGGCGGTCTCTGTATTGACCAGTTTCAGGCATTTTTTGAGGGTTTGTTAGGGCGGACGAGGTCACCGCCGTCTATAGTCATAGTACATTTAGGGGGCAATGATTTGGTCACCACCGGTAGACGACTTCTCCTGGAGGCAATGCTTTCCACTGTAAGTTGGTTGGCGAGGAAAGTTCCGGGGTGCATAATTGCGTGGTCTCATATGATCCCACGAAAAGTGTGGCGGGGGGCTGTTTCGATCCCTGCTTTGAACCATTCTGTTAGAAAACTTAATAACAAAGTGAGTAGGTTGTTTCGTTCCAGGACATTGCATTCTATCTCGCACGGTTGTATTAATGATGACAGTATGTATCTAGGGGATGGTGTGCATTTGTCTCGGGTGGGAAATGAGTTACTCATAGGGGACTTCTTAGCATGGTTAAAAACGTTGGAACATGACCTTTAGCTAGGAGTTTTCTGGGGGGCCCGGATAGCCGGTCAACTATCCGGGCCTGTGGCGGTAAGGTCATGATCGGTGAGCACTAATTAGTAGATCCCTATGAGTGGGCGTCACCCAACACGGATGGGAGCGCTCGGGAGAGGTGGCCATTGGCCCCTCAATGGGGAGGCGGTCCCTTCTAAGGATGGGTCGCCGGAAGTAAAGGAAAGGCGGTCAAGGCCCCTTCCTTTGTAGGAGGGGTTACAGCCCCCTCCTGGGGAATTTCCCGGGGCCAGTGACATCTGCAACGGCAGATGCGGTAAGTAGTGTGGGGTTGGGATAAGGTCTACGGTACCTTCTAGATACCTCACACGAGTATTCGAACGACCTTTAACTGGCGTCGAGTCTTTAGGTGCCCCCGTCAAGTCAAGGGAAATTGGTAATAGTTGCACTTGAGGTACGCCTCCGTGCTGTCGCCCAGCCCAAGTGGGAGGGGTAAGTCTGGTTAGGGATCTTGACACCGGTTATGATCTTGCCGTTGGCCCTTAAACGTTAGGTTGTACAATTTCAATATGTCAAGAAATGTTTTGTAGGATGCTAGTTCGGCTAGGAGAACCTCTGTATTAGAGAATCTGTTAAGGTTAGCCAAACATCGTAATATGGTAATGAAATTGTACATAACATGAAACGTTTAATGTTTTAATTTTGTTTTAATAAATACGGCCGGGATGGTCACTCCATCCCACTTCCAAAAAACTTCAAGAACTGTTTCCGGTTTCCCTCCTTTTGGGGATTGATTGTGTTGAGAGGGGGTGGCGGGTATCTCGGCCATATGGAAAGGGGCGACCAACTCGGTCCCCCCGAACGTATGGCCGAGTGCCTCGATCCCCCCGGGAAGCCATTTTTGGGCGGGAGGCGCGCCTCAGCTGGTATGCCCGAAGCGGCGTAGCTGGGGCGCGCTCGTTCCCGCCCTAGAGTGGGCTGGCCTAGACACCGACGCAGCCAGCCACGCCCTCGGGGCAGGCAGGGGCGGGTATACGCCCGCCCTGAAGACGGATAAAAAGGGACGCAAGACCAGAAGACATCCTCTTGTTCTTGTGCTCTGAAGCTGCACCTCCTCGCTGCACGTGAGCTCGGGACAGAACGAAGAGCCAATTTTGACCCACCCACCAGCCCCTGAAGACAGCCAGTTGTGTATAATAAAGTTGATTAATTTTTGATTCGGTTTTCGTATACAGGTTGTAGTGCCATGTTGGTGAGTTAATAAAGAATGGTTGTTTTGAGTATGTTTGCCATTAAAGATATTCAGTTTAAGGTTGAATTTTTAATGCATGCTCTTTCGGTCATAGTGGCCAATGTATTCGTAGGTTAATTTGCACTGTCGTATTTATTTTGGTAGGCGGTAAGGTCATGATCGGTGAGCACTAATTAGTAGATCCCTATGAGTGGGCGTCACCCAACACGGATGGGAGCGCTCGGGAGAGGTGGCCATTGGCCCCTCAATGGGGAGGCGGTCCCTTCTAAGGATGGGTCGCCGGAAGTAAAGGAAAGGCGGTCAAGGCCCCTTCCTTTGTAGGAGGGGTTACAGCCCCCTCCTGGGGAATTTCCCGGGGCCAGTGACATCTGCGACGGCAGATGCGGTAAGTAGTGTGGGGTTGGGATAAGGTCTACGGTACCTTCTAGATACCTCACACGAGTATTCGAACGACCTTTAACTGGCGTCGAGTCTTTAGGTGCCCCCGTCAAGTCAAGGGAAATTGGTAATAGTTGCACTTGAGGTACGCCTCCGTGCTGTCGCCCAGCCCAAGTGGGAGGGGTAAGTCTGGTTAGGGATCTTGACACCGGTTATGATCTTGCCGTTGGCCCTTAAACGTTAGGTTGTACAATTTCAATATGTCAAGAAATGTTTTGTAGGATGCTAGTTCGGCTAGGAGAACCTCTGTATTAGAGAATCTGTTAAGGTTAGCCAAACATCGTAATATGGTAATGAAATTGTACATAACATGAAACGTTTAATGTTTTAATTTTGTTTTAATAAATACGGCCGGGATGGTCACTCCATCCCACTTCCAAAAAACTTCAAGAACTGTTTCCGGTTTCCCTCCTTTTGGGGATTGATTGTGTTGAGAGGGGGTGGCGGGTATCTCGGCCATAGGGTCTCGCAACGAGGAAGTAGCGTGTCGCCGTCGCTGTTTCTGGCACCGCACTTCTGAACAAGGGTGTCGCCTCTTGAACTGTCGCATTGCACCGCATCGAAGAAAGCGCCTCGCATCCCCCGAGAAGTGCGCCGCCCTCGGAGTTGCTGCCGTCACATTTCTGAACAAGGATGACGCCGCTGTAGTTGTCACATCGTTCGAAAGCTTCACGCAAATGTGGGAGAAGAGTGTAGCAGCTGCAGCTGTTGCCGTCGCATCGCTGAACAAGGGTGTTGCCGCTGCAGTCCACCCATCGAACCAAGAACTTCTCGCATCCCCAGAGAAGCGTGCCGCATTTGGAAGGTCTTCACATCATTATTTCTTTGCACCAGAACTTTGCCGCATTTCCATCGCTGCAACATTATTTGTTGTGGAAGAGCAACGCATCGTAAGGTACATTGACGCAAAGTGTCGCATCTTAAGAACTGAGCTGAACTGAACTAAAAATACCATTTTAAGTATAGTACTGTGGATTTTTGTCGTTTGTGGTCTTGTGTTAAGTCCATATAAAAGAATACTTATTTTAAATATAAAACTTGTGTGGTGTCCATTTGTAGTGTTGTCACTGGGTTACTGTATGTGGTCACAAATGCTTTACACACTGCCTCTGAGATAAACCTGTCTGCTCTGGCCAAGCTACACAGGTGGTGAGCAGGGGTTATTTTAGGAGTGTACCCCCTTAACATGACTAGAGGCAAGGGTCCCTATTTGTCACAAGTACCTACCTGTGCCAACTAGAGACCCCCAAATCTAACATCGCCCTTTGAGATTACAGGCCAGCCTCTGACTGGTCGACGTGCTCCTTGAGCCCGTCGGAAGCCAGCCAGAATGACTGGCTGGTTTCATTTCCAAACTGCAACATTGTAATGTGGCTGTCGGAAAGTAAACAGAGATGCGGCCAGACCATATCATAGTCGGCCCATAGTATGACCTGTATGAACCTATGTTAAAGAATTCTCCAGTCACTTTCCAATTCTTGGTAAATGAAATATCTCAACATTTTTATCTATATTGATATCATTTATAACTATTCAAGATATATGAAAAGATGTCAGAACATATTGATCACATACCCCTTGGCCCTCATTATGAGGGGGCCAATAATTTTTGATATGTGCTGTAAATTGCGTTACGCAAAACACACAAGATGATAGACGGAATGCTGCACAATGGCAAAACATTCACCCCCAGTCACAGATCTGGGTTTAATCCATCGTTATTTTGCTCACCAAGCCACCCCAGTTCAGACATGGCCATATGCAAATCAGTCTTGACCCTGTGCCTCATGGGTACAGTCCAGACCGAACTGCCAAGTCATGTCTTCCCTGGACCGGAATCAAGCATCCTAGGACCGGTTTCTGGTTATCAGCCGTCTTCAGCAAGGATAGCTTGACTCCAGTGGCTTAGTGAGCACGGGACCCACGTCTGGGCATACCCTTCACACATAGGGTGGTGAACAGCAAAACACACAAGATGATGGACGGAATGCGGCACAATGGCAAAACATTCACCCCCAGTCACAGATCTGGGTTTTATCCATCGTTATTTTGCTCACCAAGCCACCTCAGATCAGACATGGCCATATGCAAATCAGTCTTGACCCTGTGCTTCATGGGAACAGTCCAGACCGAACTGCCAAGTCATGACTTCCCTGGACCGGAATCAAGCATCCTAGGACCGGTTTCTGGCTATCAGCCGTCTCCAGCCAGGATAGCCTGACTTCAGTGGCTTAGTGAGCACGGGACCCACATCTGGGCATACCCTTCCCACATAGGGTGAACAGCAAAACACACAAGATGATGGACGGAATGCTGCACAATGGCAAAACATTCACACCCAGTCACAGATCTGGGTTTAATCCATCGTTATTTTGCTCACCAAGCCACCCCAGTTCAGACATGGCCATATGCAAATCAGTCTTGACCCTGTGCCTCATGGGAACATTCCAGATCGAACTGCCAATTCATGTCTTCCGTGGACTGGAATCAAGCATCCTAGGACCGGTTTCTTGCTATCAGCTGTCTTCAGCCAGGATAGCTTGACTCCAGTGGCTTAGTGAGCACATGACCCATGTCTGGGCATACCCTTCCCACATAGGGTGAACAGCAAAACACACAAGATGATGGACGGAATGCTGCCCAATGGCAAAACATTCACCCCCAGTCACAGATCTGGGTTAATCCATCGTTATTTTGCTCACCAAGCCACCTCAGTTCAGACATGGCCATATGCAAATCAGTCTTGACCCTGTGCCTCATGGGAACAGTCCAGACCGAACTGCCAAGTCATGTCTTCCCTGGACCGGAATCAAGCATCCTAGGACCGGTTTCTGGCTATCAGCCGTCTCCAGCCAGGATAGCTTGACTCCAGTGTCTTAGTGAGCACGGGACCCACGCTGGGCATACCCTTCCCACATTGGGTGAACAGCAAAACACACAAGATGATGGACGGAATGTTGCACAATGGCAAAACATTCACCCCCAGTCACAGATATGGGTTTAATCCATTGTTATTTTGCTCACCAAGCCACCCCAGTTCAGACATGGCCATATTCTGTCCATCAACTTTTGTTTTTGCATTTGTCACCCCGAGTAGGACGGGTATGCTCAGACGTGAGTCCCGTGCTCTCCATGCCACTGGAATCAAGCTATCCAGGCTGATGAGGGCCTTGGATGATTGATTCCGAGTCCAGGAAAGACATGGCTTGGCAGTTCGGGCTGGACTGTTCCCATGAGGCACAGTGTCAAGGCTGATTTGCATATGGCCATGTCTGAACTGGGGTGGTGTGGAGTGCAAAAAAACGATGGATTTAGGCCCATATCTCTGTACTGGGGTGAATGTATGCCATTGTAATGCATTCTGTCCATCAAATGTTGTTTTTGCATTTGTCACCCCGAGTGGGATGGGTATGCTCAAATGTGAGTCCCATGCTCTCCACACCACTGGAGTCAGCTATCCTGGCTGATGATGGCCGATAGCTAAAAACCGGTCCTAGGATGCTTGATTCCGGTCCAGGAAAGACATGGCTTGGCAATTCGGGCTGGACTGTTCCCATGAGGCACAGGTTCCAGGCTGATTTGCATATGGCCATGTCTGAACTGGGGTGGTGTGGAGTGCAAAAAAACGATGGATTTAGGCCCAGATCTCTGTACTGGGGTGAATGTATGACATTGTTCTGCATTCTGTCCATCAACCTTTGTTTTTGCATTTGTCACCCCGAGTGGGTTGGGTATGCTCAGACGTGAGTCCCATGCTCTCCACACCACTGGAGTCAAGCTATCCTGGCTGATGATGGCTGATAGCCAGAAACCGGTCCTAGGATGCTTGATTCCCGTCCAGGAAAGACATGGCTTGGCAATTCGTATTGGACTGTTCCCATGAGGCACAGGGTCAAAGCTGATTTGCATATGGCCATGTCTGAACTGGGGTGGTGTGGAGTGCAAAAAAACAATGGATTTAGGCCCAGATCTCTGTACTGGGGTGAATGTATGACATTGTTCTGCATTCTGTCCATCAACTTTTGTTTTTGCATTTGTCACCCCGAGTGGGATGGGTATGCTAATACGTGAGTCCCATGCTCTTCACACCACTGGAGTCAAGCTATCCTGGCTGATGAGGGCTGATAGCCAGAAACCGGTCCTAGGATGCTTGATTCCGGTCCAGGAAAGACATGGCTTGGCAGTTCGGGCTGGACTGTTCCCATGAGGCACAGGGTCAAGGCTGATTTGCATATGGCCATGTCTGAACTGGGGTGGTGTGGAGTGCAAAAAAACGATGGATTTAGGCCCAGATCTCTGTACTGGGGTGAATGTATGACATTGTTCTGCATTCTGTCCATCGACTGTTGTTTTTGCATTTGTCACCCCGAGTGGGATGGGTATGCTTAGACGTGAGTCCCATGCTCTCCACACCACTGGAGTCAAGCTATCCTGGCTGATGATGGCTGATAGCCAGAAACCGATCCTAGGATGTTTGATTCCGGTCCAGGAAAGACATAGCTTGGCAGTTCGAACTGGACTGTTCCCATGAGGCACAGGGTCATGGCTGATTTGCATATGGCCATGTCTGAACTGAGGTGGTGTGGAGTGCAAAAAAAACGATGGATTTAGGCCCATATCTCTGTACTGGGGTGAATGTATGACATTGTTCTGCATTCTGTCAATCAACTGTTGTTTTTCGTAAATTATGTTACTGCACATAACAGAATTATGAGTGTTATAGTTTTTATTGCACCCAGAAGTGGAGAAAAATGCCTGGTATTTACAGGACAAAATCAGACTGTTGTGCCCCAACTCATGGCCAAAACTTGTACTAGGGAACATTATCAAACTTGATAAAATCCAAACACTTCTGTACTGGATTTTATCAATGAAATTATAGTTTAATCTAAAACCGGGCCACTCATCATGTGAATATGGTTCCAGTGGCAAGTTAACCACAAACAGGTTAACACATCCACCATGAGTTGTGGGCATTTTTTTGTATTATTCAGGAAACACAATTGACCCACTGCTTAATTTGTAAAAACAAAAATGCATTCCAGTGCCCAAATCTCTGCTCAGAGGCCCACAGCTGGTGCTATTAAATGATGGGCCACTTTAATCTGCTACCAGACCCTCCCTGCCCCTTTATCTCAGTCTTATGGTCCCTGATTCCCCCACTTGTTTCTATAGTAACTGTTTATTGAAGTGATAATAGACATATACAGTCAGAAATGTATGTTAAAAAAACAACAATAGTAATTGCATACCATAGGACAGTACAGTTCTGGTCTCTAGGAGCATTTCAGGGTGATGTACACCCCACGTCTGCAGGAGTGCTCGTTTGGGCATTCCCAGGACCAGGGATAATCCGGTTGCTAGATGAGCAGAGTGTAGGGCTCCCAAGCATTGTGTCTGTACAGAGTTACTCCAATGTGTCCTAGTAACTAAGTGAAAGCAAAAACAACACAACAATTTCCCAACGGCGTGTGACTGTCAATGTCTGTAGTGTGGAAACAATCCATCATCATCTTGTAAGGGATTGCCTCATCTTTGTGTATTCCATCTACTGAGTGCGAGGGGGAGATAACCCATCACCAAGCCCTTAAAGGGAATCCAGGGAAAGTAGAGCTAAATATCCTATGGACTGGTGTGGGGGAGCAGCACAGCGAGGGATATGGCCATGTGAGTATGAGGTGCGTTGTCATCAGTCAGAAGAATGCCTCTGATGATGTTTGTGGGTCATGCTAATATGCATCAATCTGTTTGTGCCTGGTTTTAGAGTGGTACCTTGTCTGTCTTTGCCATTAAATTGACGAGTTACGTGCCCTACACGTCCCATGGAGTCGCCGCCCCTTGCCATGTGGAGAGTGTAGGAGAGTAGGGTCTGCTTCCTATGGTCACCCCCACTTTTTGCTGTGATTCTCTGGTTTTTCGACTTTAGTGTGGCTGTGGGCCTGCTAATCAGACCCACAATCCAGCTCTTCTCTCTTTAAATTGATACCATGCAATTTAGGTGCATACCAGATTGGTTACTGGGTCACTCTTGTGAGCCCCTCTATAGTGTACCATAGGTACCTAGGGCATAGGTGCACCATAGGCCTACAAGGGGCTGCAGCATGTATTGTGCCTCCCCTGGTTTGCCTTCCAAACTGACACCACAGGTCTGTTCATACAGCCTGGGTAAGGTGGTATAATCACCCCTTACTTATACATAGTATATTTATATCTACCTTTACATATAGACACATATACACCTATAAGCCACTCCTATGGTAGGCCTAGACAATCCTGGAGGCAGAGTGCTTGGTTTTATTTGAGAGGGTGCCCTAGCATGAGCTGAGCCCCTCTGCAGCTTTTGGAACCATCTTCTTATAGCTGTTCTATGATATAGCCTTACCATATACTCTTAAGTGCATTATAATCCTCGCGGTTAATGCTAACTTTGGTTTGGCTTTATCAAAACATGTTGTGTAAGGTGTCAAACACTTTGGAATACTACCCCTAGCTAATTCGGGGGTAGCATTCCACCCTTCTAGAGGGAAAGGCATGTAAGTTTCTGCTTTATCCGGTTAAAGTTAAACAGAGCCTCAGCATCACAAAATGGATGCTCTTGCCACAGACACGAGTCTGACCTCCTGTTGCTGGGGGAAACTCCAGCAAGGGTGGCCTAGACAATAGGTTTCCTGTCCAGGAAAGTGCCAGCACCTCCCCAGACAGGGGTTTTGTGTATTGGGGCAGAGAGGGCTGCATTCAGTGAATGCATCTAGACACTGCCTGGGGCACGCAAGGTGCTCCATGCATAGCCCAGTTCAAACCAGTTGCTGGGGCACTCCAGCCCGGCGTGAAACTGGACAAAGGGAAAGGGGTGTAACCAACCCTTCTCAGGTCCACCCACAGGAGGGACGTAGCCAGGTAATCCAGACCCCTTTCTGAGTATAAGTATAGGAGCTGTGTCAATGGGACTTTAGATTATCCTGGACGAATCTTTGTAAGACATATCTTGGACCATCCACATTCCATTCTGACTGGAAGATGGAAGACATCTCCCTTGTGGTCAAGGAGTGACCACCCTGTGCAAACAGGCACCAACAGCAACTTTGCTGGTGTGCAGTTTCAAGGCTCCTGTCGGAACCCGAAGACTCTGTGACTCAAGAACTAGACTTCCAGACTTCTCTGACCCTGACCCACATCCACAGCAAAGCTTAGACCCTTGGCGGGCACAAGAGATGTGGGACCTGACATCTTGGGCATCCTACATTTTGCTACCTGTACTCCTTTCCTGAAGCCTCAGTAAGTTGTGCATTGGGGTACAAGAATCACAGCCCCGACCATCATTTGTTCTGAAGCTCAGGCCCGTACACTCCGCGAGTCTCCAGTGGGCCTTGCCTCTACATTTGTGCTTGACGCGTCTTCCCGGTTCCTTGCCCATTGGTTAATGAGCCCCTGAAGACGCCATCTTGTATCTATTTTGTGATCCTGGTAGATTCAGGCTTGCTTCAGCTTCCCTAAAAAGGAGAAGCACCACAGACCTTGCTGGTCAGCAACAGAGCCAATCATGACACCCTGTGTGGGTTGCGGTTGCCAAGGTTTATTGAGTCCAATCCGGATACCGACACTGCAGTCATCCAGATCCATTGTGGGACAGCTCAAATCCGGCTCCTGGTGATCGTTGATGCCTCCTGGACCTCGTGGCTGAAGAGACAAACTCACCTTCTTCACCTTCAAGCACCCGACATCGCCTGGTTCCTTCCTGGTACCTTCCTGGTCACTGGCTAGTGACCCAGACTCTGTCCCCTCTGCTTTAAGGTTCTTCACATCTCCGATCTACCCTTGGATCCACCCGGACACTTTTCCTCTGGTCGCCTGCAGCACTTCTTTGCAGCTCTCCATAGAAAACGATGACAAAACCCAACACGAAAAGTTACATGTTACCTCACCCGGCTTCCCTGGGTGAGGTAACATGACTACTCCAGTGCTCCCGTGGGTCTTAACTCTCAAAGTGTCCTAGTTTAAAAGGGTTCCATTCTAGTCCATCCGGAAGTGTCCTTAAACTGTAACTTTGTAACTTTTACGAACTCCATAGAAAGTCAAGGGAAACCCGTGCCTGTGTTTAGACACTGCATGAGGGTCCCGTGGTTCTCCTACTTCCTAACCTTTGGTTGTTTAGTGTAGCCCCAGAGATTCTACAGGCATTAGGCCTGCTTTCTAACTCTCACATCGTACTTATACCGCTTTCTTAGCATATGGTTTGTGAGGCCCCTAGGGCATAACATATACTGTGCAACTTTTCGTATATTAACTGTGTGACTTGTATTGTATTTTTACCTCTGATCTAATAAAGAGTGCTGAGGGGTTGTGTTTAGATTAAATACATATATATATTTGATATATACCTTGTGTGGTGTCCTTTCATTTGGTATTCAAGGGATTACATATGGTAAAACAACTTGCTTAACTCGCCTACTGAAGTCTTAGCCTGAACACTGCTGGTTCATGCTACCACTATGATAGCTTTCTATAAGGTTGACTTTAGAACCACCATCAATAAGGGTCGATTAGACTGGTGGAAGGTGCCCACTAGAACTAGTGGACATCATATGCCAGGCTAACTTCTCACAGAGAGTGAGCTCCAAATGGTAGTCTAAGCATATGCCCACTTAAGAAGATCTCTCAACCAAAGGGACAATGGGGTTGCCACTGCAGTAGCTCCATATAGAACCTATTGAGGTTGTCTGTACATTGTAGGTCAAAAACTGTCCTTCATAAATCTGTCATACTGCTCTCGGAGGTCTTGGAAGGACAGAAAAATGTTAAGTTCATACAAGTTGCCCAACTCTTGTGTGGTGTGACGGTCTCCCACCTCATAGAGTGTCTAGACCACCCACAGGGGCAGAGCGAATGAGTACTGTCCTGAGTCACACTGTGGGGTCGCATACTCGCAGCAACACAGTTTTGCTGCTTTGGTGGGACATCATACCTTAAGGTCCTCCTTTTGGGGGTCCATAAGCCAGACTAGTGTGTCGCGACTGTACACAGCTCGGAGTACAAGTGACTGCACAGGATTAGTTGCCATTGACAGCCATTGCATGGGCCACCGTAGTTGCGCAGCTCCATAGTGCAGCTTGTAGTGAGTGGCTCCCAGCCTTCCTCTCTCCAGTGGGACATATAACTTGTATAAAGCCACTCTTTTACTCCCCTGACCCCATACTAAATCAGTAAGGATCGTATTCAGTTCCTGTAAAAACTGTTGGGGGAGGGAGATCAGAAGTGCTGACAAGTGATAGGGGCAGTATTAGCATTTTCACAACTGCAACTCTACCCATTAGGGAGAGCGGCAAAGAAATCCAGAATGTCAGAGAGCAGCATGCGCATGTCATCGCCATCACCAGGTTATCCTCTATCAGCTTGTGCTTGGAGTGGGGCAGACATTTAACCCAAGATAGCGGGAGGTGTCATGTTGCCAGAGCAGTCCCAAGTGGTATGGTCCCTCCCACCCTAACTCAGAGTTTGCACAGGGGGAAGAGGTAGGATTTAGCCTACTTTAATCTCAAACCAGAGACCTTACCAAAGTCGTCCTGTTCCTCAATCACCCGGAGCAAGTCTCTGTGCATGGTCCAGAGTTTTATTAGGGTGTAATCTGCTTAAAGCGGGATCGTCCCTCAGGAGTCACTACTCAGAATTCACCATTGTTAGCATAGTTGTCAGAATAGTCCCACCAGTGATTCTAGTGTCAGAGTGAATATAATCTGTGAGACTGGGCATCCCTGTCTAGCGCCTCAGCACACTCGAAACAGTGGGGAGATTTATTCACCTGTGCGCACCATGGTGACCAGTTCTGTATATAGTATATCACTCCACTTCAATAGCCCCAGGCCCATGTCCATTCTCTGCAACACTCCCCGAAGATAAGGCCAGCCCACGGAGTCAAAGGCTGTTTCAATGTTCAAGAAGAGTGCTACATATGGAGACGACTTGTGCGGATGCTCAGTCATCAGGTGGAACAGACCCCTCAGATTGAGGAATGTGTTTCTTCTGGGGACAAAAACCATTCTGGTCATGGTGGACCAATGTAGTGACATACTGCAACAGTCAATTCGCTACTGCCTTCTCAAGGATCTTACAGTCCATATTGAGGAGGGACAGCGGTCGGTATGAGCGTACCTCCAGTGGGTTCCTATCCGACTTGAGGAGAACCACTGTAAGTGCCTCTCTCATTGGCTCAGGGAGGGTGTCTTTGCCTTAGGTGGACTGAAGCAGCTGGATTAGCTTTGGGGTGAGTGTTTCTCCATAGGTCAAATAGAATTCCACAGGGAGCCCATCGTCCCCAGGGTTTCATTATGTGCCATTTGCTCTATCGACCGGAAAACCACAGCCATTGTCAGTGGCTCATCCAGGGTACAGCATTGGAGGAAGTTTAGTTGTGGGATCGGTAAGCTATCAATTGAAGCTGACAAGGTGAACTCAAACTCGTCAGCCTCCCGATAAAGAGAACCATAGTAATCAAGAAATGCAGCATTAATGTCCACGGTACATTGAGCATGTCTCCCGTCTGAGCACTAACTGTGTTCAGTTGTGGTCTATCGGCCTGTAGGAGCAACAACCAAGCCATTATATGCCCTGCTTTGTCACCCTCTGCATGTTGTTTGGCTACATATTTGCATAGTCCAGCTTTCCAAATCTGTCTACTCGTGCTCTACAGTCTGTCCTGAGAGTGGCGTACCCGCACATGCAATCTGTGCTTTCTCCCACCCAATCTCTCCCTCATGTAAGGCACCTTCTTCATCTATATGCCAGTTTCACTCCAAATTCAGTCTTGATAGAGAGACCCCATGTCACCACCTCAAAAGCATCCCACTCCATCCCTCTGCCAATTGCCGTGCCATTGTTCAACTCAAAGTACTGGAGAATATGTGTGCTCCCGGTTTCACTGAGCATATCATCCAGGAGTGCTTGGGTATGTAGCCTCCATGTGGGGATCGAGTTCACCGCACATCCCAGTGTTTTGTTGCCTTGACGCGATTGTGATCGGACAGTGTGCAACCCAGGTATTCGGCGGATCTAACAAAGGGTGTCATGTTTGGGTTACAGAGGAGAACGTCAATTCTTGTGTGGAGCTGGTGGATCTGGGAAAAGTATGAGTATTTCCTTGTGAATGGATGCATGGAGCACCATATGTCCTCAAGCTGACAGTGAGTTAACCAGTCTGCAAAGGAGTGTGCAGTCTGGGCCATTTGGGTGCCATGTAGTGGGGAGTTAGACCTATCAATGTCAGTGTCATGTACACAGTTGAAGTCCCCATCCCATACCCTCATGCATTATGGTCACGTATCATCGCAGGGGTTAGAGTGTCTAGAAATTGGGATTGACCAGCATTAGGTGCGTAGATCGCATCAAAGGGTAATAGGTGCACCATCTAAACTTCCCTCTACCACCATATGCCATCCCTCAGGAACCAGCTTTCAGCGTGTTATCACTAGTGGCACGGTAGGCACCATTCATTTCAGCACTCCTCTAGCATATTCTGTGAAGAGGAATCCACAATCTGGCCCCTCCATCAGTGGTGAAGTCTGAGCAGTTATATGGCTGTCATGTATGTTTCTTGGAGGTAGGCTATGTGGATTTTCCTTGTCCTCAGGTAAGAGTAAACCTGATGGCAACGCCTGGGCATCGCCATCCCCTGCACATTCAAGGACAGAAAGTTATATGAGGCTGGAAAATCAGCTGGGTGAGTAGTCATGGTTGGTATTTCTTTAGTCCAACTCCTCTATGCCCGCTAAATCTCTCTGGGTCATGTGTGCTCCTGTGTCCCCCCTTCATTGGTGACACACCAATCGTCCACACAAGAGAAAACAAGATAAAACATGAACATAGCCCCAACTCCCCTTCCCAGGTCAGAGCAAGAACAAGCCCGGGACCACTCATAAACCATAGAACTTAGCAAAGATAACAAAGTCCTCTAGGTTCGGAGGAATAGGATGTCCCTTTGTGGTGAGATTGTAAGGATTTGGCATGCCCGCCGTACAGAAGCCCTGATGCCCACTCCCACATACAAATATGGCATTCCAATGTACAGATCAATAGTATAGTGCTCCAATTCAAATCTCTTGGTCGTTAGTCATTGAAATGAGGGCAGGGAAATGTTCAAAATTCAGGAAGGATATCGATTATGGCATAGGCCTGTCCCCCAATCAAAGGAACCCACAGACCAATCAGGTGAGCCTATGGTCTGGTTGTGGTGAGGTTCTAGTTCAGCGATTGCCAGCGCCCTCTCCCTCATAGCCTGTTCTTCCGATGGTCTGCTCGTGAGGGAGCCATGTCGCTGTCAAAGGGGTTGTTGTTGCCGCCGGCCACCAGTTCTCATCATGCAGCAAGGTGGCGGCGTGACCCCTGTGGACTCCAGCCACTCCCATGCCACAGCCTGAGATACGAAAAAGTGAGTGTGTCTAGAGCCCATGATGCACAGCTTTGTGTGGATAATTAGTGAGTATTGCAGGCCCATTTGTAACAGCTGTCACTTAACTGGCATGACGGATCCTCGCTGGTACTGCACGTCTGCCGTGTAGTCTGGATAAATGTTCACTGGGCTATTGTCCACCTGCCAGGGGCCCTTCACATGCTCCACTTGCAGGATATGCCCATAGTCTTGGTACTTGAAGAACCGTGCCACCACTGCTCTAAGTAAGGCTCCAGGGGGAGGTGATCTACTGGGTACCCCGGGGGGGCAAACTACACCACCAAGAAGGTAGATAATTTCCTGCTGAGCACAGTGTTGAGAAACCTGTCCTCCCAAAAAATGTCATGCTGGTGCCCTCCACTCCCTCCAGGAGCCCCATTATGCAGACGTTGTTGCAGTGTGATCGACCCTCTGCATCATTCCCTCTACTGCGCAACGGTGTCACTTCTGCTTGGAAAGCTTTCAGTTGGGAACGCCTGTTCACTATCGAGAGGCAAAGTCCAGCTAGTGCATATTCATTTAATTCCATACTATCTCTTATTTGACCTGGTCAGCTCTGAGGCGACTAATCTCACCTGTCAAGGCATCCAGTTTCGGGTCCAACGTGGCCGTAAACATCCTTAATGGATGTTAGAAGTTCATCAAACCATACTGTGGAGGAGGACATGCCATGAGGAGTGATGGTGGCTGCGTTTCCTGGTGTGGTGGTAGCAGGTGGGAGGTGGGACGCAACACCCTCGCTCTCCGGGCCCTTTCCAGCAGTGGTGCTTAACCATGGCTAAAGGCCCACCCATGGAAGTAGGAGCTGTTTTTCACTGTGGTGCTGCAGTCTAATGCAGAGAAGTATGCCAGGGTCTCACCCAGAGTGTGTAGCCATCAAGGGGTATCTGGGATTGCCGCACGGTAGTGCAGCCAGCAATGTTCACATGACCCCAGGGGAATGAGGCTCTCCTGTGGCAGCACCGGTCAACAAGAATGTGAGGCCTCCCCCGTCTCATTGCCCATTGGAAGCACCAGAGCTATGGGTCGGACATACCATGGCATGTGAGCGCCACACCAACGGTTGAAGCTCCCTCATCCATAGGGGAGGGAGAGATGCAGGCGAGCACGTAGAGTCCAAGTGCAGCGTGGGCCTGGTGACCTGGTGACCTGGGACCTTCCGCGTGGAATAGTTGGAAGAGGCCGCATAGGTTCCCTTTTGTTATGTGCTATTAATCCCAGTGCGGGTGTCTGTCACTGGAGCATCACCCCCAGTGCTTGGAGCAACTTCTTTATGTGTCCTATTGGGGGCGACAGGCACCACCTTATCGCCGTCTGAGAATTTTTCCTACCCCGCGCCCTCGCAGGATCATTCAAGGTACTGGCTGCAGCCTGCTGCAAGACATTGCTACGCCCCTAGGATGCCTCGCATTCACTGCTGTTTCCTGTCTGCAGCTTGACCCAATTGCCATTGAGACCCTGAGGGTCAGGGTGGCCCTCATGTTACGCAGGATAGAGTCGCTGATCTGCAGGGTGGAGTCAGGTGGGCGACCACCACAAAGTTGTTTACAGCGCATCCATCCCGGCCGCCATCTTGGCCATACCCCTCTCTGATTTCTATTTTAGTATGTACTTTCCATCAAGTCTCTTTCACCTTCTTTCCTACTGGGGTTGTTTCCCTTTCTTGCTCTCGATCAATATCTGATGAGGAAAAATTAGAGCCAGTCCCCAAAAATGAGTGCCAGTGACCCCCACCATCAACCACTGGGCCAAATTAAGCACTGTATGTACCCTAAAAGGGTAAAGGCAATCTCTTAGATTCTTATTCTAACATACATATTATATGATACTGTATTTTACTTCATTAAAGAGTTTTATGGAATATTGAACTCAACAATCAGGTTCCTCCAAAAAGAAGCTAAGTTTGGTTAGTAGAACAGGATCATTTTGAAATTGTTTTGTACTTTTTATTGGTTAAATTCAAAAGGAGTAATACAAACAGGAATCAATCAATGAACTGCACAGTAATATTGTATTGTAGGTCATCATGGTCATAGTGGCTATGCAGTATGAGATGCATAGTAAGTATCAATATCCGGGAAGTTATAACAAGAAAAGACTACTTACAAACAATGTAAATTGTGTCAAGCTCACAAAATGTCAACACCTGTTCCACCACTGAGGGGGTGGATTCAGGCATTGGCAATGATATTACCAAACACTGTACCGGTGTCACCTTTCCATTACGGTGGCAGGGGTAGCAGGGTTTATCGTGTGTTCTTAAGTAAATGTGACTTCAGTTGCTGCCATATATTCGTGGTGCAAGGCGGTCTCCGTATAGTTCAAGTTGAGCACCGCAGAAAATGAGGGATTCCAGCCATGCTTTGAAATTGGGAGCTTTGCCACTACCCCAAAGACATGTCACCAATCTATTTGCTCATAACAAAGATAGAGCAATTCATTGTTCATGCAGCATGAAGAGGCCTTCCACCCAGCTCAGCATGACGTACTTGTGGTCCAGTGGGATCGTATAGCTTACCATTTTTTGCCTAGATGACCTTGAGCCATCAGATCTGCACCGGGTAGCATGCCAATGGCAGGTGTACAACATCTGTGTCTGAAGTTCTGCACCTGCTATAGTTAGAATGCACCTAGAAGCCATACCTGTAAAGTCTAGCCAATCAGCAATATGCCATGAGTAGAAACTTAAAATGAATGATTAAACTCTACTGCTTGGTGGCAGTATGACAGTCTGCCTGTAGCAGAAGCACCACACCTCAGGGTATATTTATAAGGGGATAGTGCCCCAGATCATCACTTTTAGTGACTTTCTGGTTCGCTATGCCCTTCTCCATATTTACAAAGTGACATTAACCCACTGTTTGTGGCTTAACACCACCTTGTAAATACAGCACCTTTACACCCATCACTTAGCGTAAAAGGGGCATGCAATGGGTGTTGCTGTGGGTGTTCCACCGCAACAGCCACTGCTTTTTGAGGCTGCCCCAGATTTACAAGGATGTGTAAATGTAAGGGATTGCCAAAAACTAATACCTTGAAAAAGCAGGCGTTAGAATGGTGAAACATGTAGAAATACTTTTATTTCTCCTCGTTTTTGCTTTTCCTATGTGTGCTGCATTCTGCAGCACAAATTGAAAGAGCAAAACGCCATTAATGATTGCATATGTGCAGGAAGATGTCCCTTCCTGCACATCAACAATCATTAAATAATGACGATTTGATGATTCTATGTGTGCTGCAGAATGCATCACACATAGGGGCCGATTCCGATCTCGGTTGGAAAGCACTCCGACCGAGCCAGATCCGGGGTGTTGTCCGACCAAACCGGACTCCAGCAGTCGAACCGAACGAGTACGATGCGGCCGTATGCGGTCGGACTCGGTTCGCTCGGGCTCTCCAGGAAGTCAATGGGAGCCGATCGTCCGACGCATACATGGGCTCCCATTGACTGAATGGGTACGTTGTGGACAAGTGCTCCCCTACCGTGGGTACTCGTTGGTGCCATCCGCACTGTACATGCCTGTGTTGGGGAGACCCATGGGTCTCCCCTGTGTCCGAGTCGTAAGGCTGCAGGTAACAGGGTGTCTGATGCTGACCCCCAAAGCCTATCTCCGAGAGCTATTGCGAGCCGGAAGCTCCAACTCGATCCCGCTGTCAGAATCGAGTATCGTCCCGGCTGGGTCGTAATTCGCCTCCATTGCGCGCCACGGTTAACTTACGGCCGAGACGTACGGAGCGGTTCGGACCCGGAAACGATTCGGACAGAGATTTTGCGCTTGTTCGCATTGTACTTCAACGTTCGGACCCGTGTACGAACCGGATGGAAATTCAGCCTCCAAATCCTATCCCCTAATGCTGAACCCGATTCGGTTCCCTTCCGACCGACATCGGAATCGGCCCCTTAGAAGTAAATTGCCATTATGGATTGTGTATGTGCAGGAAGGGACACCTTCCTTCACATAAACAATCATTCACTGCAATGCAGGCACCCTTGCACTATGCTGCAAGGGTGCCTGTGATGGCGCTAGGCAGCTAATTTTAGCTCCAGCACTAGGGAAAACAGAGGTGAGCGCTGAATTGTTGAAAATAATGCATATCCCTGCGTTTTGTAAATGTCAGAGCGTGGCGCTGCCAAATTTGGTGCAGTGCCGCACTCCAATGTTTTGTTGTAAATATGCCCCCTTGTCTGTAACTTCCTCCCCCAGATCAGTCTCCCATCTGAGCCTGGTCGAATTGTCCATGTCCGAGCTCCTCGAAAATTGAGCAGTAATTCTAGGTATTCAGTTGCTTCTTGAAGGCATTTTCCAAGAATGTATCTAAGGTCTGGAATATCTCCGGCTCTAGTAGGAAGGCCGGAATCTCAGACTTACATACACAGCAGAAATAGTAGTAAAAAAAATATATCAAGAGGGGAGCAGGTGTCCCCCCCCCCCCCCCCACCAATACCTTCTAATGCAATAGATGCTATTTTGAGGCCAAGAGAGCTTAGCTGAGATATTGCCTTGGGTAAACAGACATAATATCGAATCCAAAATATAGACTGGACATAATATCGAGGAAAAAATATAGACTAGACCATGGGTACTCACAAACATTCTGTAGGGGGGCAAAATTATAGTGAGGTTTGTGGCCAAAGGCCGCACCGGTGGGGGCGGGGTCAGTGGGGGGCGGGGGCGGGGTTTGAGTTTTAAAAAAAAACGTTTCGAAACATTACACAGTGCGAGAATGCTGTATTTCAAAAGCAGATGTAACTACAAAGAGCATATTTTGATAATACTTTTTTATTAGCAGACAATAGCAATATTAAGAGGTATTGCATAGCTTCCTATACATTTTAATCCCAATTCCATCAGTCTCTCTCTCTCCCCCAGTCCATCTCGCTCTCTGACAGTCAATCTGTCTGTCAGTCTCTCTCTCTGTCAGTCTCTCCCTCTCTCTCTGTCAGCCAGTCAGTCTCTCTCTCTGTCAGTCAGTCAGTCTCTCTCTCTGTCAGTCAGTCTCCCTCTCTCTCTGTCAGTATCTCCCTCTCTCTCTGTCAGTCTCTCCCTCTCTCTCTGTCAGTCTCTCCCTCTATCTCTGTCAGCCAGTCAGTCTCTCTCTCTGTCAGTCTCTCTCATGTAAACAAAAAATCTTTGCTTAGCATAGTTTGCCACCCTACTGGTATTTTGCGGTTTGTCATTGTATCCTGATATATCATATACAACCAGTGACCTTATACCTGCGACAAGTCCGGACTATTGGCTTTGCCAATGGTTGTTAGTTGCATAAGATAAATAAGCAACAACTATGGCTCTGTTGTATATATATTATAAAATTGAAAATGCTTCAGTTCTGAAACGATGAGACTTTGAAGGAACTAAAACAAGTCTATTTGCATTGCATCAAAGTCTTTGAGCAATGAAGCTGGTGTTGAGATGAGATATTGTTGGTTCACCCTGAGGGCGAAAATGGAGACCAATGGTTGTTAGTAGCATAAGATAAATAATCAACAACTATGGCTTTGTTGTATATCATATCTAACATTGAAAATGCTTCAGTTCTGAAATTATGAAACTGTTACTAAAGAACTAAATCGGGCCTATTTGGAATTGCATCAAAGGCTTTGTGCTGCTGTTGAGTTGATATTTATCTAAGGGCGAAAATGGAGACCCCAGTAGTTGTTAGTTGCATAACATAAATAAGCAAACACTATGGCTTTGTTGTATATAATAATGAGAATGCTTCAGGTCTGAAATGATGAGACTGAAAGAATGAAAGCAGTGGATTTGAAATGAAGGCTTTTTGAGCAGTAGTGCTGCTGCCGAGTTGATACATATTTTTTTCAACCTGAAGGCAAAAATGGAGGCCCAATAGTCTCAGCAGCCCTGCCTGCTAACCTGGGGAGAACAAACGTGCATAAAAAAAGTACATTTCAGCCGATGATTAACTCACAATATGTCACAGAATACGGGAACAGCGCCATCTACTGCCATAGGCACTTAAATTAATATGCTTATGCAAAACCACTCGTAATAATTGAAAAGAAAAACATACATAAATAACTCTTCTGCCCAAGATTTTAAGCGCCCTGGAAACCCCCAAACGATATCTTTAACTTTTGTGTGGTGCATAAACAAGATCTAGCAAAAGAAAACCACAAAGTATGGGGGCCAAGCAATAACAATTCTAGTATTGGCACACACTTACTCTTTTCAAAGGCGAGGAGCCGCGGCAAATGGTGTCAGGTTGCAGTGAATCTCGGCTCGGTTTCAGCTGGGCACACACTGCTTCCATTGGTGTGAGTCCGAAGTAGGTCCTGCAGCAAGCCTATGACGTCACGAGCGCAGGTGAGGGGGTGCTGCAGGTGAGCATGGAGACACTAATTGTGCATGCCCTATGATCTTTCTCTGCAAATGCGGCCCCCAAGGAGACACCACAACAGCAGTTATGGCGCTGAGTCTGTGACTGCTGTGGGGGCCGCAAGGAAAGGTCTGGCGGGCCGCAAATGGCCCGCGGGCCTACCACCGGACTAATTAATAAATAATTAATTTATAGTAAAATAGTTTCAGTAGCGGGTAGTGGGTTTATAGGGGAACAGGGTGGGAAGTAATTTAAATATAATTAATTATTTATGTAAATTAATATTAATTGTAAAATAATTAATAATAGTTAATTAAATAAAAATAATTGGTAATTATTAATAATTGATTAATTAATAAATAAATAATTTATAGTAAATTAGTTTCAGTAGAGGGTTGTGGGTTTATAGGGGAAAAGGGTGGGAAGTAAAGCAATAATAATTAATTAATTAAGTTAATTAATTAAAGTGTTTAATTAATTAATAATTGTCCATGAAATTAAAATTAATTGGTAAATAAAAGTTATTGGTATAGGAAATTAAATTTACTTGGTACTAATATTTCTATAAATTATAAATAATTATGAAGTGTTGCCTTTTTATACTGTTGCACTCACTGGAGTGGGAATAGTAATTTTTACCCCTACGCTATCCAACGCATTCCCTACTGTAGCACCCACTGGAGTGGGAATAGTAATTTTAACCCCTACGCTATCCAACGCTTTCCCTACAGTTGCACCCACTGGAGTGGGAATAGTAATTGTAACCCCTACGCTATCCAGCGCTTTCCCTACTGTTGCACCCACTGGAGTGGGAATAGTAATTTTAACCCCTACGCTATCCAACGCTTTCCCTACTGTTGCACCCACTGGAGTGGGAATAGTAATTTTAACCACTACGCTATCCAACGCTTTCCCTACTGTAGCACCCACTGGAGTGGGAATAGTAATTGTAACCCCTACGCTATCCAGCGCTTTCCCTCCTGTTGCACCCACTGGAGTGGGAATAGTAATTTTAACCCCTACTCTATCCAATGCTTTCCCTACTGTTGCACCCACTAGAGTGGGAATAGTAATTCTAACCCCTACGCTATCCAACGCTTTCCCTACTGTAGCACCCACTGGAGTGGGAATAGTCATTTTAACCCCTACGCTATCCAACGCTTTCCCTACTGTTGCACCCACTGGAGTGGGAATAGTAAATTTTACCCCTACGCTATCCAATGCTTTCCCTACTGTAGCACCCACTGGAGTGGGAATAGTAATTTTTACCCCTACGCTATCCAGCGCTTTCCCTACTGTTGCACCCACTGGAGTGGGAATAGTAAATTTTACCCCTACGCTATCCAATGCTTTCCCTACTGTAGCACCCACTGGAGTGGGAATAGTAATTTTTACCCCTACGCTATCCAGCGCTTTCCCTACTGTTGCACCCACTGGAGTGGGAATAGTACATTTTACCCCTACGCTATCCAACGCTTTCCCTACTGTTGCACCCACTGGAGTGGGAATAGTACATTTTACCACTACGCTATCCAACGCTTTAGCTGTTGTAGAACTCACTACAGTTGTTACAATAAATTTTAACCATTTTGCTATGCTACGGTAAAATTATTATATATGTTTATTTATTAAAAAATTTTTATATTAATATATATGTATTATTTTTTTATATTTTATTAATTTACAATAAACATTTATTAATATAACATTAATGTAATAATTTTAAGTACGTTTATAATAAATATATTTATTATTACATTAGTTTTAACTTAATTTAAAGACATTTAAAAAAACGATATTTTTACAGTCTATATTTTAGTAACTCGATATTTTAGAGTCGATATTTTAGTACTTACCTGTTTAAAGATAGCCAGTCGATATTTTGTCCATCGATATTTTAGCAACGATATTATGGCAACTCGATAATTTTGAGGTCGATATAATTTCAGTGATCCATTGCCTTGGGCTCATGTGTGACCAGGACTTATGGGGTCTATCCCCAGCAGTGACTGGAGCAGTACAGGGACCATATTGTTTAATTTAACAGCAGTGTGCTGCAAATGCAGGAAAGGGTTGAACCAGTAATGTGCAAAGTGGGCATGTGCACAGATATAGTATTGTTTAAAGTTTGGGGCCTCCAAGCCATTGAGATAAAAGGGGAGAACAAAAGAGGTACCTGCCTAGTGTAATAGGGATATTTACAAAATAATATGAGTTTAGGGAGATTAAGGGTTTTCATTAGAGCGATACGCCCCACAAGCAACACTGAGATGGCAGACCAATGAGTAACCTGCTTAAACAGTTGATCCATAGCGACCCCAAATTTCTCCCTAATCACCACCTTGGTGTCGCGACTGATCCAGATGCTCAGATATTTAAGTGAATCCTTTCACCATATCCATGGGAAGTCAGGTTTTATCTGGCAGTGTTCTCTGTCAGCTGGAAAATTTGGAATTTATTCCAATTGACGTTCACACCAGACAATGCGCACAAGAGGAGGAACTCCCCTACACATTGGATTGAAACTGTCACTGGAATTCCTCAAGTATAAGGTCATATCGTCCGCATACAACGAGATAAGGAGGTGATGACTGGTGATACCTTTACTTGATAGCAATGTTATAGCTAAGACACAGGACATGCATATCATAGATCTAGAGGGCCCAGTAAATAAGTGCATTCTGTGAATACCAAAAGTACTAAGTTTAGAATTTTGTCTAAAGTTAACTCTGTGAATCGGGCCCAGAATGTTTGGGTCGGGGTACTCCAAAATATGAATGGACAACAAGGAATGTCCACAAATTTACATTCAAGAGCTCAAACAGATGGTGTCAAAAGAACCAATTTATGTGCTACACTATACCATTAAAAAAGACTTTCCTTTCCTTTTATCTTACAACCAAATATTTTCTTCACATTCAGAGTTTGTTATAGATGGCATTGTCCACAAAAAAGGAAAAGACTGACAGTGAGAGACCTCAGGTGAAGGACTGGGTTATTCTAAGACCCAGCGGTGCCAGGGGACAACACCTGAAACCTTCGTGGGTAACCTGTTCCGGCGTACAAATGACAGAGACACGGGACACTTCCTTCGGCGCCAAAGATTTCGAGGTTTATTTACTGCAGGGAACACAGAAGTCACGAGAAGTACATAGCATGTAGGTTCACGGAGCCTGATTCAAATTTCTACTGTAGGTCGCTCCTTTTATACACATTTCTCTCATAGGTTAACATTGTACACAAAGGTTTACAACTCGGTTCCCATCGTAATCTCCAAGAGGGATTGCTTTGATGCATTCAGGGCCCGGAACATAAGTACGGAAACATTTGGTGGTTCCCAACTGTAAAACCCATCTTCCCACGATTAGTACATTCCAATTGGCAGTAAACAGATCGAAGAAGGAACAGAGACAGGTGCAGAGGAAGGCAGAAACAGTGGGGAGATTGGAAAGGGTGTAAAAGGGGGTGGTATCGGGAAACACGAGCTGCAGGCATCAAAGGGACGTGCCTAATGAGATGCACGACTAGGACAATAGACCGGCACGGCAAGATGAGCCTCGAGCGGGGCCATCTGCCTTACAGTGTCATCCCCCTCATCATAAAGACACTTTCAAAGGAAACGTCTCTTCCGCAAGAGTCTTGGGAATCCCAGGGTCGCGAAGCGGACAGCGTCCGTTCGCTGGCTACTTGAGGGCAAGAAACAAAATGGATGCCGTATCTAAGATGGAACCCGTGGGTACAGATAGAGAAACCCACGAAACAAACGAACGGCTTAGGCTAGCACAGCGAAACTGCGTACACCCACTAAACTCGTCATTTGCGGTTCATAGATACCAGACTCGACCATATTAGTGCGAGTCAAAAACACCACTTACGATCGTTACGGAACCTCAGACGCTCCTTTTGCCCTCATGTAGGCAAGCACTAGTCGGAATCATATTCGATATTCATCAGACCATCTAGATGTTGCTGCAACATAACTCTGTCCATCTGAGCTCCTTTGGTAACAGGCGGCTGTCTTATACACGTTGTAGCACAGAGGCCACATAAGGCAGGACCACACTGCACACAAAGGCAACACGTGAACAGGAATGCTGCAACAACTCCGATGATCATCAGAATTTTCCAACCCCAAGTCAACATCAAGCCCCAAAACCACCCAAGTAGCGTCCAATCCCCTACGTCCACGTGTATGGACTCAGAGATCTTATGCAACTTTGAGATGGCTTGATAGACAGTCGGAGCGTTATCTGGAATGAAAATACAGCAGCTCGAATGGATCACTTTACATACTCCACCTCGATCTGCTAAAACAACGTCTAAAACCATACGGTTTTGTAGTTTCATAAGCCTGTCCACCTGAAGTTCTGCGGTGATATTACCAAGGGCACTGGCAGTGATATTAGCTGTCGATTCCACCACTCGAGTCAACTGTCTCAGGTTCCTACTATTGACCATAGGCCCCCAAAACGGAAAGAAACCCTTGAAAAAGTCTCCTGCCTCTTGACCGGCAGTGTCCTCTTCGCTAATCACGCCCCTCACAACTCTAGTCTTGTGGTAGTCTGCATCAACGGTAAACGTCGGGGGCAACAAATTTGCAATATAACATGTGCCCGCAAAGTCGGAGGGCAACCACGTATACGCACGATCATGACAGACAAAGTACGTACCCTTGGCAGTCAGAAACACAGGGGAAGAGAGCATCGGCAAAACATACGTCTCGGAGCAAGCACTCTCTCCAAGATATGCTCTCGATCTTCGGCCACGACCTTTTAGACAGAAATTACCAAGGTGGGGTACGATCCATATTGGAGACGAGCTTCTAAGCTGTCTTTCACCCACGAGCGCATTATACTCAGCCTCACTCAGATCCCTATAGGCTCGCACCTCTTCCTCTGGAATGAGCGACGGCTCATAGATATCCCTATCTAAATCAGCGATCGCTATAGCCAAAGGCTTGTGGACGGACCAGGACCAAAGTGCGGAGGACGTGGCTCTCGATTGGGGTAGGAATCTAGTGCACTGCGAAACATTGTTTGTAATGCTCGAGCTGAACCCTGGGAACTATAAGGAAGGACCAGATAGGGAATTCCTTTATCTGTGGTATGTGGCATTAACCCACACACCCAACAATTGGTAGTATTAACCACTAACTGATGCTGATGAAGGAGCTGAATGAAGGAATTATTTTTGAATTCCGCACGTCTAGCCTGTTCGTGTTGGGGTAGGATATGGAAGGAATGAGGGGACACAGTGGAGGTAGTTTTAGGTTCAGAAGTAGGAGTAGGTATGGCAGAAGGTAGGAAGTACTGTATCATATAATACACCCCACCCGCCAATAACGAGGAAACAATTAGAAACAGAAGGAACACCTGAAACATAAAGCATTTTGTACGAGTAATCTGTTGCAGTTTGAATCTTTGCGCCTGAGCTTTTTCCAAGTCCATCAGCTTTGAAAACGCCATCCTCTAAAACCGTCCGCAACGTTTCTTGACTCACTTCGTTCTGTGTAGCAGTAGTCAATCCCCAGGAGTTCCCAGGAACCGACGGTCTCTGACCTAGTGTCTAGACCTACTAACCAGAAGGAAGTACACGCGCGGCCCTACGGCTCACCTGGATGCAAGGTATTCTAATTCACAAATATATACAAAGTCTCTCAGCTGTGGAAGCAAAAACACATGTGGAAAAAACTCAATATTTACAAAAATCACAGTTGTACGTGTGTTTAGACTGATCGTGGAAAGGGGTAACGTAGATGTCAAGGGACAAAAACGAAAATTTTATTTGTCCTTGGTATTAGATCGCAAAGAGAAGCGGCTTCTCCCAGGACGTGTCTGTTCGTCAAACAATGGATCCGATGAGGGAACAGAGTTCTGTTGATCAGTCAATTGTTCGGATTTTGAATCTCGTGATGGCAAATGTTCAACAATGTCTTTCTGCTGCACTGAGGATTCTCCGACAGGCTGAGCGTCGCTAAAAGGTACAAAGGACTGCGATGCTTCAGTTTCAGACGAGGCAATGCCCTTCCTAACCCACGAGTCCGCTGGTAAAGGTATTGGAACCTTTTTGGTATGGGTGGCATGCACCCAGTGCTTTCGGCCTTCCAAACGGACAGCAGTTCTCGTGGCAAGGAGGACTTGGTAGGGTCCAGTAAAGCGAGGTTCGAGATTGCGTTTTCTTCCAAAGTTCCTCGTCACCACCCAGTCTCCGGGCTGGAGCTGGTGGCCTGGACCCTCCGTCTGCGTCGGCAATGCTTCAAAGACCTGTTGGTGAATTAACCTCAGTTTAGCAGTCAGATCATGAAGATAATCGATCAACATTGGATATTCAAGATCTGAAAACACACTCGGTCTAGGGACCCCCAAACATTCGCAGGACGGCCGAACACTATTTCGTAGGGACTGAGCCCTACTCGGGAGTGTACAGTCGCCCTTGTTGACAACAGAGCTAGAGGCAAAGCGTCAGGCCACGAGAGACCAGTCGTAGCCTGAATCTTTGCTAGTTTTAGTTTAAGGGTGCCATTATACCATTCGACTAAACCTGCTGACTGGGGATGATTGGCGCTATGGAATTTTTGAGTAATTCCAAGGCCCTTACACACATTCTTCATCACACTCCCCACAAACTCACTTCCGTTATCAGACCATACAATCCGTGGCATTCCATACCGAGGAAAGTATTCCTTCAGTAGGATTTTCGCAGGGGACAGAGCAGTATTGTCTTTGAGAGGGTAGGCTTCAATCCATCGGGAGAATGCGCAAACCACCACTAAAACGTATTTCAGGTTATTGCATCGCTCCATATGGATGAAGTCTAGCTAAATGACCTCAAAGGGACATGAAGGGGGGAGCAAAATGGCCAGGAGGTGTAGGGGTTCCCTTACCAGGATTGTACAACATACATACCATGCAATTCTTGACCAATCTCTCAGCACATTTAGTAATACCGTCATTCTTCCACACAGGGGACAACAACTTGCAGATACCTTTCGCACTAATATGCGCTAACCCGTGTGCCATCGTCACAACAGCTAGCACATACGCATCTGGCAACATCCATCTCTTATGCTCCGACAAATCAATCCAACAACCATTCGCATCCAACTTTCCCGTACTCTCTTTCCACTTCGTCTTTTCAGTCTCAGTGGCCTCATTCTGTATCGCTTTCACACTCTCGATGGTATCCTCACACATACCAGTCTCTGCAGGCCACCTAACCGAACTCGTCACATACATTCTAGTGCTAAGGTTCCGGGCAGTCTCCTTAGCAATCTCATCCGCAAACGCATTACCTCGACCAACATCATCCATCACCTTACGATGCGCACTACATTTAACAATCGCTACCTGCTTAGGCAAAGTGAGTGCATCCAAAAGATCATTCACAAGCTGTCCATGCTGTATCTTAGTACCATGCGACGTCATAAAACCTCTCTCTCTCCACAATCGTCCAAAGCTATGAGCGACGCCAAAGGCATATTGGCTGTCGGTAAACACATTCACACGTTTCCCTTTCGACAACACACACGCTCTAGTCAAAGCGATCAGCTCTGCAGCTTGGGCAGAATTCTGATTCAATCTCGCAGTCTCCACAACAGTATTCAAAGTTCCACAGCATACGCGGTCGTCACATCACCATTCGGCAATTTAAAACATGAACCATCCACATACAAGGTCCCATCGGGATCTTGCAAAGGAGTGTTTTTAAGGTCCACACGACCTTTTGTTTCCTCCTCAGTCCGCAAGTAGCAGTCATGAGGTGCTACTTCATCTGATTCCATACTAATTGGCAATAAAGTCGCCGGGTTCAGGACATTACAACGTTTTATCTGAATATGACTTGCCAACAGCGTCAACTCATACCCAGACAACCTCGCACTCGTCAAGTGTTGGGTTTTCGTACGATTCAAGAGAGTGTCAACTGCATGCGGAACCATCACCGTAAGCATATTATCCATGACCAATCCTGCAGATTGTCGGATGGACACCGCAGCTGCCGCTGTTGCCCTCAGACAACTCTGCAATGCTCTAGCTACTGGGTCCAAGGTCGAGGATTAATATGCACATGGACGCTGCTTACCACCAAAAGGTTGCGTCAAGACACTCAACTCACAACCTTCCCTCTCGTGCACGTATAATGTAAACGGCTTGCTGTAGTCAGGGGTGCCTAACACAGGAGCCGAACACAACGCGTCACGCAATTCAGAAAAACTTTTCTGACATTCTTCCGTCCATGGTAAGGGAGTTGGAACATCCTTGCACGTAAGAGCTACCAATGGTTTCGCTAGCAATGAAAAATTTGGAATCCACTGCCTGCAGTATGACGTGATACCTAGAAAGGCACGCACATCTCTCTGAGTTGTTGGCACAGTCATTCGCGCAATCGCTGCAATTTTCTCTGGGGTCAACCTTCTTCCCTCCTTTGACAATAAGTGACCTAGATAGGTTACTTCTTGACAACAATATTGTAGTTTAGAAGGTGACACCTTGTGATGTAAGTCACAGAGATGTTGCAACAACGACACTGTAGCAATTTTGCAAATGTCCTGAGTGTCTGCGGCCACCAATAGGTCGTCGACGTATTGGATCAAGGCTGCACCAGCCGGCAACACAAATGCATCAAGTTGGCCCTTCAAGGCTTGACTGTATATCGATGGACTCTCACAGTAGCCCTGAGGAGCACGTTTAAACCGGAAGCTGCGGCCTCCAAGAGAGAAACCGAAATGGTCTCTACTCTCTTCAGCAATCGGTATGCTGAAGAACGCATTCTTCAGATCGATCACTGAAAACCAAGATGCAGAAGCTGGAATCAGAGTCAGTAGAGCCGTAATGTCAGGCACCACAGGGAACTGAGGAATCACAATTTTATTCACCTCCCGTAAATCGATAACAAAACGATAAACAGGTGGTTTCGAAGGGTCAGTACGTTTCAAAATGGGCAGTACAGGGCTGTTGCACACGTTTCCCCGAGTCTCCTCAATGACATCTTTCTCGATCAAGTCATAGATGATCGCTAACAATGCTCGTTCGCCGTCAAGAGAGATACGATACTGGGGAATACGTGGCAGTCGCACGTTAGATTTCAAGTGAACAACATAAGGGGAGATGTCAAGCAGGCCCACGTCATTGGGACCTGTTGCCCACAAAGATGCAGGAAGCGAGCTCAATTCCGGTGGAAGCTTATCGAGAGACAAGTACATTGGAGAGATAACTCTCTCACCCAAAGTAAGCTTTACTCCCGCAGGAGAACAATACAAAGTCGCATACAGACGTTTTAGCAAATCCAGACCCAAAAGATTTTCACCACAACCAGTGGTCAAAATCAACGGAGCTTGCAGCTCACGAGGCCCAATGGTAAGAGGCAAAGGGCATGAAACTGGGTTGCTAACGGGGGCACCAGAGAATCCAACGGAAACATTTGTTAAGCCAGACAAAGGTGCGCCAGGGAGTTTCGAATGCATGATAGAACTTTTCGCTGCACCAGTGTCCAACAGAAAAGGCTCAACGACGCCCGAGGTGAGAACTGCGACGTAAGGCCCTCTCTGATCAACCGGAACTGATTCTACTCCCTCTCCTTGTCTATGGCTGTCCTAGTAATTACCGTCGTTAGTTTCCTGATCGACGTAATAATCATCTACATTGTACTGCGCAGATCTACCTTGCGATGATCCACGTTGATCAAAACAATTGTTTGAATCTGACGAATTATCTGAACGATCATTTTGAGTACCCCGACCCCTACCACGTGATGCCTGTTGCGGACCACTACGACCTCCTCTAGATGCACTGCCACTATTTCGATCACGTAAGACTGGACAATCGAATTTCAAATGACCCTCATGTCTACAATAAGCACACTGATTGTACCCCAACGAAGATCTCTGCGTAGAGGAGTCATTTCGAGATTGCAGTCTATTAGACTGAGACTGCGATCGGTTACGCTGTTGCGAATCATTCTGATTCGAACGCGGAGGATACGCCTGCTGCGACAACACTTTAGTTTTGAGTTCTTTCGTCTTTTTATCGGCACAATCATTTTTTTCTTTCTCCCTATTCTCATAATACTGTGCCGTAGCCAATATTTGAGCAGAAGTAGAAACGGCCCACGCACTCTCAGAATTTTTCAACTTGTTGCTCAAGTCAGGCAACAAGTTAGAGACAAATTTGTCCACGAACAACCTCTGACCACCCTCGGTACCCATATCCTGACCACTATGATCGATGAATGCCTCCTCAAATCTCGTAAAGAAGTCAGAGACACTCTCGTCCTTCTTCTGTTTGCAAGCAGACAACTTATCCCAATTCACTTTCATGGCTGGCATAAGCGTTTTCATTAGGGTAATGATTCTCTGAGGGAGATCGGTAATAAGCTGTTCAGGTTTAGCCCCACCAATTTGTTGTGTATCTGCCGCAATAAGAGCAGCCCAATCACCACCTAATTCTGTCGCATGGTTTTCTTGACGAATCTTTGCCCATACCGGTTGCGGAACGACATTGCCAAACAGCATATCGATATCGGCAAGATTCATTATCGTAGCATCTACGAGCTGCGATAATTCTTTATAATACCCTGCAAGATTTTTGCGAGGGTCAGGCAAAGATTGCTTTACCTGCAAAACTTCTGATCGTTTCCATGGAAGATGGATCCACACTCTCTGAAAATGCGGCAAAATCGGTGGAACTTGAGCATTATCACCTGGCATCCACACTGGTGGAACTTCACGCATGGGATACTGACCCGGTGCTTCTAACGGCCCCTCAATGTCTTCTACGAACAATGCTCGGGGCATTAGAGAGGGACGAAAAGATAACAGCTGCTCAACAGCGCGTCGAACATTAGAACCTACTATCATTCCGCTCGAAAACTGGAGCTGTAGATTAGTCAAAGCAGTCATTACATCGTCAGATGCATCAGCCGATATTTGGTCACGTAAAACCTTGCACATTTCTTCAAAAACATATCTTTGTGTCGGTATATTGAATTGACCAAACGTATTCAATACCGAAAGTGGAGGATTCCTCATGGGGTATTGCATCCAAGCCATCGCCATATTATACAGTGCGGCACGTTCCCTATTACCGGGAAGCTGACTACGTCTTTGAGGACCGTCCGAACCAGCGGACTCAGAAATAGGTCCAAGGGAATTGGAAAAGTTAGCAGCAACTAAAGGAGTACGACGTCGGATAGATGGAGAAGTATAGCATAAGGGATTAACAAGAAAGGAGTCGGAAACAGAAGGAACGGTAGGAGTAAGTAGAACAGGAGCAGCAGCGGGAGCAGGAGTATGAGGAAGTACAAGCGGAGGAGCAGTAGGAACAGAAGTAGGCAAGGGAGCAGGAACAGTCGGGAGAACGGGAACAGGTTGAGGAACAGGTTGAGGAACAGGTACAGGAACAGGTACAAGAGGAACCACAGGAGTTGTGGTACCCTGTGCGTACGGAGGTGGTGACTTCAGAAGATAGGACAGTAAAGGATCCTCAACTGATTCCTCTTTCTTATCCGACTCCGTCGGCAAAGCAGGATAACATTTATCTACAGACATGCGCTGAAGTCTATCGAAAACTTCCTTTTCCTTTTCCTCCTTATCTCGCTGAAATTGCTCCGCTTTTCTTACCGTGGTAGCAACTCCATCTCTCTGATTAAGTTTGAACAGTCTGATTTCTCTTTGTTTGGCTTCTTTACGCCATAACCGAAAAGCATCAAACATGGCCGGCCTTGATTTTTTCTTAAACAACTTAGCCTCAAGGTTATCTAATATCGGGGTCTCGAAGCTACCATGAGGTGGCCAACTAAGGACACCATCCTTTTTAGTATAGCGAATCCAATATTCATTAAAGGTAATCGGACCTAACCCGTGCTTACTATAGAGCTCATAAGTTGGAGTTCCAACCGGAGGTATCGGACACGAGTCCTCCAGTCGGGAATCCGTACCACAACGTCTAAAACAACTGAACAAAGTACTGCGACCAGGCATCTTGCACACTAGCTGAGTTTCACAAACTTCAAGGGTTACGGGATTTACCAAGTCCCTGCAAAGAGCAAAAACCCTCGGTTTTTGGCGGCTGCAGACGTCAAATATCACAACAAAGATCTGAGGTTCCGTGACAATTGTAAGTGGTGCATTGGACTCGCACGAATATAGTCGAGTCTGGTATCTATGAACCGCAAATGACGAGTTTAGTAAGTGTGCGCAGTTTCGCTGTGCTAACCTAAACGATTCGTCTGTTACGTGGGTATTTCTATCCGTACCCACGGGTTCCATCTTAGATACGTCATCCATTTTGTTTCTTGCCCTCAAGTAGCCAGCGAACGGACGTAGTCCGCTTCGTGACCCTGGGACTCCCAAGATATTTGCGGAAAACACATGTTCTTTGTAAGTGTCTTTATGATGAGGGAGATGCTACTGTAAAGCAGATGGCGCCGCTCGAGGCCCATCTTGCTGCACGGACTTATTGTCTCAGCCGTGCATCTCATTAGGCACGTCCCTTTGATGCCTGTATCTCGTGTTTCCTGATACCTTCCCCTTTTACACCCTTTCCGATTCCCCACTGTCTCCGTCTTCCTCTACACCTGTTTTTGTTCCTATTTCGATCTGTTTATTACCGATTGGAATGCACTAATGTTGGGAAGATGGGTTTTTACAGTTGGGAACCGCCAAATGTTTCCGCACTTATGATCCGGACCTTGTGTGTTTCAGAGTGATCAAAGCGACCCCTCTGGGGGATGATTGTGGGAACCGGGCCATAAACTTTTGTGTCCAATATAACCCTATGGGGAAATTGTGTATAAAAGGAGCCACCTACAGAACCGATTTGAAGCAGTCTCCCCAAGTTGCACGTGTGTTGCTTGTCGTGACTACTGTATTCCCTGCAGTAAATAAACCTTGAATCTTTGACGCCGAAGGAAGTGTCCCGTGTCTCTGTGATTCGTACGCCGGAGCAGGTTACCCACAAAGGTTTCAGGTGTTGTGCCCTGGCACCGCTGGGTCCTACAAAACCCAGTCCTTCAGTTGGCGCCCAACGTGGGGCTGCATCAGTGGTACCGGTCCAAGCCCGACGATCGTGAGGAACTTCGTGTGAAATCTCCGAGGGAAGGTGCACCCCGCTTCATCGATCCTGTTGTCGAAATAAGTGGCCCGAAGACTTTTCCCCCGAAGATTCCCGCCTCCTGACGGCTGCGACGGACTGCTGCCCTGACTGTAGACCTGTTTTGGCGCCTGGCGTAGACCTTGGTAGAGCGAGACGATAGACGGGCCTTCCTGGTGACGCCATTGATCTTTGAGTTAAGTATTTGTGGGTCGCTCCCAGAGTCCTTGGTTGTTGACACTTTAGCGAGTGTTTTCGTTGTTGACGCTGTAAGAGTGTTTTTGTCGATGACACTTTTTAGCGTTTTTGTTGTTGTTGTGTTGTTTGACGACTGCAGCCGCCAAAAACCGAGGGTTTTTGTTCTTTGCTGGGACTTGGTAAATCCCGTAACCCTTGAAGTTTGTGAAACTCGGCTAGTGTGCAAGATGCCTGGTCGCAGTACTTTGTTTAGTTGCTTCAGACCTTGTGGTACGGATTCCCGACTGGAGGACTCGTGTCCGATACCTCCGGTTGGAACTCCCACGTATGAACTATATAGTAAACATGGGCTAGGCCCGATTACTTTTAATGACTATTGGATTAAATACACGAAGATGGACGGTGACCTCCGTTGGCCACCTCACGGTAGCTTTGAGGCCCCGATCTTAGATAATCTAGAGATTAAACTGTTCGAAAGAAAATCAAGGCCGGCCATGTTTGATGCCTTTCGGTTGTGGCGTAAAGAAGCCCGACAGAAAGAAATCAGACAGACTAAACGAAATCAGAGAGATAATGTTGCTACCATAGTGAAGAAAGCAGAGCAATTTCAGCGTGATAAGGAGGTTAAGGATAAGGAAGTGTTTGATAGACTACAGCGTATGACTGTGGATAAATGTTATCCCGCTTTGCCTACGGAGTCGGAAAAGAAGGAAGAGCCAGTTGAGGATCCTTTAATGTCTTATCTTATGAAGTCGCCACCTCCGTACGTGCAGGGTACCGCAACTCCTGTGGTTCCTGCCGTACCTACTCTTCCGCCTATTCTTCCCCCGCCTGTTCCTCAACCTGCACCCGCTCTTCCGACTGTTCCTCCTCCGTTGCCTACTGCTATTCCTACTGCTCCTCCGCTTCCACATACTCCAGCTCCCGCTGCTGCTACTGTTCTGTTAACCCCTGTTGTTGCTACCGTTTCTACCCCTTCACTTGTTAGTCCTGTGTCCTTTACTTCTCCTTCGACTCGTTCTCGTAATTCTCCTCTTGCGGCTAGCTTCTTTCATTCGCTCGGACCTGTTCATGGGTCCGCTGGTTCCGATGGTCCTCAGAGACGTAGTCAGCTTCCTGGAAATAGAGAACGCGTTGCGCTATATAATATGGCGATGGGTTGGATGGTGAACCCTCTTAGAAGTCCACCCCGTGTTGTACTCGAAACATTTTGTCAATTCAATATACCAACCCAGAGATACGTGTTCGATGAAATGTGTAAGTTCCTTCGCGATCAGATATCGGCTGATGCGCCTGACGAGGTGCTGGCCGCTTTGTCTGATCTTCAGCTTCAGTTCTCGAACGGACTGATAGTGGATACCAATGTTCGACGTGCTGTTGAGCGGTTGCTATCTTTTCGTCCCACTCCGATACCTCATGCATTGTTTGTTGAGGATATTGAAAGACAGCCAGATGAGTCTGGTCAATTTCCTATGCGTGAAGTACCACCTGTGTGAATGCCAGGTAATCCTGCAGCTGCTCCACCCGTTCCGCCCTATTTCCAGAGAGTATGGATTCATCTCCCATGGAAACGCTCGGAAGTGCTACAGGTGAAGCAATCTTTGCCTGACCCTCGCAAAAATCCTACAGGGTATTACAAAGAATTATCGCAGCTTGTAGACGCTACGATAATGAATCTTGCTGATATTGATATGTTGTTCGGCAATGTCGTACCGCAACCTGTATGGGCTAAGATTCGGCAGGAAAATCATCCGAATGAATTAGGTGGTGATTGGGCTGCCATTGTGGCGGCGGATGGGTTACAAACTGGTGGGGCTAAACCTGAGCAGATGATCACTGCTCTTCCTCAGCGAATAATAACGTTAATGAAAACTCTTATGCCGGCTATGAGGGTGAACTGGGACAAATTATCAGCTTGTAAGCAAAAGAAGGACGAAAGTGTTTCCGACTTCTTTACGAGGTTCGAGGAAGCATTCATTGACCACAGTGGACAGGATATGGGTACCGAGGGTGGTCAGCGATTGTTTGTGGATAAATTTGTTTCAAACTTATTGCCCGATTTGAGCAATAAATTGAAGAATTCGGAAAGTGCATGGGCCGTTTCTACCTCAGCTCAGATATTGGCTACAGCACAATATTATGAGAATAGAGAGAAAGAGGAGAACGACCGTGCTGATAAAAAGACGAAAGAACTAAAGACTAAAGTGTTGCTTCAGCAAGCATATCCTCCGCGTTCAAATCAGAATGCACCCCCACAGAATAGGTCGCAGTCGCAATCGAATCGATCGCAGCCGCGTAATGATTCCTCCTCCCAAAGATCATCGTTAGGGTACAATCAATGTGCTTATTGTAGACAGGAGGGACACATTAAATTCAATTGCCCTGTTTTGAATGAACGTAATAGTGGTAACTCATCTAGAGGTGGTTCGCAGCAGGCATCACGTGGTAGAGGTCGTGGTGCTCAGAATGATCGTTCCGATAACACTTCTAATTCTAATAATTGTTTTGATCAACGTGCATCATCGCAAGGACGATCTGCGCAGTACAATGTAGACGATTATTACGTCGATCAAGGGACTGACGACAGTAATTACTAGGACAGCCAAAGACAAGGAGAGGGAGTGGTATCAGTTCCGGTTGATCAGAGAGGGCCTTACGTCGCAGTTACTGCATCGGGCGTCGTTGAGCCTTTTCTGTTGGACACTGGTGCAGCGAAAAGTTCCATCAAGCATTTGAAACTCCCTGGCGCACCATTGTCTGGCTTAACAAATGTTTCCGTTGGATTCTCTGGCGCCCCTGTTAGCAATCCAGTTTCGTGCCCTTTGCCCCTTATAATAGGGCCACGTGAGCTTCAAGCTCCGTTAATTTTGACTACTGGTTGTGGTGAAAACCTTTTGGGCCTGGATTTGCTTAAACGTTTGTATGCAACTTTGTACTGTTCTCCTGCGGGGGTAAAGCTTACGTTAGGAGAGAGGGTTGTCTCTCCTATGTATTTGTCTCTCGATAAGCTTCCACCGGAATTGAGTTCTCTTCCTGCGTCTTTGTGGGCAACAGGTCCCAACGATGTGGGCCTACTTGACATCTCCCCTTATGTTGTTCAGTTGAAATCGAATGTGCGATTGCCACGTATTCCCCAGTATCGTATCTCTCTTGATGGTGAACGAGCGTTGTTAGCGATCATTTATGATCTGATCGAGAAAGATGTTATTGAAGAGACTCGGGGAAACGTGTGCAACAGCCCTGTACTGCCCATCCTTAAACGTACTGATCCTTCAAAACCGCCCGTTTATCGTTTTGTTATCGATTTACGGGAAGTCAATAAAATTGTGATTCCTCAGTTCCCTGTTGTGCCTGATATCACGGCATTACTGACTCTGATTCCAGCCTCTGCTTCGTGGTTTTCGGTGATTGACTTAAAGAATGCGTTCTTTAGCATCCCGATTGCCGAAGAGAGCAGAGACCTTTTCGGTTTCTCTCTCGGTGGACGCAGCTTCCGGTTCAAACGCGCTCCTCAGGGCTACTGTGAAAGTCCATCGATTTACAGTCAAGCCTTGAAGGGTCAACTGGATGCGTTTAGGTTGCCGGTTGGTGCGGCCTTAATCCAATATGTCGACGACTTATTGGTGGCTGCTGATACTCAGGACATTTGCAAAATTGCTACGGTGTCATTGCGGCAACATCTCTGTGAGTTGAATCATAAGGTGTCCCCTTCTAAACTCCAATATTGTTGTCAAGAAGTAACCTATCTAGGTCACTTATTGTCAAAGGAGGGAAGGAGGTTGACCCCAGAGAGGATTGCAGCGATTGCGCGAATGGCTGTGCCAAACACCCAAAGAGATGTGCGTGCCTTTCTAGGTATCACGTCGTACTGCAGACAATGGATTCCTAATTTTTTTCCTTAATTTTTTAATTTATTATTAATTTTTTTTCCTTAATTTTTAATTTTAATTTTATTTTTTTTTCCTTAATTTTTATCTTAGTCCCTATGAAATAGTGTTCGGTCGTCCTGCGAATGTGTGGGGGGTTCCTAGGCCAGGTATTTTCTGTGATCTCGAGTACCCAATGTTGATCGATTACCTTCATGACTTGACCGCTAAACTGAGGTTAATTCACCAACAGGTTCACGAAGCATTGCCGACGCAGACGGAGGGTCCAGGCCACCAGCTCCAGCCCGGAGACTGGGTGGTGACGCGGAACTTTTCGCGCAAGAATAATTTGGACCCGAGGTTCACCGGACCCTACCAGGTCCTCCTTGCCACGAGAACTGCGGTTCGTCTTGAGGGGCGAAAGAATTGGGTGCACGCCACCCACACGAAGAAAGTCCCCATCCCGTTGCCAGCAGACTCGTGGGTGAGGAAAGGCATTGCATCAACTGAAACCGAAGCATTGCCAGCGTTTGTACCTTTTAGCGACGCGCAGCCTGTTGAAGAATCCTCAGTGCAGCAGAAAGACTCTGTTGAACAATTGTCATCAAAGGAAGCAAGACCAGAACACTCAACTGATCAGCAAGACGCTGTCTCTTCAACGGATCCTTTGTTCGACGAGCAGACACGTCCTGGGAAAACGCGATACTTTCTACGATCCCGCACTAAAGACTAATAAAAGATCCTGTTCTATCCTGTGATAATTGCATTATCCCGTTTTCCACGATCAGTTTGAACATTCGTACTATTGTAATTATTTTGTACACATCCATTGAGTTTCGTTCCTTACACCTTTTGCTTCCACAGCCGAGAGACTTTGTTTTTGCATATATATATATATATATTGTGCATTAAAGGCCGTAGGGCCGCGCGCGTACTTCCTTCTGGATAGTAGGTCTTGACGCTAGGTTAAAGGCCGTCGGTTCCTGGGAATTCCCAGGGATTGACTATTGCTACACAGAACGAAGTGCGTCAAGAAACGTTGCGGACGGTCGTAGGGAATGGCATTCTCGAAGCTGAGCAATTTGGAAGGAGCACAGGCTCATAGATTCAAGCTGCAGCAACTTAGTCGTACCAAATGTTTTATATTCCAAATATGTCTATTATTTTTGACTGCTTCTGCATTATTGGCGGGTGGGGTGTATTACACGATGTCTTATTTCTTACTTTCTGCCACACCTACTCCTACCCCTGACCCTAAACTTACCTCCACTGCTTCCCCTCATTCTTTTCATATCTTACCTGAACACGAGCAGGCTAGACGTGCAGAATTCCGCAATAATTCCTTTATTCAGCTCCTTCATCAGCATCAGTTAGTGGTTAACACTACTAATTGTTGGGTATGTGGGTTGATGCCCCATACTACGGATAAGGGAATCCCATATCTGGTGTTACCATATAGTTCCCAAGGGTCAGCTCGAGCATTTCAAACAATGTTTCGAAGCGCACTGGGTTTCCACCCCATTCGAGAACCACGTTCCCCCTACTCTGGTCCTACCTCGTATCAGAAACCTTTGTCGATAGCAATAGAAGACTTAGACAGCGATATCTATGATCCCTCGCTTATTCCTGAGGAAGAGGTACAAGCTTACAGGGTCCTGAGTAGAGGCGAGTATAGTGTGTTCACGAGTGAGAAGCAGCTTAAAAGCTCACCTCCGATATGGGTCGTACCCCACATTGGTAATTATTGTCTCATGGGTCGTGGCCGAAGATCGCAAGCCCGACTTGGAGCGAGTGCTTGCATTGAAAATTACATTCTGCCGATGTTCTCGTCCCCTGTGTTTCTGGCTGCCAAGGGTACATACTTCATCTGCCATGATCGTGCATACGCATGGTTGCCCGCTGACTTCATGGGCTCATGTTTCATTGCAAATCTGTTGCCTCCGACGTTCACTGTAGATGCCGATTATCACAAGACTAGAGTTGTGAGAGGCGTAATTAGCGAAGAGGACACTGCCGGTCAAGAGGCAGGAGACTTTTTCAAGGGTTTCCTCCCGTTTTGGGGACCTATGGTTAATAGTAGGAACCTGAGACAGTTGACTCGAGTGGTAGAGTCGACAGCTAATATTACTGCCAGTGCCCTTGGTAATATCACCACAGAACTTCAGGCGGATAGACTTATGACGTTACAAAACCGTATGGTTTTAGATGTCATCTTAGCTGATCGTGGTGGGGTATGTAAGGTGATCCATTCGAGCTGCTGCATTTTCATTCCAGATAATGCTCCAACTGTCTATCAAGCCATCTCTAAGTTGCATAAGATCTCTGAATCCATACACGTGGAAGTAGGGAATTGGACGCTACTTGGGTGGTTTTGGGGCCTAATGTCGACTTGGGGTTGGAAAATTCTGATGATCATCGGAGTCGTTGTGGTGTTCCTGTTCACGTGTTGCCTTTGCGTGCAGTGTGGTCCTGCCTTATGTGGCCTCTGTGCTACAACGTGTATGAGACAACCGCCTGTTACCAATGGAACTCGATTGGACAGAGCTATGCTACAGCAACATCTAGATGGTCTGATGAATATCGAGTATGATTCCGACTAGTGCTTGCCTACATGAGGGCAAAAGGAGCGTCTGAGGTTCCGTGACAATTGTAAGTGGTGCATTGGACTCGCACGAATATAGTCGAGTCTGGTATCTATGAACCGCAAATGACGAGTTTAGTAAGTGTGCGCAGTTTCGCTGTGCTAACCTAAACGATTCGTCTGTTACGTGGGTATTTCTATCCGTACCCACGGGTTCCAGCTTAGATACGGCATCCATTTTGTTTCTTGCCCTCAAGTAGCCAGCGAACGGACGTAGTCCGCTTCGTGACCCTGGGACTCCCAAGATATTTGCGGAAAACACATGTTCTTTGTAAGTGTCTTTATGATGAGGGAGATGCTACTGTAAAGCAGATGGCGCCGCTCGAGGCCCATCTTGCTGCACGGACTTATTGTCTCAGCCGTGCATCTCATTAGGCACGTCCCTTTGATGCCTGTATCTCGTGTTTCCTGATACCTTCCCCTTTTACACCCTTTCCGATTCCCCACTGTCTCCGTCTTCCTCTACACCTGTTTTTGTTCCTATTTCGATCTGTTTATTACCGATTGGAATGCACTAATGTTGGGAAGATGGGTTTTTACAGTTGGGAACCGCCAAATGTTTCCGCACTTATGATCCGGACCTTGTGTGTTTCAGAGTGATCAAAGCGACCCCTCTGGGGGATGATTGTGGGAACCGGGCCATAAACTTTTGTGTCCAATATAACCCTATGGGGAAATTGTGTATAAAAGGAGCGACCTACAGAACCGATTTGAAGCAGTCTCCCCAAGTTGCACGTGTGTTGCTTGTCGTGACTACTTTATTCCCTGCAGTAAATAAACCTTGAATCTTTGACGCCGAAGGAAGTGTCCCGTGTCTCTGTGATTCGTACGCCGGAGCAGGTTACCCATGAAGGTTTCAGGTGTTGTGCCCTGGCACCGCTGGGTCCTACAAAACCCAGTCCTTCAGAACCAAGTACTAAGAACCACAAATGCAATGGAACCATGCAACAACTAAGCAACCACAACTAAGGACTCTGGGAGCGACCCACAAATACTTAACTCAAAGATCGATGGCGTCACCAGGAAGGCCCGTCAATCGTCTCGCTGTACCAAGGTCTACGCCAGGCGCCAAAACAGGTCTACAGTCAGGGCAGCAGTCCGTCGCAGCCGTCCGGAGGCGGGAATCTTCGCGGGAAAAGTCGTCGGGCCACTTATTTCGACAACAGGATCGATGAAGCGGGGTGCACCTTCTCTCGGAGATTTCACACGAAGTTCCTCACGATCGTCGGGCTTGGACCGGTACCACTGATCGAGCCCCACGTTGGGCGCCAACTGAAGGACTGGGTTATTCTAAGACCCAGCGGTGCCAGAGGACAACACCTGAAACCTTCGTGGGTAACCTGTTCCGGCGTACAAATGACAGAGACACGGGACACTTCCTTCGGCGTCAAAGATTTCGAGGTTTATTTACTGCAGGGAACACAGAAGTCACGAGAAGTACATAGCATGTAGGTTCACGGAGCCTGATTCAAATTGCTACTGTAGGTCGCTCCTTTTATACACATTTCTCTCATAGGTTAACATTGTACACAAAGGTTTACAACTCGGTTCCCATCGTAATCTCCAAGAGGGGTTGCTTTGATGCATTCAGGGCCCGGAACATAAGTACGGAAACATTTGGTGGTTCCCAACTGTAAAACCCATCTTCCCACCATTAGTACATTCCAATTGGCAGTAAACAGATCGAAGAAGGAACAGAGACAGGTGCAGAGGAAGGCAAAAACAGTGGGGAGATTGGAAAGGGTGTAAAAGGGGGTGGTATTGGGAAACACGAGCTGCAGGCATCAAAGGGACGTGCCTAATGAGATGCACGACTAGGACAATAGACCGGCACAGCAAGATGAGCCTTGAGCGGGGCCATCTGCCTTACAGTGTCATCCCCCTCATCATAAAGATGAGGGGGATGACACTGAGGGTTTTCTGCACGAAGGATGAAATAAATTATTTTTTGCAAAATATCCATTTGGGTCCGGTTTCGTTGGTGTTCTGGAGTGGTTTTCGGGACTTAACGGAGTTCGTGTCCTATATATATATATATATATATATATATATATATATATATATATATATATATATATATATATATATATATAGCAGAAATCTTCAAAACCTCCACCACTGCGGCTAAATGAAGAGACGGACACCACGGCTTCAGAAAAGGTAAGATTTTATTTTCACCTTTCACGAGCGACGCGTTTCGAGCATCCACGTGCTCTTGTTCACACACCATACACCGTGTCAACTCTTTTTATATATACTTTTTTTTGCTTCGGTGTTCCACCTCCTTTGTGAGTCACATGATTATCGACCATGAACATAGAAACAATACTATCATTCACATTGGTTGAAAAACAGCCAAGCCATCTTAATTGTAACAATGTATTTCCCTTTACAAAACTATTTAGCATTGCACACAAACAGAATTAAAAGACATATTTGTCTTCTTGCATTGTGTCTAACGGAGATCGTTGATTTATAATTTTAACTGCTTGAATGCAGATTCTTTGGAAAACATATACAAATGATTTCTTACTGCATAAATGCTAAGACGTAATGTTATTGCCTGTGATCATGAATTAAAATATTTTACAAATAATTTACAATCTATATACATTTTGCGGGGACATTTCTGTGTTTCTATCTGCATGAATGCATGAATGATGGCTGCCCACCCGAGACATTCCCACCGACGAAATAGATAAAACTTGTAACAGTTCCTACTATATTCATATGAATAATGTTACCAACATTGCTTTCCATCTATTATTCCTGAAAGCTACTAATTTTGATCACCATTAAGTTCCTATGCAATCGCATAATCATTTTGCACTCTTGAATGTATATCGTCGCTTTAATTCAACCCCCTATAATTGTATCAATGAACAATGCTTGGCTGTAACATTATTAATACATTGATTGCATTCAAACTATGAACCTGGTATAACATATGTGAATAGAAATAAGTGCCATAAAAACGTTAAACCCTCCAATCAATATCTACAGCGGTCAGTTAATAAAAAAATATTTCTATTTTACTTCCTTAACAACTCAGACCTGTGTACACTTATTCTCACGTAAAAAACAGGAAAAATGAATATAGTGTATATACACACTTATTTACATGTGTTAAAAGACAAAAAAATGAAAAATGTATAAATATACATATGGTCTGTTGTATGTCGGAATAATTATCTCAGCTTAGTCAATATTGATAATAATGATTTGATCATATATTACCTCATTCAAGTACATGTACCGGGTCACTAAGTAGCTCTGTTGCTTATTCCTAATTGGCCTTACTGTGCTCTTGATATTACGGTAGGGAAACATAAACCAAAGAGAGGTTTATGGGAGAGCTAAATGTATGATATAGATGTAGGTCACAGTCTGGTTCTTTATAGGAAATTTTGGAGATCTTCCGTTGTGTTAGGCCCATGAGGGTATTTGCTGTCTAACTCCACTATATATTTTGTTTCCCTTCTTCTCAATATTTTTTCCCTATCACCTCCTCTTCTGAGGGGGGCCACTGCGTCAATTACAAAGTAAGTGAGGCACGCTAGATCGTTGTTATGTATAGATTTAAAATGGCGCGCTACAGGATAGGCACTGTCATTATTGACAATTGCCCTGAGATGCTGCAATATCCTGACGTGCACCTGCAGCTTGGTACTACCAACATAACGCAAGCCACAGGTGCACGTCAGGACATAAACAGCATATTCACTCTGACAATTTTAATTGCCTCTTATAGCAGTACTGACACTGGAAAAAGGGGTATTAAAATGTGTGATGTTAGTGCCAAATGTACATGCCCGACACGTCGAACATTAAAAAAAAAACATCTTTTAATTTGAGCCAGGTACTGCCACTACCCAACTCTGGGCTGGTCTTCACTATCCTGTTGTGCATACGATGTGCTCTCATGTATGTGATGGTAGGGGTATCAGGTAGTCTATCACTTAAGACACCATCTGTCATGACTATTGGCCAATATTTGTTAACAATAGATTTTATTTTTCTCTCCTGCTTACTGAAGGATAATATCAAGCGTGGAGCTTCACTGCCTCTGTCACCTCTGGGAGCTTGGGTCTTAATAAGGATTCCCTATTTTTATCTTGACTTTTTGACAGAGCCTTTTTTAATATGGCTTCACTGTACCCTCTAGCTCTTAATCGTGCCACCATCTCTTTGGCTCCCAATTCGAACTTTTCAGGGGTGCTACAAATTATTTTAAGGCGTAAAAGCTCCCCATAGGGTATGCTGTTAATCACGTGTTTAGGATGTCCACTGCTGGTGTGTAAAATACTGTTGCCAGCAGTGGACTTGCGGAAAAGTGATGTCACAATAGTACAATTTTTACTGTAATATTAACATCCAAAAATTCTGACGTGTCTTTGCTAATGTTGGAAGTAAAGAATAGATTATACTGATTCTTTTTTAATGAATTGACGAATTCATGAGCACTAGATTCGTCCCCTCCCCATACACAAAACACGTTGTCAATAAAAAGCATCCAATACTTTACATGATTAAAACCGGGCGTTGCGACGAGACCCAGCTCCTCCCACCAGCCTACGTGTAAACACGCATAACTGGGGGAGAAGCAGGATCCCAACGCCACTAAGCATGAGCGTGAAATCCGTTACGCTCGCGGATTTTGCGGATTTTCGGGTAATCCGCAATCCGCGAATTTTGCGGATTTCCCGCAAAATCCGCAACAAAAAATCTGCGAACGTAGCGGGTTCAAAAGTTGAACCCACACTCATTTAACTATTTTACAATGGCGCCAGCAAGCTGCCAGCGCCGTTGTAAAATAGTTACAAAGTTAGCTTGCACAGGAACCACTAGATAAAACGAAGCAGGTGCTTCCTGTGCAAGCTAACTTTGTAACTACTTTACAACGGCGCTGGCAGCTTGCTGGCGCCATTGTAAAATAGTTACAGGGCAGCACAGCCTTACAGGTCACTCAAGGGACCCCTGCGCCCTTCAGGGCGATTGCATAGTAACACACACATGGTCGCTCGAACTAGTTAATGCTCAAATTCAGTGACTCATTCATTAGCCCAAAAACAATCATGTGCTTCTTCCCAAATGTACCGCGGAAAATCAGCTGTGATGCTGGATAGAGGCCTTTGCATCCTTGACTTTCACGAGCGCAATACCCGTGCTGTTCCTGTGACCAGGAGCTTCTTTTTCTTCATCTGCTGAACCGATCTTTCTCTGACCTTTTATACATACAAGAGGCATGTGAACTCGCATGGAAGCACCCCCCCCACCACAAAATCCGCAAATCATGGTCGCTCGAACTAGTTAATGCTCAAATTCAGTGACTCATTCATTAGCCCAAAAACAATCATGAGCGTCTTCGAGGCTGGACAGGTGTGCCTCTTCCCAAATCTACTGTGGAAAATCAGCTGTGATGCTGGGTAGAGGCCTTTGCATCCTTGACTTTCCTGAGCGCAATCCCCGTGCTGTTCCTGTGACCAGGAGCTTCTTTCTCTTCGTGTTCGCACGGGTTGCTGCAAGTTCGCACGCGTTTTGTACAATTTCGTTATTTGCGAAATTGTACAAAACCCTCGCGAACTTGCAGAAACCCGTGCGAACATAAAAAAAAAAAATCCGCAAATTTGAGAGAATTCGCGGATTTTGCGGATTGCGAGTTAGCAAATCCGCAAAATCCGCGAACGCGAGATCCGCAAAATTCGCCCATGCTTAATCGCCACACCCCTGACTTGCTTCTAAATATCTTTACCAAACATAAAAAAATTATTATGAAGGCACCAGCTCACCAATTCGCAGAACATTTTGTTGTGGCCATAGTATTCACAGGATCTGTGGCCTAAGTAATACTTGACGGCTTCAACTCCTTTGGAATGATCGATACATGTATACAACGACTCTATGTCCAAAGTCATAATGCACCAATCATCCTGCCACTGAATTTGATTCAATTTATTTAAGAAATCGCCGGTGTCCTTTAAATAGCTTGGTAATCCCTTCACCAGATACTGTAAATAAAAATCGATGTAGCGGGAAATTTTCTCACTGATGCTATTTATAGCTGATATGATTGGTCTACCGGGAGTTGGTGTTTTCATCTTATGTACTTTAGGTATTAAGTACAAAATAGGCAGAACCGGATTTTCCAAATTGAGAAAATCAAAATCTGTAGATGATATCAAGTTATGTCTCTTGTAGGATGTTAACACATTTTTCAAAGCCTCCTTTGTTCTCTTGTAGTCCCAGCCATTAGATCTTACATAGCAGTTGGTATCGCTCAGCTGCCTCATTGCTTCAGTAACATAATCCTTTTTTTGCCAGAGAACTATACTTCCGCCTTTGTCTGATTTATTTATGACCACTTCTTGGTTTTTGCTGAGTTTTTCCATTAGGTTCATGTATTGCTTTTCATTAAAAGATTGGGCGCGTTTTTGACATTTCACCTTCCGATTTAGTTTCTTTAAATCTTCGACAACACATTCGTGGAATATATCCACGGCGTCTTTGGGCATGATGGGGACAAATGTACTTGTTGATTTAAAAGAGCTTTCCCCCACTCCTTTTTGTGCAATGTCTATGCCATGTAGCTCCTTCTGCGTACTGGGAATTTCCGAGTTTCCTGTTCAATTTTCCGGATTTTTTACCTACATCACATAGTGTAAGTAACAATCTTGCATCTGCAGCCGCAGTATGTGGAGGTTTGCGTTTGTTTGTTTTACCTGTGTTACTCCTATTTTCTCCTGTATTGACGGTTGGTTTGATAGCGAAAAACATTTTGAGCTTAAGTTTTCTTATAAAACGGAACATCAGCCCTTGTGCTCGTATAATTAAAAGTGCTCTCAGGGCAAAAATTCAGCCCTAGGGCCAAAAGTTGTTCCTCCGCTGCAGTCAATGTTGTATTTGATAAGTTGGTAATCGTGCAATCATTTATAGCTTTTTCTTGTTGTACCATGGTTTCTTTTTTTGCTGTTGCTGCAGTTTTGCGGCATTTTCTCCTTGCCCTAAGTTTTGCGTTCCGCCTCTTCGGATTTTGTTGTTCCATGTTCTGGGGCGGAGTGTTTGTTGTCGCTCCTCCACTAAAAAATCAATTTCTTCGCCCAAATCCAGTATTTTGTTAGTTGCGCTGCCTTCGGATGTACCTAATTCTGATCCGGAGGCACTTGACACATTTGTTAAAGAAATAGTATCCGCATCAGATTCAACATTGTTACCGAGTTGGCCACATGATCCTGCTTGTTGCACTTTCCTCACATTGCTAGTGGTTGTTCTTAACTTCTTAGCTTGATCAAATTTGCGTGAGAAGGTGAAGATCTGCCCTAACTCATAATCCTTTTGGTCTCTCGCAAACTTATGTACCTTACGTATCTTTATTTTTTCCTCATGTTTGCATAACCGCTCACTTATTTCTTTGCGTGTCTTTTCAATTAACATTTTGGCATCTGTTTCAGTTATATTGTCCAGTTCCTCATTAATTTGCTTGATTTCCTCCGATAACTTTTGTCGGTAAAGCACAGCATATTTAGTTAGGATTTTGACTAAATTCATTGAGGCTAGTAAATTACTTTCCCCCCATTCCCTCAACATTGCGGGGTTAGGATCTTCAAAACTTGGAGCCAGCATTATTCTTAAACCTCGAGGTACACGGCCAACTTCCTCGTACTTCGTGAGCGATTTATGCTCCCACCACTTAGTGATCTCGGATTTTGTTTTCTTTTCTAATATTTTTAGTAGCTGCTTAGTGTCTCGATGTTCATTACTCGAATCGCTGATTTGCGCCTTGGTACTATTGCCGACCTGTTGTAGATTGCCAAACAGTGCTTCCGCGGCATCCTCGCGCTCCCTCTCCAGATTCGCTGATATGTTAATTGGTGTTTGAAAGGATTTAATGCTTTCACCGTCGGCGAAAAGCCGCTTAAGTCTTCTTGCCCTTTAAGCCGTTACCTCCTCACCTGCGTGTTTCTGTATGTCGCCACTCGCCTTTGCTGACGTTCACGTTTCAACTACAGGCTTCTGTGGAGCAAATGGCAGCTGCAGGAGGCCTCGCGTAGATACTCCTCCTCGGAATTTCAAAAAAGTCTTTAGTTGCAGTCCGAGGCCACTATATATATATATATAAATCACCGAAAATTCCACACAATCGCGCTTCGGCGGGGAAAGACAAGCCACTCCAGCTTGCTCAAGTAAAAATGTTTACTCGTGTATATATATATATATGAAAGCTCTGAGTTCCCCACAGGTTCGGGAAGCACTCCAGCCACGGTGTACATCCACACACCCACAAACACGTCTCAGACAGCCGACGCGTTTCGAAAATAAATTCTTCTTCTAAGGCTTCATTCCACAAAGTACACAGTGTTCGTTGAGACCACACCTTTATTCCATACAAAAACATTAGTTGCTTCCTGATAGGCTGCCGTTATTTGCCTCCTGATAGGCTGTAGGTATTCTGGGATATGTAGTCCACCATGTACAGTTGCATGCGGAATTGTGTTAAAAGACCCTCCAATGGGCCCGAGGCGTGCATGGTAAATGATAGGTGCCATGGCTCCAGGAGACCAGGATAAGATTTCCTGCTCGCTGGCCCGCTGCTTTCCTGCCTTCATGCGGTGGTGCTTCCCCTTACGGCTGGGTTGCCGCGTACATATGAAAGCTCTGAGTTCCCCACAGTTTCGGGAAGCACTCCAGCCACAGTGTACATCCACACACCCACAAACACGTCTCAGACAGCAGACGCGTTTTGAAAATAAATTCTTCTTCAAAGGCTTCATTCCACAAAGTACACAGTGTTTGTTGAGACCACACCTTTATTCCATACAAAAACATTAGTTGCCTCCTGATAGGCTGCCGTTAATTGCCTCCTGATAGGCTGTAGGTATTCTGGGATATGTAGTCCACCATGTACAGTTGCATGCGGAATTGTGTTAAAAGACCCTCCAAAGGGCCCGAGGCGTGCGTGGTAAATGATAGGTGCCATGGCTCCAGAAGACCAGGACAAGATTTCCTGCTCGCTGGCCCGCTGCTTTCCTGCCTTCATGCGGTGGTGCTTCCCCTCACGGCTGAGTTGCCGCATACATATGAAAGCTCCGAGTTCCCCACAGGTTCGGGAAGCACTCCAGCCACGGTGTACATCCACACACCCACAAACACGTCTCAGACAGCCGACGCGTTTCGAAAATAAATTGTTCTTCAAAGGCTTCATTCCACAAAGTACACAGTGTTCGTTGAGACCACACCTTTATTCCATACAAAAACATTAGTTGCCTCCTGATAGGCTGCCATTAATTGCATAGAGAGAGAGAGAGAGAGAGAGCGAGAGAGAGAGAAAGAGACAGCTGATATTTTTTGCTTGGTATTTTGTCCTAGATATTCTGTCCCACCAATATTGCGGGTTTAATATTTAGGGAGCACTCCCCTGGAGAGAGTGTGCTTTAGGCACAAAACAAACTTGTCAGAGACTATACAGGATTATGATTTATTTGTTGTGAGTTACACAAGAAACACATAGAAAAATTCAACTATTTCTACAAAGCTTTATTTAAAGCCAGTTTTAGTTCAGAATATGTAAACATACATTTACACACATAAAAAGATTAGCAGTGATTATAAATAAACAGAATCTAAAAATGATAAAAGCAGGCAACATGACGTATTGTGAATAGTCTTTCCATACTAAGTCATATCTCATAAACATATTGGCAACAGAACTCTGCTATTCTGTGAGGATTCGGTAGTTAGAGGAGTTTATTGTTGCATACCTGAACTTCATCTATCATTTGCAGTTCAAAGCCTGTCTGCGGGACAAAGCTAGATTATGTCTATATGCATCTCTGTTATCTGGTAATGGCCCTGGTGCATTTACATGAAGAACTGCTCTGCTGCTCTGGAATCAGAAGCTACTCTCTCTCCTCCAGATAGCTATGGCAGCTAATTTTATATCCTTTCAAGACATTATTTTGAGAAATACATCCTTGCGAGAAGTGACATTAGATGGAAATAAAAGCGAGGGAATTCACTTACATATTCATTTTAAAGCCACTATGTCTTTCTCTAAGTATTGCACATTACCTGAATATATGAGCCAGAAGTATACTTTTAGAATACATGATAAATGTAGCACACATTATTACATGATAATCCCCACACATACTTTTAAACTAATCGCAGTTGTAAATGAATAGCAGCATTTGGGGTCCTATGCCATGATGAGCAAATGCGCAACATAAGTGGCTTTTAGTAGGCATATAAAGCAAAACAGATGATGCCACCACTCCTCTGAAGAGCAATTTCTATGGATTTCAATCTGGAGATACCATCTGCATAAGGTTTGGATGGCATTCTAGCAAAAGTGTCACATTTTGTCCCAAATAGGTGGATTTGATTTGCAGGTATTTCAGTTTAGGTACATAGTCTATTTACAAAGCCTTAAGTTGTGCCCGCGCCGCAGTATTGCAAAGGTAGCGCAGTCCTTTGAGCGAATACTGATGATGGAGCATAAGTATGAAAGGTAAGACAGGGGAGGCATCTTGTTCGCTCTGGAAATGGAGATATACAGTGCAGGCTTAGAGGATCCTGCTCATTGCAAAGTCTTTTGATTTCACCTAAGGTTGAATTTGTTGTCTTCCTTTGTCACCACTTAGTCACCACTCAGCTAAAATGCATGTGTACTCCTTTATAAATCAGTCTATAACTTGCACACTAGTCCATTTAAGTTTATTTACAATTCTTGGCAGACCAAATATAAAAATGAAAATTCATAGTTTTCCCTATTTCTTTTTTTACAGCAGCCATTTTCTTACCTTAATTGTGTATTGCTTTAGTCCTGAATGTAGAGTTCATCCTCATATTCGTGCCCTTTGCCTGGAAGATGATCATTGCTCAAACTTAAGACTGTGACAATTGAATCAACCGCCCTGAAAACAAACTCTGAGTATACACTTGCATGCTACAGATTACGGGCCAGATGTAGGTGGCCCATTACCAGTCGGTAACGGCCGAAATGAACGAATTTCGACCTTTACCGACCGGTAATAGGCTTTTTTTATGTAGGGGGCCGAAATTAAGAATTCGGTAATTTACCGAATCAGTAATTTAAGGAATCGGTAAAGTACTGATTTCTTAAGTACGGATTTGGTAAATTACTGAATTCCTAATGTAGGGAGCACTTAAATGAGTGCTTATCCCATGTTAGTATTTGTTATTTACCACCAACTACAAGTTGGTGGTAAATAACGAAAAAAAACCAAAAAGCAATTTAATGCAAATTGCTTCAGTGCCATGTTGCAGACATACATGCCCTTATGGCATGTATGTCTGCAAAATGTGCACCCATAAACAATTGAGGGGTGCAACAGGGTGTCAAAGTGACACCCTGCCACTCTCCAATGTTTTCCCCCTTTTACCAAATCAGTATTTACCGATTCAGTAATTGACATTTATTCCTATGGGCCTGCAGGCCCATAGGAATGAATGGCAATTACCGAATCGGTAAATACCGAATTGGTAAATACAGATTCGGTAAATACCGAATCTTAAAGATTCGCTAATTTTTACCGAATTTCTAGCTACATAGCATTTACAGATTCGTAAATACCGAATCGGTAAAATTCGGTATTTACAAATCGGTAAATACTATTTACCTGCATCTAGCCATATTTTACTAGCCTGTTGAGTGCTGGTATCTAATCCAATCGGAATTTTGTTTGTTATCCAAGTAGACTTGTACCACCTTTCCTCTTGCTATTGGTGTTGACATTTGCAGTTTCCAAACTTTCTGCGCTTGTGTGCTTAAAATAAGATTGTGGAACTGCCAAAACCTAACCCATGGCAGAGGTTAAATGAAGTGATGCTACTAGCATTGCAGATTAAGTAGCAGGTGTGTTTTGGGATGAAGGTTGTTTTACTACTTTTGTGGTCTGCTGCTCCATGTGTGGCACGCTTCTGGAAATAGAGCGACTAATATGCATTCCAAAGGCTGGTAAAGATAGAATGTCAGTTCTTCTTTATCCTTAAAGCTTCAACCTTTTATCTTTCCAGGTCAATCGGTTCTTGACAATCCATTCCTTACAAATGGAGACATTTAATTGTGAAAAAGGAGCAGAAGTAGGCAGCCATTGTTTGTGATCACACTATGAGCAAAAGTATGATTCTCAAAACACCATCTTTTTCATAATCAGCATCTGTTCAGTTCTTCTCTCTCAGCAATAAATATTTTTCCAGGGACTGTTTCCATAGGAATTGCATGCTTGTGTTCCATGTGAGCTAATTGAGTACCCAGACCATAATGTCCTGCTGGCTTCCCACAATGCACTGGTCTGAGACAAACTGTGTAATATCCTTTGTGGTCCTCAGTTAGCCTAAGTATAAGCAAGCCCCAAACTGGGGATGAGAGCTTCTTTATAGGGCAATAGCCAGAGGTGTAACAGATCTAGGCTGTACTGCCTTTTCTTTTCTGTTAACTGTCTGAGTGGTTGGGCTTGCTTTAGTAGGTTTTTGCATTTCTGAGAAGATGAATGCAGGTGGTGCAGTTCAAGAGCAGGTTGAATAGAAGTCATCTGTGCTTTCTCTGTGCCACTCTCGCTCAACATGTACAATCACTGGTTCAGCTTCCTCACTGTCAACTAGGCTTTCTGGAACCTTATTTTTCCTTTCCTTACTGTGAAAGGACTTGGGGGTCCACTCCATGATGGAGGGGCATTGGAGAAGATAGAGGAGTGGCCTTCATGCTCCTTAGAAAAGATGGTGAAAGATGATGTGCCCAATGCAAGAGCAGTCACAGCATCCTGCTGTACATAAAGCTCAACCTTCTGGTATGCTCCTAACTCCGAGACATAAGGTGTAGCGGGCTGTTGTTGCTGTTGAGTTTCCTGGGAACATTTGGGGGCATATTTACTACTTCTGCATTAGCCTCCTTGGCTTAACGATGCGCTCCGCCACTTCTGAAATGCAGGGCTGCACCATATTTACATTAATATGATGCAGCCCTGCTTTTTCCCCTGCGCTGGCGCTACATTTAGCAGCATAGCGCCAATGCAGGCACCCTTGCACCATGGTGCAATGGTGTCTGCATTTAGGAGAAGATTGTTTATGTGCAGGAAGGTCTCCCTCCCTGCACCTAAACAATCTTTAAATGACGCTTTGTAACTTCTATGTGTGCTGCTTAATGCGAGTAAACATACAATATCCCAACTGGTATTATTGAAAAGACAAATGTATGTATGTATTGGCATTTATATAGCGCACTACTTACCCGTAGGGTCCCAAGGCGCTTCGACCGCTGCGAAACCCTTCCTGGCTTCCCTGAGAGATGGTCCCTTAATAAAATAGATATACAAAAAGCATTATGAGAACAGAAATAAGGAGACTCAATAAGTTTTTCAAATGTGCTCATGGCATCATGTAATAGGTAGAAGTAGTTAGGCAATTAACAGTTGTAACAGCACTGTAACTAGACAAATAACAACACAATACAAATTGTACTTGGTGCTCAATGTGTGCAAGTGATAAACAGGGTGGCGACAAGTGACAATTGTGATCAGCATAAACGGTGCATAGTGTATGGTGCTTGAATATATACAGTGAATAATGGAAAACAATGTGGCTTCAACTGAATCGTAAAGCTTGAGTTCTGAGTTGAGTTGACTGTAATTAGGATGAACCACACTGTGGGCTGCGCCTTTTATTACGCTGAGCGGTCGATGACGTTTCGATCCTCATTATTTGGGATCATCTTCAGGACTGGGTTGTAAAGGGCAATGGTGCTGTAGGATACTGGAAGTGGTCGTAGTGCTTGATGGGGCGGAAAACACAGTCGGAGCGATCAGTGCTGGCCTGGACGCGGAGCCGTCAAGTCCGTGGCCAGGGATCCGTAAGCGGCGATGGCGAAACCGATCCCGTGGGTGATCGGAGTCGGGAGAATGAATCTCGTGCTGAATGAAGCAGCGAGGACGGGTACAACATGGTTCGTGCGTAGCTTAATGCAGCACACATAGAAGTTGCAAAGCGTCATTTTTTATTGACTGTTTATGTGCAGGATGAAAAACATCCCTGCACATAAACAATCAATGGCCTTATGCTGTTTCTATGTGTGCTGCACAACAAAGCACACATAGAAACAGCAAAAATGAGGGGAAATGTGCAGCACACATAGAAACTGCAAATATGAGGAGAAATGTGCAGCACACATAGAAACTGCAAATATGAGGAGAAATGTGCAGCACACATAGAAACAGCAAAAATGAGGAGAAATGAAACATTTCTCCTCATTACGTCTGTTTAAGACCAGGTTTTCCCTGCTCTTAATTTAGGTGCTTCCCCATATTTACACTGAACTTGTAAATATGGGGCAGCTTCAAAATCAATGGGTGTTGCGGTGGAACGCCCACCGCAACACCCATTGCCCACCCCTTTTACGCTAATTATAGCGTGAAAGATGGCCTTATTCACATGGCAGGATTAAGCCCCGTTAAGTTCCTTAATGCCGCCTTGTAAATAAGGCAAAGCCCTATCACCACGACAACCTCCTTGAAAGGGATGATGTGGTGGCACAGGGGCTTGTAAATATGTCCCTAGGTTTGATGAAACAATTCCATTTCGGACTCACTAGTCTGAGGCACGACAGCAGTCATTGTAGCACGAGAGACATCTGCTTTGGTGCTAAGGTGGTGGTACAGTTGTTGGTACCAATTGAGCCTTGTCCCAATGTCTTCCTGTGTAGAAGCAGATACAACATGTATGCCAGGTTGCGCTCCTTGGGGGAGCCTCCTCCTAAAAGTTGGTGAAATGCCTATTAATGTGTCATCTCGGGGAACATCCTTTACAACGCGGATGTTACACCGCAGTTCCCTTACGACGCAACTTTTACAACGCAAGTTGTAACAACGAATTGCGCTGAGGGGCGCTCCAGGATAGTAAATAGATTAATTTACTATCCAACTCCTTCCCTACTATCCATGAGGACTGGAATTGAAATAGTAAATTAAACTATTCACTATCCAGCCCCCAACAACGCAAGTTGTGGTAACGACTTGCGTTGTAAAACATGCGTCGTAAAGTACTGCGATGTAAAACATTGCGTTGTAACGACATACATCCGCCATCTCACACGTATACAAACACATACACACACACACAAATGGTTGGAAAGAAAGGGGTAGAAAGTGACTGATAAGAAAGGACAATGTCTGGTTACGGTGTCATGGACTCCTGCCACCCCCACCCCTGCCACATGGAAAACAAAAATAGCCTCAATTTGACATGAATTCAAATATATCCAGCAGTCCCTAAAATAAAAAAAAGTCTGGGACAGCAGCAGTGGGACCTGAAAAATTCATAACAAACTACATCAATGGCCTACAGCAGACTAGGCCCAAACAGTAAAACACCAGATTATAATAACAAATCTGAACAAAAAACCTGTAAACAGCCCTTGCATTCTTAGCCCTTAAACCCATATGAATTTGCCCATCACCCCATAGTCCAAACTCCAGGCCAATCAGCAAGAAGTAAAATTCAAAAATCCAAACACAGGTAAACACAAATAGTGGTAACTGCCTCCCTTCAAACATAAAACATTTTGCAAAGCACTTCACTGTATATATTTGATTTTCCTACAAAATGCCATATTTAATGAGTGGATGTTACAGCAGCGATCGCAGATAAAGGACAAGAGATGCTTTACCTCCACAACCCAGAGTCAAAATGAACAAGGGCTCAAGAGAGAACGGGAAAGAGTCTTCAGGACAATAAGATGAAGTTGATACTTCATGTACAGTAGCTTCATGCTCTATGGCAGTTGCCCCAAAAACAAAAATTAAAGAAATAAAAATTTAGGGGGCATATTATCAAGAACAAAGTTAAGATTATCGCCGCTTTAGTGGCAGGAAACTGCCGCTAAAGTGGCGATAATGGGCTTGATAATATGCCGTAGAGAATTCCAATGGAAGCCCATGTTCACACCAGAACATGGACTTCGATGGGAATTCACATAGAAGCCGCCATTATCGCCGCTTTAGCTGCAGTTTCCTGCCACTAAAGCGGCGATAATTTTAACGCCGTTTCTTGATAATATGCCCCGTAATTCTTACCAGAGAAGTTTCCCGAATGGTAGGCTCCTGTAAAATTTCAACCCAAAATTTATTCTTGAGTTGATTTATCAGTGTCCAGTGTTGAAACAACAGCTGCTTGAATTCAGTTTGTTTGCATTGCTCCAGGATTTTCACCGGAAGAAATCTTGGTTAAGCAATGTGGTGCATAATATTAAGTATTACTTGCCACATCCGTAACGCGAAATGATGAAAGCTATCAAAATTACTCTGAGTAAAGGAAATTATGCCCTAGCTTAATGTCACTCCCTTTCATCAAAAGTACGCTGTTACCCTTGTCCTGTAGTTGATATGTTTTATAGTTTTATAACTCTCAGATTAAGATGGTGGGAGAATTCCTCCCAGAGTCAGGTCTACTCTAGCTAGTGAACCCACCACTTTTCACTAGTGTAGAATTCTATGTCAGGACCGGAGGCTCCGATTATGCTATTTCTTTCTTCACTTTATTCTATTTATTTCTCCACAGCAGCAAAATCAAACCCATTAACATTTTTCTTTTTGTCCAAGGAAACATCCAACTGGAAACAAAGCAACATTCCAATAAGCTTGAACAGACTACAACACCCATGAGTCCATCCCATAAAACCAGTCCATAGTCCTTCCTCAGTGTCAGGCCATCTTAGAAAGGTCGTTCACCCTGGTTGTCCCTCTCTTTCTTCGCTGCTCCGCAGCAACAGACAAGTCACCTTTTTTGTTCCGGTGCTTTCTGGGTTATCTCTTTGCTTATTTGCTTGTTGTGTGCTTTAATTCTTTTTAAGGCTTTGTTGGTGGGTCTTTGCCTCGCCTTGTTGGGTCTCTGCTTAGTTTGGATATTTCCCGCAGGTTCCCCGGCCGCGGGAGCGCTCAGCTCCTTTCGCGGCTATCCCGGGTGGTGCGATCCCCTATTGTGGTCACTAGGGGAAGCTCCTCAGAGCAGGAGAGAGGCATCGCGAGACACACGCCGGAGAGCCTTGTTCCCCTACCGCCATACCGTGATGCCCCTGGGGGTCTGTAATTCCTCTCATTGTGCATTTCCACGCCTCGGCGGAGGTCTATATTGTGGCAACGCCGCGTGAATCGCCTGCGGGCAGGTACTGTGTCCTGTAGGCTCGAGGAGCTGGTAGCGCGCCTGGTGGCGGTTGGTGTTCTGTCAGGCTCTGCCTGAGGACGCGCGCGCTTGGGGCCCGGACAGCGTACACGTCGGGGTTTTATCCTGCTTTATACACTTTTGCAGCCTTTCAGACTGCCAATATTAGTAAGTGATTAACCCCTTGTGCCCCAGTTGCAGTGTTTCAGGGAAGGAGAGTCCCTGCGTAGAGGCAAGCATGGTCATTGGAGACTGTAGCGCAGGACTTCTGACAGGCTCACTGTGGTAAAGGGGTGATACCTCAGTTTTTGGGCTGAGCTGTAGGGTGTGTCCTTTGGGGGAATAGTCAGCAGGAGTGCAGAGGAATACTATGAGGAGGAGCAACAGTACTTACCTTTGGATGACCAATTTTTTCAGGCTGTTGATGACTCCATTTACAAATGTTTGAATGACGTGGTGGCGTCCATGGAGGAGCGTCTTATGAACCGCATCATAGCGGATTGCACCAAATTGGCCCAGGTTCTGTACCTACCTTGCCCTAGGGGGAGGGTCCTCCATTACCTAAGAAGGGACTTGTGGAGGAGGGTCCCGGGGTGTCCCAGGGGGTGGATTTGGATGCTTTCGACCGCCTCAGGGACGCCTTTGTCGCCAAGCCATCCAACCCGCCCCTGTACCTTCCCTGGTCCCAACTCCCGCGGAATCTGTTGGGCCAGACTTGCCATCCCAGGATGGGGGCTCCCCAGCGGACTCAGACGACGAGGAGGGGTCTTCGCGGTCTCGGCGATTGTCAGTTTGGCAGCCGACTTGCCCCAGGACTCCTCAGGCATGCTTAACCCGGACGACATAGTCCACCCGAGGTCAGCTGCCTGGGCACCTGGGGACAAGGGGGCCAAGTTTGTGGTGTGTCGCCTCCGCAAACCTTTGGAGAAGGAAGCAAGGGGTTGTATGCGGGCTGAGTGTCCTCGCCCCACCTTGGAAGGGAAGGTGGCTTGCACATCGGAGCTTGACTCCAAGATGGCCACCTTCCTGGCCAAGTGTATGAAGGACCCCCGCAAGGTTAGGTATAGATTGTTCCTGGCGATCCTGCCAGGACAAGCTTCTTGATGCAGTGGGGCCCATGACAAAAATATTGGATATGGCGGAGGAGGCGAAGGTGTAAGGCTCCGTGATATCCCCGGACGTCCTCTAAAATTGGGCACAGCGGGCGATTATCTACAAAGGTAACGCCAACTGTGCCCTCTCAACAGAACGGAGACGCTCGCTCCTCATTAAGCTGGATCCCAAGTTAGGCGACCTTGCATCTTCGAAGGCCGGGGCAGTTGCGCAGGGGGGCCCCTTCGGAGACCCCTTTGTGAAGGAGCAGAGCAAGTTTGTGGCCACCTTCACGAGTTTGGATAAGGCCCAGTCCAACATCAAGAGAACTGTTTTTCCAACGGGGCCGGTCGTGGCAGGGGCCGCGCGACCGGCCTTGCAGGCCATCCAATCCCGGTAGGTGACAAGGCTCCGGGCGGGGTCAGTACAGCACTTCCGTCATTTATACCAACCTCTATCCGACCAGGGGACAAAAATTCTGTGGCCGTGGAGGATACCGGAACAATGCAGGCGGACCTGCAAACGGCGGTAAGTCTGATTCCTCATTCTCAAGTCTGTATTGGGGGTCGGCTAGCGTCCTTTCAGGAGGCATTGCGAGCGGTCACGACCAATGCCTGGGTCTTGCAAACAATCCAGGGGTTTCACATTGAGTTTTACGAATCGCCCCGCCAAAGGAGTCTTCCTCGTCCTATCTCATTCTCAGAGGCAGATGCCCATCTGGTCGACGAGGAGGCCCCTGAGCTGCTGCACAAAGGGGCCATCTGTCGATCGGTTGTGCACCACCGGGGGTTTTTGAGCAATATCTCCCTTGTGGAGTAGACCGATGGGGGGCGGCATCCGGTCATCAACCTGGAAGAGTTCAATGGGTGGTTGGTGAACCAGCACTTCAAAATGGAGGGGAGTCATCTGCTCCGAGATGTTCTTCTGCCAAGCGACTGGATGGGGAGACTCGATCTCAAGGATGCGTATTTGGTAATACCGATCCATCCGCCTCATCAACGTTTTTTGCAGTTTCAATAGCGGCAGCAGGTTTACGAGTTCACCGCCCTTCCGTTCGGACTGTCCTCGGCACCCTGGTGTTTCACGAAGGTCCTTCATCCGGCAGTGGAATTCCTGCGGTGCCGGTGGGTTCGGATGATCATCTATTTGGACGACATCCTTCTGATGGCCCAGTCTCCTCAGACTTTGTCTGGTCAGGTGCGACAGCCGGTTTCTCTTTTGCAGAGTCTGGGGTTTGTGATCAACAGGGACTAGTCAGTTCTCTCCCCGACGCAATCCATCTTTTTCCTGGGCTTTGTGGTGGACTCGGTCCACGCGTCCTTGAGCCTTCCCTCTCGCAAGATGGCAAAGATCCGACATCTGCTACGTCATCATCCATTCAGGCAATCTTTCCGGGGCCCCTGCACTATCGTGCGTTACAGCGTTTGAAAGCGCACCATCTCAGAAGAGGATTGTCCTACGACCAGCTGGTTCCCCTATCCGCCAAGGTCAAGGAGGAGATGTTGTGGTGGCTAGCCCAAATGGACGCCTGGAATAGCAGGGCCATCTTTGGGGTGGCTCCCGACGTTGTCATAGAGTTGGGTGCCAGCAGGTCGGGCTGGGGGGGCCTGCTGTGGTGATTTCTCTATGGGAGGTGCCTGGTCGTTAGACGAGCAGGAACTCCACATCAATTGCCTGGAATTGTTGGCAGGCTCTTTCGCGGTCCGGTGCTGGACTAGGGACAGGGTTCGTTTGTGCGTTCTGTTGAAGATGGACAATGTCTCCATGGTGCGTTACATCAACCACCCGGGAGGCTCCCGGTCCCAAGCCCTGGTAAACTTGGCAAAGGAGTTCTGGGGTTTTGCTTGGCCCACCACGTTTCAGTGACGGCAGAGTACTTGCGGGGTCAGGCCAACCAGGTTGCAGACTGGCACTCTCGGCATTTGAGGGTTTCCAGTCAATGGAAGATGGATGTTCAGGTCTTCCAGTGGTTGTCCGACCTTTGGGGTCCTTTCTAAGTAGACCTATTTGCGTCGCGCTTGGATCACCAACTCCTGAGGATCTACAGTTGGAGACCGGACCCGCTGGCACAGGCAAAGAACGCTTTTCTGCAGGAGTGGAGTCAGGAGGGAGGTTACGTTTTTCCGCCATTCTCCATGATTGTCCGCCTGGCGGCTCAGGTCTACCACCAGAAGGCGGAGGTGGTGTTGGTTACGCCGCTCTGGAGGTACCAAGTGTGGTTTCCAGTTCTTCTGGAACTTTCTTGGGATTCTCCAATCCTTCTCCCCCTGTTTCCTCTTCTTCTTCAGAATCCAGAAGGAGAACAACATCACCTGGTTTCTCAGGGGTCTATCCTTCTCATTGCATGGCGCCTTTCCAGTGACGTTGGTCACTCCCAGGCCTATAGGGATCAGCTGAATCTCTTTTATCAAAGGCATGGGCCGCCAGCACCTCAAAGCTATATTGGTGTCTTCGACTTGACTGGGATCCCGTGGTCACAGGAATCGTTCCCATCTTGAACTTCTTGGCTGAGTTGGTGACCGACGGTCGGGCATACCGCACCATCAACGTTATGCGTTCCGCGGGTCATGAGCCGATTGATGGAACTCCGGTGGGTGAACACCCTTTTGTGTGCCAACTCTTGAGGGGTCTTCGTTTGTCATTGCCCCTGGAACCAAGGTGCTCTGTCCTGTGGGATGTTAATGTGGTTCTCAATCTGTTCTGGTCTTGGCAGCCTAACACGTACCTCTCCCTGAAGGAGCTGTCAGCTAAGCTGGCCATGTTGTTGTGTTTGGTTTCTTGCCACAGGGTGTTGGATGTATGTGCACTCGACATTTTGGCATGAGTTTTTTCCCCGGATGGCGTGACCTTTACGATTGGTCGACGTACGAAGTCTGCTTCTAGAACAATTTCCTATCCGGTCTTTGCGGAAATGCCCAAGCTCTGCGTGGTGCAGTGTCTCAAGGCCTACTAGGACTTAACCTTAGATCTTCGCCCTCCAGGCTAACGACAGCTCCTGATTGCTTTAAAGATACTGCACAAAGCAGTCTTTTCCCCCACCATCGCGAGGTGGGTGTGCTGGGTCAAGCAGGAGGTGGGTATTGACACAATAAAGTTTGGAGCTCATTAAGCCAGACGTGCCATGGCCTCGAAGGCGTTTTCTCTAGGCGCTCGCCTGGAACATCTTATGCGAGCTGCAGATTGGTCCTCAGATTCCACTTTTAAACGGTTCTACTTTAAACCAGTGGTGTATATTGCTCATTTGGTGGTGAGTAAGCTTTGAACTAGCATAATCGGTGCCTCCGGTCCTGACATAGAATCAAAATTTGCCTAGCTATGTAACGGTAGCTGTCCTCAGCGCCGGGACACCCCCGTTGGGGGTAACCGTGCGCTTAATAAATGTCAGAATAATAATAATAATAATATTAATAGTCCTTTTTTATGTTTGCTGTGTGCAAGGCTTTAGGCTTTGACAGTTTGGCCACTCATTCTTCTTTAATCTGTTATCCTATGTAACTATATCCAACCAGCTATCACATTCTTGCCTTTCTCTCTCCCTTTCTTTCCTCCCTTTCACCTTACCTTTTTCTGTATCCACAGGGACCTGCCTGTTCTCAGAATGAGGGCCGAAGAGTAGAGCGTGAATCCTGTCCACCAAAGGGAGGGACCCGGAGTGGCGCACCAGGTGTTGCCAGAGCATCACTGACAGAATATCGAGAAGAATATCGAGCTGCGACAATATCGAGGTAAAAATATTGAGTGACTGAATATCAACTTCCCATCTACAAACAGGTAAGTACAAAAATATTGAATTCTAAATATCTATGTTAATAATATAGTTTGCTAAAATATCGACTTTTTAAAATGTTCTAAACGTAATATAAAATTAATTAAATAATGTATATAATTAAGTAAAACATACTTAAAAATAATTAAAAAAGGTTAAAATTAATAAATGATCATTGTAATGTAATAAACATGCATTTTTATATATATATATATATATATTAACTTAACAATATTAAAAAAGAATTAATATTTGTAATTATAAAATGTTAAAAGCATAATCCAACATATAATTAAATATATTTATATAAATAAACCTATCATATAAATATAAAAATACATTATATATATTAACTTAAAACATTAAAATAAATATTCTTTTTTAAATAATGTTTTACGCTACATTAAATATAACAATACTGAGAACGTTGCATAGCGTAGGGGATAAAATTACTATTCCCACTCCAGCAGGTGGTACAGTAGGGAAAGTGTTGGATAGCGGGTGGATAAAAACTACTATTCCCACTACAGTGAGTGGAACAGTAGAAAAAATGATGGCTAGCGGATGGGCAAAAATTACTAATCCCACTCTAGCGAGTGCAACAGTAGGTAAAGTGTTGGATAGCGGGTGGGTAAAACTACTACTCCCACTCCAGCAAGTGCAACAGTAGGGAAAGTGTTGGATAGCGGGAGGGTAAAAAGGACTATTCCCACTCCAGTGAGTGCAACAGTAGGGAAAGTGTTGGATAGCGGGTGGGAATAATGTACTATTCCCACTCCACCAAGTGCAACAGTTGATAAAGTGTTCAATAGCGATAGCAGGAGGGTAAAAACTACTATTCCCACTCCAGCGAGTGGAACAGTAGGGAAAGTTTTGGATAATGGAAGGGTAAATATTACTAATCCCACTCCAGCGAGTGCAACAGTAGGGAAAGTGTTGAATAGAGGTTGGGTAAAAATTACTATTCCCACTCCAGTGAGTGTAACAGTAGGGAAAGTGTTGCATAGCGGGTGGGTAAAAATGACTATTCCCACTCCAGCAAGTGGAACAGTAGGGAAAGTGTTGTATAGCGGGTGGGTAAAAATGACTATTCCCACTCCAGCAAGTGCAACAGTAGGGAAAGTATTGGATAGCGGGAGGGTAAAAATTATTATTCCTCCATTGAGTGCAACAGTAGGGAAAGTGTTGGAGAGCTGGTGGGCAAAAATGACTATTCCCACTCCAGCAAGTGCAACAGTAGGGAAAGTGTTGGATAGCGGTTGGGAATAATGGACTATTCCCCCTCCACCAAGTGTAACAGTAGAGAAAGTGTTGGAGAGCGGGAGGGTAAAAATTACTATTCCCACTCCAGCAAGGGCAACAGTAGGGAAAGTGTTGGATAGCGGGAGGGTAAAAATTACTATTCCCACTCCAGTGAGTGCAACAGTAGTGAAAGTGGTGGATAGCAGGTTGGTAAAATTTACTATTCCCATTCCAGTGAGTGCAACAGTAGGGAAAGTGTTGGATAGCGGGTGGGGATATTGTACTATTCCCACTCCACCAAGTGTAACAGTATAGAAAGTGTTGGATAGCAGGAGGGTAAAAATTACTATTGCCACTCCAGCAAGTGCAACAGTAGGGAAAGTGTTGGATAGCGTAGGGGAATAATTTAGTATACCCACTCCTGCAATACAATTAACATTAATTAAAAGTTAATTCTTTTTTTTAAATTAATTGACCTCCCACTATTTTCCCCTATAAATGTCACCTACAATATTGTAAAATATTAATAATTAACATAGTTAATTAACAATTAATTTAAAAAATCGATATTATTAACAACAATATTTTTACAAACGATATTACTAACTTCGCTTTAATAAAAAACAATATTTTTTACCTGCATGTCAATATTCTTAACCACTATATTTTTGCAGGTCTATATCCTGTCCACTCGATATTCAAAACTCAATATTTTAAATTCGATATTCTGATTAGTTACGTTTGCCAGAACAAGAGTGGGCATCAGTCATTAGCCAGATTTGTGGTAGAAGTGGTACAGGACTGTGGATTATTGCAATAGAAACACCCTCCCCTGCCTCTATGGCAATGGATGTCCTGCAATGCCTAATCTGGAATATGTAGGGCAAACTGCAAGGACAGTACCATCCCTGACACAAGGTAGGAGAATTATACGATGCTAGAGACAAACAAAGGGTTGGTGCCACAATGTGCAGCATGGGTTGCCAGCGCCGGGTGGGTCAACGCATGTATCGTTCCACTTTTCTTTGAAAAATTCAATAATTTTGCCCCTAATAATGCCCTGGTGTCCCTAAGAATGCCCCAAAGAATTTTGCACCCAGGGTAACAGCCCCTGTGGCCGCACCCATGCTATGCCACTGGAATGGCATACTACTCTGCACCGAAATCCAACGGGCAGTGCTGTTTGACAGAACCAAAGCTATCTCAGGTTAGTGCCCACCAGTCCAACGCTTGGCAGACTCTTCAGGTTTTGTCCCACCATGGATGGAGATCTCATCCGAGGCACCACATGGCATGCTGGAAAATGTCCTCTATGGCTCTTTCTTAGCAGTCACATCAAACATTCTGGCTAGGACAGACTCTAACCTGGTCACTCACAGTTTTACATTAGCCACATTTGCAGCCCCTCATTGCCAATACTGACAATTCTCCCATTCCTATCGCCTTGAGACCCTCACAGGTGAGAAGCGCGCTTTACAAATGTCTGATTGATTGATTCCTAGAGGAGTACCTGCCTCTTATCCCTCGACAGCTGGGTTACAAGCATCTCTACAACCAGAGAGGATGAATAGGATGCTACTTACATCTCACTCACCCTACTAATAATATCACAGATACCAGTGACCTCACACTCTTGAGCGGCGTGCCTACAACTATTTGTAATCTCCATGTCCAAAAAGAAGGCCCCTATCTCAATTTCTTCGTCTCACCTTTCATAACATTTCTGGCCACCTACAAAGTTGGTCAATTCAACAGTGATGCGTGTATGCTAGGTACCGCCACCCTTGTGTAACCCTCTCCCAGCCAATCAGAGCAGCACTTGTGAACTTTGTCTACAGCCACTGCTCACTTCAACAACTGCTTCTAAAACTTCCTACTTGTAGATTTTGTGCTAAATCTCATCTGTACTAAAGTAAATGCAATTTTCTTTGATGTGAACTTGGCTCATTGTTTTACTTAATGTATTTGTCAGCTCATTGTGACCCCAGGGGCATGAGAAGCATGGTTCTCTGAACTCATATGCAAATTTGGGTAAATCAGCAGTGAATACATTTGTCTTGGGGATAGCTACAGCCTGAGGTTTGATCTTGATGCACACCATATTCAAGTTCAAATTTATAAATGCTGCAAAGTGGCATTGAAGTTGTTCAATTTATACATTTACCCCCTCATTTTTATGTTACAGCAGCTGGAGGTCACGGTGTTTAACTACGCCGATGACCTCCAGCTAATTTTTAACCTCTCCCATTCACCTTCATCAGCTCATAATGTCCAGACTATCATGAAGCTCATCCAGGACTGGATGAACTGCAACCACCTCAAACTCAACCCGGACAAGAACGAGCTGGTCTTGACCGGAGGTGGTTGCAGTCCGTGGTCCCCTTCCTTTTGGCCCCCGTCCCTTGGTGTCCCTCCACTCCCGGTACCCAAAGTTAAAACCGTTGGGATCTTCCTAAACCCTCAACTCTCCGTCTATTCACAAGTTGGGTCAGTGGTTTCCTCTTGTTTTTTCTCCCTTAGAGTAATTAGGAAAGTTTCTCGTTTCTTTCTTCCCTCTGCTCTAAAAATAATTACACTGGCCATGGTACTATCCCGTATCGATTATGGCAACATAATCTATAATGGGGCCCCTGCCTATGCGATCCACCACCTGCAGCTGGTGCAGAATCAGGCCGCTCGCCTGATTTATGGCCTACCTAAATTCCATCGGGCCACTCCATTACTTAAAGCACTGCACTGGCTGCCGGTGAAAGAGCGCGCCCTTTTTAAACTTGGCTGCCTCACTTTTCAGGCAAGGTCGGGTACTGCCCCCGAGTTCATATGCTCTGCTATAAAACCTTATCTCCCAGGCAGAGAACTTCGCTCCTCCCACTTGGCCCTCCTAACTACTCCTCGGTTTAAAAAACAGAGGACGGGTGGAGCAAAGTTCGCTGTCCTTGCTCCAGCTTTTTGGAACTCCCTTCCTGTTGCCCTCCGAACATCTCCCTCCTACCTGCAGTTCCGGAAGGACCTTAAAACCTTCCTATTCGCGCAAGCTTATACAGCTTAAAACTCTCCCAGCTGCTGCCATCCACTGTATTACACATAGCGCCATGAAACCGCTGGGTAAAAGTGCGCTGAACAAATAATTTTAAATTCAAATTCAAATAGTGGTGATGTGAAAACGGTGTGTGAGGGGAGAAGTGAAACAGTTGACTTTGTGATTGATTTAGCTGACAGTGTCTTGCTGTAGGAATGCAATATTGCTTCCTCACGGCATTCCTTTAATGAAATCAGCTGTTGTCATTGGTATAGCTGAAGTCATTAAAGGGCTGATTTCATATTTGGTGGATGAATTTTACTCCATCTGGGGGCGATGGAGTAAATTACTGTCACCCTGACAGAGTACCTTCCTGTAAATTGTATACATGTCTGCCAGCCCAACAGACATTCCTAACATTAACAGGAGCCACCATCAAGGCAGTTCCTTTGAATGTATTGGAGCTTTGCTGTAGGGCTCCATCAAAGATGTTTTTTTTAAATAAAAAACAATGCCCCTTTCGCCATGGGAATCACCTCCCCCTGCTGACTATCAGCCCTTATCTCCATTTCTCTGAGAGACAAAGGGGTATATTCGCAAGAAGGTGTGATAACCATTGCAAAAGTAACTTAACGCAACACTGAACATCTCAGTCTATCACTGGAAAATTACGCTAAGTATTCACAACATGGCGGTACCATGCAATAGTCTCCAGATAACGAGTCAAATGACTGCGTTAAAATCAACGCCATGCCACAAAAATGTGAAACACGAACGCCCAAAAAGTTGCGATGAGGCCACTCCCGATACAAAAAGCAGCAAAAACCAACAGCAGGCCCGCAAATCCCACGCGTCTGGCGGGAAAATGCACTATAAAAGCTACAAAAACAACACACCAGAAACAATCCAAAGTGCGTAGCAACATGGATGCACCCCCCTGACCCAGCGCAGAGGCCAATGCGAACCCCATAAACCCCACAGACCACCAGCAAGGAACAACGGGGTCAGGGAAAGTCAAGGAGAAGAGGGAGAGGAAGACGGGTGCAGTCCGCAGGAAAACCAGATCAGCATCACGGAGGTGACAGAACACTACCATCTACTGACCCACAATTAGACTACAGTGAATGCAGTTGGAGTGTCGAGGAGGCCAATGGAGGAGGCCTATAGGCGCTGGCGTGATGTGAAAATCTAAACCAGGCACAAAGCCACTGCCACCAGGAAGGCAGCAATGGCGACAGGAGGTGGGAGTACTGCACCGCAGGAGGAGCTGGAGGAAACGGAGGCCACTGTCATCAGTGTGGAGACGGTGATAGGAGTCGGGAGTCTGGACACAGCTTGGGAGTACCTGACACAACATCAACAGTGTGAGTAATGACCTGGAACTGGGGAGACGGGGGGGAGATGGGCACAATGGCACACATGCACAATGATGCGTAGCACACTGCACACCCACATTGACCCTTGATCATGTCCCTGATCTCCGTGGCACACTGCAGCACACTCACATAGCAATCAAAGCACATCCACATTGACGACAATGTGGTACAATGTAAAATCCCGACACTGCAGAACAGAGGACACAAGTGGCTCCACACACGCGCAGAAACAGGCCAACTACATCTGACAGAGCTGGAATCTGTGAAATGGAAACGTACGCGTACAACCTCAGATCTGTCATGTAGTCCAAATGTCCACTGTCCCGCATCTACATCCAGCACCTCCAAAACAGTCAAAATGTACATTGTCATACAGTCTGCATGTAATCAAGAACAATGCACCAACATACATGTCAACACAATGTCAACAAGCTTCTCCCCATCACATTGCAGAGGGACACACAACACCTCCAGCAGTGTGGAGAAGACCACTCATCACATTATGCCGGAGAGGACCACCACACCTTCGACATCGACGTTCTACAACAGCCCTTGAACATCCAACGCAACCCACCACCAGGACAAGGGCAGCCAAGCTACATAGAGGAGAACACAGCCTCTGGAACAGACCACACGGCAGGAAGCACCGCAAGCATGGCTGGCTCCCAACACTTCACCGACCCACACATGGCGTCCCAATGCTAGGTGCCAGAATGCTAAAAGGAGGTGGCCGAACAGGTGAGGTGGGGTCTGAACCCATGGAAGGCAAACTAGATCACATATGTGGATGTTTAATACCCTTCAGCAACCACCTACACCCCACAAAGGAGACCCACACTGCCACAGAGACATATGCAGATGCACATTCCCAGTACAGAACCACGCACATGGGCACACAAATATCAGTCACACACCCACGTTGGCTCTGCGTACGAGGGCCCAGTCCACTCTTCTTACGTATTGAGAGGGTGACGACAAAGCTACATGTCTAAGCTCTAACCCGATGCCTGCGGGGACATGTCTGCGTCTGCTGTACGCAGCACAATGTAATGTCGTAGGGCCCAGAGCCCTCATGCATACAACAAGACCACAGGGACACACGCAGATAGTATGTGGAACTGGCTACCGGCATGTGTGCCTGGCCCCTTTTTTGGCAGGGCCAAATGTACATTGACGCCGGTGCTGGATGTGTGTGGGGTGAGTGTAAGCCAGCCCGCACAGAGTGGTTGGTGCTGGCAACAACTTGAACAGTGAACACCATTGAAACGGACACAGAAAACACCAGCAAAACAGAGTCAACTGTTGAGCAACATGGAGGGAGCCGGAGCAAGTACAGAGGTCACCCAACATTCAAACAGAAGTGTTCGGGAGTTGCAGTGCACTGAGGTTGGGGCACAAGAGCTGAGCACGCTCATTTGAAGAAAATGTCTAGGATTGTGTACCCTCGAGATATTCCTGATGCAGATGCAGTGAGGTGTGTTAGACCTGCATCATCTTCCTCATCAACGTCCCAGGTCTCCGACACTACTTGAGGTGGCATTGCTGCGCAACCTCTCCACAGCACAAAACTAAATCAGTAACGGTCCATGGGTTGCGGTGCACTAAGTCAGTGGTACCTGGAATCTTCAGCACGGTATCAGGCAGATGATGGCATCCACGACAGGTGTGAGCAGTGTGAGCAACTCCGTCAGTCTGCCAGTACCACTGTTTCGACTCTGGCAGATGAAGGTTGGAGGTGGTCCTGACAATGGTGGTGTGTTACTCCTGCGGTGATGCCACGTCCGGGCTGGTCAGAACTCGATTGGATGTGTGAGCCCTGGTGGACCACAGTTGAGGCCAGAGGCAGCGGACAGCGCAGGGCCATAGACACATGGCGTTGACGACCCCAAGGCCATCGTCTCAGAGGCCATAAAATATTGAATCAAACAGGGTCCCTGACTTGAGCTGCACAGAGTTAGTGGCCCCGAATGCACAGCGACCGGCACAGGCATACCACCACTGGACGGTGACTTGCGGTCTATTGTGGTAGAGCCACGCAGTCTGAGCGGATCCTCAACGATGTCCAAGGGTACTGTGGCGGAGGGTCACGGGGGAGAGTAGAAGGTGTCCTCCAGGGATGATCCAGAGGTCGGTAGCCGGCTGGAAGCAGCAAATGGAGGAATGGAATGCTACAGTCTTGTTTCCACCACCAATTTGGTATCAGCTACATGAGGATGAAAACTACCCCCTAGTCCATAGACTCAGACGCCACCAAAGTTGAACCATGAATGTCGGGGAACAGACTTAGGGCCAGATGTAGGAGCCCTAATACCGGTCGGAAATGGCCGATTTCGGCCGTTTCCGACCGGTATTAGGCTTTTCAGATGTAGGGGGCCTACCGAATCGGTAATTTTACCGATTCGGGAAATATACCGATTCGGTAAAATACCGAATCAGTATATTTACCGAAGCGGTAAATCCCTATGTAGCTGACACTCCTAAGAGTGACACAGGCCCTAAAGAGTCGGTATTTTACCACACAATCCTATTGTGTGGTAAAATACCGAATTCAGGTGTGCATGCACATCTGTGCATGAACACCTGTGCCATTTGACACACAGACATGCCCTTAGGGCATGTATGTGTGCCACATGTCACACAAGCCTGTACTTGGGGTGCTAAAGGGTGTCAAAGTGACACCCCCTGCACCCTTGCAGGATTCGGTATTTACAGAATCAGTATTTCCCATTGATTCCTATGGGCTTCAAGGCCCATAGGAATCAATGGGCAATACCGATTCGGTATTTACCGAATCGGTAAATACCGAATCTTACAGATTCGGTATTCCTAAATTCGGAATTACCTAAATCTGCCCCCTTCCCATTTACAGACTCAGTAAAATTCGGTATTTAAGAGTCTGTAAATGGGAATTACCTACATCTAGCCCTTAGTGGCACCGGGGCTGAGAGGGGATGCAGTCTGCGATGGTGCGGTACACTGATATGAAGTCCGCCATTGCTAAATCAAGACTATGTGACCTACTTGACCACAGTGTCGGCCTGACACAGCGGTCAGCAGTGGCCCACAGCCAGGTGTCGTTGGCTCGAGATGCACAGAGTTAGTGACACCAGGGCAGTTGTCGGTAGTGTTCGATCTCCTTCGTAACGATGATCCTTTTTTCCTCCTGACTGCACTGCGTCTTCCTCTTACACCTCTCCTTGCATGCAACGATATGTGCTCTGCCATTAAAAAATCAATGCTCTGTTCCAACTGTGTGACCTACCCATGCGCTGTTTGGCCAGAGGGCAGTAGTCTGCGTGGGCCCACAGACACGTGTGGCTGTAATGCTATGCACAGACTTGGTGGCACCAAATCAAATTGAGTATAGTGACATAAACTCTGCCTTCAATAATGTTCACTGCCATGGTGTTATCAAGACTCAGTTCCAAATGTGTGACCTACTAGTCTGGTGTGTCAGCCGGTAGAGTACCTCAACAGGAAAGGAGTACTTGCGGCCTTGCTCGCAGAGGCTGTGATAGTCGTAGCAAGGTTGTCAGGGTCGCGGGCCTCGGGCGTGGGGCTTGCACCGGCATGCGGTGGGCCCCCTTTGACACACGCCGGTGTCGGCAGGTGATAATTGAGGCCTGGGTGCACAGGGGCGGGCAAGACTGGTTCGGGGACCAGCATCCCAAGGTGCATCAGGCACACACGCAGGCAACACCACTCACGGTGTCGGCCTCGTAACGGGGTGAGAGACGCCGCCCTGGCAGACATGTTGGGCATTCCAGAAGAGGACCACGCCCAGAGTTACGTGCCTTTTATTCACACCCCTATACTGGCCTGGTGTACACCGGGCCAGCCCACTCCGCTCATGCTTACGGGGGAAACGTAACAAGCTACATTTCTGCGATCTTCCCCACTGGCTTTGGTGACCTGGTTGTGTCCACTGTCAACCACACTCCAAACACTAGCGGTATATGTCAACATGGACATGTCCTTGGTCTGCATACTGCAGTATGGCCATCACTTCCATGCTGCACTTGGCATTGTGTGCATTCTTATTCATGGGTACTTGCCTCCTTCGCACATGCCTGGGCCCTACCTCTTCCCACATTCTGCTATTCTGTGGCTGAGGTGCCATGTCATTGATGGCTTCTGTGCATGGCTGGCCCAGGTTCCCACAGTAAGTTGTGCTGTCGTGTCTGGTGGGTGGGCATGTTGTTTGGCATGATGTATGTGAGCTTGTGACGTGTGCATCCCCGTAGTTGTGAGTTGCATGATTGTGAAGTTGAGGTGTGTGGTGCATACATTGGGTATGTTCCAATGAGCAGTGCATTTCATTGGGTGCCATCATGGTATCGCTGGTTGGTGATGGACTGTCAGAATATGTAGGGGTAATGCACTCTGACTGGGTGGCTTACGTCGACGTTGGTGGAGATTCCCCGGTGGTCCGCTATTGCCTGGACATTGATGGAATGCGTGTGCTTTCTGTTGCGGTTATTGTGTGCAGTGTTGCCAGGGGGGACTAGTAGGACATGTGTGCAGTCAATTGCCCCCAACATGTGCGGGAAGCCAGCTGTGGCATAGATGCCTTGCTTTGTCTCCAGCTGTTCCTGCACAGTGTGGGGGAAGTATAGATAGTAGGGTACCAAGCTGATGGTGTCATCCATGACCTTTGCAAGGGACTTGGATTGGGTTGGCTGTGAGACTCCTCCGACTCAGGCGGTTGTTGGTTGGAGGGTACCAGGGGCTAACAAGTGCAGCACAGCCAGCAGCTTTGTCTGAAGTGGGATGTTCGTTGTCCGCTGTGTTGGTACCATCAGCCTGTGGGCAATGGTGGTCAGGATGCGGAGGATGGTTGTCCCTTTGAGCCTGTGGTGGGCAATGACATTCTCTGGTGTTGTGTCTGTGAGGTTGGTGCATTTTATGAGGGTCGCTTTCTTTGTCTGCGCTGCCTCGTTGTTGGTCCGGGAGGAGGTGAGGGGCCTGGGGGGGAGGTGGGAGTACTGGAGTTGTGGCCCTGTTAGGGCTCCCATCTGCATGGTCAGTGGCTCCATGGCATCTGTTGCCCTTCATGTTTGGCTCTGGCCTTGGCTCCCTTTTCTGGTGCAGGCTGTCGTCCGCCTTTAGATCAGGCCAGAACAGGTGTTAATTTCCTTCTGCTAATGCACCTTATCGCCTGTTTTGGGTTCTCATTGCCGATCTGGCTGGTCATTGAGAATGTTGCGGAGTAGTGTTGTTGTGGCTTTTTGCATAGGCATGCCTACTCTGCATCTCATTAGCAATAGTTGCGGGGGTCATCTGCGGCAATGTTTTTTGCGGCTGCTATCGCAGGTTAACTGGTGATATGGGCTGTTTGCACCAGCTTGTGAATAGGGCGATGTATTTATCGCCACTTTGGCTGCGATAAAGTGCTGTTAACTCTGCGATAACTCCATGAGAATATGCCCCATAATCTTCAGGCCCGCACCAAATGGTCACTGCTGCATTGCTAAAGCACTCCTGTCTCCAACCTCCCACTCTTCATTGCCTAGGGCTGTTCACTCCAACTTCCCTTTTCTGAGTTAAAGGGAAACCACCAGGCAGTCTCTTCCCTCTTATCCTCATCTGAATGCCACTCCCAAACAGGCTGGTGAAAGCCAGAGGAAGAACGTCACACTTGATTGTGCTTCAGTTGTCTGTGGTCTAGCTGGGGGCACCCTTTGCCAATACCTGCTGAGAAGAGCTTCACCAGAGAGACAAAGACGATGACTGCTCCAAGGAGATGGAATACAAAAGACAAGGGAGCACTCAAAGCCAATTCCAGGCCTTTGAGATTGGGATGCACATCCACTGTTAGGAAAATGACTACAAATGTGAGAGCCAAAGTTTCCAACAGGGTTCCAGATTCTATATTCACCAAGGGTCCAATTCACAGAATGAACTTAAGACTCAATCCTAAACTTACTACTATTTTGATATTCACAGAATGCACTTACTACTTTTGGCATTCACAGAATGCACTTACTACTTTTGGTATTCACAGAAGTTAGGATTGTGTCTTAAGTTTGTCTTAAGACAAATTTAAGACAGACTTAAGACAGACTTAAGTTAGGATTTTGTCTTAAGTCTGTCTTAAGTTTGTCTTAAGACAAACTTAAGACAAAATCCTAACTTCTGTGAATACCAAAAGTAGTAAGTGCATTCTGTGAATACCAAAATAGTAGTAAGTTTAGGATTGAGTCTTAAATTCCTTCTGTGAATCGGGCCCCAAGGGAGGGGGCACTCTGCAGAGTCCTTGAGGAAACCATGAGATCCAGGGCTGGTGTCTTGTACAGGCTGACTCCCAGAAGTGAGGGGATATGCCATGAAGCCTGCAACAGTGCTGAGAGGAGCTGTGGGTTTACCTATGACCTTGGAGCTGCTGGCCTGCTGCGAGAGGGGAAGGAGCACTTGGCCCCCTGCCAAGAAGGAGAAGCCCAACCCCTACGGCCGCGCCATCAGGCAGTGTCAGAGATCTCAGACTGTCATGTAGAGTGCACCAGGCACCAGCACGAGTTTGGAGGGGGTCTACCTTGATTCAGCTGTCCATTCTATAAGAGGTGTGACTGCTGCTGTGACTCTGTCAGAGTGTCCTGCAGCTGCTAGCAACTGCAAATTGAAGTACTTGTAGCTACCAGCAGCCATGAGCTGAGACACCAACACCTACAAGCAACCGTCACCTACAATATCAGTAGCTACGAGCGACCACTCTGATCCATCAGAGGATGTCCCCATCAACCACTGAAGCAACTGGCGCTTACTCTGACAACCAGCATTGTCATCAAGCGATGTGCCCGCACACCAGCAGACTCCCCAGGCTGATTGGTGTACTAAGAAAAATCCTAAGAAGGCACAGCTGCCCCTGCAGTCAATTCAAGAACCACAGGCATGCACTTGCATCTGATTGTCAATACCCAGACTGAGTGCTGGCGCACTTTTAAGGACTGACCTACAGATCACAGAACACACAGAACCTTCTAAAGTGAGCCTGCACCTAAGTAGCTTCTGTGTAGAGGTGTATGTATGTATCTGATGCTCCCATCTAAAAAGGCAGCAGAGTGATGTATAGGGTGAATGGTAAGCATACTGTCAGTGAGTAATTGGAGAATGAGCCGGTTATTGGATTTCTACTGCATTGTGGTGTAGTGTTCTTAAATAGGAGTGTCTTCAATCCTTTCCTAAATTGGATCACCTTTGAGGTGGTCATAATGGACACACAAATGTTGTTTCAGATCCTGGGTGATAGAAAAAGCCTACGATCCCAGAAGTACATGTTTAGAACCTCATGCTTTCATTATTTCTGTCAATAATATTATGTTTTGGAGCATATTAAAGTATTTCCCTTTTTCACAAAAAGAAACACTGGACTGGACAGAAATAAATGTATCGTCTGCATAATTGTTGAGGTCTGAGACTCTGCCCCCCCCCATCTACCTCCATGAGAAGCCTGGGTCTGCTCCCCTCACTAGCCCTGAGGGCCAAGTGCTTAAGTGTGTACTTGGTGTTGAGTTGGCAGGGTCCAAGTACGTCAGGCACTTTGACTGCAGAGGACATAAGTCCCAAACGACCATAGCGGAAGTCCAGGTACCCCTGCTTGTCTGTGGTCCCCAAACGTGTTCTGATGGTACCATTTTGAGGAAAACATCTGTTATCGTGTTCTACTTCCATGCACATCCGGGACTTAGCCTGATAAGTGAGTAACTTGTCCTAACAGCACAGTGTGGCAGCTGTCTAGCATGAAGATTTATTTCATGAGCCAATTGTTTACAGAGAACTTGGACTCAGCAGTGGGGTGGACAGCCAAGCAAAGCGAAACAACTTTAAAAAAATGTATGTACAGTTCTCAAAGTTATTGCAGCATCTTTTCACTAGTATATTTTTCAAGTGCAGTAATATACAAGTATTTAACATACCAAACAAAGGGCCAAATATATGAAACCATTTTGAGGTCCCTAACCGTTCAATTCACAAAATCACAGAATCTGCCCCAGTAAAATGAGTTTTTGTTTAAATGTACTTAAACCCTATCCCAATTTAAACATTCTGAAAAGCCTTTATAAATCACGATTCAGAGGGGATGCTAAAGGCTCAGGCCCCCCTTTTTTGTGATTTGCAGTGAGATGGATCATGGTTTGTGATTGCAAAAAAGATCATCAAACATTTTAAAAGCTATTAACACCTCAAGCAAAGGGGAAGGCTTCCCAGGTGGACAGGTTCCCCTTTTATAATTGTTTTGACAGACATGGGAAGGAGCAGACACAATACTCTATGGCCCACATGCATCAAGCATTTTTGTAGTCGCAAACGGTGCGATTCCTTAAAATCGGCCGTTTGCGAATGCAAAAGTGCTTTTTGGGATGCATGAAGCAATTTTAGAATTCGTTATATTTTTGCGAGTTCTAAAATTGCGGTTGCTTTTAAGAAGTCGCAGATGTGCGATTTCTTAAAAGCAATGCATCATTACTTTTAAAAGTGTAAATTCGCAATTAGGTTGCCAAATTTACCGAGTGGTTGAACCACTCGGTAAATTTGGAAAAAGTGTTTAAAATGCTGAAAATTATTTTTTTTCAACATTCATGTTTCACACACACATGCCCTTAGGACATGTGTGTGTGAAACATGATGCGAAAAATACATTTCAGGGGTGCATGGGGGGGGTCCTTTGGACCCCCCCTGCACCCATGAAATTTTCAAAGTGCCACTCGCAATTTGCTAATGCCTTCCCATTGACTCCTATGGGCCTTTTGGCCCATAGGAATCAATGGGAATTGCGAAAATTAACTTAAGAATTTGGTATTCATTTAGGATTCGGTAAAAATTGCGATTTTTACAGAATCACAAATGAATACCGAAAATAATGATGCATAGCATTTTGCACTTCTTAATTTGCGATTCCTTATTTTTGCAAATTAGGAAGTGCAAAATGTCACAATGATGCATGTGGGCACTCACCACTGCTCGATGTCTTCCGAAATGAGATTAAAGCAGCACTTGTTCTCTTAAGGCACATATGACTACAAAAAACCATTTGGAATGCAACACAGGGATGGTGGCCTGCTTTCTCTTGCACGCCCTCCTTCCTTTGTTTGTAGCCAATTGCAGGGTGCCGCAGATAGCAACCTGTGTTATGAATATTCATTAGGCAGGTCATTCCGCAACCCCTGGTGAATGCGACTATTGTGATGTGACCTACTAGTGCATATGTCACATCTCAAAATAAATGACAGGTGAGTAGTAAACTGTGGGTGCAAAATGTTCACCCACTAACTGTGACCTCTGTTATTACATCTGACCCGAATTCTTGAATGTCCCAAAGTGAGTGTCTGGACTAATGATTGGCAACATTTTATTACTACAGAGTGTCTGTAAATACATTTTGCACTCAAGAAATATTGAGGCTCATTTACAAGCCTCTTGTGCCGCTGATTCCTTCATTTTAATATGGGAAAAAGTGACCTACCGGCGGCCAAAGGGTCTGGTATATCAGCCCCAATGGGCCTGATTTAGATCTTGGCAGACGGGATAGTCTGTCCACAAACGTGATCCCATCCGGCAAAACATAAATTCCACAGGATATAACGGGATTTATATTTCGGCAGACACGATATACCCAACTAAATCAGGCCCAATGTTTTTTCAGATTGTAGAAAATGGAAAAGAAGTGATCTTTTTGTGGCAGAAAAACAATAATGACACAGGGCCCGATTCACAGAACTTAAGACAAAATCCTAAACTTACTACTTTTGGTATTCACAGAAGTTAGGATTTTGTCTTAAGTTTGTCTTAAGACAAACTTGAGACAGACTTAAGACAGACTCAAGACAGACTTAAGACAGACTTAAGACAGACTTAAGTTAGGATTTTGTCTTAAGTCTGTCTTAAGTCTGTCTTAAGGCAAACTTAAGACAGAATCCTAACTTCTGTGAATACCAAAAGTAGTAAGTTTAGGATTTTGTCTTAAGTTAGTTCTGTGAATCGGCCCCACAATCATCTAATTTCTAAATAAGGAATCTCCGTTTTTTATCATATACAGGTCCTTTCATGTGCATGGCAGGTGCATTAGCTGCCAGGAGGCTTGTTATTTTATGTTATGTGCAATTGTATAGGACACACGTCACCCAGGAGGGTGTCCAGGCGTCTGTGTCACACCATCGGCCCTTGTGATCAAGCTGATACTGCATTAAGGCATTTTAGACTTTTAAATCTCAACATGTAGAAAGATGCTAGAGAAGATCACAGGATCGTCTGAAGTAGTCGCAGATGATTAGGCACAAAGATAGGTTCGCTCTGTTGTACTTCACTATGTGCAATCATTATAAATCACCCTGTGTCCCTGCTGCACATCACCGTAGACCCAGTAATTCACATAGGTTTGTACTTCTGAACTGAACTGTAATTATGCAATACACCTCCGATCTCAGCTAAGACACATTCTCCATTATCATATAGAGGAAGTTGTAAACTGGAGAAAAGTATATAATCAAAGGTTTTGGCTCAACATACAAGAACCCTGGACCTCATTTATGAAAAGTGACGCATCGCTGCGAGAAAACACCGATGCGTCAAATTTCATTGCGCCCTCCCTGCAACACCAATGATACGTCATATTTACCACATGATGCATCATGGCGCAAGGAGTTACAGATACGTCAGTATTTCTGACTTATCTGTAGGCGCAAAAATGACGCATTGCTGGAGTGTGTCACAAAAGTGACGCAACTCCAGCAATGTGTCCTTTCACATGGGCAAGTCCCATGTGAAATGTGCCTGCGCCAGTCTTATGCCTGCCATGAGGCAGCTGTAAGATATTGAGGCATTTGCATCCTAGAAGTAGCGCAATGAATCCTATAGATTTCACTGCATCACTTCTATGACCCCTTCTTGCGTCTGTACGCCCCCCTCTGCATACATTATACCTGGTGCAGGTATAAAGTGGCGCAGGGGTTTACAAAGTGATGCATCTACCTAGATGAGTCACTTTGTAAATATGGTGCAACGAGGCAAACATTTTATGCCGCTGGTGCGTCACGGCGGCGCAAAAGTGTTTCAAGGGCTCATAAATAAGCCCCCCTCTTCTTCCTGCAGCGCAGGAATGATGCATGAGAGTTTGTCATTGCTAGGGGGCTTGTAAGTGTGCACTGTACACAGAAGTGCTTGTCTGTGAATATTATGAAAGATGATTGCCATGAATGTGTGCCTGCTGCGAGTCTGAATGTGCACGCAAATGCTGCTGTGTGTCCCTGAGTCCAGGCACTAACCACAAGACAGGCCTATTAGTTTTGTCGATGCCTGTCTGAGTTGTTCTGACATCAGGACCTCGCACCTGACCCGTCAATGAGGAATTAATTTGGGTGCTTGCCCAGAAAATGCCTGTTTGCAAAAAAGACATACTTATCATAGGGCCAAGCAGTCAATCAATATGCTTCATCTTTCTGCATGTAACTTGTGTTCAGTGCTTGCAGGAACTTAATGACAGCTCCTAAACACAGCCTGAGGCGGGCTTCTTGCCGCCATTGGTACATCACAAGCATAGAAGACATGTTTTTGTAGGACTGGAGACTAACCTATCCAGACTGAGTCACTAGAAAAGGAGTATTACGGCTAAATTGAGGTGTTCTAGGGAGATCGAGAGACTGCTCTGAGTGGTCAAACAAGAGGTTCTCTCTTTCTCTTTCTCTTTTTCTCTCTCTGTTTTTTGTCTCTTTCTCTCAGTTACCCAAGGCTAAGTCGACCTGAACTTCATATGTTAACCTATAGGAGCAAATAGTGACTGTTCAATTTTGGGGAGAGACTATTTTAATCAGTTTTGCATTTGTTATACTCATACATAAAAAAAACTTACATTCTTCGTAACGGCCAAAGAAGAAATGGCAATCCTAACTTGTGTTCTACATCTTATTACTACAACACTGTCCACTTCTGCTTTGGCTGCAAAGCATTCCAATAACGTATTGATTACTTTATTATTACTCATCGAAAATACAGAAGAAAGACTCTGCCTGACCTAATCAGCTTGACATATTTTATAGGTAATATAACTTTAGGTTTAAAGCATTTTTTATTAAACATTTACAAAAGAAAATAGAGGCAGTCGTAGCCTGAGTCAGTGCAATGATACAACTGTACAGGAGCACAACCAGTGCGTAGAAGTTCTGCCATAAGAGTGTCCGATAAGGCATGGTGTCTGGTGCGTATGAGGCAACAACAACCTCAGCAAAAAAGGGGGGGAAACAAAGAAAAAAAAGCACACCCCTCCCAAAAACACCCCTCTCTCTCCCCGTACCATACACCCCTCTCCCTCCCCGCCCACCCTCCCCCGTACAGTACTAAGTTCGCCCTCCCGCATCACCTCCCACCAATCATCCTCCCTTCACAGCTGACCAGAACACCAAACTCAGTGGGCAGTGGGGTCCATTTGCATTGTTAATCTCAATAATCGGAGATAACGGGGCATGTAAGTTCTCTAAACTCTGTCACAAGTAGTGAGTGAAACGGCTGCCACAGGTCAACAAACTGCTCCACCTCTCCAGCTACCATGAGAGACAACTTCTCCATCCCTAGAACATTCCACAGTCTGTGGAGCCAGCCTGTAGTGGAGGGGAGTGTGGTGGTGCGCCAATGAAAGTGTATGTTTTGAACAGCCGAACCCAGAGTGATCGCTATCTGCCGACCCCTACGAGACTTCAAAGGGTACATCAGTCCATTGGGCAAGCCCAACAAGACGTACGCAGGGAAGCGGGGAGGTTCTACGTCGAAACAGGAGTCAATCTCGTCCAAGACATCTTTCCAATAGGATTGCAATAGGGGGCAGTCCCACCAAATATGTGTAAGTGTGCCTACCTGCCCACAAGCCCGCCAGCAAGTGTTCTCAATGTTACGGTTCATTTGATGCAGTCTCTCCGGTGTATAGTACCAATATGTGGACACCTTAGTGAACGTCTCCATGAGACCGGTGTGGTACGCCGAATGTCGCGCCCGGAAAGAAATGTGGTCCCACTCTGTATGACTCAGGGCCCTCCCCAATTCCCTTTCCCAGCGTTCCCTACCCGGGTTATAGATATGAGAGGAGGAGGGCTGCAAAAACTTATAGAGGTCTGAAATAAGTTGTTTGTCAGAGGTGCGTGTCACCAACCACCTCTCATACGGCCGCAGCCTCCTGTCTGCCGATTCGCGCACCTGCGGCTGGAGCGCCTAATGGCGCACCTGCATGTACCGCATCCTCTCCATCTCAGGCAGGCAGTATTCTCGCCTGAAGTCCTGAAACGGAATGACGCCCTCTGGGGTGTACATATGAAACAGCGTACTGCAGCCTGCAGTCCGCCAATGCGCGAAAGCCCCTAGTTCCATCCCCGGATGAAAGTTTGGGTTTCCAACCAGAGGTGTGAATGGCGAGGGAAAAGTAGTGAGATCGTGCGTGACAGAAGTAGCGTCCCACACTCTCATCGGGACTCGCATGACGAAAGATGCATACAGATTGGGGGGTCGGTGAGCTCTACGTAAGAAGGGCACCTCCTGCAAGGTCTGGCCTGCGACCGCTTGATCCTGGAAAAGCCAGTGCTTATCTGACTCCCATTTACTCCACTCCACTAGGTATCGCAGTTGCGCCGCCTGAAAGTACTTGCGTACGTCCGGAATGCCCAGGCCCCCGGCTTCTGGGGCCAGCGTGGATAAGGCTCTTTTGAGTCTGGGTTTACGACCTTGCCAGATGAAGCGGGCAATGTCCGCTTGAGTCTGCTGAACTCACCCTTTCGGGGGCTGCAGCGGCAGAGCACGGAACAGGTATAGCACCTGCGGCAGTAGAGTCATTTTCACTGCAGCTATTCTCCCTAACCAGGACAGCGTTCCCCTGCTCCAGAGATTCAGTTCCTCTCTGATTTTTTTACCCAGGGCTGTGTAATTGGCGGTCACCATAGCAGGTAGGGTGGGCGCCAATAGAATGCCCAGGTATGGTACCAGGTTCGAAGACCAGTGCATGGGGAAGAGGTCCTGCAATTCAGTTCTAGTGGCAGCAGACAGTGAAACATCAAGGGCCGCTGACTTCCCCATATTCATCTTAAAGCCCGCGAAAGCAGCGAAGTCCTCTAACTCCGCGATGCACGCAGGAAATGCCCTCCTCGGATCTGCAAGCGTCAATATAATGTCATCTGCGTAGAGGCTTATGATGTGTGTGTATTTCCCCATCTTTATGGTGGCAGCGTTTGTGTTTTAGCGTATCCGTTGGGCAAGGGGCTCCATATAGAGCGCGAAAAGCAGCGGGGACAGAGGGCACCCCTGTCTTGTACCCCGCTCTATTGCAAATCTCTGAGAACTACAGCCATTAACCCGCACCACTGCAGAAGGAAATCAATAACAGTTGAGCACCAAAGTGCGTAATTTCGCTCCTATGCCCGCTTTCGAAAGAACCTTCTCCAAGTAAGGCCAATGCACCCGATCGAAGGCCTTCTCCGCGTCGACCGACAGCAGCATTCTCTCCCCTGGGATCCGCCTTCTCTATGATATGAACCACTCTCTTGGTATTGTTCACCGTTTGTCTCCCAGGGACAAATCCCGCCTGATCCGGGTCCACCAGGCCCGGCAGATGAGGTGCCAGACGGGCTGCCAGGATCCCGGTGTATAACTTGAGGTCGATGTTCAAAAGAGATATCGGTCTATACGAACTACATTGAGTCCGGTCCTTCCCCGGTTTGGGGATGACCGACACCGTAGCTTGGAGCAAATCCGGAAGAATAGCGCCAGGGGAGGAAAACGAGTTGAAAAGGCGTGTAAGGATAGGTGCTAGCAGGGGGCAAAATGTTTTATAAAAGAGGGATGTGTAACCATCCGGGCCTGGGGCCTTCCCGTGTTTAAGCTTGGAAATGGCCATAATCACCTCCTCAACCCGGAAATCACGATCCAGGTGCTCCGCTTGTTTAGTGGTGAGTGAGGGAAGATCCACCGACTCCAGATATTCTACCTCTGCCTGCTCCAACGGGGGCTCGCCTGCATACAGGTCGGCATAGAATCGGCGGAAACCTTCCGCAATCTGGCTATCCTCTGTAGGGGTCTCTCCAGTCGAGATCGACAGCTCTTTCAGTAGGTGTCTTTGATGCGCCACTCGGAGCCTATTCGCTAGGAGCCGGCCGCACTTATCGCCGCCCGTGTAATATGTGTGTTTTTTAAGCGCAACGCCGCATATTCCGCTCTATCCATGTCTAGTGCTGACAGGAGTTTCCTCTCTGCCTTAAGCTGCCTCCATACTCTGGGGGCCCCTGTTCTCTGGTGTACCAATTCCAGCTCATGTACCTTGCGGGTGATCTCATCCCTTTTTTGTTGCCGTTCCCTATTCTCCGCTGAGGAGATAGCAATGAATTCTCCTCGGATCACCGCCTTCAGAGCTGCCCACTGCGTCGCCTGGGTAGTATCTGCGTTATCATTGTGCGTCTGGTAGTCACGGATCGAGTCTTGTATGTGCTTCACGACTGTCTTCTTATGCAGGAGAGTATCCCTAAGGCGCCAAACCCCACGGGAAGGAGACATCAGTGGCAGCCGGAATGTGCCCGTGACTAGGGCATGGTCCGACAGTGAGAGAACCCCTATTTCAGATTCCGTGGCCAGCTCCCAGACCGGCCCCGTGACCAGAAGGTGGTCCAGTCGCGCATAAGTTTTGTGTGCGTTTGAGTAGTAGGAGTAGTCACGGGTGGTGGGGTGGAGGCGGCGCCAGAGAACGTGGAGATCCAGTTCGGCCAGTTGGGTCCTACCCACCTGCGAGATTTCCCCTGTCTGAGGGTGTCTCTGCGCCGACCTGTCTAAGGACGAGTTGAAGACCATATTCAAATCTCCCCCTATGATTATGTGCCTGTCCGGGGTGGCCGTAATGTCCACCAAGGCGGAACTAAGAAAACGTTCTTGGCGGTCGTTTGGGCTGTATATCGACCCCACCGTGAACACCAGGCCACCCAACTTCACTCTGTATGCTAGAAGCCTCCCCTTCTGTTCCGCTAATTTATGTAGGACCTCTCCCTTGAATGTTTTGGACACCAGGATCGCTACCCCCGCCGTTTTGGTGGTGTTTGAAGAAAAAAACTGTGTTGGGACTTTGTGGGACCGCATCCTCTGACAGTCTCGGGCCAAGAGGTGTGTCTCCTATAAAAGACAAATATCAGCATGCACGTTTTCAAGTAGCGATAGCACTGCCATCCTCTTCACAGGATTATTCAATCCTTTCACGTTAAGAGTAACAACCTTTAAATCAGTCATCTATGTGGGTAGAAGTACAGGTCTATCCATGTGTCATGACCCAGAATGGACGATTTCAGCGCTAGCAGTGTGCAGAAGTAACCTAGAAGCCAAGCAAAAGTATCTAAAGTACTGTACGGTCCCCACCCCTGTTCCCCCAACTTCCCATGAACAACCCCAGAACTGCCCATCCCACCCCACCCCCAACTCTCCCTCCCCTGCAACAAACCCGTCACCCCACCATCAGCCTCTTCCCTCCAACGCCACCCTTCCTCGCCCTCGTAGGCTTCTCTCTCAGTATCTCAGGAACCCTTCCAACACCCCCTCCCCCCCCTGGCAACAACCCCTCAAACCTCATAGTCCCAGTCTGGTTCCAAATGGAACAAGTCTGTGGTGAGTCAATGTAGTGGACGTCCGGCCACCACGTCTCCCCCGCTGACCCCCCAGTCCCCGGTGCAGCAATAGAGACAATGCAAAAAAGGTGATCTCCCCCCGGAATCAGCCAAGGCCACATATCAGGCTGTGAGGGCCACTGAACTTGGTGCCTCACTCCTGCCCTCTCTCACTGTAGGTGAAGCTGGTCTGGAGCCTTGCCTCGAACCCCGCCGTCGCGGGATATGCTGCCAGCCATCTCTGGTCATCCTCCGCCTTTGAGGTGCCTGTTCTCCCTCCTCCGGCATATCAATGCCCAGTACATCACATGTGTCTCTGAGTGAGCGAAGCTGATGCAACTTCCCATTCCAACAAAAAATTATGCGAAATGGGTGCCCCCACGAGTAAGGCGTCTCCTTTTCCCGTAGAAAATCTGTGGCCACCTTGAATGCACGTCGTTTTCTGAGAGTAATCGCTGAGAGGTCCTGGAAGAGGGCCACTGGGTAATCCCTTAATTGCAAAGGTTCCCCCTTCCTTGCTTCTCGGAGGATACGTTCCTTAAGCGCGTAGGCAGGCAGGAAGGCAAGAATGCCCGGCGGCGGGGCTGGAGGATTCCGAGCCTGGCCCACCCTGTGGGCCCTGTCGATCCGGATCTGAAATGCCTCGTCCTCTCCCAGGCTCTCCCTGAACAACACCTGGAGAAACCCAGCCACATCCGCACCTTCCTCCTTGGATGGCACTCCCCGGACCCGTATGTTGTTTCGCTGGGATCTGTTCTCGAGGTCCTCGTTATGTGCCTGGAGGTCCAATTGTTGGTCATGTAACCGCAGGACTTCCTGTTGCAGATGAGCAATTTCTTCAACTCGAGAGTGTCCAGCAGTCTCCATGGTAGCCACAGGCTCTCCGAGGCTGTCTACCTCACGTCGCATCTCTCTAACCTCCCCCGCCACCTCATGTTTCAGCGTGTGGAAGTCCTCACGCAGGGAGTTGAAGAGGGTCTCCAAGAAGGACCTGGTGATGGGGACCTCACCTCCCTCCGCTCCTTCACGCAGCTCTGGATGTGCCCGGGGAGTTGGGCCCCTTATCTCCTTTCGGTTGACCCCTGGCCAACAGCTCTGGGAGGGTCCGATCTCCCTTCTTTCCACGTTGTCCTGCCATTGCGGTGACCCACACTGTAGTCGCTCCGCACACAGTCACGCTGCTACGGTCACCCACCTGCACTGCCACGAGTCTCCGGTCCACGCCGCACCAATATCCGCGACCTTGGGCGCGTTAGAGAGACAGCACTTCTACTCCGACCTGTGCAGCGTAGGCCGTCGGGCCCTTGGAATTCGTGGCTCCACAACCGGGGTTCCGCCCTCCCTCTTCTCTGCAGGCCTTCGGTGTGCTTCGGGTCACAATACCCCTACCAGGGTTCCGCCGCTTCTCCGCGGCTGCGGGGTCAGACCATGGGCATCGCAGCCGCCTCGGACCACCAGCCTATGGCGTAGCGGAGGCCACAAGAGTCCTGCCGATGCTGGGGAGGTGAGGGGCGGAGGACAAGCCCAGAGGGCAGCCAAGCCGCTGCAATACCGCCGCTCCCTCACCAAAGTCCAGTCCACCCTCCCCGGTGATGCGCCGACTTCTGGCCCTCAGCGAGGCCCGTGGTCCACCTCCAGATCTCGCAGGGGGGCCTGCCGCCACCTCCGGGGCTCACCTCTGTTAACACCGAGTCCGCCGCAGGAGCTGCTTGGTCCCGATCTCCGGTCTTCGTCACACCGGAAGCATAGGCCGCAGCACCGGCCTAGAGTAGGTGCCCTCCGGGTTCGTCGCTCTTCCACTCCCGGCCACCGCAGGGTGGATTCCTCACTCCGCTCCGCGGCTAGGGAGGCAATCTCCCAGGCACCCCCAGCGTCTCACCGGCGAGGCCCACACTCCGCCTCCGCTCCTCCAGTCGACCGCCTCACCTCGGCCCCAGGCTCTGGCAGGCGTCCGAGCAGGCTCCCAGCCGGTCAGCGGAGGTAGGCCGCAGTCCCCGTCCTCGCTTTGTTTCTTGGGCCGACGAGACTCCTCCCCGTTCGGGCCCACTTCAGGCGCGGTCGCACCACTGGGACAACCAGCGGCAATCCAAGCCTCCTCGGCAGGGGAATCCGCCGTTTCTTCGGTCCTTTCACTGCCACACAGTGCCCAGCGTCCCCGGCCCCCACTAGAAGTGCCGGAGGGGGAGATCGCGCTGCTTAGAAAGACGGCTGGTATCGGAGGAGCTCGCAGGGGACACGTCCTCTCACTCCGCCATCTTGGCCACGCCCCCGTAATATAAATTTAAAACGTTTTTGAATAGGTTGCATCTCATATAGTATGCTAAAACTGTAAACATCATTTACCTCGAATCTGGAACACCTCATGCAATTACAACGCAGTCGTTACAAAGACCACGTTGTTACAAAGCATGCCATTACTCAGCAAGTTAGAACAACAACTTACCATAGGTGTCAGAAGATCTTGGATGTAAAATCCAACACCTTCCCTACTGTTGCACAGCCTGAGTTGGAATAGTAAATTATACTATTTCAACATCCAGTGCCCACCCCCTAGAGCAAGTTGTTGTTCCGACTTGCAGAGTAATGGCATGCGTTGTTACAAGGCAGTCATTGTAATGACCACATTGTCATTGCATGCAGAAAAAAAACATGCGTGCTAAGGTGGCATATCCTGCTAGAATAGCTCTAAGTAAACTCAGCTAGGCTGTGCTTTAAAACTTTTACTCCACTCAACTTATAGGTAGAGATTTTGGAATGTTGTTTCTGATGTTCCACCTCTGGAAATGATTATCTTGAATGCATTACACCAATCAACCTACTGGTCATTCTGATGGTGATCCATTAGTGAAAGAATGTGCTATCAAGTACTTAAGTTTCCTTGTCTTTCCTACCATTCTGATCCCTGCAATTAGACAACAAGGTTGAAGCCTACACATCCTGGCCATCTGAACCATGTCTTTCCATTTACTTCTCAGTTTTAAAAAGTTGTATAGGTGCTGTTTCTGCCATTGACAAGACAATTTGGTATCATGTGCAGACCAAGGGTCTTATTCACAATGGTGAACATACACTTTTGGTGCAAGTTTACTATTTTTTGCAATTCACAAACTACGAGTGAAGTTTTACGTGTAGTATCTTTACATCAGCTGAGAACTCCACCCATTCACCCCTTCCGTGTAACGAATCCTGTTGTGTTTGTTAACAAACATGTTGGAATCATATCCCAACACTGTAAAGGGTGTTGAAGGTATGATTCCCTGCACTGCAAAGCTCCTTGGGAGGCCCTTAGTGCTCCTGGTACCAGTCTTCTTTCTAGACCCGGAGAGCAAACTATGGCTGCTGCTGACCAAAGACACAATTATGCCCTCCTGCTGCTGAGCCAAGCTCGAGCAGGAGAAGGCAAGACAATAGGTTTTCTGTCACACTGAAGTGTGACCACCTTCCAGACAGGACTTTGTGTATTGGGGCGGGGTGGGGGCGCTTGCTGGCGCCACTAGTCTGCTTTGAAAGGCACAATTGGTGCCCTCCTTGCTTATTCCAGTTGGAACCAGTTCGGGGAACTGTTGGCTCCCACTCTGGCATGAAATGGGACACAGGACATGGGAATATCCTCCCCACTGTCCAGCCCCTCCTCTGGAAGGGTCCCCTGAATCGTCCCAACCCATCCCTTAGGGTACTTAAGGGCTTACCTGTGGGTGGGTCCCTAGATTCATCGTGGGACAAGATTCAGATCCGAAACCCCTTCAACTTCAACCGTCTGGGCACTTTGGACTTTGCTGAACTTCGCTTTGGGAACTCAGACTGCAACTGGGAAGACTCCTGCTGCTCCTGGTCTTGTCGTCCTGCCAGTCTTCTGCTAACATCTGTGCCTGTGCTCCATACAGGTTCTTCACAGGGCCTGTGGACATCCAAGACACCCAAAGGCATCTCCTGCAGTCAAGGAGCCACTCCCCTGCACCTGCAGTCACGCAACGAAGCTGACCGGTTTGCTGTTCCTGAGCTCCTACGGACTCCAAAAGGTTCAGCAACACAGGTGGTTGGCAACTCTCTTGAAACCTGCACTATTCACAGCAAGTTCAAAACCAGTATTCCCCGTCGGAACTGCTGGAGCAGTACCTCTGTGCACAGAGTTGACTTGCCATTGCCAAGGCTTGTTGAGTCTCTCCTTCAGAGATCTCCGGGCTCCAAGAAGCTCTAGTCACAAGCATATCCTGCAGCCAAGATCTTTACCTGCAGCACATCCTTTACACTGTGGGCATTCATGAGCTGCTTGAGGTGCCTTTTGGCCGTGGCTCCTCGTGAGGGTCTTTTTTTGGCTCCAGTGGGTACCCCTGCTTGCGCGGGGCCTTCTCTGACTTACCTTCCCGTGGCGAGTCACTTGGACCTTGCTGGTCCTGATACTTCACATTCTTCGATTACAACATTGGTTGCCTTGCCATGACTTGTTGGTGCCCCTGCTGGACACTGACCCTTTGGCTCTTGACATCCAACATGGGACAGCTCGTGAATGGCGCTTGGTCTTCACAGCTACAACTTCAAGGGCACCGTCAACTTCCCTGCATCTCCGACATCCGGGGGCATTGGTCTTCCTTGCCTGCTGTTCACGCCTGAGTGACATAGACTCTGTCCCATCTGCTTGCAGGTGCCTCTCATCTTGAATCCACCTTTAGGTTCCAAAAGACTCTTTCACCTTCTTCGCCGGCGGAATCTTTTCTGAACACCTCCATTGTGGTCTACAGTGGTTTCCGATGTCATTTTGCACCTATGCACATGACGTCCCTGGTGTAGGTATTCTGGTTCCTGGGTCATCCATGGGTGGGGTGACTCTCCAACCTTCCATCTTCCACACGGTTTCTTCAGGGTCCGCTGGGAATGGTCCTTCTTCTTTAAAACTGAAACCAAGACTTACCCATTTACTTGCATTGAAGTATGGGGCCTCCGTGGGGTTCCGAGATACTCACCTTGTGTGGTTCTTTGGGTCCTCGACTCTTCTATGTTTTTTGGGTCCAGTCTCAACTTAAGTCGTGGTTCACATCCTACTATTTGAGTATATGGTTTGGTCTTCTCCTGGAGACCACTGTGTATTTGTGCTACTTATGTGTTCTATTTCCAAAGTATTTGTGTGTATTGTGCTTATATCGCCGGGTAGGAGATAATGCAATGTGTTAGTGAGTGTTTATAATAAGTACATATTTTTATAACTAGACTGTGTGGCTCTTTTTCACTTAACCTGCACCATAAGATTAAGTACTGGTAAAACAAGCTGATTTACACTCCTTCTGGACTAAGCATGAAGGCTGCTCTCCACAGGTACCACTTAGAGAACTTTCTAAGCTAAAATCACTATAAGGGTTGTCTGGATTAGTACAGGGTGCTACACTTACATAAGTGAGCACCATATACTAAGCCAGCCTCCTACAATAGTGTACGATGAAAGTATGTATGCATGTGGCATTTCTGCAGCACAAACCTAGCCAAAAGGTCGCAGAGCAGGGTACACACAAGCACATAGTTAATGAGTGATAGGAGAGGTAACTTGTTTGTGAACTTTTAGTGCATTGTGATTTAGGGTTCTTTAAAGAGATTTGTCTTCAACTCTTTCCCAAATTGAAGCAGTCTTGGAGTGTTCCTGATGGATACAGGGATGTTGTTCCAGTTCCTCAAAAAATAGATGAAAAAGACTTCCTGCATTATTTTTATCTTTTTTAAACTTCTTAGTCTGGAGTTTGATAGTGTTCTGGCTCTGGTATGTTGAGAAGCACCAGAGTTATGGTGTAGTATATGATGCAGCTGGCTTTGAAGATGGTATGGCCTGACACAAGCAGCGAGTAGAGTTTCATCAGGACAGGGTGATGCAATCCTATTTCTTCAGGCCCTGTATAAGGTGCTGAGGTGAGTAGGATGCCATTTTGGAATGCCAGTGGGGATTCTTGGAGGCCATGAGCAAGGCATTACCACTATCCAGATGGGAGAGCACGAGGGCTTGAACAGCAGTTCTGTTGTGGATTTCTGTGAGAAATGGGTTCAGTTTTGTTAGAAGAGAGAGCTGGTACCAGGCCATCTTTGATTTTTTTTAACAACATCTTCCTTGGGGATGAGTTTGCCGCCTAGGGAGAACCCAAGTCACTTGTCATTCAATGAAAGTTGGAGTTTGACTCTGTTGAGGCCCATGTCATTGAGTCAGGTTTGTACTATTTATTTCTTGTTATTCTTGACAATAACATGAATTCTACCTTAGTTTGGATAAGCTTCAGTTAAGCGCAGGGTATCAAAGTATGGATGACGTAGAGGCAGTGTTTGAGGCATTGGTCGTCTGAAGCTGAAAAGTATTTCAAGAAGAAAGTGAAAGTCGCTGCCAAGTAGATTCACAACTCTGTGTTTTAATTCAAGTCACCTGTATTACACAACCTTCAAAAAACAATTCACATATGTGGTGCTTTACTCAGTTGTACCCAAATGAAGTTGAAGTCTTTATAGGCCCTCACCTATAACTTGGGTTCAGGGCCTTTAACAACCAGTATAGCCCTGAGTAGCGGTCTATAAGACTATGATAATAATAGTATGTTTCTTAACTAGTGTTTTATACTGCTCTCCTGCTGTTTGTAATCACTGTTTCAACACTTACTATTACCCAATTTAAAGGTGCTGAATTTGCCCACCTTCTAAGGATAGATGGCTAATTCAGCCATGCCAGAGTTTGCACCTGTAACATGCAGACCAATGACACACCACAACTGAGTTCACTGGGCTACATATAGCTCAGAGGGCTGAAATTATTTCAAGTAGTGCTCTATTTTTCCAATAAACGACCTGTTTATTTCGTTCTTCAGCGATGTTGAATGTACATTATCAACTACATTTATATCCAGTATTTTAGTTATCTCCAGCTAGTTTCTGTATTTTTCTAAATGCCCCATGAGCCAAGAAACAGTCCCATATAACTTGGAGAATTTAGGCCACTGACGAGAAGTGACGGCCACAACAGGAAAGTAGAAGGTGTGTGTGTGTGTTTGTGTGTGTGTACACTTGTGTGTGTCTGCGTGTGTGTGTATGTGTGTGAGCTCATGTGTGTGGCAACTAGCCATTATTCTGGGCAGGCTACGGTCATGTACACTTGAGCACAGCTTGGCACTATGGCTCTGGGAAGCCCATGTGTCTTGTCTTCAAATCATGAACTACAATTAATTGACTAAAAGGCCAGGGGTAGCAGAAGTGACATCACATGCCATTTGACCTTCGCTTTCACTCAGGCATACATTCTTACACATACACACACAATCACAAATACACACACTCTCACATAAACACACTTTCACCTGCACGCATGCACACAACATACATTTAAAAGAATTTTTAGCTACCTCTGCTACCAGGGAGGGTCATTTTCCAGCTAATTGTACTCTATTTTATTACTGTGTGTTTTGTGCTGCAACAGAAGAAAAACAACTAGGATGCCATCAGCGATGCCGCTGCTGGCTCCGTAACCTGAAAGCACTACCTGGAGCATCTCCCTACTTCACAACATAACGCTGGTATCAACGCTGCTGCCAGCCGATGCCGTTATTGAGTCGCAGCTGTCACCATGGTCTGTGGGCACTGCACCTCCCATCACCTCACTTCACATCATCGTCTGGCCTCACCAACACTGCCGCTGCATACCGACATTGACGCAGCTGCCTGAAATGTGGCCAGTGTACACCATTCTTGAGGTATATAAGAAGCATCGCCTCCATCCCACTCCTCAGCATTGGTTCCCCGACGTCGACGCCATCGACTCCAGTATCGTCAACCGACACCACTGCTTGCACCGCCATCTCTGGGCAACGCACGAAACATCACCCTGCTTCACATCACAACCTTGGCTGCACCGACAACATCGCTTCAGCAATGATGATGCCGCTGCCTGCACCGTGAACTGTCGCCACCGCACCTCACATCGCCCTGCTACACACTGCAGCACTGGTCTCACCGATGATGCTGGATGCCATCACCAAGACGCTGCCTGCTCTATGATCTTAGGCACTGCACATTGCATCATGCCACTTTGCACCGCAGTCGTGATGCCATTGATTCTGGCTCTCCTGACTTCAATCTCACAGAGTTCGATCTGCAATGCATGTGACTCCAAGAGCCCAAAGACTCGTGCACCGACCTCTTAAACCCACACCTGCCAATGCCGCCTCTTCTGAGCTCATGGCAAGGTTTACAACGCCCTGTATCTCCAAGGTTCAGTTTGCTGGTCTTCCATACACCAAAGCTGGCCTGTGACCTCCACTTTGGCCTGAATTGTTGGATTTGCTTGCTCTGTATTTTAAGTTGATTCTTAAAATATTCATATCTTTATTATTGTATGTTGGATTTTTATCGTATCGGTCTTGTTTTACATAGATAAATATTGGCTATTTTTCTAAAACTGGTGTGGTGTTCTTTTGTAGTGTTTTCACTGTATTATTGTGTGTTATGTGCAAACACTTTACACATTGCCTCTGAGATAATCCTGACTGCTCGTGCCAAGTTACTAGGGGGGTGAACAGGGTTTACTTTAGGTGTGTAACCCCCTTATCCTGACTAGAAAGAAGGGTCCCTACTCGGACAGGGTACACACCTGTCAACTACAGACCCCCATTCTAACAGGAAGCATTCAACATGTGATGCTAGGGAGGAAAGGAGCCACCTCCCAGAAATCACAGCCTGGATATGTGACTACGGACCCGAGTCTGGTCTGCCAAGACATAATATTTCTCTGCACCCAGCCGCCTGCAGGAGATTTATAGTGGTCATCATTAGTCAATGACCTATAGAGGACCACCGATGGGTAGGAGAGAAGTAGGATCCTCAGCCGTACACCGCCTACAGTCCAAACGTCAAGCAATGAAGAATAGACCAACATCTGGGCTGCCTGGGTCAGTCATGTAAGAAAATCTCTGATATGGGTCTAGTTTTGAATTGGCTCTGGCTAATGATGCACATGACGAATCAAGTGTGCCCACAAAGGTGCAACCTGAAGGCCATGATATTCTAGAATTGCCTTGCCTTTCTAAAATTCCCAACCGGCAGGCAACACATCGACACACAGAGTAGATGATGAGGACCGTCTAACCACAGCATGATGTACAGGACACACTTTAACCCACAGCATCTAAAAAAATATTGTTCATGTGCGGGAAAAAGGGACCTTCCTATACATACACTGCCATTTGCCTTTTGCTGTTTTCATGTGTGCTGCACAACGCAGCACACATAGAAACAGCAAAATGCCATGCTTGATTGTTTCTGTGCAGGAAGGTGTCCCTTCTGCATGATTGTTTATGTGCAGGAAGGTGCCCCTTCCTGCACCTATCCAATCATTTTTAAAATGACGAGTTGCAACAAAGCTGCACACATAGAAGTTACAAATCACCATTTAACATTGTTTATGTGCAGGAAGGGGCACCTCCCAACACATAAACAAAGATTTCCCTCAACACAGGCAACCTTGCACTATGGTGCAAGCGTGCCTATGTTGGTGTTAGGCAGCTGAAATTAGCGTCAGCGCAAGGTGAAACGCAAGGCTGCACCATATTGTTGTAAATACGGTGCAGCGCTGCGTTTCAGAAGTGGCACAATGTGGCGTTAAGCCAAGAAGGCTAACGCCACGCTCTGTCACTTCTCTGTAAATATGCCCCTTTATTACCAGACCGACCTCCATAGCCTCAAGATATGTTAACCCTACCTCCCTCCTTAAACTAACACCAGTTTTTAGACTTCCTCCCTAACCTGAAAATATTGTAAACCTATCTCACTTAATGAACCACTATCATCAATTATCTTATATTCCTCCCTAGCTGAACAGTCGGTTAAACCTCCATCCAAACTTCCCTCCACAAGCCCACATCCTCTGTTAGTTAACCTCCCTAATATTGTTGTCCTACCTCACTTCTTAATCCAACATCTTCTATTATCCTAAATCCTTCATTAACCACAACATTCTGTAACCCTACAACACTTTTTTGTACTTTTATCCACTATACACACTGCTTCCCTCTGTCCCAACATATTCTGCTATCTAACTTTCTTCTCTCTCCTCAGAGTCCTGTTATCCCACCTCCCTTTCTGATCCCAAAATTCTCTACTAAGCCAACTCCCTCCCTGACAGCAAAGACCTGAAAATGTACCTGTTAGATTTTGGGCTCTCTAGTTGGCATAGGTAGGTACCTGTGACAAATAGGGACCCTTGTGTCTAGTCAGGGTAAAGGGGTAAACTCGCATTTGTGAACACATACAGTAACCCAGTGACAGCACTACAGATGGATACCACACAAGTTGTGATATAAAAATAAGTATTCTTTATATAGACTTAATACAAGACCACAAACGACAAAAATCCAAAATACTGTACTTAAAAATTGTAGAATTAGCTTAGTTTTCTTAAGATGTAAAATGCGATACGTTTCAGTCCATGTACCTTAGGATGCATAATGCTACCAATGAAAGTGTTGCAGGGAAGGTGATGCGTTGGTTCCTTACACGCAAGAACGGTGATGCGTCGGGTCCCTACTGCTGCGTAGGGGATGCGTTGGTTCTTCTCTGCCAGGGGAGCTGATACGTCGGTTTCTTACTATGCTTCAGTGCAATGCAGCCTGCAACGGCGTGATGCGATGAAGATCCAGTGCAATGAAACAAAGATGGCGTCTTGTTTTGGATGCGACACGATACGTGCACGCCCGACAGCCGTGCAGCGACTCATCGATTCTTCTGAGCCGCGACAGGCCCTGTGACACGCTTCCTGGTGATGCGGCGGCATCTGCTGCGACGTCAATCCTCTTCTCTGGCAATGCGATGAAAGCGGCTGCGGCGGTGACACGTTTCTTCTTTGTGAGTAGCGCTTCCACCTCCTTGCGACAGGCAATTCCTCAGAAAGCCCAACACAATTGAAGGCACTTCCAAAGAACTCTTGGGGAGCAGGGGGGTGAAGTCTGTTGTCCCTGAGACTGCAGCAGGAGGCAAGCTCTTTCTCAAGCCCTTGGAGATCCTTCACAAGTTGATGAAAGTACACACAAAGTTCCTCTCTCCTTTCTTTGGCAGTCAGGCAACCACTGCAGGCCAATCCCCCTAGCAGAAATTCAGTTTAGGGATAGTCTCTCCTCAGTCTCTTTGGTTTCTCTCCTCAGCAAAGGTTTCTTCTTGTTTCCTAAAAATGATCTAAAGTTCTGGGGTCTGGGACCCCCTTTTATACACAGTTTATTTTTGTTCTCTGAAGGCAGAGAGGCCTTTGCCTAGTCCAAACCAGTTCTGGTCAGTCCTGGAGCACTCTGTTTACATGACTCCTTCTTTCTTTCACAGTTCAGGGCAGAGACATCGGACGCACCACAGGAGGTGGAGCCAGCATTGTAGAGGGAAGGCACAGCCCTATTCCGGTCCCAGGTGCAACTCCTCCCACCCATCTGCATGTATATCTCTCTTTTCAGCCCTGTGCTCCCTCACCCAGGCTCCTGGAATCCCCCTGCCCCGTCACTCAAACTCCAGACAAGGAATACACAACCTAGCAGAGGCAGGCTTGGATAGTTGGGCAAGAAAATACCTACTTTCTAAGAGTGGTATTTTCAAACACAGAATGTTAAAACCAACTTCACTAAAATATGTATTTCAGACATACTAAACTCAAATTTCCACCTGGTTCCCTGAGTCAGTTAGGATTGTAAGATGTAATAATCAAACTGCACATTCTGGCCTATGGGTATAGATTGCCTTGCAAAAGTGAAAAACGAAAATGGCTGTAATTCACTATTAGGACATGCCATACATCAGGGCTTGTCCTACCTTTTACCTACAATGCACCCTGCACTTGGGACTACCATAGGGGTGATTAATATGCGGAAAAGGGAAGGTTTAGGGACTGGCAAGCGGGTGTACTTGCCCTGTCAACATGGCAATACCAGACTGCACACAGGCTCTGCAATGGCAGACCTGAGACACACTTTTACAGGCTGCTTCTGTGGGTGGCACAACCAGTGCTGCAAGCCCACTATCAGCATTTGGTTTACAATCCCTGGGCACACTCAGAGCACTGTACTAGGGTCTAACAAGTAAACCAAACCAAGCAATCATGGAATCACTAATCCATTAATCAATTTACAATAGGGAGGGCATATGCACTTTAGCACTGATCAGCAGTGGTAAAGTGCCCAGAGTCATAAAACAGCCAACAATAGGTCAGACAAAAATACAGGAGGAAGGCGTTCTCTAATCACATGCTTCTGCAATTCTACCTCCCCTAATCGGTAGCAACCTGCAAATCTACCACCCTTTCTTTATATCCCTAAATCCTGATAAAATGCCTCTCTCCCTAAATACTCCGAGATCTTGTCATTCTACCTCAAGCATTAGCTGACATCCCACTTTCAAAACCCTAACACACCAGTCCTCCAATGTCTTACCATAACCACAATTTCCCTTACACCAACATTATCATCCTCTCTCCAACCCTATCTCAACTTCCCCTGCAATTTTACCTCTCTCTCTCTCTCTCTCTCTCTCTCTCTCTCTCTCTCTCTCTCTCTCTCTCTCTCTCTCTATCATCATCAGTTCCTGTCATCCCACCCTCTCTTGCCTCAATTTACCTCTACCATCTTACCACTCTCCATAGCCTTATTATTCCCTGTGATTTCATCCTACTTTCGTCTCTTAACCCAAATTCCTCTGCCATTGTACCTCTATTTCTAACCATATCATTTCCTATGATCTCATCCTACATACCTCTCTTGTGCCAGCTTCCACTGCCACCTGACAACCCTTGGTAAAGTTTGCAGTCCCCGATTCCATCTTCATCTCTTACCATAACATACTGTTGCTCCCCAAAAGTATGGTTGTGAACAGATTTTCTGTGGGTCATGAAAGTCTAAGCAATAAATAAAGGTACCGTTAAATTCTGTATTTTATCACATTTGCTGCTTCAGAGATAGAGGTCAAATGTCAGGCTACAGGGCTTATTTATGAGAGCCCTGCATCACTTTTGCACCATCTAAAGTGATAGACGCATGAAACAGGGCTCTCATAAAGATCTGTGAAGCCACGCAAACCCGCCTTGTGTAGGTTTCAGTGGCCTCATCAATCATGAGTAAGGTGATGCAGCCCAGGAGGCATTCCATGGGCGCTGATATGGGGTTTTCCAAGCAAAATCCATGGAATTTGATGCTTCCCCAGATATACAAAGTGATGTAAACCTGGGGAAGTGCTAAATCTGTACGCCTCCCGAGGTGAGGCGTAATAAGGAGAAATATGTTTATTGCTCATTGATTTTTCCTCTTTCTATGTGTTGAATTCTGCAGAATACATAGAAAGAGGAAAGCGCTTCATAAAATTGTTTTTGCGCAGGAAGGTGTACCATCCTGCACAAAAACAATCCTGCATACAACAGAGGCACCCTTGGTGCAAGGGTGCCATTGTTGGTGCTAGGCTGCAAAATGGCAAAAGGCAGACAGGAGAGGAATGCACTGTATTGCTTAAATACAGTGCATTCCTGCCCTTTCACTTTGGCTTAGGGCAGCGGAGTAAGGTGCCTTAGTCCTCTGTCCTACGCCAAAATGCCATAAATGCAGCCTTACATCTTGTGACAAATTGCTGCTTTTTAAACACGGGATTGGTGTTTGCAAACCTCACTCACTGTGCAGTCACAGAAATAAAGTAAAATGAATTGTGTGACAATCTTGCTGGAGAATAGTGTGTGAAAGGAAAGGCTGTAGGATGTAATTTTTGTGACACTGATAAATATCTGTAAATTAACTGTACACATTCAGCAGTTTGGAAAGCAAAAATGAAGCTAATTTTTTTGTAGTTCTGAAGTGTGATGGAAACAAAGATTTGAATAGGTTCAAAACAATCAACGCACTTTACTTTGTGATGCACAAACAATACATATTCACTGAAACATATGTACAAGGAAGTGACAGAGCTTGGTGTTAGCCTTCATAGTTTAACGCAGTGCTCCGCCACTTCTAAAATGCAGGGCTATACAGTATTACTAGGGGTGGGACGCCCGCCTCCCGCCCGCAGTAATAAATAACATTAAAAAGCCTTAAATAACATTTAAAATAAACTTTTAAACCTTTATTAGTTACGTTCAGCACAAAAACATGACAGTGACAGCATCTGCAATCCATGAAAGCAATAATCGTGGTACATTCAATAGAGAGGTATCAGCTTCACATGGTCTAATACAATACAGGCATAGGTTCGCATGTACATCAATGGGATGCCAGTATACTAGGAAATTCCCCCCTTTACGCAGTCCAGGGCGTAAGGAGGATAGAGCTCTCCTCCCCTCCGCATTCAGGTATGAAGACAGGCAAGTAGGGGCGGCATCTCCACAACCCTCCAACCCTTAATAGTCTACGTTCCATCTAGTCAGCCGGCTACGACATCATGTGCATCAGTGCTCTGTATGTGCGTCAAGTGTGTGCATCCTCGCTAAGCATCGTAGCTACTACCTAGTGTAGGGATATTCGGGATATACCATAGAGTGAAGCCGTGCACAGCGCCCCCCTTCTCAAGTGTCATCTGCAGCGACGAGCAAGTGCAGCCATCAGTGTGTGTGTCCATCACCACTATCTCAAGAAATGGATGGGTCAGAGAGGTCCCTCCCTTAAACAGTGTCACAAGGCCCTCGGGCATTCCCAGTCTCCTCAACATCAGTTTTTACCCAACTGTCACGTCTCCCCGTCGTAAGTTAGGCGGTGTAAATTACCTCCCATCGTGTGTGAAGTAGTATGGTGAATGTAATGTAAGGCATCTATACGCTCACAGGCCCGGGATCGGTTCGTCATCTCCAGAGGAGTCGCTATGTGTCGCCTGAGACAGCCAGTACACCTGCAAGGGGGACCAAAAATCACTAGGCGTGCACCGGGCGGGTAACAGTTCCGCATAAACGCCATGTTGGTCCTGGCAGTATGTGAGGTCATCGAGCCATTCCTTAAATTTTGGTGCTCTCCCCCTCCCCCATCTGCAAGCTATTCTCCGCTTAGCGAGGAGCAGCGCAATGTCCACAAATTTGCGGTCCGGCTTGGGCACATGTTTGGTATAACCCAGCAGCATCACTATTGGTTCCATGGGCAGAGGGCCAGCTATCATTATTTGGAGCGCGGCGTGTACCTGTTCCCAATACGTCTGTATGGCTCCACATTCCCAGGCCAGATGAAGGAAATCCGCGCCGATCGCCCGGCATCTAGCACACCTGTCATCTTCCGAGAGATGAAACCGCAGTTTCCTGACTGGGGTATAATAGTAGCGTTGCACAAACTTATAGTGAATAATTTTCAACCGACAGCTAGAGGAAACCCTAGCCGTGACCGAGCAGCAATAACTCCACTGCTCATCTGTGAGTGCAGAAGGCAGTTCAGAGTCCCAGTTAGTCCGAGCTTTCGGCAGCACCATTGGGCGCTGCTCACGTACAGCGGCATATAGTTTGGACACCAAGTGCTTGCCATCTGATACGAGCATGACATGCAATGGCAGCACCGTCCCAGGTTCTTCCGGGAAGTTGGGGAGTATGTCTCGCATACCCTGTCGGAGTCTGATATAGTAAAACACCTCCATGGGTGTCCGGGGAGTAGTCTGGAATATCTGTTCTTTGGTACGGAACGTTCCTTCCTGAAATAAGTCACCCCATGTATTAAGGTGTACGCGTTTGCGCATGGACCGAAATCCGTTCTCCGTTAAAAGTGAAAGTTTCGGGTGATATGCAAGGGGTAGTGCCGGGGAATAAAGCATGGGGGCGTTCAGCAGTTTAGTTACTCTCCGCCAGGCATCAATAGTACAGGTAACAGTGGTAGCAGACGTCTCAATATCCCCGATCAGTCCCATCAGCATGCCCTTAAGCGGGAGCGGATGTACGATCCAATCCTCAGCAGCGACCTGCGGCATAAAGGGAGCGGGGTTAACCCAGTGATAGGAGTGTTGAGCCTGAGCACTGAGATAGTATATTTCCATGTCGGGCACATCGAATCCTCCCCTATCGTATGGCTGCGTTAAGACCCTCCAGCTAAGGCGTGGTTGCTTTCCACCCCAGAAAAGGCGCAGTAGCTCAGAACGGAGCCGTTTGAAAAAATAGGCTCCCGGGTAGTAGGGATTGTTTTGGAATGGATATAAGAACCTTGGGAGGACGACCATCTTGATCAGGGAAGCTCTTCCTGCCATCGAGATCGGCAGGGCCCACCAGCGGGACACATTATCAGTCAATTGCGAGATAGCCACCCCATAGTTTGATCGGATGGTGTCGTCTTTATTGAGCGACACCTCTATGCCCAGGTACCTTAAGTCAGAGCTGCACCATTCCAGGGGTAATCTAGCGGAAAACGGGCTACTGATGCCGTGAGGGGGAAGAATTGCGACTTCTTCCAGTTTATGTGTACCCCGGATATGCCGCCGAACGCCACAAATTCCCTCAGTAGCGAGTTAAGGTGATCTTGTGGGTGACGCACATACAAAGTGACGTCATCTGCATAGAGGGAAATACTTATCTGCCGCTGAAGACAGTTAAAGACACTGGCCTTGTGCAACTGTCGGACTCTACAAGCCAACGGTTCTATCGCCAAAGCGAAAAGCAGGGGTGACAGGGGGCAGCCCTGCCTAGTCCCTCTTGTGATCGGCATCAGTGTCGAGAGCACTCCATTGACGACGACCCTGGCGACCGGTGAGGTGTAGAGCAGTTTCACCCAGGCTATAAAGATCCGGGAGAACCCCATTCTGCTCAGAATAGCCATTAGGTAACCCCACTCCACCGAATCGAACGCCTTGGTGGCGTCCAGAAACACAGCAGCGATCGGCAAGTCGGGCGAGATGGTGGGTATGAGGGAGAACAGTGTACGTAAGTTATGGGATGTAGCTCTCCCCGGGACGAAGCCAGATTGGTCCGGTAACACCAGGGTGTTCATAAGTAGGGACAGCCTAGTCGCCAGCACTTTTGCAAGGATCTTCGCATCGCAGTTTAGCAGCGACAGGGGCCGATAGGCATCTGTGTCCTTCGGATCCTTCCCCGGTTTCAAAAGTGACGTGATCGCTACCTTTCTCAAGGAGCCCGGCAGTATCCCTACCTCGAGCGAGTCCTCGAAGACCTCCTTCAGTACCGGCGCCATGATGTCGATGTAGCATTTATAAAATTCGGCCGGTAGACCGTCCAGCCCCGCCGCTTTGCCATTGCTAAGGGACATGATCGCCTCTCTGATCTCGTCCAGTTCGAACAGGCACCCCAAGAACGCCCTGTCACTATCACTTAGCCAGCAGAGTGCGATGTCGTCCAGGAAATTACCGAATTCCACCTCGCCTACCTGCTGCGTGGAGTATAGACGCTTGTAGTGACATTTAAAATAAACTTACCTTCCTTGCCAGGAATGCGCATGCGCAGTTCCCAGAAGAAGGCGCGATGGAGACGGATGCGCCGCCGATAAGGTACGTTTATTTTAAATGTTATCTAAGGTTTTTTAATGTTATTTAATACTGCGGGCGGGAGGCGGGCGACGGGCGGGAGGCCAACTTCCGTTACGCCCCGAGTGTGCGGATATTAGCCTTGTTTCTCCACCTTCATTGCGAAAGGGGCAAATCTCTGCACATTCCGTGGGCGGAACGGAGATGTCCGCCCACCCCTAAATATTACATATACAATACGGTGCAGCCCTGCATTTCCCCCTGCGCTGGCGCTAAATTTAGCTGCCTTGCGCCAATGCAGGCTCCATTGCACTGTAGTGCACAGAAGTTCAAGGGTGCCTGCGTTGTGGGGAATGAATGTTTATGTGCAGGAAGGTTTCCTTTCCTGCACATAAACAATCTTGAATGGTGATTTGTAATTCCATGCATGCTGCTTTGTGCAGCACATATAGAAATTGCAACTCATCATTTTTAAAATAATTTTGTATGTGCAGGTAGGAACACCTTCCTGCACAGAAACAATCATGAATGGCAATTTGCTGTTTTTATGTGTGCCGCATTGTGCAGCACACTTGAAAACAGCAAAAGGCAAATGATAATTTATGTACAGGAAGGTCCCTTTTCCTGCACATGAAAAATAATATTTTAGAACTGATGCTGCTGTAGGTTAAAATGTGTCCTGTGCGTAATGCTGTGTTTAGACAGTCCTCATCTTCTGCTCTGTGTGTCAATGTGTTGCCTGCCGGTTGGTAATTTTAGAAAGGTAAGGCAATTCTAAAATATCATGTCCTTCAGGTTGCACCTTTATGGGCACACTTGATTCTTCATGTGCATCATTTGCCACAGCCAATTCCTTTCCTGCACATAAACAATCTTGAATAGTGATTTGTAATTCCATGTGTGCTGCTTTGTACAGCACACATAGAAATTGCAACTCGTCATTTTTAAACTTATTGTTTATGTGCAGGAAGGAACACCTCCCTTCACATAAACAATCATGCATGGCATTTTGCTGTTTTATGTGTGCTGAACAATGCAGCACAAAATAACAGCAAAAACAAGGAGAAATAATGCATTTCTCCTCATTGCGCCCTGTTCAGACGAGGTTTTCCCTGGTCTACATTTTGGCGCTGCCCCAATTTTTAGGCAACCCTGGTAAATATGGGGCAGCACCAAAACCAATGGGTGTTGCAGTGGAACATCCACTGAAACACCCATTGCCCACCCATTAAGTGGCTTAACGCTGTCTTGTAAATAATGACGAAGCCTGTATCGCCACCACAACGTCAATAAAAGTGACGCTATGGTGGTGATAGGGGCATGTTAATATGCCCCTATGTCTGTACAAATTAAGTAGCCATTTAATTGGAAATTTCCTTTTTCTGTAAATGAGCGTGCTCTATCACATGAGGCTTTAGTTACATTAAAAAATCGCCGACCTCATGTCCATTAACCACATCCATGCTCAGTTCGGCTCCCGGCCCTCATGAGTCACGGTTCTCGTGTGCTCATGATGGCTGGGAGCCCTCCGAACGTTGCCACTCCTGCCACGCGTGAATAATTCCCTGCCCGTGCGGGAGAATTATTCAGTGGGCGGAGTTCGATGGCTCCCGGCCGTCATGAGCACACGTCCACCGTGATTTGTGACGGCTGGGACCCGTCCTGGGTACCCGAGCGCCACGCCCAACCCCATTCCCCTCGTACCGCGGCAGAATTTGACACGCGGCGAAGGGGTTAAAGCTGGGTGGGTAGCAGACGTTTGTTGTTCTAAAAACAGGGTCATGATTCTAAAAGGTTCAGGAAGTGCTACCTGAATGTGTGCTTCTGAGAAATACTGTTGAAAGGAAACATGGGCACACAGGTCAGTTCTGCAGGTACAGCAGTGGGGAGGTGAGGTAAGATGTGAGATATTTAAGGCTGGCCGCAGACCTGAAAGCTGCGGAAGCATAAGGCCAACAAAGAGTTCCGCGTCACTCCAAATAAGCCGATTAGTATTCCAAGCCCATAGCTGTCTGCAGATGTAAAAAGAGCTGAACTATGAGAAGGGGACCATTAACCGCAGGCCGCCCCCAATAAGCGCTCAGACCTTTCCTGCTTTACTACCTTTCTCCGCATTGAGAGATTTATCGCCAGTTGGAGGCATTGCGGGGATTTAACAAAGCATTTAATAACAGGCTGCTTAAAGAGGCCACAGACGCAATATCCTGATAATCTCATGCATTTTGTTTTTTAATTTCTTTTCTCCGCACTCCCCCACCTTCCCTCTCTCCAGCTGCTGAGCTCAAAGGCTGCCTTGTGATCTTGAAAGATATTCAGCAAAGCCAGGAGCAGGGGAGATAACTCTCTTATAAAGGTGGCATTCTTCTCAGTACTTTAGCACTTTCAGCCACTTTGGCAGATCAGGGAGAAGCCTATATTAACAAAGTTTTACAGACATCTCATTGAAAGTATACCCGAGCTAGGTAATAAACATGTGACACACCAAGAAGGGATATGTACAAGGAATTTGAGGAGAGGGGCGTTAGCCTTCCCGGCTTAACGCCTCTCTCTTCCACTTCTGAAATGCAAGGCTCCACCATATTTACAAGAATGTGGTGCAGCATTACGTTTCCCCCGGCGATGGCGCTAAGTTTAGCAACTTAGCGCGAACGGAGGCACCATTGACCCATAGTGCAAGGGTGTCTGGGTGCAGGGGAGGATTGTTTATGTGTAGGAAGGTGTGGCTTCCTGCTCATAAACAATCCTAGAAATGCCATTCTGTCACTTTCAAGCGTGCTGTTCCATGTAGCGCACATGAAAGTGACAAAATGGCATTTTCTTTTAAAGTTTGTTTATGTATAGGAATGGAAACCTTCCTGTACATAAATAAACAATAGCATTTTGCTTTTTCCACGTGTGCTTCACAAGGCAGCTGACAAGGAAAAAGCAAATACGAGGAGAAATAATGCATTTCTCCTTGTTTCGCCATCTTAAGACCAGTTTTTACCTGGTCTTAATTTTGGCGCTGCCTCCTATTTATGCACCCTTGTACATAGGGGGCAGCATCAAAATGAATGGGTGTTGCGGTGGAATGCCCACCGCAACACCCACTGCACACCCCTTTCACGCAACAATAGCGTGAAAAGGGGCCTTAAGCGCAAGGCAGCGTTAAGTGGCTTAATACTGCCGTGTACCTATGGCGCAGCCTCTATCACCACCATACCATCAATTTAGGTGATGTTGTGGTGGTGATAGGGGCTTGTACATAGGCCCCCTAGTCCTTGGTTTGTAGCATTCACTGCTGTTCAAATGGGTGAGGGGATTATTCCTGCTGAAAGCACAGCCAAAGAAAACCAAAATGTTAATGTGCATGAAAACAGAACACCTGCCACAACTTTGCAGCTGAAGCACACTGATTACACTATGTTCAGAAATCATGCCAATGACATTTTCTTGGCCTCTGTGATGTATTCTACTTTGACTTTACACTTACTAATAAAGAACTAGGGGGCATATTACCAAGCAATAGCGATAATTATCGCTATTGCTTGGTTAGAGACAAAAATTTACAGCTGAGCTGCGGCGATTTTTACCTCAAATAAACCTTGGTATTACCAAGGTTTATCGCAAATGCGATAAAAATCGCCGCAATGCATGAATATCGCTGAAAAGTCAGCGATATTCATGCATTACCGAGCTAATGCTCTTAGCCATGTTATCCACCTCCCATTGGATAACATGGCTAAGAACTGCTCAGGGCAGGTGTTAGCTTTTGGAGATATTCGCGCTTAGCGCGAATATCTCCAAAAGTTGGTAATAGGAGATAGCGATGTTAGCGACTGTTTTCAGTTGCTAACATCTTGGCACGCCCACTTTGCATGTCATTAGTGATAAATATCACTGACATGCAAAGTGGGGCCCAAGATGGTCGCTATCTCCTCCTAGCTGTCGCTAACTGGTGTTAGCGACAGCTAGGTAATAGGGAGATAATTTTATCTCCGCTTTCTTGGCTTTTAAAGCCAAAAAAGCGGAGATAAACCCCCTTGATAATATCCCCCTAGGTTTACCTGGACTTCATCAAACTTCCAAAGGTGACAGCGTGAAGCCTTTTCTACTTTAGAAATAAACCTCTTTTTCACCATTTGAGAACATTAACGTCGCTTCCCATTGTGCTTAGTACATGAGGTGCCCAGGACTGAAATATTTGAATGGAGGAAGGAGGTTTGTCTCCTCTAACCACTTATAAGTCAATTATTATACATTCACCAATACTTTATTTGATATTTACTACAATTCCAGTTAAGGAATAATTTCTGATCCCCATATAGCAGGATATCATGGCCTTTATTGTATGATAATCACATTTCTGTCAGAACTTGTTCGCCACATATAGGGGCATATTAGCAAGGGCATATTGCACGTTGTTGCCGCTAAAGTGGCGATATTTTTATCGCCCTATTAGCAAGCTGTTAGCGTGTTAGCAACAGCTTTTCAGTGATAGCGGGAGGTTTTTCTATTGCCTTGCGCGCCAGCACTATTTATCGCTAATGACATGCAAGGTAGGCGTTCCATCTTTAAATATCTCAAAAACTCCAGATAACAGCACTTCGCCTTATTAGCAAGGATGGCCTGGCCCTGCGAAGAGATTAACAAAAGCCGCGCTAAGGCCCGTTACCTGCAGGAAATAGCAGAAAATAGCTGGAATTAAAAAGGGGGATAAGTCTTGGGAACACATCTATGCATATTTTTGGTGCTGGACAGCGCTGCAAGCAATGTTGCAGCGCTCACCTGTGACAAAAATATAGTGCAGGAATGTGCACCATCAATAATATGGCATCTCTCATCAGAGAACTGCACTCTATGCACCTCAAGCCAATGTACTTGCAGAGTGCATGAACAGGGTAGTTAAGGCATGTGTGCAGAGAGCAGTTGAGACCAGGATCTCACTCAAGTATGTTTTAAGAGACACGTGGTGGGCGCATCGCACTGCCATCAATGTTATTCTGCAAAGGTCTCCTTTCCCAATACTCTGGGGGAGGGTTACTTTGTCCAACCTCAATCCAGGGTGGCTACCATCCATTGAGGGTCCAAATTTGGAAAAGGAGGAGGTGGGTGTCAAGATTAAATCCTACCGGTACAAGGAGAGGTTCAATTTTAAGAAATCGACCAAAACCTCAACATGGAAGGTTGGTGAGTGGGTGCTTGTCAAGAGAACGCTTTGGCATAGGAAGGGTGTCACTAAATTTATGGGCCCTTTTGTGATTACTCACATATATAAGAATGTTGTCACAGTTCAAAATGGTGGTAAGTGGAGCATGTCTCGCCTGGTGAAGTACCCAGGTGACAAGTCCAAGTTTCCATCATAAATAAATAAACAAAGGAAGAGTGTCCGTCAGTGTGGCGTTCAGTAAAGTGAAAATAGCACGTAAAATATGAGGCCAGCTGTAGTTGGTCAAAGTACTGGGCCAACTTTCAAGAAAAAATACATGTTTTTTTCAAGAAACCCTCACTCACCCTAGTGGTGACATGCTTCATCATCTGGTCCACTGGGGAGATCGAGTACCTCCCAAGTGTGCTGCGACGCCAGGAGACTGCGGAGCAGGTTTGTGAGAGTGAAGAGTGAAAAAGTTAAGTGTGGTTAAAAATGTCAGAGGTTGTACCAAAAAATCATTTATTAGCTGGTCAACTTGACATATTAAAATTAAATGGACTATGTGCAGGGAAACTAACCAAAAAGAAATACTGGTGTTTCCCTGTTAGGGGAAGGTCAACATGTTTCTGCCCTTTAAGTGTATGAGTTTACAGGGCTTTCATCAGGACCAGTATGCGAGTGTTGCCTCAACAGGTATAGGCGCGCTAAGGCCCACCCTGCCGTAGGCAGTGAAAGTTAAAAATTTCACTATGTGTAAAAATTGGTGCGTTAAAAGTACAAACCAAAAGGCTAGGGGATTTACCTCTGTTGCGAGGAGCCCAGAAGTCTGTAGACAATTGATAGACAAACAGACAAACAACACACAAAACATATAAACAAGAACAAACAATCATTATTGATCATGTTTTATGGCCGTTACACTAATAGTGTGGCGTGATACGTGCTTGACAAACCTATCAATGGCCGTGGCCGAGATGGATGACATTGCAGAATAGAAGTTGTGCCCAAGAACCAGAGTGATGGGCCTCAACTAGAACCAGAGCCTAGTAATCTGGCACAAGGCGTTGCACAATGGTGAGGCAATTTAAATGGAGGCTTGCAGTGATAAGTCCCTCCGTGTGGGTAGCCAGGCGGCTGCCCGTAACTATAACACTACCTATAGTAAGGCGGCGGAGAAATAATCCCCGAGGTGTAGCGTGAAAAACAGTGCTACGTTATGGTTACTCGTAGACCTGCTGGCCGTGGAATTAGAGAACTAATTAAGGCACGCAAAGTATTGAAACATAAAAGTGAAACAATCCTCACTTGTACTCAATGTGAACCACGCCCCATAGATTCAGGGGGGGGGGGTGGGAGCGACAATGGCACACCCTATCAAGGTAAAAACAAACACATAACGGAGAGTTTAAAGAATCTGGCAGGATCTCACACACAAACACTTAGCTTCAGAAGATGTTTCCCAAGCCTCGCTGCCAAACCAGCGTCTCCCATTGGCGGACGCCTCGACGCCTCCCCCTCTTAGCGCCGGGCTCGCCCCTCGCTCGGGATCCACGAGATCCAGCGGGGGAAAGCTAGGTGCCGAGTGGGTGCTGAGAGTTGCGGGCGTAAGATTAACTCTTTGGACATAGGTAGTGTTATAGTTACGGGCAGCCGCCTGGCTACCCACACGGAGGGACTTTTCACTGCAAGCCTCCATTTAAATTGCCTCACCATTGTGCAACGCCTTGTGCCAGATTACTCGGCTCTGGTTCTAGTTGAGGCCCATCACTCTGGTTCTTGGGCACAACTTCTATTCTGCAATGTCATCCATGTCGGCCACGGCCATTGATAGGTTTGTCAAGCACGTATCACGCCACACTATTAGTGTAACGGCCATAAAACATGATCAATAATGATTGTTTGTTCTTGTTTATATGTTTTGTGTGTTGTTTGTCTGTTTGTCTATCAATTGTCTACAGACTTCTGGGCTCCTCGCAACAGAGGTAAATCCCCTAGCCTTTTGGTTTGTACTTTTAACGCACCAATTTTTACTCATAGTGACATTTTTAACTTTCACTGCCTACGGCAGGGTGGGCCTTAGCGCGCCTATACCTGTTGAGGCAACACTCGCATACTGGTCCTGATGAAAGCCCTGTAAACTCATACACTTAAAGGGCAGAAACATGTTGACCTTCCCCTAACAGGGAAACACCAGTATTTCTTTTTGGTTAGTTTCCCTGCACATAGTCCATTTAATTTTAATATGTCAAGTTGACCAGCTAATAAATGATTTTTTGGTACAACCTCTGACATTTTTAACCACACTTAACTTTTTCACTCTTCACTCTCACAAACCTGCTCCGCAGTCTCCTGGCGTCGCAGCACACTGGGGAGGTACTCGATCTCCCCAGTGGACCCGATGATGAAGCATGTCACCACTAGGGTGAGTGAGGGTTTCTTGAAAAAAACATGTATTTTTTCTTGAAAGTTGGCCCAGTACTTTGACCAACTACAGCTGGCCTCATATTTTACGTGCTATTTTCACTCTACTGAACGCCACACTGACGGACACTCTTCCTTTGTTTATTTATCCACTGACTGGGGACTAAGAGTGCCCTTGAACCCTGTCTCTCCCTTTGTTGACGGGCAGGTTTCCATCATGACAGGATGCTACGTCTGGTCCAGTTTTGCCCAATGATGGTCCCTTTTCAAGGTTTTATTCATGAGGACTTTCTTCAAGGTTGCGTTGTCCTTCTAAGCGCTATGATGACTATGCAATGTATTGATTTCTCTTAAGATGTTCTTAAACTGCTTTGATATCTTATTATGAATTTGATCCTTTATTTTTCTCATGCTTTTCTTTCTTTGTCTCTACTCTTCTTGCTCCTTATTTTTCCTTTCTTTCTGTTTTTCCCTGTAAGGGGGATGTGTTGTGATTATTCTAAAAGCTGCATGAGCCTGGCTGTTCTATCTCCATGGCAGCATCTCGTGTGAAACAGTTGACCAAGAGAACACACATACCAGCAGCTGAGGTTAGTGGCTCTTGAGTTGAAGATAATAAAGACACAACTCTTCAAGGTCATTAATAAATTCACCTACCCACGTAGCAAAGACACAGATATCACCCGTCCCAATACCGCTGCGATAAGTGTGGAACCTACTTCCACCTCAAGATCAAAAAACTCTACAACAACTTCGCCGACCATCCACCAGACGCCACAGCCGGCCCCCTGCCCCCGACACATCAGCCGGCCCACCATCTCCACCTGGACGCTGGTCACAGCCCAATACACCGCCTCGACCCTGAAAGGCATCCACTTGGGGCCCCCCACTGATCCCTGTCCTCTTCACATCTACCACAGCACCAAGATTGCCCTACTTGCCGCCACTGATAACATCCGCACCCTCCTGGACCAAGGCCACTCTGCATCCCTCCTCCTACTCAACCTTTCAGTGGCCTTCAACACCATCTCCCACCACACACTAGTCGCCAAACTACACAACACCAGCATACAAGGAACAGCCCTAGACTGGATCCGCTCATTCCTCACCGGAAGAAGCCAAAGGATCTGATTGCTACCCTTCCTCTCCGATTCCACGTAAATCACCTGAGGAGTCCCACAGGGGTCATCTCCGAGCCTGACCTTCTTCAACATCTACATGGCCCCCCCTAGCCGCCATTGTCCGATAACATGGCCTCAACATCGTATCCTACGCTGATGACACCCAGCTCATCTTCTCCCACACCAAAGACCCCACCTCCTCCAGACTCAACTTCCAGAAAGGAATGCATGATGTTGAAGTCTGGCTGACCAACAGCTGCCTGTAGCTCAAATCTGAGAAGACAGTTGTGCTTGTCCTTAGAACCACTCCTTCAGCATGGGACAACAACTGTTGTCCACTGCCCTTGGAAGCCGACCTACCCCCATGGACCATGCCAAAAACCTCGGCATTGTACTCGACTCATCCCTCACCATGAACCGACAGGTCTACGCCGTCACCTCCAGCTGCTTCCACACTCCCCGGATCCTCCGCAAGACCTTCCAATGGAACTCCCCGGAGTAAAGGAAGACAGTCACCCATGCACTCATCACCAACAGACTGGACTGGTGAAATGGACTCTACGCCGGCATCTACAAGTCCCTACTCCGCAAACTCCAGAGATTACACAACACCTGTCAACACCTACGTAGACTCCACTGGCCTCCGTGGAGAAAAGAGTCACCTTCTAAATCATCACTCACGCCTACAAAGGCCTACGCAACAATGGACCCAAATAACTCAATGACAGAATCAACCTCTATGTACCCAAAAGAGACATCCAATCTTCCATCCTCGCACTGGTCAAAACCCTGTGCATCCACAGAGCCAGAGCAGGCGGTCGATCCTTCTGTCACATTGCATCCAAGACCTGGAACAAGCTGCTGGCAGATATCAGATGTGCACCCTCCCTGATCACCTTCAGGAATACCCTCAAGACCTAGCTCTTCATCTAACAGTTCTGCACCCCCTCCCCCCAGCTCATTGATACCCTCACTGGTGAGTAGCGCGCTTACAATTCCCCTGATTGATTAATTGATTGAGTTATCATCATGTGATGATTGTTCCTCTTCTGCACTGCTTGAGGCGGTGAGCAACGGTCTACCGCCATAGCGGAAGAGCCGCCACTGAGGGTGTGTCATCTACATGTGTTAGGCCTGAGCAACTCACCCCCATCCCTCCTGCGATACGCGTCCCACCTTCTCCTTACCTGGTCATTGACACTATGGCGCAATCCACTGCACTCTCTCCAAATCTGTGACTCAGCCAGCAGGAGCCTCAGCCAGGTGTGATTTCACTCGGTTAGGTACAGCAGTCGCCATCTAGTACGCTGGTGGACCTCCCAATGAAGTTGATGCAGCAGGGCTTCCTTAGGCATGTAGTTGTAGCGCTAACGCCATACAAGTTCGCTGTAGCGCAGGGGCCTCATCCCCCAGAGCGTTCGGCCAGCCCAACATCATCCGTCCTGTGATGTAGGAAAATGCCACCCACCATTGGTAATCTCTTCCGTGCATCCTGGTGTTGTGGTGGATTATAGTATGCAAAGCGTATCTCACTACGTTAGTGCACGGATCACCTCTACCGTTGACTGCACCAAGGTGCACAAGGCAGTCTTCTCACACATGTCAGCAATGTGTCTCCATGCGACCTGCCAGACTTCACCGCCAGGTACAGGCGATCGTCGCACATCAATGTCTCCTGCTACGGCTCATCGACTCCACAGCTACTTCACATCCCACTCCAGGCCACAGATGCAGGGCCAGCAAGGGATCCAGGAACCAGAAGCAGGTCCAGCAAGGGATCAGGAGCTAGACGCAGGTCCAGTGAGGGATTCAGGTACCAGACGCAGGTCCAGGGAGGGATCCAGGCACCAGATGCAGGTCCTGTGTTTGAACCAGAATCACATCCTGGTCAATCGGGATGGTGTGTGGCTTGAGCGGGTTGTTGATGTGTGCTGCACTATGCCCTGGCTGCTCAAATCTGCCCTTTTCCTTTTTTTACTACATCTTTTATATTAGAGGTGGACAGAAAGGCTAAGTCCAAACTTGCGGGTTAGCATGCCTTTTTCTATCGCTAAAGGCTTATCGCTGGATTCCACCATCTATCGCCGGTTTCATTAACACCCTCGTGCTAATGTTAGCAGCAGTTTTCGCGGCTGATCCCTGAAGGTATTGCCTGTTAGCAAAACGTTGCTAATACTTCGCTGACAGGGCGATAACTTGCAGGGACTGACGGTGATAGGAAAACTATCACTAACCTAGGTTAGCGATATTTATCGCCATTTCTTGGTAATATGCCCTGTTGGGTCTTACTTCTCAAAAGGAATTTTCATAGCTCTTCTTGTGGCCCATTTCTGCCCTCTTTACTCTTCTAGAAAGTACCCGCTTAGACTCTTGGTCCTCTCCTATCATTGGCATTATGATTGCAAGTTTGTATCAGTACAGCAATTTTTCTTTGGGCCATGTCTTATCTTTCCTCATGACCTAAACAGTCAAACCTATAGACTTATAAATAGGTTTCAGAGAACATTTCTACATTATGATGTTTTAAGGTTATACGGCTGTTTATATTGTTTTATATTATTTATGCTAGTTATACATGGCTTCCAATAAACCTCAACATTTAGGATATTTATGCTTTTTATGCACCGCAATCCCAACTTCAAAGTGCTGTAAATTAAGGCAGGGAGAGCGACCAAAAGAATGAGTTTAGAGCAAACATTTAGGTTGTCTGTGCATTATGGCATGGTTACCAATTAACTTGCAACAGTCTGGTTTGTGTCCCTCCATAGTAGAATTAGAGGTGAGTGTATCTATAAATCAATACGTGTGATGCAAAATATTCATGATGACATTTGGAATGCTTATCTGTTGAGCTGGTAGGTAGGTGTAGAATAGAAGAACAGTTACACTAGTCAGTAAGGTAGGGAGAGCATTGGTTATACAGGGCTCAGAGCCACCGAAATAGGGGATGTTGGTGGCCAGGCCAACATATGGAAGAAAGTAAGGATGTTGTTGACAGCTTGATACACAAATTGTTAGTGGTGGTTAAAGATATTGTTGCAGTGTTCAATAGAGAGGAGGCTATGGGAGTGGGGATTAATGGAAATGTGAACTAAAGAACTATGGGGCATATTTATGAAGGAGTTTGTACAAGCATGATGCAAACACTAAATGCAATTTATGAAGCCATACAAGCCCACTTTCCATAGCCGTGAGTTGCTTCATAAATCTGGAGTAACGCAACGCAGCACAAAAGGCTGACTTGCGTTACTCTGTCCTGGGAAGGTGTTCCATGGCTATTGCGTGTTCAAACGCAACTCCCATAGTTTTTGATGCATTCCCAGATTTACCAGAAGTGGTAGACCTTGGAATACGCCAAAAATCTACGCCTCCTCTTAAATAATATCTTTATTCCTCATCATTACTTTCTCTTTCTATGTGTGCAGAGTGGTGTAAAAAAGGGGGCATGGCCTCGGACCACTCTCAGGAATCCGGCTGTGTGGGGCTTACTGGAGGTACCAGGTGTGCTAGTTGGGCCCCAGGGACCCTTAAGATTCAAGGGTACTTGATTTCCCAACCCAGAACATACCAGGAGGCACGTTTGCAGAGTGGTGGAGAAAGGGGCATGGCCTGTGTCCACCTGTTAACAATACCATTATCTGGGGCATACTGGAGGTATCAGGTAGGCTAGATGACCCCTAAGGACCCCCAGCAGCAAAGGGGACTTTAATCCCTATCCAAAAGTGCACCAGGAAGTGAGTTTGCAGAGTGATGGGGAAGGAGGCGTGGCCTGCTATGAGAATTTAGCAATCCTGCTGTGTGGGACTTAATGGAGGTAACAGGAGGGGTAGTTGGCCCCCAAGGTCAACCTTGGGCACCAACTACCCGTCCTGTTACCTCCAGTAAGTCCCACACAGTGGGATTGCTAAGAGGTCTTCGTAGGCCACACTCACTTTTCTCCACCACTCTGCAAACGCGCCTCCTGCCACATTACTGGTTGAGAGATAAAGTTCACTTTATGCCTGAGGGACTTTGGTGGCCAAGTAGCCCTCCTAGTACCTCCTGTAAGTTCAAAGCAGCTGAATTCCTGAGCGGTGGTTCGAGGCCGAGGCCCCTTTCTGCACCACTCTGCAAACGTGACTACTATGTTATAGTTAGAAATTAGCATTTAAAAACCTTTAAAATTCACTGAAAAAACCATACATTTCGGGGACTTTATAATTAGAAATTAGCATTTAAAAAACCTTAGAAATTCACAGAAAAAGCCATAGGCTTCAGGGAGGTTATAGTTAGAAATTAGCATTTAAAATACCTTGGAAATTCAGTGAAAAAATCACAGGTTTCAGGGACGTTATAGTTAGTTGGATATTTCACTCATACAAAACTAGGGAAATTCAGTCGTTATAGTTAGTTGAGCTAACTATAACTCGCGCCCCTGCAATGTACTGCTGACGACGTCACATATTACATGACTCATGAGATGATCAGTGACATCACTGAAGACATCGCAAATTACATCACTGATGACATCATCCAGTGACTGCATGATTCAACTCCTCACACCCTAATATAACCTTTCATACACCTACTCTAAAATACAGACAGCCATTCTTGAAACCATAGACACACCAATACCAGTTAGTACATAGTCACTCATTAATTCATAGGTCTACACACATATCCACTCACCCAGACAGTCACTCATGCACGCAGTCACTCATCCATACAGCCACTGATGTATGCACTTATACACCTACACAAATAATCACACCCTGCCACTCACCCATAGAGTTACTCCCACACCTAGTCAGTCACCCAAAGAATCAATCACACTGCGATGTACTCATTATAAAGTTATACACACACCACCTCACTTATTTATACAGATATTAACACTTACTTACTCTCTTCTACAATCACTGACACTAGCACACACTCATCCACACAGCCACATTCACTCTCACATATAGTCACTTATATACGCCAAAACTCACATATACTGCCTTTCACATATGTAGCTACTCACACATGTACCACTAAGACATCCATTCACTCACCTACACAGCCATATACACACTCACCCACCCATACAGCCCCTCACAGATGCACTCATGAACTCATACACCCAGTGAATCACTCACTCACACATCCATGCAGGGAGTCACACACCCCACACCCACATACACAGAGACTCTGGCACTCATAAGGTACTCATACAACCAATCATTATAGGCAGTCATGTGGCTACTCACCAACCCAAGCAGCCACTTACACACCAACTGAAAGACTGATACAGACATACGCACAGATTAGACACTAACCAATGTATTCACTAAGACAGGTTTAATCACTCACTTATACAGTCAGTTACGCACCTACTAAATCATCCATGCAGACCCTCATACACTTACTCACTCTTTCTTCAATACACCTTGGTATATATATATATATATATATATATATATATATATATATATATATATATATATATATATATATATATATATATATATATATATGTATATATATATATATATATATATATAATAGCCCAATGTAGCCCAATATATATTTTTCAAACTTAATTTTTGTAAAAACCACTGGAGCATATATCTAGAGACATAGCAAAGGCACATGGGGCTACCAGTCCCTACAATTTTGCCAAGTTTTGTGGAAATCCATTCAGCCGCTCGAGCTAAAAGTGAGTCTAAAACTCAATGTTAAAAACACGTTTTGGAAATCCCCTTTTTTCTCGGCCCCCGCTTGACGAAACCCACCCCAAACTTTCAGGGGACGCTCACAAACAATATGTGCCATTTTCCTGAAAATTTCAGCCGATTCCGTCCATCAACGCCAAAGTTATTCAACATAGAATTTTCAGAAATCCTAACTATATATACCTACTGGCGACCGCCAGTAGGTAATATATATATAATATATATATATATATATATATTACCTATATATATATATACCTATATATATATATATATATATATATATATATATATATATATATATATATATAGGTATAGGTATATATATATATATTATATATATATATTACCTACTGGCGGTCGCCAGTAGGTATATATAGTTAGGATTTTTTCTCTATGGGATTTTTGAAAATTCTATGTCTAATAACTTTGGCGTTTGTGGACGGAATCGGCTGAAATTTTCAGGAAAATGGCACATTTTGTTTCTGAGCAGCCCCTGAAAATTTGGGGGGGTTTCGTCAAGGGGGGGGGCAAGAAAAAAGGGGGGTCCCAAAACGCGTTTTTCCCATTCATTTTTCCATAGGGCCTTTGGCCTCACTTTTAGCTCGAACGGCTGAATGGATTTGTACGAAACTTGGCAAAATTGTAGGGACTGTTAGCCCGATGTGCCTTTGCTGGTTCTCAATATATGTGCTCCAGTGGATTTTGAGAAATGAACGTTTTAAAAAATTTATATATCTGTGACAGCGTCCCAGATAGCGCTCCAGATCGCGTACTTTTCGCGTCACGGAGCTGTGCGAAGCGATGCTGATTGGCTCTCCGGTGTCTGTCAACATTCTAAACAGTCCGGTGCGGCCGCCATCTTGTCTCTCGGTAGGATCGAGAGACAAGAAGAGGTGAAAAACGTAGGGGGAATTTAATGAAAGGGGGCAAGGTAGACCCCTCTTGACCCCCTAGGAATGATGTTGGGGTTATTAAAGGGTCCCGTGGGGAAAATAAAAAAAATTTGATTTTTTCACGGTAGAAGCGCTTCTCGGTTCGCAAATTAATGGCTGAATGGATTTGCACGAAACTTGGCAAAATTATAGGGACTGTTAGCCCGATGTGCCTTTGCTGGGTCTCAATATATGTGCTCCAGTGGATTTTGAGAAATTAACGTTTAAAAAACAGGTATATCTGTGACAGCGTCCCAGATAGCGCTCCAGATCGCGTACTTTTCGTGTAACAGAGCTTTGCGTAGCGAAGCTGATTGGCTCTCCGGTGTCTGTCAACATTCTAAACAGTCCGGTGCGGCCGCAATCTTGTCTCTCGGTAGGATCGAGAGACAAGAAGAGGTGAAAAACGAAGGGGGAATTTAATGAAAGGGGGCTAGGTAGACCCCTCTTGATCCCCTAGGAATGATGTTGGGGTTATTAAAGGGTCCCGTGGGGCAAATAATAAAAATTAGATTTTTCGCGGTAGAAGCGCTTCTCGGCTCGCAAACCGGGTCGCAAACTGGTAGCAAAACGTGAATTCGCCATTTTGTGTTTCGATTTCATTAAATTACTAGGTATAAAGGGGTACGGGAGACGTATCCTGACCCCTTTTGTTTTCTGAGGGTGGCTGAGGAGGCACATATATGTTGATACATGTCTTCCAGCGGCTGTGCGTGAGCGTTTTTTTTTTTGCTGCGTGACGTCTGTTAACGTTCGATTCGATGGAAATCAGGAACTGTTGACCACCATTTTGTCACTGCAAGTAAATATTTTGTTTTAAATAATTGTTATAAATTAATCCTTATTGATAAACATTGTCTGCGCCATCTTGTCTTTTTTGCAATGCCACACTTTTGTTGAGCACGGCAGCCATTTTAGATGCCTTGACCAGACCCACTCTCTGCAGGCCGCCGATCCTCAGCATGGCTCCTCACCCTCGCAAGCATCTCCCCCACGCACTGGTCACCCCCGCTCTCTCTCTCATGCATGGGCCAGAAACCTCCTCCCATGTGCGCTGCTCTTCCCTGAGAATCACACCCTGTGCCCGCCCGACACCACCCTTTCACCCTATTCACTACCGCACCCTCTGACACTCCTCTTCCTCTGTGTCCGATTGTTCATGCCGGTCCCAGGCTATCACCTAGCCCTGCAGATGTAGTTTATGGCCCCAGCTGTAGAGAATCACCCCTCTTCAAAGGAGTTACAGTAGATCAAGGCCCCCACCCGATGAGATCCGTCACACCACACGCGTTCCTACTATCTGATAACCATCCTGTATTGTGCTTGGGGAGGGGATTCTCACTGTGAGGGTGTGTGGGACCGAGCCTGAAGCGGAAGATTCCAGGGATGCCTCTTTGTACATCAAAGTTTTTACAATTATGTGTCACATTATAAATATATAGCACTCCAACAAAGTAGGAATATAACACTTTAATAACTTTTAAATATATAGAACGCAACAAAAACAGTAAATACATTTAAACATTTTTTTGAAAAAAGAAGCAACAATGGTCAGTAGCTGTGTTTGTGCGAATAGTCCCAAGGCAGCACAACGTGCTGAGTTCTGGACGGCACCCAGGTGATGTTACCTGGGTGCCGCACTGGTTTTTGGTATCCTACAATGCAGCTCCGAAAAACGGTGTGGGGCGTCTCGAGGGGTGCGCGGGGAGGCCTCGTCAGTAGTGGTCTGTTGTGCGAATAGTCCCAAGGCAGCAGAACGCGCTGAGATGTGGATGGCACCCAGGTGATGTCCAGTAAGTTGTCGCACTGGTTTTGGCATCCTACAATGCTGCTCCGAAAAACGGCGTGGGGCGCACCGGGGGGGGGGGGGGGAGGCGGCGTGAACGGGTCTCCCCAGGTGGAGGCTCGTCGGCTGTACTGGGGCACCCCTTTACCGTTTCAGTTGCCATTCCGCCCGATTTTGCTACACTGTGCCTCTTCCGCCATTCAGCTGTTTATCGCCCGCTGTTGCGGGTACAGCGTCTCGCTCACCATGTAGTTGAGTTGCGCCCACTCTTGCGGTGCAGCGATAAGCGGCTGCCACAGGACTCTTAAAATGGTGGACGGCTCTTCGGATTTGGGCCTGGTCCACTAAAATGGCCCTGGGACACCTTGGAACTCGGACGTCCCCTGAGCCTTGAAGATTTTACAAAAGTCTTGGGGGCTCCCGACTCCTGCAGGCTTCCGGTGGGGAGCGGCTGCCATGATTGCTCGCGGAATGACCACGACGGAGCCACGAGATGGTGGTGCTCTCAGGCTGACGCCAGCTTCAGTCTGAAACATCTAGAAACAAGGTGGGGCTTTCATCGTTTGGGAAAATTTTTTTTTTAATCCAATGAAAAGTGTTATTTTTACGTCATATGATCAAGCCTTCCATCATTAGGAAATCAAAAGTAAAATGAACCAATGAAAAGTTTTATAAAGAAGTCACATGACCTGTTATGCTTATGTTACGCGCTGCTATAAAAAGCGTAGAAAATCCGTTGGCACGTGAGGCGGCGTCAGTAGCGGACCGATGTGCGAATAGGCCGAAGGCAGCACAACGCGCCGAGATCCGGATGGCACCGAGGTGGTGTCCAGCAAGTTGCACTGGTGTGGCCAACCTGCAATGCTGCGCCGAAAGTCGGCGTGGGGTGCCGGGGGGGGGGAGGTGGCGCAAACTGGCCTCTCTCGCCTCCCCAGGTGGAGGCACCTGATGTGCAGTGCGGCGCCCCTTAGCGTTTCACTCGCCGTCCAGCAGAGTTGCGCCCGCACTTGCTGCTACAGTAGGCCGAAGGCAGCACAACGCGCCAAGATCCGGATGGCACCGAGGTGGTGTCCAGCAAGTTGCCGCACTGGTGTGGCCATCCTACAATGCTGCGCCGAAAGTCGGCGTGGGGCGCCCCGTTGGCCTGTGAGGTCGCGTCAGTCAGTGGGGGCTGTTTGAGAAAGCAATGTGATGCTGTGCGTCGCCCCCAAGTTGGAGGCTCCTCGGCTGCAGTGGGGCGCCCCTTGGTGTTTCACTCGCTATCCAGCTGAGTTGCGTCCGCACTTGCGGCTACAGTAGGCCGAAGGAAGCACAACGCGCCGAGATCTGGATGGCACCGAGGTGGTGTCTAGCAAGTTGCCGCACTCGTGTGGCCATCCTACAATGCTGCGCCGAAAGTCCCATGGTCCGGCGGAACTTTTTTCCTTTTCCTTTCTGCATCTTGTCCCACAATTCGTTTGACCTTTAGACACGACCAGGTCCCTGAATGTGTGCAGGGGGACGCTATTGATTGAATCAAAATGGCGGCTTCACACAAAGCTGACTCAAGCGTTGCTGGTGATGCTATACAGACAAAAAATGGTTTTCAGTTTGTATATTCTTCAGGACTTTTCCATCCAAGTCTGCTTGAGAGTTTGTAGAACAATGGCTTTGGATCTTGCCCTCCCCTCTTTTGACTGTTGGTCTTGTTGCCTATCTCTTCAGTTGTCATTTAACTGAACCTTTTTTGACTGCCGAAAGGGGTTCTGGTCCGACCGCTGGTTGGTGGAGACATTTTGACTATATCCTGGACCTGCCCGGCCTCGCCCAAAATGGCGCCGGTATAAATGGGACTCGTAACTTCTTGTTGTGTACTGGTTGCACAACCTTGATATCACGAGATACGTATGCAGTTTTGAAGCACATGGCGGGCGGGAATGAGAATTGATTGAATATTTCGACATCCCTATTGATATTAAGTTCTGATGTGTTATTGATTACTGTACTATTGAAAGTTCGAATTAACGTCACCCATGGTACTTGCCCGCAAATGTATATCTAGATAATTTTATTGTAAGTGGCCCTGTCATATTTTAATTACAAAATGTACGTCCACCGATTCCGCAACTGTTAGACACCTTAGTTCTTGCAACCTAATGGCCCACTCGTTGCGTTCCTCTACAGTGTAAATGTCTCCTCATCATGTACGATTCCAGTTTGCTCCGTGGCCGGCCCATGTGGTTATAGGCCCGTATTTGTATACTGACATTTTCACAATAAAGGTTTTTAAAACAAAACATGGTAGTAGTATTTACATTGGTAAAGTTTTTAATTTTAATCACTGTTTTCGAATCAGTAAAAGGCAAGTGAAATAAAGCAGTCCAATTACATGACGGATAAAAGGTATAATACGCAGGAACGCAGTAAAGATAAATGGCCAAGGGCTGTTGTGTTTTTGACTCCTGCAACATAAAGTGATCGATAAGAATCTGATATTCAGGCGTATCGGCGACTAAGACAGCAGGCCGAGCATCTTTTGCTCAACGGCTCCGTCATGGGAAAAAGAAACGCCCTTTTTCTAGAAAAAGGAATATATTTTACTTGCAGGACAGTTGTAAATTTTCCGGGAAAATACATTAGCCTGGAACATTATGATATATATGTTTAAGAAAAAATAATGTTCGAAAGCAATAAAAAGCGTAATTTTTAGGTCATATGACCAAGCCTTTCATCATTAGAATAACAAAAGTAAAATGAACCAATGAAAAGTTTTATTAACAAGTCACATGACCTGTTATGCTTACGTTACGCGCTGCGCGCCGCGCCCCGGATCCCTTCCGGGAAGCTGCGCTTCGCGCACTGGAGTACTTCCGGGTGCGCTAACGCGGCGTGTCATATAACGCATTACGCAACAACGTAGGTCCAGAATATAGTCAAAATGTCTCCACCAACCAGCGGTCGGAACACAACCCCTTTCAGCAGTCTAAAAAGTTCTGTTAAATGACAACAGAAGGGACAGGCAACAAGAACCATCAGTCAAAGAGGGGAGGGCAAGTTCTTCCCTACCGGGTCACGTTGGGGCGCTACCGGAACTGATCGAATTGGTAGTCTACAGTGTTTCTGGATGTTTCAGACTGAAGCTGGCGTTAGCATGAGAGCACCACCATCTCGTATCTCAGTCGTAGCCATTCCACAAGCAATCATGGCAGCCACTACCCACCAGAAGCCTGTGGGAGTCGGGGGCCCCCAAGACTTTTGTAGAATCTTTAAGGCTCAGTGGACGCTTTCGAGAATGGGGCCCAAGCCCTAGCAGACAAGCGTCCGAGTTCCAAGGTGTCCCATGGCCATTTTAGTGGACCACGCCCAAATCTGAAGAGGCGGCCGCCATTTTGAGAGTCCTGTGGCAGCCGCCTATAGTTGCATCGCAAGAGCGGGAGCAACTCAACTACATGGTGAGCGAGACGCTGTAGTCGCAAGAGCGGGTGGTAAACAGCTGAATGGCGGAAGAGGCACAGTGTAGCAAAAGCGGGCGGAATGGCAACTGAAACGGTAAAGGGGCGCCCCACTACAGCGTGTCTTCAGGTAAAACGGATTGTGGGATAAGGTCCAGAATGGAAGAGTCATCAAAAGGCAAAAAGTTCCGCCGGACCCCGGGAGCCGGCCGCCTATGTCGGGGGCGATCTTAGGCCACGCCAGGGCAACACGACTTGGGGAGGGGGCAGAAGTCAAGCGCACCCTCCCAGTCCGTGCCACCACACCGTATGTTGAAAATCTGAAGCCATCGTTCTACAAACGCTCAACCAGCATTGAATGAAAAATCTTGAAGAATGTACAAACTGAAAACCAGTTTTTGTTTGCATAGCATCAGCAGCAACGCTTGCTATCAGAGTGCATGAGTTTCATGCTCGATCGATTGAGCTAGCCGGATCAGGCAACAAAAAGTATAAAATAGTTATGTAAATAGTTATTTAATAAAATGTTTTACCCTGTTACTTTGCTGGTGTGTTGTATATATTTATAATATTTGCATAGAGTTTATCGTTATTTTGAGCGGGGTGGGTGGCGGAGCCGGGCTGTCTTGCAGCCATCATGGTGTGGAGCTCAGTTCATCTCACTAGTTTCGTATTTCTCATGAAGGGTTGTTCCAAATGTTTCTATTTTAGCGAGGTCAAAAAGAGATCCCATTAGTGGCCTACTGATTTTGCTCGATTTTTTTTTTTTTTTACACGATTTTTCACTATCTGCAAAGACTAAACAGAGTATTGCGGCTTTGTGCTTGTTAGTAAATAGAGAATGAACCAAAGAGAATAAATTCTAAAACAGTAAATGCTTGGATAACAATCAATCAAATGGAGAGACAAGCAGGCACGACGGATTACAACGGGGGCAAAGGCCTGCGTTAACTACCCTTCACTATCTGCAAAGAGAGAGTACTTCTAAGAGAAAAGAGGGGGGGGGCAGCGTTTAAAGCACATCAGCGTGCATAAACACGAAAATGTTTTTACCTATCACGTACTTGACATTTGACAGCTTTTGATATTTGTTATTAAAAAACCATTGAAATTCAATGAAAAAACCATAGGTTTTAGCCCATATATAGTTAATGTTAATGTTAAAAATGCTTATAAAACGCATGGCTACCCCAGTGACGGGGCGTCCCAGCGCTTGCAGACAACTTGAAAGTAAGACAGACTTTGAACCAAGGCGGAGACGTGTAGCGCCACTAGGAGCACTAGATAGAAGGGAACAACCAGGTTTTAATGAGTTTTCTAAATGACAGGTAGTTATTTGTAGCACGTGCCTCCGCGGGGATCGAGTTCCACAGTTTTGGAGCCAAATACCTGAAGGAGCGGCCGCCAGCTCTGCTCCTTCGGATTTTGATGGTACAGGCAAGATGAAGGTCCGCCGAGCGGAGGGCACGTGAGGGGACATAGGACGAACACAGACCTTGTAAAACTCGGGGGCCGGAGCCGTGAAGGATTTTATGCATTAGGCAGAGGGACTTAAATTGAATACGTTGTGTGACTGGAAGCCAGTGTAGACGCCGTAGAATATGGGATGTGTGACAGTATTTTGGTAGGGCAAACAAAATGCGGGCAGCTGCATTTTGGGCTCTTTGGAGTCTGTTGATGGCTGTTTGATTAGAGCCCAGCATTAAGACATTGCAATAGTCTATATGCGATAAAACAAGGGCTTGGACAATTGTCTGGCGTACAGATGGTTCAAAGAAGCCCAAGATTGGTTTGAGCGACCGTAGGCGACCATAACACACGCCCGCCACTCTTTTTGCATGAGATTCTAGGGAAAGAGAGTTGTCCATAAGCACGCCCAGGTTTTTTACTTCCTTCTTAGGGATGGGAGGTGGACCTAACGTAGAGGGCCACCAGTGATCATCCCACTTGTTTGTTTCCTTGCCAATCAGGAGTACCTCAGTTTTTGATGAATTTAACTGCAGGCAATTCTTGGTCATCCAGCTAGAGATGGCCAGAATATCGTCTTGAAATTTGGCTTGGTCCGTATCCGTGTCCTTCGAAAAGGAGAAGATAAGCTGCGTGTCGTCCGCGTATGATATTAATTGGATCTTACGTTCTCTGGCCAACACTGCCAGAGGGCGGACGTACACGTTGAACAACGTAGGGCTGAGCGCCGACCCCTGCGGGACACCGCAGCTCAGCGGAAGCCTGCTGGATGAGTACGGTGGAGCATGGACCTGGAAGGAACGGTCAGATAGAAAAGACGCAAACCAGTCCAGGGCACCATCTCGGACGCCGATCTCCCATAGTCTTCTAAGTAGAATCCCATGGGAGACCGTGTCGAACGCCGCACTCAAATCCAGCAGGATTAGAGCCGACGTGACACCCAGATCTTGTGTTGCCCTTAGTTGTTCAGTGACGGCCAGCAGTGCGGACTCCGTGCTGTGGTTAGGCCGGAATCCGTTTTGTGAGTCATCTAGAATCGCATTACTCTCCAAGTAATTGGTCAAGATGTCATTAACATGCGTTTCTGCCACCTTGGCCAAATAAGGTAGCAGGGAAATCGGTCTAAAACTTTCAGGCCTGGAAGAATCCAAGGTGGGCTTTTTTAGTAAAGGGACAACCTTGGCGTGTTTCCATGATTTAGGGACGGTGGAAGACTGAAAAGATCTATTAATCAGCTCCAGACCCTCTGCCAAGATGGAATCCTGGCAGAGGGTCCCTGGTTAGGGATTAGCATTTACAAAACCTTATTTTACTCGCATAAAACCATTGAAATTCGCATATATAGTTAGTTGCGCTAACTATATATCGCGCACCCGCAATCCACTGCTGATGATGTCACATATTACATCATTCATGACATGGTCAGTGACATCACTGATGACATCACTCATGACATCTCAAATGACATCACTGATGACATCACTGATGACATCTCAAATGACATCACTGATGACATCAATGATGACATCTTAAATGACATCACTGATGACATCACTGATGACATCTCATTTGACATTACTGATCACATCACTGATGACATCATTCATGTGATTATACGATGAACCTCTTCAGACTCTGATATAACCTTAGATACACTCAGTGTAAACAGACACTCACAGACTGTCACTCATCCATGGAGTTACTCACACACCTAGTCAGTCATGCAAAGAATCAATCACACCTCCATTTCCTCAACTATACAGTTATACACATCTTACTTATTCAACCATATACGAACACTATATTTACTCCCTTATACAATCCCTGATACAAGTTCACAATGATCCATACAGCCACTCACACATTCACTGGCTCTTATGCACAGTTATTTATATATGTCAACTCTCACATGTACTGTGTTTTACATATGTACTTACTTTGACATGTAGCACTGAGATATCCATTCATTCACCAATACACTCATGCACACAGTCAACCGCCCATACAGCTGTTTCCACATGCACTTTTGAACCCATACATCTAGTGAATCAACTGCTCACACATCTATGCACAGAGTCATACACCTCCCAGCCACCCCCACACACACTCAGTCTCCCATACAAATACTTGGGCAACCAATCAATAACCCATATAGTTACTCATATAGCTACTGATCAACACATGCAGCAGTTTACAGAACAACAGACATAATGATGCACAAATTAAGACAGTTTAGTCACTAACCCATGCACTCAGTGAGACACATTTAATCACTCACTTATACAGTCAGTCATGCACCTACTAAATCCTTCATCCAGACACTTATACATCCACTCATTCTTCAATATGTAATACATATTTTAACTTTACAGAAACATACAGTCACTGGATGTTGTCATCAGTGATATCATCAGTGATGTCATTTGAGATGTCATCAGTGATGTCATCAGTGATGTCACTGCCCATGTCATGAATGATGAGTAATATGTGACATCATCAGCAGTGGATTGCGGGTGCGCGATATATAGTATAGTATAGTATAGTATAATATATATATATATATATATATATATATATATATATATATATATATATATATATATATATATATATATATATATATATATATATATATGAACCAAATCCTGTGTTCAAAATCCTTCAGAAAGCAGGCACCGACTCCGTGGGATTCATAATCAAAGGTCTTTATTAACAAGAAAGACGACCCGACGCGTTTCGGCAGACAAGTCCGCCTTGCTCACTACATTTATATATATAAAACATACTTAAACTTTTCAGAATCACTCAGTGACTGGATGATGTGTCCGTGATGTGTTTTGAGATGTCATCAGTGATGTCATTAGTGATGTCACTGGCCATGTCATGAGTGATGTAATATGTGACGTCCCCTGCAGTGAATTGCAGAGGCCCCAGTTATAGTTAGCTCAACTAACTATAACGGCAGAATTTCTCGGGTTTTGTACGAGTGAAATGTCCAACTAACTATAACGTCCCTGAAACCTGTGTTTTTTTCAGTGAATTTTATATATTTACATATATATATATACATACACGCACTCTTTAGGATTGAGTCTTGTGACCCTTGTAGGTGACCTACATGTTTTATCTGAGGCCCAATGTGTTCTCCTCCTAAAATCACTTGTAGATATCTCAATGTAGATATGAAGAAGGATACAAAGCCAGACAAAAAGGGTAGCAGACCTACAAAGAGGTAGAGAAATGGACAGTCATCTAGCCAGTTGTACAGACTACTAGTGGACATATGGATAGACATTCTGGCAAGTAGGCAGATGAACGGTAGGAGAGATGGTCAGAAAAGTAGATAGGCAATCAGATAAATATGCAAACTATCAAACCAATATATTGTCAACAATCTCCTATCCCCTGAACAGAAAAAAATCTGCTAGGATTGATCTACCATGTACCATGATCTACCATGTATATATTTTCATAAAGCTCAAATCAAACTGTAAAGCCACACATTTCCTTCCTTAAAAAGCACATGGTTAACCTCACTGAAAACTCAATCAGGCTGTAATGCTTTAGATACCATCCTTCTTCCCTGCTCTCTTCAACCTCCTTCTACCTGAGCTCTATCTGCATGGTGCCCGAAGCTGACAGTGCCCTACAAGGGTCAAAGTCAAATGATAAGGAGGGCCTGCCCTGAGTGTATCACAACTGATTACTGTGCACAGAGACTGCTTCATAATTAACATGCAAATGCAGGCTCCGTTATGCTTCATTAGCGAGCTCAGCACACCGAGGAGGGTAATTAGGGGTGACAGTAGAGCACACCTCGCCGCCGCACAGATACTGCTGCAAAAGTCCTGCACGTCTGCCCATTACACTGCGACAATGCGGCTAATGTCGCTGAAAGGGGAAGACACAGACACAGCATTCTTTTGACATTGCTGTAATCTCTCATGGCGGCTGGTGAATACGGCAGCACTTCAAGATGAAGTCAGAACAATAAAAGTTGACCCCTCATTGATCACTTCCAGTATCATCCTGCTAACTATCTGAAGATGTCTGCAGAGCCTGTGAGATCTTCCTATCTTATTCCCAGACCTAAGCACCTCTGTCCTGTGCATCCAAAAAACCTCAATCAAATGGAAGGGGTGGAGCTAAGATGGTGGACATTTTCTATGCTGCCAATTATTTTTTTCAAATAAGTACCTTGACAAGAAATTCAACAAACTGATCCTTGTGAAGTTCTGAACTAATGAAGACCTTGTCTCTGCCTAATTGGAGAACAAGATACTATGTCACAACTGCAACTGAGTACCCTCTCCACCAAACTGAAGGTCCACCTGCTTGATTTACAGGCGGGTAAAACTTTTGTATGACAGCTATGGAGTATTCTCCTCCAATGTGATGACATCTTAGATAAGGAGCTGGCTAGTGCCAGAGGAATCGAGAATCAATCAAAGTATATGCGAGAGATGGCAATAGCCACCAAAAGTAGAGATTAAAGGGAAGTTTCTACTTTGAGTGAAAGTAAACCTCAGAGGATTTTAGGAAAAAAAGAGTGGTTTTAATAGGGAGGGAAAATATTGGTTGTTTCATTCTAGCAGCATGTCAAATTTTGGAAATATGAAAATATTTTGGGTGGGCGTGTATCATAGTATATAAAAAAGAGGCACATACATTTTGTAAATCAGAGAGTATTGAAAGCAAGGTCGTGACTATGGTGGTGTGGGAGCGAAACACTGCACCCCAAATTCGAGACATCCCAAAAATTACATTTTCCCCCTTTCACTGTATAGGAGATGGTGTAAATCCTCAATTTCATGAGGCACTGTGCACCTGCGTTATTACACCTCCCAAAACATAAAAAATCTGAAAATAGAAAATTCATTAATTGGGCAACTCAATAATTGAGTTCTAGATTAATGAAAAGTTATAGCATTTTACTACAAAATAAAACATGTAAGTGGTACTCAGTCAATGCCATGAAAGCTCTCAATACAGAGTTGCACCAAGTATGGAAAAATCAGAAATAATTCTATGTCCTAAATAGGTAGCAAAATCTTTAGGATTCGGAACACAGACAGCAGTCCTATCAGCATTCAGGAAAACTCTCAGAATGTACTGGCTCACTCCTAAAACCGACAGTTTATATGCTCTATTTTCGAATATTAAATCAAAATGTCTACAGATTCATCGAGTTGTGAGCAAATGTATAATTTTTTCACTAAATCAGAACACATGACAAATAAACCCCCTATTGTCTTAATACCTAAGCACTAACTCAGTACAAGAATAATTATTCAGCACCCTCTCTGCTAATGCCATCCAGGGGTGCTCAAACAGAACAAGATACACGAACAATAATAACATGTTATTAATGAAGTGGAAAACCTTTGGACATGGTGCAAATTGCATCTGAACTGGGAAAGGTCCATTGCGAACAAAACAACAATAACAGCTTGTGGGGAGAGGATCAGTTCAGGGGGGGGGAAGCACAGAATGAAGGACAGAGATGACTTCCATCTTGAATAAGATGACGGTTTGAACTGAAATCAGGCCTATTTTTAGTACCTTCCCTGAAGGCTGGGCATTTAGAAAAGTGAGTTCTCTACTTACATTAAAATCCTTTTTGATTACCTGAATAGATAATGACCAGAAAATGGTAGACCCAAATAGAATGTAAATAGTTTCTTCAATAATGAGTTTACAGCTGCCTTCCCTAATCAGTAGTGTATTGGTTCTTAAAGTTATTTAAGGATTTATAATGAAAGTGCTTATTGTATATATATATATATATATATATATATATATATATATATATATATATATATATATATATATATATATATATATATATATATATATATATATATATATATATATATATATATATATATATATATATATATATATATATATATATATATATATATATATAGAGAGAGAGACAGTATTTTCAGATCACACCCTTAAACCAAAGAGAGACTAGGCAAGGACATTCTAGTGACCGATGTTAATATAAGTTTGAAAAATGAAATAAATGCTTTGAAAGTAAATAGAGGCAAAAAGGAGCTCCACAGAAGAATCATACTCAACGCAGAGAGAGTACCCGCTCCCCAGACTCCCTGCCTGAGCTGGTATCATTGTGCTGAGCCTATGAACTGCCATTTAAATTTCTAACGCGATATTTGCATTGTGACTGCTATTACGCTTTCGGTGCGCTGAGCCTGTGAAGTGCCATTTAAATTTCTAGCGAGATATTTGCATTGTGACTGCTATTACGCTTTCGGTGCGCTGAGCCTGTGAAGTGCCATTTAAATCTCTAGCACGATATTTGCATTCTGACTGTTGCTCTGCTAACTATTGCAGTCTGACTCATTCTATAAGCATACATTTAACTGTAGCGCTTTGACTTTCACTGTGCCTTCGTTGCTTTCATCTCTGGCGCTCTGTTGAAACAGCTTTACCATCCGCTGCCATTTTGTTGTTGTTGTTTTCCCTGCAAGCCCGCCCTCTAGAGCCGCCCCGCCTCCCAGCTGAGCCTCCCTCCCACTGACTACATACACCGCTCCCCTACCTGGAAGCGCTGTGACCGTCTCATCGCTGCTGTGAGCGGTCGCTCCCCAGACTCCCTGCCTGAGCTGGTATCGTTGTGCTGAGCCTATGAACTGCCATTTAAATTTCTAACGCGATATTTGCATTGTGACTGCTATTACGCTTTCGGTGCGCTGAGCCTGTGAAGTGCCATTTAAATTTCTAGCGCGATAATGGCATTGTGACTGCTATTACGCTTTCGGTGCGCTGAGCCTGTGAAGTGCCATTTAAATCTCTACCGCGATATTTGCATTGTGACTGTTGCTCCGCTAACTATTGCAGTCTGCCTCATTCTATGAGCATACATTTAACTGTAGCGCTTTGACTTTCACTGTGCCTTCGTTGCTTTCATCTCTGGCGCTCTGTTGAAACAGCTTTACCATCCGCTGCCATTTTGTTGTTTTCCCTGCAAGCCCGTCCTCTAGAGCCCGCCCCGCCTCCCAGCTGAGCCTCCCTCGCCCCTCCCCCTCCACCCATTTATGACAGTTGCTTTTGCGCGCAGCGTTCACGCGCAGCAATCGCGCCCTATGCGCGCCGAAGGTGCGCCAAAGGTAAGCCCGTCTACGCCCGTCCACGCCTGGACCGCGCCCAGCGCCTGTCCCCCTGGTCCACACAGCCCTTACCCACCCCCCTCTAGAATCACATAAGACGCTGCTACCCTCCTCGCCCTCAACCCCGGCCGGACACCACAATGCTGCGAAGCCAGCCCTGGACGTTCCCACGGCCCTTTCGCCTGCCTCTCCTGCAAGTTCAACTGCTTCAGAACCCTTACCAAACCCACCTCATCCACACATAGCTCCGATTCTAACCGCCTGAAGTGCATCCTGCTGAATACCCACTCGGTCCACAGACACGCAACTGAACTCTGGGACCTTCTAGACACCGCGTCACCGGACATCGCCTTCCTTACAGAAACATGGATGAACTCATCATCTGCACCCGATATCGCCATAGCCATACCAGACGCCTACAAGATTATCCGAAAAGACCGCACCAATCAAACAGGAGGGGGCATCGCCATCATCCATAGGAACACCATCAAAATCACGACCAGCTCTGACGATAAGTGAAGTAGTGTGGCTCACTGGTTAGAGGCGGCAGACCCGAGAGCAGAGGACGGGCCGGGACCAGGGTTCGATTCCCGGCGCGGCAGGTTTCTGGACCAGGGTCAGCGGACTCGATAATTCTCTCGCCTCGGTGCCCACTCTGATCAGCGATCACACTCGGCAACTCTGGGCATTAGCTTGCCTCATCTTCACTAACGGCCCCACCAGACCGCCGGGGATGCCTGGTCTCACCCTGGAGATACCCATTAAGGGACCATCTCTCAGGGAAGCCAGGAAGGGTTTCGCAGCGGTCGAAGCGCCTTGGGACCCTACGGGTAAGTAGTGCGCTATATAAATGCCAATACATTTACATTTACATAACATTGCAACCGCCGAACACCTCCACTTTCAGATCCATACCGACCCTAGGACAACACTTAGAGGCACCCTCATCTACAGGCCTCCAGGTTCCCGGACTCAATTCAGCGATGACATCACTGACTTCGTCTGCCCTCATGCCCTCGCCTCCGAGAACTACATCCTTTTAGGAGACCTCAACTACCACCTTGAAAACAAACACGACAGCAACACCACCATTCTTCTGGACAACCTGGCCAACCTCGGACTCAAACAACTTGTCGACCCATACAGCCGGACACTCGCTCGACCCTATCTTCACCTCCAGCAAACACATCTCCTTCGATCGCACCACAGCTCTCCACTGGACGGATCACAGCTTCGTTCACTTAAGCTACAAAACCTCCCTGAACCACAACCGCCCACAACCTATTCCTAGGAGAAACTGGAACAAAATCACCTCCGACCAACTCCTCACATCACTCAACATTAACCCTCCCACCCTCTCATTGGACCCAAACCAAGCGGCCACCAATCTCAAGCAATGGATCACCCACAGTGCTAACGAATTAGCACCCCTGAAAAAGCACCAGATCAAATCAACCAGCAAAAAGACTCCCTGGTTTAATGATGACCTTAAAAAATCCAAGAAGCTATGCCGCACCTTGGAAAAAACATGGAGAAAAAACCCTACCACCGACAACATGGCCATCCTCAAAGCAGCCACCCGCAAACACCACCAACTGATTCGATCCGCCAAGAAATCAGCTCTCAAGGATCGTCTTGACAACAACACTCACAACAGCAAGGAACTTTTCAACATCGTCAAGGAATTCACCAACCCTGCCGCAGCATCTAACGACATCACTCCTTCCCAGGACCTCTGCGATGCGCTATCCGCCTTCTTCTACAACAAAATTGCAGACATTCACAACAGCTTCGAGACTACTCCCAACGATCTACCCTCCCCACCCCCATCAGATCCCACTCCGCCAACTAACTACCTTAGCACCTGGAACCCAATCACCACTGAAGACACCATCCGCCTCATGAACTCAATCCACTCTGGCTCGCCAACCGACCCCTGCCCCCACCACATCTTCAATAAAGCCGACTCCATCATCGCACCCCATCTCCGTGACGTCATCAACTGCTCGTTCAACTCTGCCACCTTCCCAGAAAGCTGGAAACACGCCGAACTCTGCGCCCTTTTGAAGAAACCCACAGCAGACCCCTCCGAACTTAAAAACTACCGACCCATATCCCTCCTCCCATTGCCGGCCAAAGTCATTGAGAAAGCCGTCAACAGCCAGCTCGCCGCCTTCCTTGAACGCAACAACTCCCTCGATCCTTCTCAATCTGGGTTTCGAGCCAAACACAGCACCGAAACCGCCCTCATTGCAGCGACCGACGACATCCGAACACTTCTGGACAACGGAGAAACAGTGGCCCTCATTCTTCTCGACCTATCCGCTGCCTTAGACACAGTCTGCCACAGCACCCTTATACAACGCCTTAGCAACATCGGCATACAAGGAAAAGCCTTGGACTGGATCATCTCATTCCTCACCGGGAGAACTCAAAGAGTCCGACTTCCCCCATTCAATTCAGAGGCCACTGAAGTCATCTGTGGTGTACCTCAAGGATCCTCACTAAGTCCCACCCTCTTCAACGTTTACATGAGTCCACTCGCTTCCATCGCTCGTCAACACAACCTCAACATCATCTCCTACGCCGACGACACCCAGCTAATCCTCTCCCTCACCAAAGACCCCAACACCGCCAAAACCAATCTCCACGAAGGCATGAAAGATGTAGCCGAATGGATGAAACATAGCCGCCTCAAACTCAACTCAGATAAAACGGAGGTGCTCATCCTAGGATCCTCCCCCTCTGCCTGGGACGACTCTTGGTGGCCACCCGGGCTGGGCACAGCACCCACACCCACAGACCATGCGCGCAACCTTGGCTTCATCCTAGACTCCTCTCTCTCGATGTCCAGACAAGTCAACGCAGTCTAATCCTCATGTTTCAACGTACTTCGCATTCTCAAAAAGATCTTCCGTTGGATCCCCATCGAGACAAGAAAAACTGTCACCCACGCACTAGTTACGAGTCGACTGGACTATGGTAACACACTATACGCCGGAATCACAGCAAAATTACAGAAAAAACTTCAACGCATCCAAAACGCATCAGCGAGCATTATATTAGACATCCCTCATCAAGATCACATCACCAGCCACCTAAAAGACCTCCACTGGCTTCCCGTCAACAAAATAATTACTTTCCGCCTTCTCACCCACGCACACAAGGCCCTATACAACCTTGGACCTGAATGCCTCAACACTCGACTGTCCTTCTACAAACCCACCCGCCAACTAAGATCATCCAATCTAGCCCTCGCCGCAGTCCCGCGCATCCGTAAATCCACCATGGGTGGCAGATCCTTCTCCTTCCTTGCTGCCAAGACCTGGAACTCACTCCCTACTCACCTTCGCGTCACTCAGAACCACATCTCCTTCAGAAAAGAACTTAAAACCTGGCTATTCGACAAATAACGATCCCCCTCCTCAAGCGCCTTGAGACCCTCTGGGTGAGTAGCGCGCTATACAAATTAATCGAACTTGGAACTTCGAACTTCTCCGCCAAACTGAAATTCTACCACCCTCATTTATAGGCTCTGTCAAAGACATATACCTTCGATGGCCCATTGGAGTAAGGGCCATCGGTTGTTTGGCCATTTGATTGTCCACCCAATTTAGGGTGGTGGTCAAATGGCCAGTTTTCAAACCTGCAAAATAATCGACAAACCATCGGCGACATGCATATAGGGTCATTTGTTTTTTTTATTTTCAAAAGCCAAATTTGAAAAACAAAAACAGGTTAAAAGTTTGACAGACGGTACCGTCATATTGACGGAGCCGTCTGTCAAACTTTTAATACATTGACTGGAACCATAGTGACAGTAGTTCCTGCCAATGTATGTTAAGTCCACTGGGCTGGCGGACATCTCTAGATTCAGAGGATGGTTGTTCGATCAAAGAGAAGGAGTATCGTCCTGATGGAGTAAAGATTGTCCTCCACAGTTTAAGCCGGCCCTTCAGCTAATAGCCCACTGCTTATGGCAGCTTCATCCTGCATTGTTTCAATATGCCAAGCTTCCCTATTTCTCCCCATGCCATTTAGTTGTCTATTGCACACCAGTCTCTTTTTGTGTATCTTTCAGTTATAAGCTATAGACCATTGTGATACAAGTGTAATGCTAGAAACCTGGCAAACAGACTCTGTGTAGTCTCTTTTGGACAGTCGATTTGGAAAAACAAACAGTAGTAGGACACACTAAGAAATCTTGCAGTTGTGAAGGTCCCTCAAAAAAAGACTTCATGGGATTGTACTTGACAAAAGTCACCATGGAAGAATTTGGTGACAGCCATTGGGAAGAGTTTGATTGTAACCATTAAAGGCAGTTGGTTCATAACCAATGAAAGAGTTTTATGCAAACCACTAGAAAGAGGTCAATAAAACCACTGGTAGGGTCTAATGATAACCACTGAAGAGGGTTTGGGGATAACCTCTTGAAAGTCCTTATTATTAATAACAGGGAAGAGTTTAATGATAACCACCACAAAAGATTTAGTAACAACTATTGTTATGTTATGTTATGATATGTTATTTTATATGTATTGTTATGGTATGCAGATTTATAGAGAGAACTCTCACCCGGTACCGTATCCTGGACATGAGTCTAACAAAACCTGCTGCCTAATGAGACTTCTTGAAAAGCATGCAAGGTGGCGAGTGATTCTGGCTTTTTTTGTGTTCTGAAGGGTCTGCAGCCTTCAGGCACATTTTGTGTTAATCCTGGCATAGTGGATGTCCCAGTAGTCCAGCTTGCTTGTGACAAAGGTGTGTGCAATGGTTTCCCTGGTGCTGACTGGGAGCCATTTGAAAATCCTTAGATGGCTACAGCTTTGACTTGAGCGGTCATGTCCAGTTTGCTGTTGATGATGTTCTTATGGTTCTTGGTGTGGGCGATGGGGGTGGGTGTAAGTTCTAGCTCTGTTGGTCATGAAGTGGAGTCCTGCGGTGAAGTGCTCTTCCTGAAGATAATGATTTTGGTCTTGTCGGTGTTCAGCTTCAGGCATGTAGTCTTCATCCATTGGGAGTTTTCATTTTCAGTCATGCACGCATTGAACTTGATACAGGTACGTGGTGCCTTGTCTGTGAGGGAAAGAATGAGCAGTGTGTCGTTGACACAGGAAGGGACATTTATTTTGTGAGAGCAGATGAAGCAGGCTAGAGTAATCATGTATGCATTGAAATGCGTTTGGCTCAGGGTGGGTCTTTGCAGAACTCTGTGGAGGAGGTTGCAAGAGTACGAGGTGTATGGCAGTAGGCTAACTCACTCGGTCTTTCAAAGCAGGAATAAGCCGATCCATTGGAGTGCATGTCCTTGGGTTCTGATACGTGTAGGTGACAGATGAGGATGGGTGGTAGATAATGGCTAACACTATGGCGAGATCCAGGAGGATGAAGGCAGCCATGTCTCCTTCGCTCAGAGTTATGCAGATGTCATCTGTGCTGGCAATGGAGAGTTTCTCACTGGAGAGAATCTAACCATACCACTACAAAGGGGATTTAAATAACCACTGGAAAGAGTGTCACAAAAACTACTTGCAAGAGTTTGGTGATAACTACTGGAAAGAGATATTGGTAATCATGAAAATACATTTATGTTAGCCTCTAAAAAGAGTGCTTTACTAATCAATTGGGAGGGTTTAAGCTAACAACTGGAAAGGGTTTGGGAATAACCAATGTAAAGAGATTGGTGAAAAGCACTGGAAACAGTTCTACTGAGAGCAACTGGAAAGTAATTCATAATCACCACTGGAAGGAGTTTTGTGATGTGCACTAGTGCAATGCTTTATAATCAGTGGGGAAGTTTTGATCATATCCTGAGGGAAGGAGTTTGTTAAGAAACACTGAGAAAAGGGATAACGGTGACGAATGAGGAAAAATTTAATGATAACATCTACATAAGAGTCTTTTGATAACCTGGTGTGAAATGTTGATAATGACCAGCAGAGAAGAGTTTAGCTTAAAACCCTCTGACGAAATGAGATGCTAACCACTGGGATATTAGTGTCATCCACTGACTGCTCATCTGTTGTCACTAGGGCTGAACTATACTTTCATTAGATAAAGTAAACTTATTTGGTGTCTAAAAATGTGCCATTCAATGTTTTGAATATTTAAATGCTTTTGTTCTGTAAATTGGTGGTGATAGCTTCCACAATACATTTAAAGGGTTGTCAATACTTACTCACTGTGTGAGCTGAAATCCTCCTGTCTTGGCTTTTTTCAAGATTAGTAAGAGACCAAACTGCGAGTGGAGTTAAAATCCCAGTGAGGAATACTGAGTTCCCAAGATGGAAGCCGCTGCAGCCAATGGAGACCCTTCCCTACCTGGCTTCTTGTTCTGTACTTTTTCTGTTATTTTCTGGCCTTAAAATCACTAAAATAGCATAGATTGTTTCCAAATGTTTTCAGCTGCTTGTCCTCTGTCCACATGGCAAGACCTACTGTACTGAATCATCGTAATGGCCTGACCCTGAGCTTCATGAAGCAAGCCCTCATGTCATATAAATCTATTTGCAGTGAAGGACAGAGTTAATTAAGGCACAGTAATGAGCAAAGCAAGGGCTGCATGGAAATGAGAAATGCACCTGCTCCATTTCCCTGGAGCCATGAAACATCAAACTAGGGAGGCATATTGTTCTTCCTCCATATTTTTCATTTATTCCTAATTTCTTTGTGGCCAAAGAGCTAGTGTGGTTATCTAAAAATAATTTGTACAGACTGGATCTGTAATTGGGGATAGATTTTCAGGAATCGCGATCACAGATTCAAGTTTCAACAGGTGTAAACGAGTTTGCACATTCACAAGCACGGTAAGAATGAGAATAATCGGTCTTGTTCACGTAATCAATCAATCAATCAGTAGATAAATAGAGCACTACTTGTCACCCCTGAGGGTATCCAGGTGTATCTGAAGTGCACTCCACAGAGTACACGGTTATCATTTCTGCATATGCAATTATGAACGTGGTACACAAAATTACAAGTACATCGAATGAGTAAAGGTAGAAAGAAGATGCACATAGATTGACTTACATGGTAAACAAGCACTGACAACGCCAAAGGGTAGGGGGTTTATTCTGCTAACACATGCATTGTTGGTACATTAGAGTGAGACACACTGGAGAGAGTCAGCAAGACTAGGACAGACGTGCTAAAGTTGCAAATTAACTCTTCATCTTCTTCAAAACCATTACTGGATTAGAAGTAGATGGATACAGTCAAAAAGCCAATAGCATTTGGTGAAAAATGAATACTCCACATGGCTGAGCCAAGATAAGAGTGAATCAATGAAAGAGGCTTGGAGAAGAAAGCGACTGGTTGAAAGGGGTGGACCGAAACCTATTCTACGAATACTGTAAGCAATAGTTCCGAATGGCAGCTATGCTGTCAAAACCAGACCTACAAAAGGACACAACAATGAAGAGCAGGGAAATTACATATTAAAAAGTGGTTACATATAGAGATGACCAGGCAATGTGGTAGGAAACACAGCAATGGGACCTGAAGAGAGGCTTATACATAACAAACACCAATGGGTTTTGGTAGCAGGATCATTAAATTATATATGTGATCTACTCTTGTAAGAACAAGAATCTTCTTGGCCAAATCAACCGTCACCCGCAATTTGTGGCATGCTTCATCATTGGGTCCTGTCCGCATTCGAGGAGAATGGCGATTCTCCAAGTGTAGTGAAATGAGAATCAAGATTTCATTAAAGACACGAAGGCTATCATTATGCATTACAACCTTTAATGCTACTCCTGCAGCACCTTTAAAGAACTTACAACATGTAAAAATGCTAGAACCAGAACCTTCCAGTCCATAAATAACCCTTTCACTAAACATCCCTTCTCTTTTAATGCGGCAAAAACTCCTTTTTCATTATTTATCATCTGTTTCACATAAAACTTATCCAATAGTTATTCTTCTTTTGTTCTGGAGATTGACAAAAATACAAGAAAGATCAAAGCTTCTTTATCCTTATAACTTATCAAAACCTTTTATCACAATATTATAAAAGAAATATCTACATATATACAAACAGGAAGGTTCATACCCTCTCTGAACTAAAGTTTATACCTCTTCTTCTGCGTTCTTTATGCGTCCTACCCTGGCCGGAATTAAAAAAGGTTCTGCACATGCTAACTCTATCACCGTCGAAAACCGGACCTGTGACACCCAAAAAGGCATCAGTGACACTATCTGACTCTTCTCCTGCCTCAATTTCAAGAGCACCCTCTGTATCATTGCGAAAGGAGGAACTGCATAAGATCTCCTCCCTCTCCAACTCGGCAAAGGATCTCTTCCAACTGCTATGTTAGTCAACTCGCAAAAAAGTCTCCTCCCAGTGGACCCCATACATTGTCTATCCAGCAAAAACAACTGTGGTCCAACTTCCAAACGCTGAAATCCTTCGCATTTTTTGAATTCCAATCTACACTTAAATTCAATTTCCCCGGCAAGTACTCAACCTTCACCTCTATTCTGTGTTACAGACTGAAATTCCTGGAATCCTTTGCCAAATCTGCTAGACCTCGGGATCTCGTTCCTCCTAACCTGTTCACATATCTGACTTCTAATACATTGTCTATTCTCATCAACACAGACTGTCCTTTCAGTTATTTCCTGAAACTCTGTAGTGCATCCAAACCCACTGTCAATTCCAAGCAGTTCATATGCCTCAACCTCTCTTCCATTGTCCAAACTCCACCTGTCTATACCTTTCCTAAACATGCTCCGCATCCACTCAAACTTGCACCCATCTCTAAGACAAAATCTGGAGCACTTCCAAATATAGCATGCCCAATCCCAGGCCTCCATATTGTTCATCCACCAGAGCAACACTTCCTTTGCCTCAGCACTCCAAGAGATTGACTCTATACCATAAACCTCAACTTAACGCGTCCCCTTTCAGCCTTCTGAACGAATGATAATGAAGGGGCCTTGGAAAAATAGCCATAGCCTGTATTGTAGAAGACAATACACCTATTATCCTTGTCAACTATCTCAATGTTAAAACTCTCTTTTCAAATTCTGATGTATCTCCTTCCTTATCATTTTGACCATTTTCACTGGTAATTTAAAAAGGCCCTCTATCATATCTACTTGAAACCCCAAGAACTCAAAATTCTGAGATGGTACCAGAACAGATTTCTCTTTGTTCAGAATGAATCTTAATGCCTCTAACTTCCTCACTACCTGCTGCATCTCCCTTTTCAGCTCTTCCTGGTCCTGTGACAACATGAGAATACCATCTAAGTGAATTATCATTTGTATTCCCCTTTGACAGTAACAAGAAATGACCACCCTCATCACCTTCGTGAAACACCAAGGTGTTGAGCAAAGACCAGAAGGCAGACATAGAAATTAATATAGGTCCTTCCTCCATATGAACTGAAAATATGTCTGTCTCTCTCGAGCCATAGGTACAGAAAAAGCATCAGTAAATTCATCCTCCTGTTGCAAATGTAAAATGTAATAATCCATCTCTTTTATATTAATAATGCCAAACATATTCATTCTCATCCCCCCTTCAAATTCTTCCTCCTTATAATAATCCACATTTGTAAAGCGCGAACCATCACCCATTAGGGTCTCTAGGCGCTCTGGGCCGTCGGGAAGATTATGTAAGCTATTGCCCAGAGTCACATGGTGCTGGGCTAATCTGCCGCCGTTCCCAGGGATCGAACCGTGCTCTCCAGATACCGGAGTCAGTCACCCTGGCCGCAGCGCCACACCTCTCCTTCTGTGACCGGCCAAAGGCATATTTCCATGTATGCCACTAGGGACACCCATTCTGATTGTTTCGCCAAGGACACCTCTCTTTGCAGAGGCCCGAAAGCCCATTTTGTTACATTTTGACATATCAATGTCTTCTATATGTCTGATCTTGTTTTTTCTTTTCTTTAAAGTTTTTCCACTAATTCCCTCTCCCTAAGAAAGGGAATCCAATTCTTCACCTGACCCTCCCTCCGTTCTCTTTCCTTTTTTTGTAGAAACCCTTCTACTGTCTCTTTATTACCTGTTTTTTCATTTCAAATTGTATCCGCTTTTTTACAATCTCCTCATTAGCGATATTACCAATCACATTAAAATCACTGTCCTGTTCACTCTCTATGTCCTCAATATGCTCTTCAAAATGCCCCAAAAATCCTGTTAAACAAACATACTCCAACAATATATATATACATCATACTAACCGTATCTGTCCCTCACTATCACAGAACAAGCATTTACAATGCAATAGGTCTCGCAGCATTAAAGTTTGAGTTATTGGCATTGTGTATGACAATGCGTTGCATAAAATTTTTAGCAAACTTTGAATTGGTGAGCAGTGAGAGTGTGTGCAAGAGTATGCTGTTCTTGAAAGCAGTGTGGTAGAAAGTGCAGGAATTTGGGTGACCTGAGCAATGTGGATGATGCGCCTCACGCATGGTACTGAGGCAGTTATTATTCACACAGCTCTGATGATGCACCTTAGGCACGGGCTCACAGCTGTTCTTATTCACACAGCTCTGATGATGCACCACACACACGGGCTCACAGTTGTTATTCACACAGCTCTGATGATGACCCTATCGCACGGGGCTGACACAGTTATTATTTACACAGCTCTGATGACGCACCTCAGGCACTGGCTCACAGCTGGTATTATTCACACAGCTCTGATGATGCACCTCATGCACGGGCTCACTGCTGTTATTATTCACACAGCTCTGATGATGCACCTCAAGCATGGGGCTGACACAGTTATTATTCACTCAGCTCTGATGATGCACCTTAGGCACGGGCTCACAGCTGTTATTATTCACACAGCTCTGATGATGCACCTCACGCACGGGCCTGACGCAGTTATTATTCACACAGCTCTGATGATGCATCTCAGGCACGGGCTCACAGCTGTTATTATTCAAGACCATGTCCCATCTGAAAATTAAACACAAACTTCATTAAACAAGTGCAAGACAAAAAAAAACGAAGACGTGCGCGTGACGAAAACTACCATGGAGCTGGACTTCCGTTTCGTCCTGACGTTTAGCTATCAGGAGTCCTCTGAACTAATTAATCATAAACTTTGCTTCCATAAATTAGAAGCTTAGGTTAACATTTTTTCCAATCACTCATCCAAAAATACTATTCCTCTCACATAAACATTCAATACATTTACCAAATGATTATAAAAAAAAGGTACTTATCCCCCAAGGAGCAGGAATTAAAAGAGAAGAATTTTTGGTTTTCAATTTACTGAAAGGTACTAGTTCTAGTGTTTTTACATGTTGTAAGTTCTTTGAAGGTGCTGCATGAGTGGCATTAAAGGTTGTAATACGTAATGGTATCCTCTGGTCTTGAAATGAAATCCTCGCCTAAATGGGCGGAATAAACACTGGGAGCTTTTATATATTGCTATCACATAGTTGGGGGGATCCAAAAAGTTAAATATTTAAATTATTTAGTAGGTCACTTGATACATTTTATTAAGGGGTGCCCCTGACAACATAATAAACCAATAAAAATGATGAAAACAGGATGATAATTATTTCCACATCATCGCGAGTTATAAACATGTTTCAGCCAACAATGAAGACCAGCTGGGCCTGTGACCTTCTCCAGGACTTGGTATTTCTAATTCCAAACCTCCCTGCCTAAATTATTTCTTGTGTGCAGTGTAGGGGGTAGTGTAATACTCAACTTACAAACCAAACCAGGGGCCTCATTTATGAAAAGTGACGCATCGCTGCGTGAAAACAGCGATGCGTCACTTTTCACTGCGCACTCCTTGCGACACCAATGATGCGTCATATTTAATGTATGACGCATCATGTCGCAAGGACTTACAGATACGTCAGTATTTCTGACGTATCTGTAAGCGCAATAGTGACGCATTGCTGGAGTGTGTCACAAAAGTGACGCAACTCCAGCAATGCGTCCTTTCACATGGGGAAAGCCCCATGTGAAAGGGCATGCGTCAGTTTTACGCCTGCTGTGAGGCAGGCACAAGATTTTGACGCAACAGCATCCTAAAAGTGACGCAGTGAAATCTCATAGATTTCACTGCATCACTATTACGAGGCTTTTTGCGGGGGAACGCCCCCTCTGCATACATTATACCTGACGCAGGTATAATGTGGCGCAGGGGTTTAAAAAGTGACGCATCTACCTAGATGCATCACTTTTTAAATGTGGCGCAACAAGGCGCATATTTTACACCGCTGGTGCGTCACAAAAAGTGACGCACGGGCGGCGCAAAACTGACTCAAGGCCTCATAAATAAGGGCCCATATAATCACAGTTGTGCCTGATATGGTTCAAGTAGTTCCCTAATGTAACTGAAATAAAGCCCCATAGGGGAAGGACGTAAGCATCTCCCTGAAGTTAAACATTTGTCAAGAAAAATTGCCCATTTATAAACCTACTTATCTCCTACCACCTTTGAAAATGTTATGATTCTGTTTCTCTTCACCTTTTGGTGTTGGCATGATAGCCGGGTAAAATATGACTAAAAACAGCTTAAAGGCATGTTAGGTCGTGAAAAGTAACAAATATTTTGTTTAAAAACATTCCATTTAGAGGGAAGACATAGCACGTCTGCTGGGAATTATGCTCATGTGTATGCTGATGAGTAGAAAGAAGGAAGAGGGGATGTAGAGGACACTAAAGGTTATTTTGAAGCAATCGGCAAAAAACTGTAGAATAGACAGATTTCCACCCTATGTACTCTTTATATTGGTGTTAGAGTAGCAAGAAGTGCTAAGCCAGCCAGTGACATTCCAATGCGGAAGAATCACATTGCCTACATGCATATTATCAAGAAACAGAGTTAACATTATCGCCGCCTTAGTGGCAGAAAACTGCTGCTAAAGCGGTGATAATGGGCTTGATAATACACCCTTGTGAATTCCAATAGAAGCCCATGTTCTGGTGTGAACATGGGCTTCTATGGGAATTCTCTACTGTGTATTATCAAGCCCATTATCGTCACTTTAGCGGCAGTTTTCTGCCACTAAACCGGCGATAATCTTAACGATGTGCTTGATAATATGCCCCTTTCAAGGAATGCCGTTAAAATTATCGCTACTTTAGCGTCAGGAAACTGTCACTTAAGCGGCGATAATGGGCTTGATAATATGCCCTTGAGAATTCCAATAGAAGCCCATGTTCTGGTGTTAACATGGGCTTCTATTGGAATTCTCTACAGCATATTATCAAGCCCATTATTAAAGCGGCGATAATTTTAACGCCGTTCCTTGATAATATGCTCCTTTTTTCCAACTAAAACATAAGCACTGGGGAGGACTATAGGTTATTGTGTTTACTGGCTAGCTGTTAAACTGTCAGATCTTGTCCCCCACAATACCTCCCTAAAAAGCCTGGGGCTGCTCGCCATCGATACCCTGACAGTCGAGTAAGGAAAAGGTTGTACTTACTGGTTTGCAGAGCCATAGTAGGACGGGTGACAGGACACAAATGGCAAACATCCTCAACCCCCACGGCTGATGGCCAGTAGCCCCAGTCTGCTGTGGTCTCTCAATTGGATCAAACACATGCTGAAGGCTTCTGTTTTACCTCTTGGTTCAAACCATGGGTGATGATGCAGCCGCAGGTGAAAATAAGTACAACTTTATTGCAGGGGTTTGTTAAACAATATCTCGCAATCCATGCTGAATTGTTGCATTGTTGAAAAGTGGGACAATCCATTGCCATTCTCTGACCTGAAGAGACATTTATAGAAAGTAATTGGAGCAACATCTAATAATAATAATAATATTAATATTAATATTAATAATAATAACTGAGTTTATAAAGTGCCTGGTTACACTAGGCTAGTGTGTCCCCGCGGTATGGTACATGCCTATCAAGAGCCCTCGTAGCCAGCATTTCACCCCAACCCCAGTTCCATGCCCCTGCCTACCCTCTGGGGAACAAGTAAGTTTTCAACTCTTTGCAGAATGCCAGCTCCGAGGTTTCCAATCAGAGCCTCAAAGGTAGTCTGTTCCATTGTTGTGCTGCCAAGAAGCGAAAAGAGTGTCCTCTAATTCTCGCTCTTCTGATCTTAGGAACCTTTACCTATCCCGTCCCACTAGATCTAAGTTGCCGGGTCGGGTTGTGTGGGGTTAGAAGGTTTTCACCATGGCTTCTGGAAGACTGGGGAGGCATACATTTTTCGAAAGTGACTTTCAGGTACTGGCTGAACAGGTAGTGAAATAAGAGTGATACCTGGTGGGAAACGTCATGGTCCAAACCCCTTCAAAGTTCAAAAACAGATTGTGGCAGCCCACTGCAAAAAAAGGTAAATGCTGTCTTCATCGAGCCACAGACAATGGAAGAGTGAGAATATCTTGCAAAACATCGAAAAGCAAGCTTTGTCAAAGAAGAAGTACACAACAATAGCTGAAATTAGACCATTGGGAAGAGACATTATGTGGCATTATTAACTTCTGTTCATCCCGCCACGCCACTTGACAGCTTCTGGAAAGAAAGGTGCATCATCTCCCTCTCTTGTCCATCTCCGACTTATTACAGCGGAATAATTTCAGATGACAGCGCCTCTACAGGAATCCGGCACTTACCAAGACGATTTCTACTCTAAGACCGTCAATTGAAAATCTGGCTTACATCCGGGAGCCAACGCCAGACTCCTGAGGCGTGAGCCGGGAGCCCTATTAGTGAATTTTGGATAATTTTTGTTACCGCTTTTAAAATTACTGATCATATTTTATTTCACATTATACACGAAGGAGTGCAGTCCTTACCTGCTTCTCCTCTCAGGACCCTCAACTGAGCTGCAGCCTTGTAAAAATTTTAAAGGCTGTGGAGGAAAAAATGCCAGGACTAGAATCTTGAACCGATCTGATCTTAACCTGTTTTATAATACAAACTATGCCTACTGTCTAAATACTGTGTGATAAATGAAAGGCCAATACGATTTTATAATTAGGATGAACAGAACATCAATGTTCACACCATGATGGTTTTAAAACATATGTGATTTTATATTGTGTTTTACTTCAATTCATATTTTTTATCGTATTGCATTGGTTTTAAATAACTGTGCAAATAAAATTTACTTATTATTATTATTATTATTACTATTAGTGTATTTTGGATAATTATTGTTACCGCTTTTAAAATTGCTGATCATATTTCATTTCACATTATTCCTTATTTGCGCCGCTTTTTTAAAATTAAACCTACCACTTTGCTGCAGCCTCAGGGAAAATACTGTTGGTGTAAGGGTGAGAGCGCGGCGGCCATCTTGGGGAGGAACTACGTGGTTTGCTGACCAGTGGTTGGAGCCTCGCCTGCCTGGTCACTTGTTTGTCTCTATAAATGCAGTCACTTAGGCGCCCGCGCTGCTACCAGACTCCTGAGGCGTGAGCCGGGAGCCCTATTAGTGAATTTTGGATAATTATTGTTACCGCTTTTAAAATTGCTGATCATATTTTATTTCACATTATTCCTTATCTGCGCTGCTTTTTAAAATTAAACCTACCGCTTTGCTGCAGCCTCAGGGAAAACACTGTTGGTGTAAGGGTGGGAGCGCGGCGGCCATCTTGGGGAGGAACTACGGGGTTAGCTAACCAGTGGTTGGAGCCTCGCCTGCCTGGTCACCTCGTTTGTCTCTATAAATGCAGTCACTTAGGCACCCGTCTGCGCCCTGTCCGCACCGGGTCGTCGCCAGTCGCCAGAACCCCTGCATCTAATACAGGTGATTCCCATAGATATACTCGTGAACAACTTGTGGCCTTTGTTTCAGAGTGACCATCAGCACCGTGGGCCTTTCAAGTGCCGACTTTTGCCTGCAAATATTGCGCTTTCAAGGTGGACTCTGAGGAGCACTCTCTTCGCTCACCTGGCTGTACTGAATTCAAATTTCTTAGCCTCAACTGTCCCTCTTTGGTGAGTCATTATGCCGAGGTATTTGATCTATTAATGGATGAGTGCCCAGACGCCCTCTTTCTTACTGAAACCTGGCTCACCCAGGATACAGTGGCGGAGCCAGGGTTAGCCCTTCCGGATGGGTATACCCTGCATAACATCAATAGAGAAGGGGGGAGGCGGGGTGGCATTGCGGTGGTAGCTAAAGTTGCCTACGCTATTAGCCTGGTTAAGGAAGTGATAGCAGAATGTGAGAGTGCACTGTTTAAAATAAAATTTAGTAGCAACCTGACCAGGTCTGGCCTATTGATTTACAGACCCCCTGGGCCCTCCACAAATTTTCGTGAGGTCCTAGTAACTAAAGTTGGTCAGGTGGCCTGTAAAGCGGCCAACTTTACAATTGTAGGGGATCTGAATTTGCATCTCGAAGTGGAAGGAAAGGCTGAGATTGATAACTTCATTGCGGACCTGAAAGCCTTTCAGCTTCCGCAATCGGTTGCGGGAGGCACTCATGTGGCTGGGCATTTGCTCGATCCTATTTATTCCAATCTTGGCTGTCTGAAAATCTCCTCCCCGGTTCCACTTACATGGACAGACCACTCAGTAATTCCATTCTCTCTACTGTGGCAGGGTAGAGTTGATGTGGTTCGCCCAGTTACAGTGGTAAAACAGCCTTGGCATAAGTTAGAGCAGGAGATGCTCGCTATCTGGTTAGCGGAGCACAGCCCACAGTTTCCGTCTGATATTGAGGGGACGTATGTGGGCTTTTGTGACTGGCTGGTAGCCGGCCTGGATAGCTGCATTCCAGCTAAGCGGGTGGGAAGGGTCGTGGGCCATCTAATCCATGGTTCACTGACCTTTTAACCCAGGCAAAGAAGGGTTGTAAATAAGTAGAACGTGCCTGGCGCCTCTCCTATGACTCTTCCGCCAAAGCAGTGTATCGAAAGGCAGTCAAAGAGTATCACAAACTCATCCGCAAAACGCGGGCAGAGTTTGTTGCCAATAAAATCAAGGCAAGCTCTAATCCCACCAAGACCATTTTTACTTTGCTTAAAAACTTGAAGAGTTCAGGTTTGATTAATCTTTACCCCGTAACGTCAAATCACCACTGCGAAGATCTAGCACTCCACTTTGTGAAGAAAGTGGAATTGATCTATCAGGGCTTCTCCATTGGGACTGCCCCCATAGAGAATGCTGTGCCGACAGGGGGGATGGTCAACTGTGTGTCGGTTTTTCCTTTGCTATCGCTGCAGGAGTTTGAGGCCTTAAGTGCAAAAATCAAGTCGGGTTCGCCTGCAGATTTGATGTCGCAACCCAATTTCATCAGCTTCTTCCACTCATTCCTCCTGTGGCCCTAGAATTGGTTAACCTGTCACTGAAATCAGCCTCCGTCCCGAGGGCATGGAAGCATGCAAAAGTGATTCCACTTTTTAAAAAGCCATCACTGGATCCAGACAACCCTGGTAACTATTGTCCTACATCTCAGCTCCCTTTTTTGGCCAAAGTGGTGGAGGCACATGTCAATTCCATCTTGTCTAAATACATTGACATGCATAACATCTTTGACCCTTCCCAACATGGGTTTTGCCCCCGCCATAGCACCGAATTAGCTCTCCTTGCTCTTATGGAATCCATCCGTAGCCGGTTTGACGCAGGAGATTCGGCGGCACTGGTCCTATTGGATCTTAGTGCCGCGTTTGATACGGTGTCACATGTAATCCTTCTTGAACGCATTTGGACGATCGGAATCAGGGACGCTGCTCTGGAATGAATTTGTTCCTTCTTGGATGGGCGATCGTTCCAAGTGTCAGTACCCCCTTTTCATTCTCAGGAACATCCTTTATCTCAGGGGTGCGGCAGGGCTCTATTTTAAGCCCGCTTCTATTCAATCTTTATGTGGGACCTATGGCGGAGGTGGCCAGGGGTAGGGGGTTATCCTTGGTGTCGTACGCCAATGACACCCAGTTGGTGATCGCCCTCTGTAAAAACTGCTGGGCTAATCTGGTAAGCTTTAAAGAAGATTTGTCTGTTATCTCAGATTGGATGAAGGTTAACTGCCTTCAATTAAATGCCAGTAAATCTGAGATTCTTCTGTATGGGAAAGATCAGGAGCTGTGGTCGGAACAGTGGTGGCCTGACAATCTAAAACCTGCTCCGCTACCAAAGAAGATTGTAAAGAACCTAGGAGTTGGGTTCGATACTGGTCTTACCTTCGAGAAACAGACAAGGGCCATTGCGGCGGTCTGTTTTGGGCTTCTGAGAGGTCTAAGACCTTTGCTCGGTTTCTTCCCTCCTTGAGTGCGTCAAACCATCTTGCAAGCATCCATTCTTGCGAGGCTTGATTACGGCAACGTGGTATATCTGGGCGCAAACAAAGCAAGTATTAAACGCCTCCAGAGGGTCCAGAATGCGGCTGCACGGATGTTAGTAGCACTTCCTAGATCACAATCGGTGACTCATGTGCTCTTTAAATTGCACTGGTTGCCCATTGAAGCTCGCATCCATTTTAAGGTGCTGTGTTTTGCGTACAAAATCTAGATGCACCAAGGCCCGATTGGCTTATCGGGTCTATTGAAGCCTTATTTGCCCGGGCGCGCTTTGAGATCCGCCAATTGCAGACTGGCTGTTGTCCCGCAAGTGAGGAAAGCCAGGGCGGGGGGCCGCTCGTTTGGCTTTCTGGTGTCCAAACTTTGGAACTACCTCCCAGACAATATCCGAGTCAATTCCAATCTCCTGACGTTCCGGAAGTCAGTAAAGACATGGTTGTTTCTCACCATCTAATAAAGATCGCTTGTTGTACTCCCCTGTGTTTCTTTGGTCTCTCGTTGTGGAGGCAGCCATGCGCATAATAAATCCTATATAAATAAATAAATAAATAAATAAACGCAGTGCTTAATTTGTAAAATATTAAGTGCAGGTGCTCAAATGTTTTAAGGAGGCCACACCCACACACCCCTGGCTCCACCAACTCACTCCATTGACTCCACCCACTTCCTCTATTGGCTCCACCCATACCCAGAACAAGTATTTCTGAATGTGCCATTCCAAGGGTTGGACCAAAATCTACAGGTTGAGAGGTCAGGAAATGGGCCATGTGCATCGCCGTAAGGATGCACTACAGGACAGTCTATACCCTGTACTGTGCACCTGTGGCTGATGGTCAGTCACTAGCCACATGTCATCGAAGCACAGATGGGCCAACCTATGGCACAGCAAGATTCTGAGGAAGTACCTGTCATCCACATGGGTGTAAGTTTGAAAACACCACACATCCACCCAAAGAGGTGGAAGACTGAGCACCACACACCCATGACATCTCACCTCCACATCCCTAGCCCGCAGGACGCCCATTAAGGTCCCATTAGCTCCTGTATACACAGGCTGTCAGGATCTGACTTGCAGAACCCCTGCAGGTGCTCGGCAGTGGGTAGAGAGCCATGCGAAGAACAGAGCTCCTGTCTGGAGTCCAGTTCTGCAGCAAGCGGACCCGGGAAAACTCTGAAATTAAAGCCCTGCTGTTCCTTTCTGATGGTGCTTATTCTGAAATGTCACTTATTCACACCTGACTACCCCACCCCTTCTCCCTAGCTTGCAACCGGACCTGACCCTCCAAAACAGAAGCATCAATCAATGCAATGCAGTTGCAGGAACGCAGGCTCGTAGTCGCAATATCCAATCATAACGTAATGTCTCGCAACCGCTGCACCCTAAATACAGCAGCAGCCTTGGCCCTACCACAGAGAACAAGACATGATTCATCGTGATATTATATATAATATTTATACAATCTATGATTTTTAGGCGAGCCACACCAATACTTCATAGAAAACAGTTGCAGTTGAGCTCTTTTTGCAATTGCTGTTCATATTTGATTTCCTGCTTAATAAGGTCATCTAAGTTGTTTATCGCCATGCAATGTCCAGTTTTGTTTAGCATTACTCCATATGGACATAAACAAAACATTCCAGTCTCCTCTAACCATTCCAAGCTTTAAATCAGGTAAACTGTGAGAAAAAGTGGTGATAAATGTTCAAGGCAACAGCAAACCAACCCTCTCCCTTCCAACCTCCTGAGAAATTCCCAAGTTGAACAGCTACAAATTACTTCAAACAGAAACAGTGCTAATTCATGCCTTTGACGAACGATGAAGTGGCCAGGCAGCCAGAAGATAACTATGGGTGCACTAGTTTAAATTACGTGAAAGGGGCACAAAGTGTGTGCGAAAAATGTTTGTGCGAAAGTGATAGTGGTATTTTTTTGGGGCCAAAACACAAATAATATAGCGTGCATTGTGTACATTCTGCTGTTTTAATTAGTTTCAAGCTCAAAAGAACAATTTTTCAATGTGAAACTACCACTTGTTTTTGGAAAATGTCAATCTCATTTTAACTCCATCAGTCGCCATGAGCCATGGAGCCTGGAGGTTCTCTGAGCAGCTTGCCTGAGAGTGTAGTATTCATTTGATGTTGCCTTGTGTTGGCGGGGAAGCAGTGCAGATGAAAACTACCACATGAAATGTGGCACAGTCCGGGCCTTTGAGATGAATGCCCAAATTTAAAATAACTGTGAGCGTTCACACACAAGGCCTGTCTGATAATCATTCAACTGTGCGATTTATGTTATAAGTTATGTTATAAAACATTTTATTACGCGCTCTGCTACTACAAAGTATCCTGGCGCGATTTACATCTAAGGTTACTACAAGAATGGAGATGCTAGAGCCAGGGGTCCTATAGTGGACCAATTTGCGCTAGAAACACAAACATAGATAACCTGCAGGAACTTCTGTCCATACATGTGTCACTGGGTTCTGCCTAAAACTTGTACTGCAGCTGCAGACAAGTGCTGTAACCTGCCCTTTTTCATTTGCTGATTCTGCAAAAAGAAAAACATGCTGGTTTACATATGCGGAAAAGCACTGGCACAGGCAATTTACTCTGGTAACCCATAAATTGGGATGTCAGGTGTGGCAGAGGAAAGGGGCCGTTGAGTCATGAGGTGCTGAGCTTGAAAAAAGCAGAGTTGACAGTTAACTTATGCATTTATTTGCTGCAAAGAAATTGGTGAAGAGGACACACAATAGTAAATCTGTTAATTAATAGCGACTTGCTGTAGTACTATCTACTACTCTCTTACCTGTGAACTGCAGTATCCTTGGCACTGGCTTCATTTATCGCTGGCAAATAATGTGTTTTAGTGGGCCATCGGCACCAGCATACAATTCAAATGACAAGTCAAAAGGAATAATTTATGGCCTGCTTCTGCTGGGTTTTCATTTCAGTGCATGTGAGTTGTTAACAGAAAGCAGCTACGCACTTTTTTATTACTTCGACGATGTTGTATTAAGGTTATTGCAGAGACCAGAACTTTCCATGACCCAGTCTGCCTTGCCCGCATCTAATCTATCAACCCGCCCTCAACTGTAATAATTAACCAATGCGAAAGAAATTGCTCCTTGAAAGGCAGGCATGCACTACTGACATCACTAACGTGATGCAGTTAGAATGCCTAGACCTGGGTGGGCCATCCTGCAGGAAGGAGGACGACACAGGACACAGAACAGTTAGGTACATTTCTTCTTAAGAAATATAGGGCTCATCTCACTGGGAAAAAATTAAATAGCCCCGGCCCTGTCAGCGGCAACGTTTGATAAAGGGAGACACGCTCCCCTTCGGATGACACATCCGTACCTCTTTGACTTGGAAATTGGATGCCAGTCATCATATCCAAAGGGCAGTCAGTTTCCTCTCCCTCACATTGAGTGCCCGGCTGGGCCTCATGTGAGTACAGAACACCCCTTTCTCTTCTTCTCTATAGTTTGTCTTGAGCCATATAAATACCGGTGTGCACCCTCCCCCCCAACCTGACAGCCTTCCGCTCAAGTTTCAGGTGTCCCACATTAGGTCCTGATCGTCTGCCTTTGGGGTCCAAATGAAGTGGACATGCAAACTAAAACAACCCATTTCCCAGCCTTTATAAATGTGTTTAAAGACTGATAACACTTTGTATATGTGTAATTGTGTTTGTTATAAACTAAAAACTTATTGTATTTCACATATTGTCACTTTGCCCCTCCCTTCCTTGTTTAGGGTTCAGCCACTTGGGACACCGATCACACTGCTTTTGTAACTATTTTCTAATGTGTCAATTGAACAAATAACTACAAATCTCAGAAACCTCATCCATGTTTGGTCTTGCTTCTCACTCTGACAGTCCATTTCCCCAAGGTGTATGCCATTGAACTTTTCTAGTATAATATTTTGTCTACACAGTCCACGGAAACCACTGTTCCTTGTTGCATTATTAATCTCAGCAAGATAGGGAGCATTGCAGGGGGCATATAGCTTGGCCGAGGAGTAGGGTCCGGTAAGGCATAATAAAAGTAAATGTAACATTGAGCCAGTAATATATAAATTGTAATCTATAACATATAAAGGCACCTTTTACATCCATGCAGCTTGTAATGTCATGAATATCTTTACATGCCTTGACAGCAGGCCCGGCTTTAGAACTTGTGGCGTATTGAAAAGACACTTCTTATAATAAATGCGCAGAAATGAAGAAGAAACGACAATTGCACCAAAGACACGTTTATTGTGCATCCAGTATCAAGTCAGGTAACCAACGAATGAATATAACTGTTCTCTCCGCTCCCTATATTACTGTCTGTCCATTCAAATCTATACATCGCTCGAGGCCGCTCTGAGCCACCAGCTCGCTTTCTGCATACCCACACGGCACATTTAAATACATACAACTCGCACTACACACACACGCATCACTTTCAAATACATACAACTTGCACGCGGCAACACAGCAACCTCTCAACTCACATGCGACTCATTCAAAACAACACCGCTAATATTATTCCAAGTTGACATGTGCCCGGGAGCGCCCATGCCAACTTTGAACCATAACAGCATACCACACACCTCCCTCCTTTTATATTTATATATATATTTTTATTTTACTTTAGCACAAAATCTTTAAATCTGATAGGTAATCTATGAGTCCTTGAGTTCCTCACCAAACCAGCATGGCTAGAAGTCCCAGAAACATTAAATGAATTGGAATTGGAATCACCAATAGCATTCAAGTCCACATTTGGAACATCTAAAAACCCATTTGAAGACTCATCATTGTCAGTAACTTTCTTGCCCCTAAATTTAGGTACCCTGCTAAAGTTCCAAACGTTGCCATCTTCCACACGAACACCATTCTTAAATACTTCAATTACTTCCACAGGTTCAGACCATTTAGACAACCCTTTATGTACAAAAGTACCCTTTTTCAACCTTACCAAGTCTCCAACGTGAACAGAGATATCACTTATACATTTGTTCTTCAACAAATCATCTTTCATTTTTATTTTGTAAGCCTCAACCTTCCTACGAATCTCTTTAAAATCAATTTCAGCAAAATCAGACCATGTCTTATCCTTCTTTTTTAGCCACCTTGGTACTAATTCTGTACTTGGCTTGTGCATAAGTAACTCGAAAGGAGATAATTGTGTCACAGCATTGGGAATTGCTCTACATGAAAGCAACATCGATTGGAGAGCTTTATTCCAACATAATGCACCTTTAACAGCCAACTGATTGGCCTCCTTAACAACTCTGTTAAATTTCTCAATTTGACCATTTGCCTCCAGATGAATCACCGCAATTCCTCTATGAAATATACCACACCTTGCCAAATAATTCTCCATATGTTTACTTACAAACTGCGGCCCATTGTCTGCGACAATTTCTTGAGGAATCCCTGATGGAGCAAGGATTCGCATGTAAAGCGCCTTGCTCACATACAAGAACCTCGCCTAATGTATAATCATATTAATCCAGTTATTCGTCATTTATTATGCGTCTTCCCAAACACGCGGGTGTCCCCAGGATGCTTGCTTGTATGTCTTTTCCATACTAACGAAGCTTGCACTAAAGAAACGGCTGCTTCGTTGAAATTCAGTCTGCGCATGCGTCGGTCATACCCATGTGATGTGACGCACTCGCATTCTGGAGGGAATCTATTGCACATGCGCACTGTTGCAAACATGGCCACTTGTCTTTTACCACGCTCTGTGCTTGCTACAGCTGCTTCAGCCTATCTGTCCTTTCGCACTAAAACCATTATGCTATAGTTATTATAAAGCAAGGGATGTTTAGAATTTTATCATGGTATACAGTGTGATCATTTTATATGTGATTTTAATTTGTTTCCGCTTACTTTTCATGTACCGCGTCTCTGGGGCTGGGAAATTCGGGAGCGGAGCCATACTTGAGGCTCTGCTGGGCTCCACCATGTGACCAGGGAGAAACTCTACTGCGCAGAAGCTGAAACAAGCCAGCTGGCTCCTGAAGCACAATGCGCCTGAGAAACTCTCTGGGAAGACCAACTCTCACCTTGGAAGAAGCAATTCTGTTGCTACCTATTATGAACTTTACTGTATTGCTGTATTCTTATGCATGGGAACGTGAACCCAAGGGGCGGGTAGGAAAATTATAATATTGAGGGTGAGAAAGTCGAATTCTAGGAGGTGGTAATGACCGCACCACCTCTCCTGACCAATCATAATGTGGGAAACTGTCACTTGCAACATTAGTGGGTGGTCTGAGGGACCCCAAAACAGTATAACTGCCCTAGTTTAGCTTAGGAAAATTGTCAGACTTGTCCGAGTAGCAGACCTGTCACTGACCCTACGAACTCTATAGGTGCTCAATCTGAGAGTGCTGTGGAGCACTCTGTCCATACATTCCACAAACTCCTAAGGGGTGGAAATAATCCTAACTGCTGGCGAAGCACTTTGCTGGGGAAATTCGAAAACCCAATCGGGGTTGCTGGCGGATTACTTGCAGGAGAGGGGTAACGCAGGCGTTGCTGTCCGAAGCTGTAGGTGTTGGTCGTACCCTGGGAGGCTCAGTCTTGACCCAAACCTGAGGGGTATCCTGTCCTGAACTGTCCGTGGGCTGTACCTGCTCGCATTCTGGTATTCCAAATCCTTGAGGGTCCTGTCCCCGTCTTTTCAAACTGACCCGTGGCCAGGGTTAGTCTTCACTCCTATTTAGGTAAATATAAGGTGTGGGTTTGCGTTTTCTCATAGTCTTCTCTCACTTAGACTCATATCCTTTTCTTCTTCTTAAGGGAATATTCTTGACTTTTTGTTCCTGAAATGCCAAAATCATATATGTTTTGCTTATTAGATTTGTTCCACATCTCTCCCTTCCTTTAGAACTTGCTGAACTGTCGAATTTATTAGTATGTTCCAATTTTTCCCTTTCCTTTAGTACGATTGCGGTGAACTTAGCCAGAATAGTCTAAAGAACTTAGGTTAAGTACATGTTTTAGGTCCCATTCATATCCTATGTCCTAGCATTAAGTTGCAGTGACTAGTCTTGTTCTAAAAATTCCTACCTTTAGTCTTCCCATATACTCAAATGGTCCTAGTTTTAATTCATAGTTACCTGGTGTTTTTGATTTTGATGATTGACGTGTTATTTTGCATATCGCTTATTGCCTTGGCATATTCTCTTTGAATTTCTATATAAAACTTTTAACTTCATCAGGTGTCTGTGGTCATTTTACGGAAAATTGTGGATAAGTATGTTCTGAGGTATAAAGGGTTATTTTTTTCTAGGTCCCCTGTCTACTATTTCCCTGATAGCTCCAGATCTGTCATAAGTATTGTGCCTGTGGTAAGTCGGGTACATGGTAAGCAGAGGTGTGAAGCCAAACCTTAATTGCTCATAGAAGCGTGCAGGAGGAGAAAAGAGAAATCCTCACCCGGTTCACCCAAATGTCATTGTTGTATTAAAATCGCACGCCAGGGCCCAGTGCGTGTAAGAGATTGGTAACCTCGGTGACCCGGGTGAACTGCGCGCTCTATCAGTAATTTTCTGGTAACCAGAGGATGGTTTGGACTAGTTAGATTAGGTAGACAGGATAGCTGATAAATAAACCGTGAAAATAAAATGTGCTGCTGAAATTTCTATGCTGCTGATTTTTTTTATTACATTGACTTAAAGATTTGAAATGTTTTAAGGATATATATGTCTATGTATATGAATATTGCATTGCTGCTATTAGTGTGTATGCTATATTAACAAAAGAATTGTTTGTAAGTGTTCAGTGTAGTCCGAATCCCCGGGGAAGTATTTAGCTAACGGTGAGCAGAATCCGGTTAGCTGTTGAAGTCACTGGTTTGAGTCATTAGTGCAGGGTTAGGAATAACTGGAAGCACTAATTAGGACCTTTGTTTGCATCTGAGTAAATGATAGCTACGAGTCCTTTATAAAACTTTCATTGCGATATCACCTAGTAAGGGTCGCATACGGAAGGAGTAGTAGGGTCTCCGAGGCTTGTATGGTAAGTAAATTAGTCCGCTGGTGAAAACCTGACTTAGTATATATCCCAGGAAGAAGTGGATAAGTCAGAGGAATAACAGGTTCTATTTTACGTATGTGAAAGGTTAGGCAAAGAAGTCTACCTAGAGTGAATGAAAAGTAGACAGAAGTGGTTTACTAGCAGCGAAAGAAAATTCTTTTATCTCTTTAGAACACTCAGACATAGTGGCAAACGTTGCGTGTTGTTGACTAAGATTTGCATTCGCACTTTAGGGAGAGTAAAAAGTTTCCGTTACCTTGTGAAGGAGGGAGTCGGTCGGAAGACTGCTCTGACGTCACTCCGTGCCGCGCTGGTATTGGTCAAAACAGCGGGTGTGTAGTGAAGCCGAATTTGTGAAGGAGGGGTGAGTGCCGAAGCGTGAGACTCTGTCTTGCGAAAAGGCCGCACACCCATTGGTTAAGGATTTTTGTATTCTCTGAGTTGATTGGGTACTACGAAATAAAAGTCGCGCTAGCATTGGAAGCACAAAGGTAAACAAAATTAATCAGGCCGAGTTAGAAGCGAGTCTGGAGAGTTGTATGTGGTATCCAGATTTTATACCGAATCCAAAGTATCTAGGATTTCATAAGGAGCAGATTGTACGAGGTAGACCACACATGATGTATGGAATAAAAAGGAAAATGTCATTTACTGATAAAATAAAGAATTTTTTCAAAACTGACAAGCCCATTAGAACGAGGGAAGGCGTGCTCATTCCCCCGCCAAATACTCCTGCCTCTTTCATGATGTTTGATAAAGGGTACCATACCTGTGTATGGTTAGAAAACTGGGCAAAGTATACTGCAGATGACGGAGTCCTAGCATTCCCTGTTGAAGGTACATTTAATGGTCGGATTCTGTTTAACTTAAGGACCCGCAAGAATGAATTACACCCTAGACCTAGATTAACCCAGTACGAGGCCCTGGAAGAATGGTAGATTGAGGCTTTAGAAAGAGATAGACCCCGGATGGACAAGGGATTAAGTAAATGGTATCCGAGGGTTCAAGCGCAACCAAAGAGCAGAAAATGAAACAGTGGAGGCAAAACATGATGACAGAAGGATTGTTTCCAATGATGGGGGTGGTAGAAGAGGGGAAAGGAAAAAGTAAAGAAAAGACCCATCATTTAATGTCCGTGGGGGACTCAGAGGATGAGCACCTAGAGGATTTGTTAATGAAAAATCCACCTCCCTATGTTGCAGAATCAGAACCTGTGCATTCTCCAAACCCATTTTCGAAATATCCCAGATGCCGGAGGGATAGTGATACAGATGGAACGGGTACGGACAGTAAAACCAGTAATGGGGATGGGTTTTGCAGACCAAAATCTACGGTCCCAAATTATCAGCCGTTCGGAGAAGGTCCACCTCGGTTGGTCACTCCGACTGCTCCAAGTATTTATCCTCCCTTGGTACCTCAGGTTTTGCATGACAATTCCGCAGAGAAGGCTTTACGAGAAAAGGAAAAAGAAGCCCTGGCTAGACAGCGAGATGATTTAGTTCGAACCATAGCCCAGATACATCCCCATCCTGATTCCCTGACTATTCCAGTAACTATTGGTCCTGCTATTCCACTGTATAGGGATGACCTGGCTAGTCCTCGTCCTCCTGTTATCACCCCAATTATGCCAACTCCTAGCATTCCACTCCCGAGAAAAGAAATGCTCATAGATGATGATCAAGAAAGTGAATGTGAATCAGTGGTTCTGATGGATATGCCCATCAGGGAGAACAGAACTAGCATGTCAGGATCCAGAAGTCAGAATAAGGCAAAAGAGGTTCTGATTGGGAGTACGTCGGGGGTTAGGAGTGCCACAGTAGTATCCCCAGAAGAATTAGACAGATGGACCAAAGAGCTGGAAAAAGAGACCACTCCCCAACCCAAAGCATTAGAAATATATAAATTGAGAATAGAAATAGAAGAGATGATGGCTGGAAATGTGGGAGTGGAACATCTGAACTCTTACAGTGAAGAAGAGTTGCTGTTCATAAGTAAAAACCTTACCCGAAACGCTAGGTTGCTCCATGAAAGGTTATTGGACACTGCCACAGAAATGGGGATAGATATTAGTCGCTCCAAAATTCTTCAGAAACCCTACAGAGTAGATTTTTCGGACAAAGACTTGGAAAGCCTAAATGTAATGGGAAAACAGATCCAAATAAAAGAATTACTGAAACTCTTACAGAAATGGGGGGATGTAGGAAAGTGGAGAACCCGGTGGGCAAAGAAAAAGGAAGACAGTAGGGCGAAATCACAAGCTTCAGAATATGTACTGAAAGAAGTAACTCCCGCAGAAAAACTGTGTCCCGTGAGAGAGGTCCCGGGGGGAAAATATGTCCATGTCCCTTGGTCCCGACAGGATATTGTGTCATTTACTAATGACTTCCCGAAATTACGGGAGAAACCAGTCGACTGGTACAGACAGGTCGAGCGATTCGTAAAAGTTCAGAAATGTCTTTTGAAAGACCTGGATGGGTTTTTCGACATTGTGGTTCCTGTAGATTTGTGGACCGATTGCAAAATTGAAATTGGTTGGCCCAGTGAGGAATATGCAAGAGACGAGAAAACAGGAGCTCCCTCACCTGAAGTAATGAGGAAGTATGAACAAGTCATACACTACCTCAAGAAAAAGGTGCCCGCAAAGCAAACAGATTGGACTAAAATAGATAGAACCACCCAAGAACGCGATGAAACTGTCCATTCCTTTTATGAAAGGTTACTGCAAGTATTCAAAACTTACAGTGGTATCGATAATGTAGATATGAAAGACATGACCCATTTCAGTTACAGATTTGTGCTAGGATTAAGACCTGAAATATCACAATGGATTCGAGATAATAAAATCAGTTGGCAGGGAAAACCTATAGATGATGTCTTGAAATACGCAAAATATTGCGAAGATGAAATAGAAAATGAAAAGAAGGCTCTCAAGGAAAAGGTAATATGGGCACAGGTGAAATTAGCTGAACAGCAGGAAAAACAGTTAAGTAAATTAAATTCCAATAATAATGCTCAGAATGCCACTGCTGGGGGAGGAGGGAAGCCCTGAGCTAAAATGAGTCGGGACGAGGCTATGAAGAAGTTTCCGTGCCATGGGTGCGGCCAGATAGGGCATTGGAGAGACGAGTGTCCACACCTGCAGGCCGGTAATGCCCCTGTAAATGGTTTAAATCCACAGGTGCAGAAAGAGGTAACAAGAAAGAACCAGTAACAGGTAAAATTACCTCCAGTACCTCGCGCTCCTAGACAAAATTATAAGAATCAGGGTCAGCAGAATGAGAGGGCGGAAGTATGGGAAGTCGAGAATGAAAGAGATGCAGTCATTCCACAGTATTTGTTAAATGATACCTTCCTCTGTGAAGATCAATATTGACGGGGCCTGAGAGGGGAGGACGAGGAGTGCGTGCTTAGCGCCTCCTTACCGGTAGACCAGACTGGACCATACATTGAAGGAAAGGTTGAAGGAAATGACGTCACCTTTCTGTTGGACACTGGTGCTACCAGATCTACTGTAAGAACAGTGGATGTTCCTAACCTACCCCTCTCGGGAGAAGCGATCTAAGTAGTGGGTGTCTCCAATCAAATAATAAGTACTCCAGTAACTGAACCGATGGAAATTTCTATAGGAAATTTTAAAGAAATGCACAGATTTGTGGTCTGTGATTCCAGTCCTGTGAACCTGCTAGGACGTGATTTGCTGTGCAAGATGAATTGTACCATCTATTGCACACCAAAGGGCGTCGAAATTCAGACCCCCGATGAAGATGGTCTGTACAAACTGATGTTGGTCAGACAAGATTCTGATATTAAACCTTTAACAGTTGAGGATTTACCTGAAGAGCTCCAGTTAAGAGTAGTACCCGAAGTGTGGGATTTCACCGGAAAGGATGTAGGCTTAATGGCGAATGTGGACCCAGTTAAAATAACAATAAAAACGAATGCTGTATACCCCAAAACAAGACAGTACAAAATGAGTGCAGAAGTCAAAGCCGGAGTAGCGACTGAGATTACTAGGCTGCTCGAAGCAGAAATAATAGAGGAAGTGATGAGCAGTCCCTGTAATTCACCTATCATTGGGATCAAAAAGCCTAGTGGAAAGTACCGGGTGGTGCAAGATTTGCGCAAGGTAAACCAAATTGTTGTGCCTTGCTGTCCGGTTGTGGCCAACCCTGCAGTGATACTATATCAGATTCCGTGGAATGCAGAATGGTTCACTGTCATTGACCTGTGCCATGCATTCTTTTCCATCCCATTGCATCCAGAAAGCAAGTTCCTTTTTAGTTTTGAATTTGACAGTCATATCTATGTCTGGAATCGTGTCCCCCAGGGGTACACCGAAAGTCCATCGATTTTCAACCAGATACTAAAAAAGTGCCTTGAAACCCTAGTGCTGCCGAGAGAGTCTGTTTTGGTGCAGTACATAGATGACCTATTAGTGGCATCTAAAACCCAGACGGACTGTGTCACCGACACAATTGCCTTGCTGAATCACCTAGGAAAAGGAGGACATAAAGTGTCGCCTGACAAGTTACAATTTTGTAAGAACTCAGTGAAGTATCTGGGGCACCAGATAGAAAAAGGAATCAGGAAAGTTACTACAGAAAGAATCAAAATAATTAAAGCAATGGAACTGCCCAGAACTCAGAAAGAGGTGAGAATGTTCCTAGGAGTTGTGGGTTACTGCAGACAATGGATTGTAGGATTTGCCGCTCTAGCAAAACCCCTGATAAAAATGACCAAGAAAGGAGTAGAAGACCCCGTCAGTTGGGACAGTGAAAGCATGAACGCTTGGGTAACTTTGAGAAACTGTCTATGTACCGCTGCTGCATTGGGTATGCCTGATTACACTAAGTCCTTTGAGCTATTCTGTGACACGAGAGAGAATTGTGCTCTTTCAGTCCTGACCCAGGAGCACGGATTGGTCAGACGTCCTGTGGCCTATTTTTCGGCCACCCTAGATCCGGTGGCTGCCGGATTACCTGGTTGCCTGAAAGCAGTGGCTGCTACCTGCGTCAGTCTGGAACAGAGTGAGAACATTGTCATGGGACATCACGTCACTGTATATGTTCCTCATTCTGTTGTAATCCTACTGACTAGAACTAAGACCCAGTACCTCACACCTAGTCGGCTGACTAAGTATGAGAGAATTTTGATTGGTGCTGAAAATGTAACCATTTCCCGGTGCAATGTCCTAAACCCTGCGACCTTGTTACCGGTTCCTCTGGATGTAGAAATTGAAGAAGGAGGGGAACATAATTGCATCGATTTAACTGAGTTCAGTACTAAGCCCCGTCCTGACATCCGTGAGATAGCATTACTTGATGGAGATCTTACCGTCTTTGTAGATGGCTCGTGTTTAAGACATGAAAGTGGAAGACTGTGTGCTGCATATGCTGTGGTCACATTGACGGAGACCATAGAAGCATCTTACCTGAGCGAAGTGAAATCTGCACAGGTGGCAGAGCTCATTGCGCTAACAAGAGCATGTAAGAGGGGTAAGAACAAAAGAATAACTGTTTACACCGACAGCCAGTACTGTTACGGGGTTGTTCATGACTTCGGCCAATTGTGGTTGCAAAGAGAATTCATGACTTCCTCAGGCACCCCTATCAGAAATGGAAAAGTGGTGCATAACTTACTGGAAGCTATCCAACTGCCCAAAGAATTGGCTGTGGTCAAGTGCGCGGCTCACAAATCTGGAAATGATGATAACTGCGGCCCATTGTCTGCGACAATTTCTTGAGGAATCCCTTCTCTACAAAAAAATCTCATCCAAAAATTGTATTATGACATCAGATGTAATTTCCTTAACCATCTTTATCTCCGGCCACTTCGAAAAATAATCTATGAGAATAATACCACATGAAAATTGGTGTGGCAAATGCTAAATGGACCAATAATATCAATTCCTAATTTGTTCCATGGTGAGACAGGTAAATCAGGTTACATAATTTGCAAAGACGTACCTGATGCTCTACATACGAATCAATCCCAGGCCACCAGAAACTCTCTTTCAAGCGTCTCCTAGTTACAAAAATTCCAAAATGACCTTCATGTGCAACATCAAGAAACAGTTTCCTAAGTCCAAAAGGTGGAACAAATTTGTCACCCCTTAAAATTATTCCATTCTCTATGGTTAACTCATCTTTAATTTTGTGATAACTCATGAAACTCCCAATGCGCTCTTCCTCACTAGGCCATCCATGTAATATAAATTCTTTTACCCTTTTGAGTTCTAAATCTTTATCCATCTCAACATTCCATGTTTGTTCCTGAACCACAGATTTCTCCCCAAAAACTAAATTCACGTCACATACAGAATGTGCAACCTCACACTCATCAGTGTCGATTCTATCAGAATCTTTACATGGCAATGGAAGTTGACATGCAATCAGCATGTACATTAGATTGTCTAGGAACATACTCTAATGTATATTGAAAGTTCCGTAATCTTGATGAAAGTCTTGCCAATCTGGAGGATAGAGTTCGTCCTCCACCAGGTGATAAAATGTGTACCAGGGGTTTGTGGTCAGATTTTATTGTGAATTTTGTACCCCATAAGAAATGCCTAAAGTGCTCAGCACCCCAAACACACGCCAGGAGCTCTCTCTCGATCACTGAATAATGACGTTCAGATTCTCTCAATGTTCTTGATGCAAAGGGTATAATCCATTCTTTACCTCATTCCTCTTGAATAAGTACTGCACCTAGTCCACAATTACTTGCATCCACCATCACCACACAATGTTTACCAATCACAAAAGGTTTAAGGCATGGAGCTTTGATAATCATCTCTTTGACAGTAGCAAAGGTTGTGGACATATGGTCAGTCCAAACATATTTAGTATTTTTTTTAAAAGACTTCTAAACGGTTCAATGACAGTAGCATAATTCAGAATACATTTAGCATAGAATTCAACTAAGCCCAGAAAAGCTATTAATTGCTCTTTGTTTACTGGAATAGGAGCCTTGCTGATGTTTTCTTAATGGGACGCTTTAGGTTTGATACCGTCTGCGCTGATGCAATGTCCCAAATACTCCACTTCCTTCTTTTTGAACTAGCTTTTGTCTGCACGTAGTGTCAACCCTTTGTCTGATAGAGCTTTAAGTACTACCATCAAATTGTTATCATGTACCACTTCATTTTTACTGAAAACCAAAATGTAATCTTGAAATGCTATTGCTCCAGTTAGACCATTCAACGTTTCCTTCATCAGTCTTTGGAACACAGCTGCTGCACTAGCCAGACCAAAAGGCATTCCACAAAACCTGTATAACCCTTCAGGTGTTATGAATTCAGTTAGGTCTCTTGATTCCTCATGAAGAACCACTTGGTGAAATGCACTTGCGAGATCTAAACATGAAAATACTTGTGCATCGGCCAAAGTTGATACCATCTCATGTAGATTTGGCACTGGATGAGAATACAACATTTTCTAGCTATCGCGACTAGAATTTTAGATTTTCTCTATTTCTTTACTGCAAACACAGCAGCCAATTAGAGTAAAACTACAATAATAAAAAACATCAATACCCATGAGTCTTTGAACCACGCCTCCTATGTAACAGCCAATCACTGCAATATCAAGTATACAAAATAGAGAGACACTAATCTGTCTTCCTCTTTCTTTGCGCGAACTCAGTCCAATAAGAATAAATCAAGTCTTAAACTCGCAACGGAGAGATGAACAGTTCCATAAGAATTCTCAACGGAGAAATCCACAGCAAACGAAGAGAACCTCTTCTGTCAGGAAGGCAAGACGGCTCCATCTGGAGTAGACAATCCATACTTGTTGGAATCATTTCCTAAAACAGAAAACAAGGTTGAGAAAAGGAGCCCACTACTACATTTCTCACTGGGTGGGCATAAAGGTGTTAAACACTTATAACATCAAAACAACTTTACAGTTGCATAAACTGTCCCAACGTGTGGGATAATCCTCGCCTCCGTGTCCTTAATAGAATCTAAAATTCTTGTCGCGATAGCTAGAAAATGTTGTATTCTGTGGCAGGACCGGAGGCTTCTGATTATGCTGGTTCAAAGCTCAACCATCACAGCATCAGAAAATGAGGAATTCGCTATAATAAAACACCTTAAACCTTAAATCAGAAGACCAGTCAGCTGTATAGAGGATATCTTCCAACCTGGAACTTACCAAGAAGGCTTCGGAGGCCATAAGCCCTCTGGCAGAGTAGGCACCATAAACAGAATTGTCAATACTTGCCCCCGGTATCACCTCTCTAACCCACCTAGCTAAGGTGGCAACAGAGACTGGTTTGAATGGTGTCTGGACAGATACTAGCAACTGACCCGAAGGGTCAGATCTGTGACTCAAAGTACAGTCTTCATAACATTCTAAATATTGTAAAACACATACCATGTTATAATGAGGAAAGGAAGGATACTCCACTGAATGAGACATAGTCATAGTCCGTTGTGTGATCACAAAAGAGGTACCTTGAGGAGAAAAAACATCCTACCAGCCAGGCCTAACGCCCATACATCAGACACTCTTCTACACGAAAAGAAGCAAAGCACATAGAAGGCTTGAGCATGACCAGCAGAGAAGGCAGGCCTGAAAACTAACCCATCTGAACGCAAGGCCTGACTCTGCAAATTCCGGCAGGAAAACTCAAATTTCAGTAATGTTTGATCCCACTTGATCCATCAGCCTTTGAGGACACCAACCCACTCATCGCTCCCCTGAAGCAAATATCTTGTTCTGGCAGAAGGAGCCCATGCATGTTGTAAAAGATGGCAACCGCCTGAGAAGATTCTGCAATGCTCTCATGCCGCCGGAGAGCATCCATTCCACCCGTATTAATTGATGTTGAAGGGCCAGAGGGTGGTATGGCTCCACTGGGACTAGGAAGAGAGTCGGGACATTGAAGCCGGAACGGAAGATCCGCAGATAATTCCAAAGTGTGATGAACCACGAATGATTCTACCACAAAGGTATCAGTAACACCAATGAAGCTCTCTGCCGGCGGGCAAAGGCCGCCACTCCTGGGATCAGAACAACAGAGGAAGGCGTAGCTCCTCTAATGCCTCCAATGGTGAAGGAACGCGTCCGTTCCCATCGCCATCGGATTCGGTCTCCGACTGAAGAACAGGGGAAGTTGGACATGGAGACGAGAGGCAAGCCGATTTATCTGGCAAGGGCCGCGCCTATCCAAGATCTGAGCAAACAGCGAGGGTCGAAGCCTCCAAATGCTGAAATCCCATAGAATCCGGATTTCCAGTCCGCCACCCGGTTGAGCGTCCCAGTAAGGTACTCTGCCACAACCGAAATCTACGGTCTAGGCATACTGCCAGAGTTTCTTCACTATGGTCACAAGCAAGCGGGACTAGTTCACCCTAACTGGTCGATGTATCTCACCGCTGAAACCCTGTCCATTCGAAGGAGGACGCGACAATTGCTCTTCAGGGGTGAGATAGGTCTGACGACAAAATAACCGACCAACAGATCTAGACAGATAATGCGTAAGTCAATTCTTTGTCTGACCAACTATCTCCTGTGGTACAATCCCCACAGCGAATGCCACAGCCCTATTGACTGGAGGTTGATTCGACAATCACGTCTGGGGCTGCGCTGAAAACTGCCCGGCCAACCCAGGCCATCATGCTTCAACCACCCTTGAAGCCCATTCCGGGTTCCCGGGGACAGGGGATAAGCTGGTCGTAGTGAGAACTCTTTGAATGAATTAAATCTTGAGACGTTGTAAGGCCCTGATAGTAAGGGACCTGAAAGTGGTTGGAATCGAGGACGCAAGAGGACCCACTACTCCTGCAAGAACTGTCTGAGAAGTCAACTGGTTGGACAAGGTGGCTCTGATCTCCTACTTCATGGATCTGATCTTGGTTACTGGAAAGATGAGATGGGTCGAGATGGGCTGTAGCAGGAAGCCCAGGAATCCAGTCCTTTGACATGGAGTCAGCACAAGGTTTTAGGAAAAGATAACAGAGCCCAGATTCAGTAACAGGGGCATCGTCCCCTCCAAGTGAGGTAGAAGCAGAGTCCTCTCCTGGGTCAGAATCAACATGTTGTCCCAGTACACAATGAGACGGACACATCTCTCGCAGGCGGGAAACCACAGGCTTCCGGAGTGTGGGTGAGACCCACGGGGCTGATGACAGGCCCAAGGGGAGAGTTCGATACCGGTACCAACGCCCCATCTATTGAACTGCAGGAAATTCTTATTGAGAGGGGCAAAACAGGACAGTGAGTTATGCAGTCTACAGGTCCAGCCGGACCCTCCAATCTCTTTCCAACAAGAGACCGCTCAAAGATGGGTGCCACTCCATCTTGAAGTGGCGAATAACTATAGGGGTTGGAACCTCTCAAGTTTAACACCAGGCGATGGCCACCACCATTCTTTGGCACAAAAGACGTAACTGCAAAACCCTCGGGAATGAAGGGTCCTAAGGCAAAGGCTCGCTCGGTCAAAGCTCTTTTAGTCGTGAGTCTATAAAACTCCTTACGTGAAGGGACAAGGAGAGTACGGGGAGGAAACGCTGGAAGGGGACAATCTAACAGTTGTATCTGGTAGTCAAGATGCCTATATCTTCGGTTAACCCCCCTGCTGAAACGGCCGCTGTAGCCGCGTGACCTTGAAGGATAGAAGCCAGCTTGTTCCGGTTCTTGGGACAACCTCTGCCACGTCTAGGGGCATATCCTTGTTGAGGACAAGTAATCGGGTAGCGGCCGGTCGAGCCTCCGCTGCTATGCCCGGCCCTACCAGAGACCTGGTGCAGCACTCTTTTCAATGAAGCCTGAGAGTTGTCGAGGGAAGTGAAAGCACTGATATTGTATAAACTTGTCACCAAAGAGCTGGCCCTCTGCCAACGGCCCAGGGTCTGATTAAACCAATTCCACTAACAGTGGATCTCACCTGAGAAGTATGGAGTTGCGTCTCTCTGAGGCCAGGGCGCAGTCACGTTTTCAAGCTAGTAAAACCGCCCTTCGCGCCCACCCAGCCAGGACCTCAGGGTGGATAGCGTCACCCGTCTCCTGAGTTTGGAGGGCTAGTTCTAGAATGTAGCTGACTGGGCCGAAAGGTCAAGGACCTTGTCTTGGTACGCCCCGAGGGCGTGGCCAATCCCCTTCTAGGGATCCTTTATATTACTGTAAAAGGTAGTCAATGACCTATCTATGTCGGGATAAGGGACAAAATGCGGCAAGGTCTGGATACAGACCTTCTGACTGCAAACCGGTCCTAACCTGTTTGTCAAATCCCCTGCGCAGGAGGATCTGCAAATATTCCGCCGCCGCAGGAGGGGGAACCCAATCGGAAATCTAGGGTGGATAGTGACTGAAGGGCCAAACAGGACGGGAGAAGGACTAACAGGGGAGGAAGCGTGCTTCGCCTCATTGCGCACTTAAGAGGCCTAGAAGCCTAGGAGTAGCCAGGGTTGGTAACTGTACCCTTGGTGGTGTCCTGCACCGTGATAGGAGATGGCTGAGCAAGGGCGAGGGACTCCCTCCGGTACATTTCAGTAGAGTCGTACCGTCGAACGTGGGAATGTACCTGGGGCCAAGAGGAACCTGTGGGGGCAATCGCCAAGGGCAGAGGGGTCGGGTCAGGGACAGTGGACGAAACCGGTGTGGGCTTATCAGGGACAGACAGGTCTACCTCCTTATTGAGTGGTAGCAGGGCTGAAGAAAAAAGGGCCTAAAATAATTTGATGGTAAGTGTCTTGTTACTGAGGTCCTGCATGGACTCATCTGCATAACACTCTTCGTCGCCCTGGTCGACGCACGCAGCAACCTCCTTTAGACAGCAGTCATAGTCTGCCATTCTCGCCAACAGATTTGAGAAATCCAATCAAAATCCCCAGATTGAAGCATATTTACCAGGCTCGAAATAAGGGCATCAAGTGGGAGCAGTGCCAGGCACAGGAGCCAGTGAAAGGAAACAATACCAAGTCACAACAGTCACTCAAGAGAGTAAAAAGTCCCTTTCTAGGACTAGCGGAGGTATACACCCCTACCTGGAGAACAGATATGGGGTCCAAAAGTCGTGGCCTGGAAGCCCTGGTCGATCAGGGATTAAATCTAGCCACATGCAGAATTCAGGAGAAATCACCTAATCGACCTTAATGCTGCCACAATATCGTGAAAAAACGGCCCAAATCGGCTCCTGGCCTGCTGCGTGGCAAACCCCTGTTCAGCCCGGGGCAGAGCGTCTTTGTCGGCACTGAACGGGGCTGCGCGCGTACTGAGATGCGCGCAGACCCGGAGACGCACGCTGGGAGCCCGCTAAGGCCTCGGCGTGCGCCTCGCTCCCTGCGGGGGGCCAAGACCCTCCTGATCGCGTCTGGCGATCGAAAGCAGCCGGAGCTGCAGGCAGCCAACAGACGGGCATGAGGAGTTCCTAAAGCGCAACACGCGCTTAAAAAGGGGTTAACTAAGGAACGGAGCGGGCGGGGAAGCCACGCTTCCGAAAGGGAACGGAATGCGGGACAGAGCTACACGCAAGCGCGCACAAATCAGAAAAACCCCAAATAAGCCAAGTACAATCAAAAGATATCGAAATAATACACATGGCCATACGTAATGCAGAAAGTATAAAAGCATGAGAGAGTACAGTGCAAGTATACAGAGTAGAGAGGCACTTATCTGGGTTGCGGAGCAGCAAAGAAAGAGGAAGACAGATTAGTGTCTCTCTACTTTGTATACTTGATATTGCAGTGATTGGCTGTTACATAGGAGGCGTGGTTCAAAGCCTCATGGGTATTGATGTTTTTTATTATTGTAGTTTTACTCTAATTGGCTGCTGTGTTTGCAGTAAAGAAATAGAGAAAGCATAATCAGAAGCCTCCGGTCCTGCCATAGAATCTACACAAATTGCATTATTTAAACTGCGCAAATCAATGCATAAACGAAGGTCTCCTCCAGATTTAACTGAAATCACTACTGGAGGAACCCAAGGGGATGACTCTATAGGTTCAATTCTATTTTTTTCACACATTTCATTAAGCATTTCCATCAGCCTATTCTTGTAAGACAGGGGAACATTTCCAACTCTATGTCTAACAGGAAAGGCATTGGCATGTAGTTATATGCGATGTTCCAACCCTTTCTGGCATTACAGCCGTCTTCAGCCCGGCCTGCTTGAATCCAGTGGCAAAGTGAGGAAGGGACTCACGTCTGAGCATACCCTGCCAATTAAGGGCGAACAAAGAAAAACCAAAGGGGATGATGGACGGAGATCGGTGATGGAATAAACCCAGATCAGTTGACTGGGGATGAGTGCTTGTATTGTCAACGCTCCGTCCATCATTTCCTTTGGTTTTTCTTTGTTCGCCATAAGTTGACAAACATTCCACAGACGTTCTGCCCCCTGCAACACCGGAACTGCATACCTCAACCACGCCTCTCCTACTACACTCCCACCAGACATCTCTGCACCGCCTAACTGCCCATCGCCACCATCCCACGGATCTGGAAGACCACGGCTGAAGGAAGATCTTTCTTCTTCCTGGCTGCGGAGACCTGGAAATCCCTGCCTTTGTATCTGAGGCAATCACCATCACTGCTGCAATTCAGGAAGGACCTCACGAGCTGGCTCTTCGACTCACCCCCAGATCCACTGCCCCCAACCACTCAGCTCCTTGAGACCCTCACAGGTGATTAGTCATTCTTTCTAAGAAACGTAATTGATTGATTGAGGCTGGGTGCCATGGAGCTTTTAGAAACTTGTGGCTCAGGATCAAATCAGGGAACTAGCAAGCACATTAAATGAGTGAATCACTGAGGGTGCAGGTGACACTGCCGCATGAAGAAGCATGTAATACTATGTTGAGCTGCACACATCAGCAGTGGTATTGAACTAGCAAAAACATTAAATGAGTGAATCACTGAGGGTGCAGGTGACACTGCCATATGAAGAAGTATGCAATACTATGTTGAGCTGCACACATCAGCAGTGGTATTAAAGTGCAGCTCAACGTGCCAGAATCTGAGAGGGCAAGTCGAATGGTATTGCGAAAATTTCTAATACCATGCAAAACTTTGCAAGCCAACTTCGTGAGAGGTAATTTGCCCTAATCCGGGTATTGAAGAGTTTTTATAAAAAAAAATTCCATGTGATTTAGTAGGCAATATTAGACAGCAAAATGGAATTTACTGGGCCTTTGCCTGTTTGCTATGACATCCATTTTAATGTTGCTGAAGAAAATGTGGCCTTTAAAATTGCATGAGCAAGTTTCTTATGTGCATGTTTCTTTTCTGTGTTTTTCATTTTCATAAAATAGTCATAATGGGATTCATTCCATAGTGTTTTTTTCTTGTATTGAATAACATGTATTTATCTCTGTGCCTTAGGAGGGAGCCATGTCGAGATGTTCTTGTGTGTTGTAATATTCAAGACTGTTGCTGCCCAAGTCATAACTGTAATTTCACTAATTTAAAATGGCTTATTTTTTTCGTTTCTTTCAAAAGTGGAATGTAATTTCCGTTGTTTGTAGGGTAAAGAGCATTTATCAAAAATCCATTTTGCATTCCTCAATTAGCGAATTTTAGGTAATCGCTTTTAAGGAATGCAAAATGGTATGTAGGAAAATAGTGATTACCTAACAGCTATTCCTAAAGATTTGCAATCGCAATTGGTAATCACAATTAAGTAATACTATGTGCAAATGGTTTTGCATTAGTTAATTTGCTACTACCCAATTGGTAATCACAAATTAGGTAATGCAAAACCAAGGGTGCCTGGGGGCATCAGGCCCCCCTGAAAAAAAACCCATAAAAATCCACATGTAAAAGGCACAATGTGCATTAAAAAATAAATTTTTGTGCATTTTTCAAAAATTGCACATTGGCTTGGACTCAATGGTAAAAGCATTTCTTAAATGCATAGTTTGAATTTGATAAAATGTGTGGTACATGTGCTTACAGAATTGCAAATTGTGTTTCCCTTTTTGCATTCCCAATTTAAGGTAATCGCAAAAACTTGCATATGCCTAAAATTGCGACTACAAAGCCTTTCATACATCTCGAAAGGCTATTTTGCATTCGCAAGTGGGTGAAGTTGCTAATTTGCACCATCTGCAAATGCAACATTGTTTAATATATGTGGCTCTTAATGTGTATTCCTGGTTTAGGCTTTTCCTCAAGTAACACACTCTATGGAGTACAATTTCTACAATGTTGATTGGTTTATATCATGTGTCTTTGATAGAACAGCCCTACGATACCACTTTAACTTTATGTCGAGTGCTTTGATTTTCACTTATCTATACCTATAAGGTGTGCCTTTTCTGGGACGAGTGGCAGTCATTTTGCTCATTTTTAGGAAGGAAGACTCTATGAACAGACTGTTTATTTGATTTCCTTTCTTCGCCTAGTTTCCATTCCAAGCTTACAAAATAAATTGATTTATGCTAGTATATTAATGAACTATATTTGTTTATGGTTAATTCACTTATGTGATGACCACTAAAAATTTGCTTTATTTTTATGCATTATTGGTGCTGATTTGAAATTAACTACTCGTTGCCTTCTGTAATGATTCTTAATTTATATTAAACCTTTTAGGGGCAGATTTACAAGACCCTTGTGCCTCTTTTACGTCGCTGTTGCGTCACTTTTGTGATGCAGCGGCAGCGCAAAAGATTCACCATTGTGTGGGTTATTTACAACGTGACGCATCTAGGAGATGTGTCACGTTGTAAAGCCCTGCGCCATAGGAGGCAAGGGGGCGGGGCGGGGGGGGGCAGGAACGCCTCCTAAAAGTGGCTGAGTGAAATCTACAAGATTTCACTTAGTCACTTTGGGGCCCATGCTGCGTCAAAACCCTGCGCCTGCTTGAAGCAGGCGTAAGGATTTACGCAGCATTCACAAGATAGGGCCCCACAGAGCATTGCAGAAGCTGCATCGCGCTTGCAACACAACTCCAGCAATGCGCCGCTTTGACGGCACTGATGCGTGACGCATCTGTGCTGTTTTTCCCCATGGTGCGCCGCATTGTAAATGCGGCACATCCACGGTGGCGGAGCAGCGGCGCACAATTACTGGCGCATCCCTGCTGATATGCAGGCATGCACCAGTAATTGTAAATCTGCCTCTTATGGTTTTGACTTTGAATTTTGTCCTGAGAAGGGTTTTCTTTATTTGTTTAAGGGACCCCGTCTTTTGGGATGCTCAAGGCCCCCAGTCTAGGCATCGACCCTGTAAAATTATTAGTGGAAATGCCAACAGGAGCTTGGATCGAATTTTGGCTCGGACACAATAGCATAAGATGCCATCTTTACCAGTCCTCGCTACCTCAAGGGACACAGGTTCCAATACAGCTGTAGTTTGTGCAGGCAGGGAAACCAAGGGCCATATTATCAAGAAAGGGCAATATATTATCGCCGCTTTTATCGGCAGGAAACTGCCGCTAAAGCGGCGATAATAGGCTTGATAATATGCCCTTGTGAATTTCCATAGCAACCCAGGTTAACACAAGAACCTAGGCTTCTATGGGAATTTACAAGGGCATATTATCAAGCACATTATCGCAGCTTTAGCTGCAGTTTCCTGCCGATAAATGCGGCGATAATGTACCGCACGTTCTTGATAATATGGCCCTTAATTATTTATTTAATTTTCCCTCTGCATCATCCCTTGATGAACAAACTTCAGCTGTTTCATTAGACATTTACCCGACCTAACATCGCCTCTCTTTCTCTGATATCACAGAAGATGTTTTCTATAAGGCCTTGACAAAGATCAGCGCGTGAATCTACTCTAAAGCTCGTGCTAAAAGAAAAGCTCCTTTGTCTTCCTTTTAGAAGTTCATACTTTTTTTTCATATATGCAGGAGTAACTTTAGAATGGGGATTCAAAGGTGAATACAGCTTACTAGGGGGGTCATTAGGATGGCGGACGGAAACGTGTTCCGTCCGCCATGGTCACAGCAAAAATACTCCCGACCGCTCCGCGGATAATCCGCGGTAGCGATTACGATATTACTGACAGCAAACACCGACCGCGGCAGATGGATCACATTAAACACCGACCGCGGCGGACGGATCACATGAAAGACAGCCGCAAGCGGACAGTACCACAGAAAGTCCCTCCGCCACGGACGCATTCACTGCGGAAACAGGCCCAACCACCGCACGACCTGCGGAGGGTCCGGCCGCACGATTAGGTTAACCCCGCCATCACAACGGAACTCACCAGCTCCCACGACCGCCGCGGAATCATCGACAAACGGAGCATGAATGGGGAGGACCAAACGAACATCACCCCTGCTTTTAAACCGATTAAAAAATGGCGGACGGAAGGAAATAGAAAACACACAAAACAGGAGACACACCCACCTGAAACACCCTCCCCCCCAACAACTACACGCCCCCAGGACGCCCCCCCCCCCAGCACAAACAAGAGCACCCAAGTCACCACACCCACAGAACACCTGACTGGCAACAATCATTGGGGCACAACAACCACACAGAGTATAAAAGGAATCCCTCCCATTACCACAATCCTTTGCATCACAGCACAGATGGAAGAAAGAGGCAGAATAGCACAAGCAGCAGACACACACAAAAACACATACAACCTGCACACCAACACACCCACCACACAAACCCCCACAACACCATCCCTACATACCACACACCTGCACACCCCACCCCACCCCACCCACACCTTGCACATCACACACCATGGCACCCAAGAAAAACCCCAAGTTCACAGACACTGAGTTGAAGGTCATGGTGGATGAAATCATCCGTGTCAAACCACATCTCTTCGGCAACCTAGTCCAGCAGACCACCTTGGCAACCAAAACCAATATGTGGAACAGGATAGTGACCAGAGTGAATGCTTCAGGGACCGTGCCACGCACCAAACACGAGATCCAGAGGCGGTGGCACAACCTCAAGGCAAGGGTGAAAGGCATCAGGGCCAAGAACCACCAGTGGGCACACCACACTGGTGGCGGCACTCCCCTGGAGCCTATACCATTTGCCGAATGGGAGGAGAAGGTGCTGGGCATACTGCACCCTGAGAGCCTGGAAGGAATAGAAGAGGGACTTGAGGCTGGTAAGTACAAACCAATGACCACTATCACACTGTCATGGTCTGCCTTGCACAACTGCCAAGACACATCTCCCAGGCTCCAATCCATGCATGTGGACCACACAGTCACCCAAATGTGAAGGCCTGGACTCAAATGCACCCACCTTGACCAAGCACAAATGTTGCCTCCTACATTCCCAGGCGTGCATGTTGTCAAAGCAGCCAACACCACAACTCCCAACAGGCCCCCATGTCTACAGGGAGGGTGGGGGTGGGTGGGGGTTGGGTCCAGCACTACAACTCCCAACAGGCCCTCATGTCTACAGGGAGAGTGGGGGTTAGTTGGGGGGGGGGGGTGGGTCCAGCACTAAAACTCCTAATAGGCCCCCATGTCTACTGGGAGGGTGGAGGCGGGTCCAGCACTACAACTCCCAACATGCCCCCATGTCTAAAGGGAGGGTGGGGGTGGGTGGGTTGGTTTTTGAGAGACCAGCACTACAACTCCTAACAGGCCCCCATGTCTACAGGGAGGGTGGGGGTGGGTGGGTGAGAGACCAGCACTAACAGGCCCCCATGTCTACAGGGAGGGTGGGGGTGGGTGGGTCCTGCACTACAACTCCCAACAGGCCCCCATGTCTTCAGGGAGGGTGGGGTGGTTGGGTGGGTGGGTGAAAGACCAGCACTACAACTCCCATCAGGCCCCCATGTCTACAGGGAGGGTGGGGGTGGGTGGGTCCAGCACTACAACTCCCAACAGGCCCCCATGTCTACAGGGAGGGTGGGGGTGGTTGGGGGTTGAGACCAGCACTACAACTCCCAACAGGCCCCCCATGTCTACAGGGAGGTTGGCTCCAGCACTACAACTCCCAACAGGCCCCCATGTTTACAGGGAGGGTGGGTCCAGCACTACAACTCCCAATAGGCCCCCATGTCTATAGGGAGGGTGGGGGTGAGTGGGGGGTGGGTCTAGCACTACAACTCCCAACAGGCCCCCATGTCTACAGGGTGGGTGGGGGTGGGTGGGGGGCTGGGTCCAGCACTACAACTCCCAACAGGCCCCCAAGTCTACAGGGAGGGTGGTGGTGAGTGGGGGGGGGGTCCAGCACTAAAACTCCCAACAGGCCCCCATGTCTACAGGGAGGGTGAGGTGGGTCCAGCACTACAACTCCCAACAGGCACCCATGTCCCAACCCAGAGCAAGATGGAGTCCGGCCACCATTTGCTGACCAGTGCATCTCCTCCTTCAAACCTACAGGTAGGTAGCCATCTTCACAGGGGCAACATCCAATAGCAGGACCGGACCACACGTATCCAAGTATTGTCTCCCCACCTCCTCACCACCATAATGCCCAGTACTGTCTACTACACCAACATGATGACACCAACAACCATGTCCTAATTGCATAGTAATGTGTAATGTAACAACAACAAACCTGTCATGCCCACAGCATTGATTGTTAAATTATAGTCCCTCAGGTGATCGAAACTTGACAGGCGAAACCAGCAACCGGCAGCACCAGTCGCCCCCTCATAGCCAGGACTCTCAGGAGAAGAATCCATGGACACCTCGGGTGCAGAGGACGATGCTGGCCCAAGCACACTTCCAGGGCCATCAGACTCCCAGGACATCCCTGCCTCCACCACATTGGCCAGTGTCACAACACCAACACCTGCCATTGTGAGCTGTGCAGCTACCACCACCACCACCACCACTCCGGCCTGTGCCACCCTGCCTGACCCATCGTCCCATGATGGGCCATCGACATCTCAGGCTAGCAGGGAGAGTGGACGTTTTTCTGCCAGCCAGAAAAACGGTGGCTGTGGCTTTAATTAACTCCAGGTTGGACTACTGCAACGGTCTGTATGCTGGAGCTCACAAATCAGTCCTGCACCGATTGCAGATGGTCCAACATGCCGCTGCGCGCCTAGTACTACGCAGGCCACGTAGATCCTCAGCCTCAGCGGCCCTGAAGGCGCTACATTGGCTGCCTATTAGTAAAAGGATCTTATTTAAGATACTTGTCATCACGTTCAGGGCGTTCCAACAGCAAGGACCTAAATACCTCTGCAACGGGTTTAAGAAATATCACCCCACCCGCTGTTTGAGATCTGCTAGCCAGAACTTGCTTACTATCCCTCGCTTTAAGCTGACTACAAGAGGTGGCAGATCCCTCTTCTTTCTGGGCGCTAAGGCCTGGAATCAGTTACCACCCTCCCTAAGAGCATTATCCCAGGAGACCCACTTCAGGAAAGCATTAAAAACTTGGGTCTTTTCTTTAACTGATGTCGCCTGCAGAGCCTTGATCTAGTAGTGTGATGTAATAGGTCACTCATCATCTTGCCCCCTACCCGTCCATCTGGGTTGGTTAAGCGCCAAGATACTCCCTGGAGTGATAGGAGCGCTATAGAAATGTGCTTTACATTACATGAAACAGGTCACAAACAGGAGTGCAGGTGCAAGGCGAGGTCGGGAACAACACCCAGCCCATCCTGGGACCAAGACCATGGATGCCATTGCCAGAGTGGAAGCCTCCTACAAGCGGTCGCTGGCACAGGCCGATCGGGCACACCAAGACTCGCTACACACCTGCCAGCTGTTGCGGTCAGTGGACACCCGATTGGGACAAATTGTTGACCTCATGGGGCAGCAAACAGCTCTTTGGAGGTAGTGGTTATCCCGCGCCACACCACCTCCCCCTCCCCCAATTGGCCAGCGGGACAGGGCACCAACACCACCTCCCCCTCCCCCGAGGGGCCAGCGGGACTGGGCACCAATACCACCGCCACCATCACCTGAGGCCACTGACAGGGAGGTGTTCACAGAACAACCTGCCTACACAGCTGGCACCACTCCGGCTCCAAGACGCAGGGGCCGTTTTGGCTGGATCCAGCTGAGAGCAGTGGCAATGCACCATCCACCCGCTCAAAGAGGGGCCGCCACTGACTTCACCCTTCCTTGAGCCTGGCATTCACTCTGCAAACTATCTTGCCCCACAATGCCAAGCATTGGCACATGTCTGTTGCACTAGGTGTACATCACACAATGTGGTGTCCCCACGGTGTTTTCATCTGACATGACCTTCAACTCTCACTTCCCCCAACACCTATTTGTAAATATGCACAAACAGTAATCCACACCCTGTAAATAAACACCACGTAAACACTCAATGCTGTATGACCTCCATGTTTCAATCACAGGTTTGTCTTAGTACTTGTCATTACCAGGTGCAGGGATCAATGTTCTTGAGAATCATGCCTCCGTGGGAGTGACCTAGGGATAATGAGAGAACAACAAGCACAGGTCAGGAAACTGAATCACACCCATCACACCACACCGTACAGCAACATCCCACAAACCACACTCTTCACTAATTAAGCGGATCACAGGACACACATCAGGCAGCATTGCATGTACACCATCTCCCACACCCATTTGTGAACAGAACATACCAGACCAGGCAGCATCCACACACCACATCCACACATCACCAGCAAACATACATCACGCTTTGAACACCAGCACAAGAGGTAGTTACTCACATTCAAGGAAAGTAGCGAGCAATGAGCTGACGCCTCTGGTCCACACCTTCTTCATCCCCACTCTCCTCTTCACTGGACATGGGTGGTATGGGAGGCGGAGCAAACTGTTGGTCTCCAGGGTCCATGATGAGTGCAATATTATTGCATAAGGCCAGGTTGTGGAGCATGCAGCAGGCAATCACGATTTTGCATACTTTTCCTGGTGAGTATTGTAGGGCCTCCGGTTATATGCAGGCAGCGAAACCTAGACTTCAACAGTCCAAATGTATGTTCCACCACCCAAAGTGTCCTCCCATGGGCCTCATTATAGCGCATTTCTCCCGGGGTAGTCGGATTCCGTAGAGGGCTCAGCAGCCACGGTTGGTTTGGGTACGCAGAGTCGCCTAGGTGGGGGAATGACAGACACATACATCATTACCAGGATTGGTGGGAACAGCATGGCACACATACAACACAGTAGTCATCACAGCACACTCACCTACAAGCCACGCACGTTCTTGATGCAAATTAGCCATCAGTTGGGGGACAATGCTGCTCGCAGGATGTCGGAGTCATGTGCGGACCCAGGAAATCTTACACACACATGGGAGATGATGTTGTCAGCCAGGCACACCACTTGCACATTTATAGAATGGTAGTGCTTCCTATTGCGAAAGACGGCTTCACATGCCTGGGGTGGAATCAGACCAATATGTGTCCCATCAATGGCACCCACTACGTGTGGGATCTGGCCCAGGGCATAGAAGTCACCTTTCACTACAGCCAGCCCTGCTGGATGTGGGAAATGGATGTAATCATCCTTGTAACGCATCATGGCATTCTGCACATCACGCAGTACCATGTTGAACATGGATTGGGACATCCCCCCGGCAAGACCAACTGTGTACTGGAAAGTGCCTGTTGCGAAGAAGTGAAGTGCCGCCATCACCTTTGCTGTGGGTGTAATTGCTCCTGGATATGGCCTGCGTGGCTGAAGATGAGGTGACAATTGGGCTATAAGGTCCTGCAATCTCCGTCTGTCCAGCCTGAATTTGCGGATTACTTTCTCTTCAACCATGTCCTCCAGCACAGTGTATGGTCGATGCACATTTGGAGCCCTCCTGTATGGGAGTAGATGGGAGCAGATGTCAATTGACCAACAACGCAAGCTGTGCCACACTATCACATCTTGACCAACACAATACAAATTATACATGTTGCAGACACTGATTGTATGTGTGATGTGACCGAAATATAAGGCACTACAGCTGACTACACACACAATGTACACCCACAAACAACATCCTGTGTGCAAACATGTCCAGTGTTACATGCACACATGTTGAAAGAACCGCCAACATAACATGACTGAGTGCTCAAGTGTGGACAAGCGTCCCCACAGACACACATGGACGTGCACACACAACACGAACATGGACCACACCCTCCTTGTCATCATGCACCCATGACCCCACCTACAATGCTCTGCATCCTCACATGACAGGCAAGGGCATACACATACGCATACACAGTACATGTATATCAATGCTACTTTCACACACAAACCATACACTTACGACAGCTTCATTATGTGGGTACACAGCCTTGATGTACTGTGTAGATGTGCACCAATAGAAACGTGTGACCTCAAAACCAAGACGTCAGCACATAGCCATGCACATCTGACGCAACTTGGGCTCACATCACTGGCTTATGTTCACCACTGGCAAGGTCAATAGTATGGCCACACATGTAAGCAATAGACATAAATGAGACAGGTGTACACGGGCCATTGACATTACATATTGATTCCTGACGCATTCCGGACATGTCCTGACACACATATACAACTATGAACATAACATGTGTGCGGAGACATGCAGTGTGTGTACACATGCCATTCGGGTACGCCTTCCCCCAACACATAAGATGATCCTTGATACTGCAATAGTGCATAATATTTGCTGCCTGGTCAAGGACTTTCACTGTCACACCCCGCAAACTGCATGTGCGCACTAGCGCGACGGTGCATCTTTTGAAAATCATCACTCACTGGCATTGCAATGGCGGAGCACGCATTCCGCGTGGGCGGGGCAGGCTAACACATTCATTTGAATGTACAAATTGAAATGCCAGTTGGTATCCCCCCTTACAGTCACATAGCAGCACCCACCCACCTGGCCGGTCACCCACCGCCGGGCCTGGCTGGTCACCCACCGCCGGTTGCGGAAGGTGGGTGACCGCCAGGTGCGGGCGGTGGGCGACCGCCCTGTGTATTGATGTCAGCCTGGCATGGTTGGCCCTGGCCAGTCACCCACCGCCGGGCCTGGCCGGTCACCCACTGCCAGTTGCGGGCAGTGGGTGACCGCCGGGTACGGATGGTGAGTGACCGCCCTGTGTATTGATGTCAGCCTGGCATGGTTGGCCCTGGCCGGTCAACCACCGCCCGCACCCAGCGGTCACCCACCGCCAGTTGCAGGCAGTGGGTGACCGCCGGGTGCGGGCGATGGGTGACCGCTGGGTGCGGGCGGGCGTTGACCGCCTTGTATATTAATGTCAGCTTGGCATGGTTGGCCCTGGCTGGTCAACCACCACCCGCACCCGGCAGTCACCCACCGCCCGCACCCGGTGGTGAGTGATCGGCTAGGGGCAACCCTGCAAGGCTGACATCAATGCACAGGGCGGTCAGCCATCGCCCCCACCCGGCAGTGGGTGACCGGCCAGGGGCAACCATGCCAGGCTGACATCAATACACAGGGCGGTCACCCACCATCCGTACCGGCGGTCTGCGGTGGGTGCTGCAATGTGACTGAAAGGGGGGGTACCAACTGCCATTCCCACTTGCACATTCAAATGTATGTGTTAGCCTGCCCTGCCCCAGCGGAATGCGTGCTCCGCCATTGCGACGCCAGTGAGTGTTGAATTTCAAATGATGCACCATCGCGGTAGCGCGCACATGCGGTTGCCGGTGTGTGACTGTGACGGTCCTTGCACATGTAGCCAATAGAAACAGGTAACGCGGGGCGCGTAAGCGAATTCAAAAATAGCAGAAGCCGTGCACCTCCACATTAGGGCCAGTCATTGGCTCATTTTGAAAGAGGCAGCCCGGGAAAACCAATTGCTGCAGACGTGTGCCACTGATATCAGCTCAGGGCCCTATATATGTGTGAATTTCTGCAGCACACATCCACTGCTTCCAGCCACTGCTGCCTGCACCCATCACCTCTACCTGCTGCTGCTGAGCAATCCACCAACTGCTGCCTGCACCCATCATCTCTACCTGCTGCTGCTGAGCAATCCACCAACTGCTGCCTGCACCCATCACCTCTACCTGCTGCTGCTGAGCAATCCACCAACTGCTGCTGTCGTGCCACAGTCCTGGACCCTGCCATGCTGAGAGTGCGAGAGATCCGGTCTCGTCCCTTCACCGCAGCAGAGCTGGATGTCCTTGTGGACGGTGTGGTCCGCCACTATGAACGACTCTACGGTCCCCCAGGACAGGTGGTAAGTGCAGTGGGGGACATGTTGGTGTGCATGAGGTGGTCACTTACTCCTGGCTTCTGCAATCCTGGCCGTGTGCTGTGGGACCTTCACATGTGCTGTACTGTGCATGGCTGCTGAAGGATACGTGTTGCTCCTATCTGTGTGAATGGCCAAATGTCCACAGGCTTTCCCCTTTTGTCTCCCATCATGGTAGGTCAAGCTGCACCTTCGCAAGGCCGTGTGGAGGACACGTAATGTACGGGTAGTGGGGGTGTGCAATAGACGACACACACACTGCCACAAGCGCTGGGACGACATCTCCAGGCTCAGCAAGAATGTGGCGGAGATGACACTGGGGCAGATTCCACGAACATCCCTGCTTGCACGTCGCACCATGACCCCTCAGATGCTCCGTATCATTGCAGTGACGCATCCTGATCTGTCTGCCCGGTTGAAAGGGGAGCAGCAGCAAACTAGCGGTAAGCACACTGAATGTGTTCGTGATTGTGAGTGCATGCATGTATTGATGCTCAGACACAGTAGTGACATTCGTGGTGTGTATGTTGTGCTGCAATTGCATGTTTGTGCCATTATCGGGCATAGCGTTGGCATCCATGTAAGCCAGGTGGACATACCAGTTGCATTGTAGTGCAGGGTCCCAGGACATGCCGTTGAGGTCTGTGTTCCCATGGCACCACATGTGTGGTGGTCTGCATGCACTTGCCCTGTTTGTTTGATGTACATGTTTCACAGGCACCCCCGGTTCTTTGACATGAGGATGTCTGGTAGGGGTGGTTCGTGTGCAGGATGGGTGCTACATGCTGGTCAGCAGTCAAGGAAGTTTCGGTTTTGTAATTTGCAGTACGTGAGTGTGGCACTCAGGTATACCTCTTTTCTCTCTCTCTTTCAGCTTTGGCCGAGGGTACTGACCCGCAAACGACAGAGCTCAGTGGTGGCAATGAATCCGGATCCGAGATCACACACACGGAGACTGAGACTGAAGAGAGCAGCTCCGGAGAGGGGGACTGGACTGTCCCTGAGGACTCACATGTGAAGACACCATCGTCCTCATCTTCAGACAGTGTTGGTGAGTCAGCACTGTTGGTAGACACAGGGAGTGGGAAATCTACACCTTCAGTCGGTACACAGCACACAGGGCCCACACTGCCACCAACTGCCACAAGTACTGCTTGTGCTCGCCAGAGTGGCGGGAGCAGAGTGGCCTTCGGTGCAGGCACCGCTGCCCCTGCCCCTGTGACAAAAATTGCCCTTTGTGCTGAGGCGGTTGATCTGCTGCGACAGCTGTGTGTAGGGCAGGCCAACATGATCAATGCATTCCTAGACCACGATAGGAAGTTGGGGCAGGTGGTAGCATTAATGGAGTGGATGTGTGGCGATGTTGCTGGTCTCCACAGAACAGTTCAGTCATTATCCAACACAGTGTCTGCAGCCATTCAAAAGTCGCATGGACAAAATTCTACTTCAGTTCCCCCATCCACACCATTTAATGTCCCAGCGGAGAGTGACATTTCTGAGCAGGCCTCATTTTCGGGGTTTTGCACTAGAAGCAGCCACAGGCAGCAAGGCAGGGCATGGAGGGCACAGACACCATCCCCTAGGACAGGGAAATCTTTCACAGAACACGACATCAGCTACCCTGGAGTTGACACACAGGATCCTCAAGGGGTGTTGGGGGACAGGGATTCACATGTAACACAGGCATCCCCCTCCAAAGGTACTCCCAAGGCAAGGGCCCCTTCCAAGAACAGGGACAATCACAATGACAAGGACACTGCAAAGGAAAGGGCACCTATCAAGGTCAGGGACACTCCCAAGGACAAGGACACTGCAAAAGAAAGGTCACCTCCCAAGGCTAGGGACACTCCCAAGTACAAGGACACTGCTAAGGAAAGGGCACCTCCCAAGGCCAGGGACACTCCCAAAGACAAGGACACTACAAAGGAAAGGGACACTACAATGGACAGGGACACTACAAAGGACAAGCCAACTCACTGGGATAGGGCACCGCCCACGGATTAGGCACATTCCAGTGACAGGACACATCCTACAGCCAAGGCACCTCCCAGGGCCAAGGGTTCTCCCATGGACACGAGCACCATCAAGGATAGGCATGCATCACCCCTGCATGCCCTGATGCTGATGTTGGAGAAGGAACGTAAAACGCATTTGTCAGCAGTGGAGTCCCCCCATACCTCTACTCCCATCCACACCCCGCAGAAGCAGAGGAAGGAGTACACTGTTGTTGCATCCCCCATTACACATGATGCAGGGGGCAGAAAGCAGGGCCACACCAAATGTCAAGCAGGGTCCAGCAAGTCCCCAGAGAACAGACCCACACCAGCACATGATCCACCTTTAATGAGTGATGTTTATGATGAGGCCACACCACTTACCAGTCCAGTCATGTCCAGGGTGCCCTTCCATATCCCAAAGAAACGGAGACACACACCAGTGACACCTGCCCACCCCAATGTCGCTCCAGTACAGCTGTCCTGAGCTCCCAGAGCCACTCTGCCTCCTGGACCATACAGCCCTATGGCTCATCATTTCAGTGGTCCTAGTGGGTCAGCTGCAGTTCACTTTCATGTGTCAGATAGTGGCATGTGTCTGTTTTTCTCTGTCATGCCTCATGTAGTAGCACGGTGTCAGTTGTGTCCTCTCCTGTTTCAGGTACTGCCAATGTGTGTGTCCACCACTCTCATGTCTCAGATGCTGGCATGGTATTTATTGGTCACGGACATGTCCTGGCAGTGTGTCTGGGTCTTTGGCTCATGTGTCAGTGACTAGAGCTGTGGCTGTGTCTCACACTCCTGTATCTGGTGCTGGCAGTGTGTCTGGGTCTATGGCTCATGTGTCAGTCACTACATCTGTGGCTGTGTCCCACACTCCTGTTTCTGGTGCTGGCCGTGTGTCTGGGTCTATGGCTCATGTGTCAGTCACTAAGTCACTAGAGCTGTGGCTGTGTCTCACACTCCTGTTTCTGGTGCTAGCAGTGTGTCTGGGTCTATGGCTCATGTGTCAATCACTAGACCTGTGGCTGTGTCTCACACTCCTGTTTCTGGTGCTGGCAGTGTGTCTGGGTCTATGGCTCATGTGTCAGTCACTAGAGCTATGGCTGTTTCTCCCAATCCGGTATAGGATCCTGCCACTGTGTCCGAGGCTACTAGGTCGAGCAGTCCACCAGATTCTGTGCTGTGATGTGTAGTTCCCATCACTCACATGTAATTGTAACCTCTCATGTGCTGCCTCAGATGTACCTGCTCTGTTATGAACACTGCCCTGTTGCTGTTAGGATGCTGCATTGTGCCCTCTCGTGTGCTGCCTCTGATGTACCTGCACTGTGCCTTGCCATGGACTGTTGATGCACTTAGCCCTTCTCATGTGCTGCCTCTGATGTACCTGCACTGTGCCTTGCCATGGACTGTTGATGCACTTAGCCCTTCTCATGTGCTGCCTCTGATGTACCTGCTCTGTGCCTTGCCATGGACGGTTGATGCTCTGTGGCTATCTCATGTGCTGCCTCAGATGTACCTGCTCTGTGTCTTGCCATGAACTGTTGATGCGCTGTGCCCCTCTCATGTGCTGCCTCAGATGTACCTGCTCTGTTATGAACACTGCCCTGTTGCTGTTAGGATGTTGCATGGTGCCCTCTCATGTGCTGCCTCTGATGTACCGGCTCTGTGCCTTGCCATGGACTTTTGATGCTCTGTGCCCCTCTCATGTGCTGCTTCAGATGTACCTGCTCTGTTATGAACACTGCCCTGTTGCTGTTAGGATGCTGCATTATGCCCTCTCATGTGCTGCCTCAGATGTACCTGCTCTGTGCCTTGCCATGGACTGATGATGCATTTAGCCCCTCTCATGTGCTGCCTCTGATGTACCTGCTCTGTGCCTTGCCATGGACTGTTGATGCACTTAGCCCCTCTCATGTGCTGCCTCTGATGTACCTGCTCTGTGCCTTGCTATGGACTGTTGATGCTCTGTGCACCTCTCATGTGCTGCCTCTGATGTACCTGCTCTGTGCCTTGCCATGGACTATTGATGCTCTGTGCCCCTCTCATGTGCTGCCTCAGATGTACCTGCTCTGTGCCTTGCCTTGGACTGTTGATGCTCTGTGTCCCTCTCATGTGCTGCTTCTGATGTACCTTCTCTGTGCCTTGCCATGGACTGTTGATGCACTTAGCCCCTCTCATGTGCTGCCTCTGATGTACCTGCTCTGTGCCTTGCCATGGACTGTTGATGCTCTGTGCCCATCTCATGTGCTGCCTCTGATGTCCCTGCTCTGTGCCTTGCCATGGACTGTTGATGCTCTGTGCCCCTCTCATGTGCTGCCTCAGATGTACCTGCTCTGTTATGAACACTGCCCTGTTACTGTTAGGATGCTGCATTGTGCCCTATTATGTGCTGCCTCTGATGTACCTGCTCTGTGCATTGCCATGGACTGTTGATGGTCTGTGCCCCTCTCATGTGTTGCCTCTGATGTACCTGCTCTGTTAGGGACACTTCCCTGTTGCTGTTAGGATGCTGCATTGTGCCCTCTCATGTGCTCCCTCAGATGTACCTTTTCGGTTGTATCCAGTGCCCATGCTCCTGCCTACTCTAGGAGTCATTTACTAATATGTGCAATAAAACAATGTATTCGTGTGTAGTGGTTTCTCAGTGTCATTCCTGGTTGTCTCCTTGCATTGTTGATATATTGGAGCTATCGTAAATGCTGTTTCCCCATAATGCACCTCCCCCTCCCCACATCACAGCCCCGGCAGGTACTCCCCTTCCGGCAGCGATTGGTGTGTTTGCGTACCTGCGTCGTCGTCGGCGACGGTCCATGACTAGCTGGTGGTGGAGCATGAAGAGGATCAGAAATGCGTTCAGAGCTGGGTCCATGACGGCGATCTGCCTGTGGTGGGTATCTGTCTGCAATGTTTTGCCTCTCAGCTGTGGTGAATCCGCTGTGTTCAGGCTGGTGGTTTTCCCCTGCGATTTGCTGTGTCTTATCCGCTATCGTGATTACGTGAACGGTCGGAGACGTCATTCCGTACGGCGGTGTCTCTGGTTGGTTACGTCCGCTGCTGGGTCGGGTGTATTTACGCGGCGGTGCTTGTTCTTCCGCGGGGTACGTAAATTTGACAGTGCTTCCCATCCTAATATGGCAGACGGACTGGCTGCGGCTGACAGACTGAAAAAAGGCATTTTCCGCCAACTTCATGCCGGCGGACGTCCTTCCGTCCGCCATCCTAATCAACCCCTAGGTTAGGTTGGTAATTTGGTTAGCTATAATTCTTGTATATGTATTTTTTTATTTTCTGGGTTGTTAAGGGGTATACAAAGGGAGGACAAGGTTTAGTAATAGTGTAAGATTGCATTATAGAATAGGATACACAAGTCTAGTTTAACCCCTTCCATGCTCATGACGGAACGGTTCCATCATGAGCGTAAGGTGGCCTGTGCTTATGACGGAACCGTTCCATCATGGTTCCATAGGCCCAATGGAACGTTCAGCACCGGGGCAAAATTTGCCCAGCACAGAAGGGGTAAGGGTTATGTATGTTTGTATTTTCCACAAATGCTGTTATTATATTTTAATTTATATTTTCTTTTGTGACATCTTATGATTTGTACTTTTTAATTATTTTTAATTTTTAATTTATTGGAAAAGGTACATTTAGTGCATCAAACTAATTTCGAATCAGATCATATGTTCACCTAATCCATTCATCCCTGATCAGTGGTGGCCGGCACGGATCGGGGTGGGTGGGGTGGGGAGTGGAGGGAGAGGGCTGTCAAAAATAATAAAAAACACCTTACCTCTTCACCAAGTCTCTCTGTCGTTGCCGCTACTCTCCTCAGCCAGGAACAGGAAGCACATCCAGGCTCCCCAGACCAATCACAAAGCTGCAATGCAGCATTGCGATTGGTCTGAGCGCCGTGGTTCAGCACTCAGCCAGGGAATGGGAGCCAGGGCATGTTCTCCATCCAGGCTTTAATGCAGCACAGGTGGAGAACATGCAAAGTACGCATGACTGGCTGGCCCATCAGTCATTGCGCACATATAGTGAGGTCACGACTCCTGCCCCCTGCTCTGATAGCAGAGCAGCCCAGCCCCTAAAAGATGCAGCAGGAACAAATAAAATGATAATAACGACAAGTTATTAGCGTTTTATTTTTCCTTTATTTCCAGTGCTGAAAGTAGTGGGCGACGCTCCTCCACCTTAGCGGATGAGCCGTCACTGTCCCTGAGCGCTGCAGTATTTCTGTCCTGCGGCAGTATTGCTTATCAACCTTCTGCATTGTCAGCTTCAAGACTTGACACCTCATTTGTCTGGATTTCCACATCAGGCATAGGTTCACAATGACATATGGCTACATTGTGGTGCATGCACATAGAATACACTTTCTTTGGTGCATAAGCTTGTGCCCCACCACTGAAGATGATCCACTCTGGAGTAGTCAATATGCCCGATCTATCACATTTCGTATTCTTGAATGTGCCTCATTATATGTACTTTAGGATAGAGTCATAGGATCATGAATGGGTGTCATCAGCCACTCTCCCAATGGATAACCCTCGTCATAGTAATGGCAAAAAATAAACTACTAAGTTACATTGAAATTGGAACAAGGCACTTACATTATATCCTTGGTTAAAATATTGAAAGCATACATTTTACTATAACATGATGTGTTGTATTTACTATAACTGTTACATTGTCATTCTGTGGTGTTTACTAATAGCATACCTACAAATATTAATTCATACAAAGTAATTTAAACTTACAAATGAAAGGTCCATTCGTTTTTCATACATGACCTATCCTATAGCTTAAATGATGCACTGAAATATTAGGTAAATAGGGGCGTGTTTATATGTACTCACGTTGCGGCCATTTCCTTTGTGAGTGTTTACTTATCATGGTATATGGTATCTGGGGTAACACTTACAGAGAATAAGGTTGATGGATCTCAATTTAACAATTACAGAACAGAAATGTGGGAAGCACTAAGGAACAACTATCCCAATAAACCAGATATAGGAGGCATGATGCAGAGACTATGAGACGTGCTGACAATGTAACTGATTATGTACATAGAAAAAAGAGATGTGGAGTCAAGAGACAGGGAAAGCATGAGAGAATGAAGGAAGTAACACTATATTCTTCTATAACATAATGTTAAAGTGGGCTACCAGCAGATATACAGGCCAATTTAGAGAATATAGTGGGGTTGGAAACATAGTCCTGGATGGAAATCCTTGTGCATATTGTACACTTTTACAAAAAAAAAGTAGGAAAGGAAAAAGAAAAACAAACGGAAAATGAAAGAGCAGCTGCTAGACTAGTACAACATACATTTAAAAAGACGGCAACAGAAGGGCAATCTTGGCTGCCATTTCATCTCAAAATATAATGTCAACCACAGCAGCAGTATTACTGAGCAAACCAGTCAAGTAGGGGAAGGGGAAGAGGAAATGTTAGAGGAAATAAGGGCAACCGAAAGGTGGTAGAATGCTTCTACTGTCATAAAATAGGCCACATGGCAAGAGACTACAAATACAAGGAAGCAGATATGCAAGCACGAGGAATGCAGATACAGAGACAGCAGGTGCAGAACACACCCCTGCAGAATAACTTGATACACGGACAACAAGTTCATTCCATCAAAATAACTTCCAAGGTTATCAGAATCAGAATCCACAAATCAAGCAGCAGCAAAGTAACCCCTTAAGACATCAAAGACAAGGAGGAATGGTAGTGATGGCGAGAACAAATCCATTCTATTGGAATACTAGAGACAATGGTCAGCAACAGAAATACATACAATGAAAGGTTCCACAGAGCATTCAAATGTGTGCAGCATTATCAGTGACACACAGATCGGATGGGGAACCCACTGTGACAGTTGCCATAAACGAAATTCCATATTACTTCCTACTAGATACAGGGGCAACAAAATCATCAGAAGGAAAGATCCCATCCCCTCACACCCCATCAAATGTTGACAGGGAGGACTATTAAAATGCTGCATCCTCCATCCAGACGAAAAAAAAACAGATGCTGAAATTAGTAGTGAGATACTTGCAAAATAAATGTATGACTATTTGTCTTAACTCAAACACAAGGAGTTGATGGACGGAGTGCTGAAACTTTTCAGACACTCACACCCAGCCACAGATCTGGGTTGAAGCAATCATTGTTCTTTAGCTCACTTTACCACCCCATTAAGGACCCAGCCATATACAAACTGGGGTGCAAACAGCCTCAGCAAGCAAGGGTCCTATGTCTGGCCATATCCTTAGCACTTAGGACCCTAAGTTGGCAGGGTATGCCCAGACATGAGTCCCTTGCTCACTTTGCCACTAGATTCAAGCTAGCTTGGCTGATTTGGGATGTTACCCCAAAACTGATCCCAGGATGCTTGTTTCCAGTTCAGGGAAGACCTGGCTGGACAGTTCCGGCTGGACTGTTCTCATGAGCCACAAGGTCAAGACTGATTTGCATATAGCCGGGTCTGAACTGAGGTGGCAAAGTGAGCTAAAAAATGATGATGGATTTGACCCACATCTGTGACTGGGGGTGAGTGTCAGCGGAATTGTTTTCGAAACAGGTTTTACGGTACCAACAAAAGAGCTCCAACGATCCTGCAGAGGCAGACCCAGTCCAACAACCAGGAGACACAGTGTACATCAGAAAAGGTTGCCATGAAGAGGAAAGGCCCTAAGTTTGAAGGACCTTGAACAGTCACTGAATCAACAGTACAGCGCTGAAAGTGAAAGAAAGAACATCATGGATTTACCTAAGCGATATACAATGGACAAACAAAGATTAATACCAGGGGATGTGAAAGAAATAAAAGGGGGAAGGCAGTAGAAAGGAGAAGAAACCGGAGACACCCTCCCCTCTAGCGTGGCATTTGGAATTTGTTTCACCACAAAGAAATATGAGATATGAATTTTGTCAATTTTTCTGCTACGCACGGCTAGGTTATGTATGTATATATATCATATTCATTCACCTAAAGAGTTAATGTGCAACAATGATAGCGGTAATAATAGCAACAGTGACAATGATAGAATAAACAAGAATACACAAAGAGAAACTAGAGAAACAAATAGTGTGCACTCAAACACTTAAACTAAGGATGACAAGATTCATACAGGATTATAGGATAGCACATGGTATGCACATATGAAAAACATTGGAGAACAGACCACAAATACATCATTTTACGTGTGTTCATTAATACCTCACTCAACGTCCACCCCAATTTTATACTTGACAAAAGAAGTAGACCCAAACACCACCCTTTACTTGATTCATCTGCTTGCCTGTAGAGTAAGAGGTCAAATACAGCCCTACTTGTTCCAAGCAACAAACTGATTCACAAACGCCTCTGTCTATGAAACAAGTAACAGTTTAACCAAAATCATAACAGACAGATCCATGATATGTGAATCACCAGAAGATATGGGAAGAAGATGGCGTGTTTTAAGAAGTTATAAAATACACAAATTCCTAGAAGACTATTTATACAGCTGGGAAAGCAAGCACTGTATGATCCTGATCTTAGGTGCAATATTTACACAGGCATTCATGAGACTCCCGAAGATGGGTGTGAAATAAGGCAAACAATGCTAATAAATGGATCCATTTACTCACAGGAGGGGTGGAGTCACAATCTCATAATTTCTTGCCAAGGGAGGTCTCTGTGGGAGGAGGGGCTAAACGCCACACATACAAAAGGGTGTAAGCCCATTTGGAACACTTATGCCTCTAGTTACATCACTGTTAGGTCTACTCCTAAAAATATAAAAGTGATTAAAGTGACATATTTTTCTCTATGTTTTAAGGGCACTGGTACAGTTTTGGTGGGGATCAACCATAACAGCAGCATCACTAAAAATCTAGGATTTTTACAACACAGCACCTCTGGACTAATGGACTACTACTGGCAGTGTGGAGACAAAGTATATGCCTAATCGCCACTCGGATGACACAGCATCTGTTCCATGGTAACTCTGCATACCCCAGTGCTAAAAATCCCAGAGGAGGATTTTTCAGCATTGCACAAACACACAATGAGCAAAAAGATTACTCTTGTTCTCCAGAAAGGAAAGTGAGGGGCAGATCTACAAGGAAGTGCCGCAGCGCGGCAACCCAAGCCCTTTGGCTGCGCCACGCTGCAGCACTTCCACCGCACAGGAATGCAACATATTTACAATATTATGTCGCATTCCTGTGCTTCCCCCAGCGCTGGCGCACAGACTGCAGCCATGCGCTGGCTCAGGCACCTTTGCACCATGGTGCAAGGATGCCTGTGTCATGGGGGAGGTTGTTTTTGTGCAGGAAGGGGCACTTTCCTGCACAAAAAATAATTCCCTACAGTAATTTTTCTCTTTCAGTGCTTGCTGTAGAATTCAGCACACTTTGAAAGAGGAAACAAGGAGGAGAAAAGAAAACATTTCTCCTCATTGTGCCTCACTACGCCTACTATGGGGAGGCGTAGCAATGACACGCATTTCCAGATTTACGATTCCTTGTAAATCTGGAAATGTAGGGGCATATTATCAAGACAAGCAATAAAATTATCGCCGCTTTAGCGGCAGAAAACTGCTGCTAAAGTGGCGATAATGGTCTTGATAATATGCTCTATGGAATTCCAATTGAAGCCCATGTTAGATGTCTTCACATCTAACATGGGCTTCGATTGGAATTCCATAGAGCGTATTATCAAGCCTATTATTGCCGTTTTAGCGGCAGTTTTCTGCCGCAAACGCGGTGATAATTTTATCGCCTGTCTTGATAATATGCTCCGTAGTTCCATGGGTGTTGCATGGGAACACCCACAGCAACACCCATGGAAAGCCCCTTCCACGCAAAATGCTGCTTGTAAAGGGGCCATATTTACAAGGAGAGGAAAAGTCACATAGGGGAGCTTTTCCCCTCCTTGTAAATAAGGAGAAGTGAAATGCTCCTCCAGTATGTCACAAATAGTGACGTTCTAGTGGCACAGGTGGCTTGTAAATCTGCCCCTGAGTATTTTGTATGGAACATATACAAAAATATCCCACAAGACTTCTGATTTTTCAGTGAAAGCAATGTGAATGCCAGAGGTTTCATACCCTTCCTCACCTTGCAAATAAAAGCAAATGCAAGGTGGTTGCAGAACACAAGGTGGGACATTTTAAAAATGATGAACGATATAGAAGATGATTTTAATTCAATTAAAGAAAAACTAAGAGCCATGAAAATGATGGTAACACCAAACAGATATGTGTTGGATTTACTCACAGTTATCGACGGTGGTGTTTCTACAAAAGTAGGAGCTGCATGCTGTAAATTTATACCAGGAAATGATGCAGAAAATGGCTCTCTAACAAAGCCACACAGACTTTGCATATCTTACAACAGAATATGCATGTAAAAGGAGGTGGCCCAGATGAATGCTTCTTAAACTTGTTTAGCTGGCTTCCGAATAGGGTGTCAGGATTATTTAAATCTTTGCTTCCAATAATATTGGGGCTTCTAGTTACAACATTGGGAAAGGCAATGCATGTTAACATACAGTTTGCAAGCCTTACGTCCAAGATGAACAAAATTAGGACAAACTCTGAGATAGTTGAAGAATCAACTAAAGGGGGGAATATTAGTATAGAAAGTTTTAGTACAGACTTAGAGGACCCAGAGAAAATGTCACTAAAAAGCCTCACCTTTAGCAATACATGATTATACATGATTACACAGCAGTATGTGCCCAATGCATCCAGTTAATAAATTACAGTGGACGAGCTCAGAGAGAAAACACCTGCAACCTTTGATAGACACTGATGGTCGCTAGAATCAATAAAACAAACAAATCAAGAAGTCCCTGGTACATCAAACAAACCAGTATTGACAATTCTTCTAGAGAATGATCATACAAGGAGGTGGTACCAGGGAAGTGATACAAGTAAACCAATAAGCTTTGAGGTCAATTTAGTAGGGAAAGATAAGACACAGGGATGATCAATATACATTGCAACAAGAGCAATATCACACACTCTCTTTTTGCTGATGTTGTAGAAATAGACACATAGACAGATAGACATAGTAAGGTTGCACAAATTAAATAATACACAGTCAGATCACGCGTTCTGCTTGAGTTGAGTTTTAGGACACATAGATTACACAAACCAAATAACACGTAGGCAGATAGCTCTAAGACCACATAGTCAGGAGGACAGGAGTGATTGCATTAATGAATGAAGGAGGGTGGGGGGCTTGGCTTTAGATGTAAAATGTTGCTCAAATATGGCCATTGTCAGTCACATAATTAGTATGTATGATTCAGCAAAAATACACTATATAACGGGCTACCTGCTCTAGCCAATTTGAGAGTTGGGTGGCAATCCTAACTGGGTTCATCACTCTCCTAGCTGCTGTAAAATAAAACCTTTATTCTTTATCACTTACTCTTGCTTGTTTTTCTACTTTAATTACGGTCTAACCAACAGTAAATACAGAGTAAAGCAAGGCTTCCTTTCTGTTAGGAAGGCATTCCATGGGTGGAGCATGGGAGTTCTCATACACCAACCCATCGATTTTGGCAAATTTCCAGTCTTACTTCAGCTAGTAAACCTGGGAATACATCCTTCCACAGTGATGTGTAACAAGGAGAAATATCTTAATTTCTCCTCTCTACTTCCTCTTTTCATGTGTATTGCATTCTGATATCTGATGCATTTTAGGTCTCACTAGTACAGGGATAACACAAAGGTATAGGTATACTATGGGTATCGAGTATAAACCAGTGATTAACAGGGTGCAGTGCATATTGTAAATATGGAAAGCAACTGAATGTAAAATGCTGGTTTAGGAAACCTGGCAAGGGTTTGCTGATCCCTGCGAAGATTTGCCCGATGTGTATAACCCTGGCTCCCAGAGAGGGGGGTTATCAGAAAATACATGGTTGTATAATGAGTTCATGCGGAAATCCACACATTAGACTCCAGAGGAAGTTTTTCATTGAGAGCTTCTAAGCGGGATGTCAGAAGTATTTGTGTGCTGGAGTGGCTGCTACCCAGGAACACCTACCAGCCTCAGACATTTTAAATGTAGATGTCTAGGGAAATGCTGGATGATGGGGCTTGTATGTCTCCTAGGAAATTTGTTTAGCAGAAATTTCATGTAAATACCAAAGTATAGATACAAGAATTACAGTTTCTTAGCTTTTCTATGCGAGAAAGCTCCACAATTTCTGACAAATGGAAAAAATCCAACATTCAATGTTCCCAGTCTCATCCTGATAAAAATCTTTACCCAACATGTGGGGTTGGAGTAATTGCACAAGACAGGAATAGGCAAAAACTTTGGATATGTGAAGCCCATTTTGACAGTATACTGAGTTCACACAGTCACAGTATTGGGCTGTCCCTGTCCATAGGCATACCTATACAAGTGAGGAGCTGTTTTTACTTGTACAAGTGTTTCAACACTGTATGATTGAACCTTTGTTTTTCCTCACAAATTCCAGAAACCTCAATACCTCCACATTATAAATGTGAGCCACCCCAAAGGAACTTCCCCAGATATGCAGTTTTCACAAATGTTAGAAGTTGTTAGGTTTCCATAGGTGCTGGCTGGCCCCAAGCCCAAATACCATAAATACACACACCCCAAAAAACAACCTAAATTCCAAGCTACTTTCATGCTCTTTCCATGGTAGTTTACTTGGGCCATTTCAGTCCTGGATACGCTAGTCTGCTCCTTGCACCCTGTCTCGGACTTTCCTCCCTCAATAAAAAAAAGTGGATCTAGCTCTTGGGCATAGCTAGGGAGGAGTGGCGCGATAGTAGAAGCTCTTCGCCCTTCCTCTATTGCTCGATCCTTGGATGGACCTTGGAGGGGTTCGGAAATCCCTCCTAAGTCCATCTGGTATATGTGCAACGTTACTAGCAATGTCACTTATATCTCAATGAACAAGCCTGAAATGAGCACTGAGTGCATCATTTGGGAGTTTGTTGGTGCCCAGAAGGGCCCCCCTAATTATGCATCCTATAACATCATATGTGTCTGAAAATATACTTTGAGTGGCACATGTGACCTTATACATCTTGATACATGGCAGAAGTCCTTCAATACACTTAGGTTCCAATTCACAAAGAACCTTCTCACTCATAGCAGAGGCTCCTCAGTCTTGGAGAGTTTCCTGCACTCATGGTGGAATCTCCACAATGGGAAACTGTAGTGCAGCAATCTTGCCATGAGATCTTGCCACAACTGAGGAGCCTCCACCATGAGGGTGAAGACTGTGAATTGGGGTCCCTCAGAAGATTAGATTATTTATTCGACCAGCATGCTTTAAAATTCATGATTTGGCCCCATTTTGTCCAGATTTTCATGGGCAGGTGTGATCTCGCAAAACTGTAGAAAACCAGCTTCAGTAGGCTGTTTGTAACTTCTTAGCCAATTTCTTTAAACATTGTGATACACAATACAATATGAGGCATATTTACAGGCCGATAGCATCACAGGAGTGTCCCTTTTTTTGACACTCCTGTGGCGCTGTGTGCTGGCCCATATTTACACGGCCATGCAACGCCATTTGCGCGGCTTTCCACTGCCTTGTAAATATCACCCTCTTTCACGCAGTATTCTGCATTAAAGTGGTGTGTCATGGGTGTTATTGTCGTTGTTCCCACGCAATACCCATTGGCTTTATGACACTGCCCCAGATTTACAAGGATTGGTAAATCTGAGGCAGCACGAAAAAGTAACGCCTTTCAAGGGGAGGCATTAAAGTGGCTCAACAAGGAGAAGTACTTTCATTTCTCCTTGCTTTTTGCTCTTTCTCGGCATTCTATAATCTGCAGCACATATAGAATTAATGATTGTTTTTGTGCAGGAAGATGCCCCTTCCTGCACAAAAACAATCTCCCCATGACGCAGGCATCCTTGCACCATGGTGCAAGGGTGCCTGCGCTGGCGCAAGGCTGCAGTCTGTGCACCAGCGCAGGGTAGAGCACAGGAATGCGACATATTATTTAAAATATGTTGCATTCCTGTGCTTCGGAAGTGCTGCAGCATGACGCAGCCAAAGGGCTTGTGTTGCCGCCTCGCAGCACTTCCTTGTAGATCTGCTTCTCAGTTTTTAATCTCTGGTTTGGAGATGGTGATCTAGGTTTCGATTAGGGGTTGGCTGGAGTGGTATCTGCAGGGGACTGAATTTGCGAATCGGCATGTGGTAAGGGGAAAAGTAATTCTGACCCACACATGTTAGCCCTTATTCCAGGGCAATAACTTATAGTAGTATGGTGCAGGGGAGTGATTAACAGTCAGAATTGGTAATTTAGGGAGGGGGAGAAGAAATGGCTAAGCATGAAGGAAGATGGATGACTCTGCTTAGGCATGCAGCTCTGCTTTCAGAGCTAGTTTCTGAGCAATAACCATGCCTGAAACCCAATGTTTTCTTTTCGGCATCGGCAGTGCCAAAACACTTTGCATCTTTGCTCACTAATATCCTACAGATTTTAGTGGGATTGAGCTGCTGGTCCTGAACTCCAAATGGACACCAGTGCACCAGATACATGCTGAGTGCAGTCTTCATTCGATTTAGCACCTACTGAGTCCAGAAGCACAGAGGCTTTCCTTCAGGCAGAATGTTTGTATTGACACCCATGAGATTCTGCACAACTCTTTTATTGTGTCTTTTCTTAAAACTGCATCTTCATGCTCACTGAAGATGGCATCCGCCATACAATCACAGAACACTGAGGGTCCAAATGATCCTTATTGGTGGAATTCTCTTGAATAATCTTTAACACAGGATTACTTACATGGAGAAGTAAAAGAGACCAAATACCCTAATCACATGTTGAGATTTATGTAATACATTTTACTCCAGGTTCTTCATTGATAAAAAGTCAGATAAGAAGAAACAAAAAATGGCCAACCATGCGAGAACTGAACATGCTCATAATCTAAACCAGCCACATTTAACTGAATTACTCACTCAATAATGTAAATATGGCAGTTAAGGTCATCAAGTGCACATCATCAACCAATGCAACATGATCTGTAATAATGCTCTGGAGAACTAGACATCCTAAGTCATCAATAAAGAGAGTGCATAATTTTGTGATAATACACAACCTATTCACCCAAATGTAATATTTGCACTACAATAATACGTTTCTACAGGCTCACATCTCAACAGTGATCTGGCCTGGTATACAATTCAGAAGTCTTGGAGAAAGGTATTGCACAGTTTTCCCACTTTCACACAAAAAAGTCTCACAGATCTCTCTCTTCATTAAAACGGCAGAGAAAGAACTGAAAGCCAGCCACATGAGAACCAAAGCAGATCTACTGAATCTTGATTCAAAACAAAGTGAACATCTATAATACCATGGAGTCTATCTTGAAAGAATTATCTGATGTTGTTGACTTAGCCCAAAACATCATGGCCAATGTGGATGCTATGCAGTTAGACATCTCAGGAATGCGCAACATTATCAAACAATTATCCAAAAGAAACACAAGTACAAAATGCAGGATAAGTAACCTGGAAGATGAGGAAATCAAAATAAATAACGACTTAACCTTCACCAAAACTGAACTCATTTTACAAAAAGAAATAATGGAAGTAGAAGACAGAAATTGACAAGATAATGTAAGTATTTTTGGTCTTCTCAAGGGGAGAGAAGGCAAGATAGGATCTTGTATAATATCTCTGGAGAAGTGAATTTCTATTGTAACCTCGATTACATTCCCCAAAAACTTCGAAATGGAAAGGGCCATTGAGCACTTTTACATAACCCTCAACAAACTTCATGTTTGTCACATCTAAAACTGACAGTGTACAAACCTATAATATATCACCATGATGAAATGATCCTAGAAAATATGCGTCTCAATTTCATCAGCAGGGAAAGCAAAAAAAAATAAACATCTCCCAAGATTATTTCAAGGATACAGGAATGGCAATCTAAGGATTATTAGCATTAAGGTCACAGTTAGGCATTATGAACATTGTTTTTTTCTGTACAGGTCATGTAAAGTTTTACATACAGGGGGAAGCCATAGATATTTTATGACCACATAGACGTGTTGACATTTCTGGACAACATTCTAACTGCACAAATGAACATCTCATTACAAAAACCATAGTAATATGATCTGCTAATGATATCTCTATATTGGTGTGAAGCTCTAGTTAGTATAGACTGTGATATGTATAAGGCATAAGCTGTTGTGGAAAAGGCTTAATGCAACTACAATTTCTTCCTGACATATGTCACAAATGTAATCTTATTTCATTCTGAACTACATTACCACTATTACTATGTTTTGGTAGCATTACTACGTTTGGTCCGATTATCAGGTTCAGTTTGATTGATGTTAACGGATACACTATAAGTATGTTTGCCTTTTTCTTAAACTCAGAAACATTAATTTTGATGGTTCTAGTGCCCTAAATACTAACAGAACTAACCATCAGTTATTCACAAGTACATACTGACCTCCCTGTGCAACAGTTTGCAGACTGTATTATAAAGTGGTAATTAACAGATATTTATATTCCTATCCCCAATGACAAATTGAGAATACTGAGGTACTTGATGCTCTAAAAACTCTTCAACCATCAATTTAATTAACTCTTAAAATGACTTAAAAAACTGCAAATCGCTTGGTCTTGTTTGCATCATAACTTCTGAAAGACATATTGTTATTATGGCCCGATTACACATAGTAGATACTGCACAGAGCTTATTGGACACTGGACGACTTTTCAAGTTATGAATTTCAGATAATACCACTGCTAGAGAGTGAAAAAGAGAGCTCTTGCAGATATGTTTTTTGAATGTCAGCTAATTAAAGTTTTCGGGGTCAAAATCTATGAAAACATTAACATTATACAAGAGATAAAGTACCCCTTGACATACATTATAAGGATATTGCTAGTCACAGAGAGGTTCTTGCGTTTGAAAGGGCAAGCATGTTTGCAAACACGAAGAATACAAATAAAACCTGTAGTGCAAAATTGAACACTTCAAAAACCTGTTAGTTATTTGTTGTAAACAGATACTAGAAACAGTTCAATACAAGTCAGTTTAAAAGGAAGGAAAAAACTGCAGTTAATCAGAATGTGTAGACACATACAAAAAGATTTGAGCTTTTCTATAACTATCTAAGGAGTGCAAAAACATAAACATGTTCTGTCTGCTTGTCATTGAAAGCTCGAAAAATAGAGCAGAAGAAAGAAAAACAAAGTTCAGTGTTTGTTGCTTTAAAAAGCTTCTCCAAATATGCTCCTTGACCTGACCTGCCTTTTACACATTGTGACATCAGAACTTGACAGTAATAACTTACAATAGTTGAGCTCTGAAGTCTTTTCTTGCTAATCGCCGACTAGGTGTGCTACACATTGTGGAATATAAAGGAGTTAGAGACTGGCGAATATGCATAGATTACAGAATCGCAAGTAATACTTTTAGCTTTATGCCAATATAAGATTTTCTCTTAACTGTCTTAGGCCTACCACTATGCATGGATAACCCCTATAGGAATAACATCTATCTCGTCTTGCTAGATATAAAGTTCAGACTCGCTCACAAAAAATCCTCTTGACATGGAATTATTTGGGTAATGCCTCAGTCCATTCATGATAGGAATGTTTCATTATACCAGAGGAGCAGAACACATTATTTTAGATCTCAATCTATCGCCCAATTTGGAACAGAATGGACACTAGCCTGAAGAAACCTCAATAAACACATAAAAGCGGTATACAAAAAACACCATCACACTCAATACTTGACACACAGTTGAAATTACCTATTCTAGTTAATACATCTCCAATAAGCCCCTTACCGATGATCCTCATGAACGAGAATATTTGTTAGTATTAATACGGATATTTTTCCTAGGGCACAGAGAACCTGCCTGAATATTCGTTAAACATTCTTTCTCTCTCATTCTATTTTTTCACTATCTACTATATCTTCTCTCTGCTTTTGTCACTGTTCTTTTCTTTCTCTGCTGATTTTCCCCATACCAAACATTATCAGAATAATAACTACAATAGTTTTCTTTTCTACAGCTTTATACTAGTGTCTGATGCCAATACAATTACCTAAACCCATTGGAAATTCAAACTTCCATTTTCAAAAACAGTTAGACCTTGAGCTCTCCATTTCCAACTTTTTCTTGTGATTGTAGAATAATTGAAGTTCTTGGTGGACACTGAACAAATCAATATGTACCTGTTTATTGATGGCATTGGATGTAATGTTTCTGTCAATTATAAAACAATACATTTCTTTATATCAAAAAACGAATCAGTAATTCTGGTCTTGCATCTTTCTACTCGGGTCTTAGTCTTCATTTTATAATGATTGGATTTGTTTTTGCTTTTTCTCATACCTTACAAACATACCCCTGGAGACCCTTTTCTTAAGGGTTGCATATTTTTAAGCTTCTGTAAGGCAAAGGATTCATGCAGTCACCCCTTACTGTCCATGTTGTGAAAATGAGCAACACTGCATTTGGTTTTCAACGTGCCGTGCTGTGAATAACTGCAGCACATGGAAAATCCCACAAAGGTTTCAGTTTTCAATTTGAAGATAACATCTACCTTTTTACCTACCTGCAGAGTTACTACACCTACTGGACATACCGCATGTGTATGGCATGGGGCCCCTCAAGTTATCTCCATGTGGGGAGTCCTAAGGATTTGTAATGCCACTGCTTCCTATGAAAGAAGCGGATAATGAGTTTTGTTTTCACTTTTGTGACTGATATCCTTTCCCTTCATCTCACCATTTTATGATGAATACTGACCTCTCTTTATTAAATATACCTACCAGCATGTTGCTGTTGCAATGTGAAACTATCCTCTACCCTCTGCATAAACTGATTTTGAATCTGGTGTTCATGCTAAAGCTATCTATAAAAGTCATACAAAGATGTATCATTAAGAATAGATATTGCTAAAAAAATATATATAAAAGAGCTATGGTTCACTCACAATGTGACAATTGCGAGGCAGAAGAAACTATGAATACAGGAAATGTAAAAGTACCCTCTTACTCTTACCTTTCGCCACTGACAGAATCACTTCATCATCAGCAGAGGCAGTGATTTAAGCATGAAGTTAAATGGTAAATGGTATATTTTGATGCAGTTCATTTTAAATATTATTTTGATAATGTTTAATCTGGTGTGCTATTTTAATTTTTGGCTTCGAATAGTTAATGTTGTAAAAATATTAATCAGACATAATAATAATGATAATAATACTAATAACAACAACAATAATAATAATAATAATAACAACACTAATATTATTAATAATAATAATAACAATAACAATAACAACAATAATAATAATAACAATAATAATAATCACTCTGATGATGACAAGAACAACAATAATAATAATAATCACAACGTAGGGCAAGATGTAAAGAAACATGCTAACTCATCAGACGGTCACAAAATGAATTGTGAATGAGTGACTTTTGTATTGCACATAAGGTCCTGAAATATGGATTTCTTAATTTAGCACACCAAACTTAATAAATAAGAAATCAATGTTTACCATAAAGAAATCTGAAATATAGATTTGTAAATTATATGTACAACGTGTTTCTTAATAATAACATCTGAACAAAATAAGCATTTTGCACTTTAAAATTGCCACATAATATACTTAAGTGGTCATCATGGAATTTTTTTTAGAAACTTTACAAAATTATTAACAATGCTCTAAAGAATTATTCAATAGAGAGTTTTTTTTTCTATTTGAAAAAAGTTTTACAATAATTATATTTTTCACACCATTGAATATATATTTACTTAATAAAGTCTGGATGGAGTTACTTTAAAAAAATGTGCCCTCATTTTTCTAAATAAATATATTTTTAAAATTGTTAAAAAACTGTAATATAATGTCCTGCGCTAATTGTATGAATGAGCTATGAAATTTAGGGGCATATTCTCAAGGAGCTATTGCAAAGTTATCGGCACTTTATTGCAGCCAAATTGGCGATAAAACGATTGCCCCATTCACAGGCTGGTGATAACAGCCCATATCACCAGTTTACCTGCGATAGCAGCCGCAAAAAATATTGCCACAGATTACCCCCACAACTATTGCTAATGAAAGGCAGAGTAGGCGTTCCCATGCCAAAAGCCGCAACAACACTCCGCAACATCCTCAACGACCAGCCAGATTGGCGATAAGATCACAAAACATGCGATAAGGCGTGTTAGCAGCAGGAAAGTAACACCTGCTCTGACCTGCTGTAAAGTCGGACGTCAGCCTGCACCAGAAAAGGGAGCCCAGCCCACAGCCACACATGAAGAACAACAGATGCCATGGAGCCACTGATCATGCACCTCGGAGCCCCAACAGGGCCATGAACCCACCGCCACAACCCCCAGGACCCCCCCGGGCACTCCCCCCTCCTGGCAACACCCCACCCCAGGCAAAGACATGCCACATCAACTTCACGAAATCATGTACCAAAGAATCTGCTTGATGTCGCACAATAACAACAGGTAACGTGCATGAGTTGTCACAAAAATGAGCATCACACATTCACCTTTGAATTACCAAACAAAAATTTATTCAAATAAACTCAGAAGAACATAGAACATTAATGAACACATGACAGCTCTCCTTGGGACAATCTGTAGGTCACAGCCTGCACGACAAAAAAACAGATAAAAAGGTGTGTTATGCGCTCATCAAAGGACACGGAGAGAGTGAAGGAGAGAGAGAGATACAGAGAGAGAGAGAGGGAGAGAGAGAGAAAGATTGAAAGAGAGGGCGGAAGAGAGAAATACAGAAAGAGAGGGAGAGAGAGGAAGACGGAAAGAGAGAGAGGGAGAGAGAAAGACAGAAAGAGAGGGAGAGAGAAGAAGACAGAAAGAGAGGGATGGAGAGAGAAAGACGGAAAGAGAGGGAGAGAGAGGAAGATTGAAAGAGATGAAGGGAGAGAGTGGAAGACGGAAAGAGAAGGGGAGAGAGACACAGAGAAAAGAAGAGAGGGACAAGGAGAGAGAGTGCCAACACTGCGCACCCAGGCCTCACTGCTCACCTGCTGCCACTGGTGTGTCTCCAACCATGTGCCGGTATGTAGTGCAGTTCACGAGGTCCCTCATCTGAAACAGATCCCTCATCTGAAACAGATCCCTAATCTGAAACAGAGTCCAGATACATGAATGGCAAAGTACATACAATTGCACACGCCATCATCGCCTGTCTGCCCCTGCACACCCAGGCAGCTGCACCCCAGCCCTTCCCGCCACCCATCAGTGCATGCCTGCCCCTATGCACCCAGGCAGCTGTGCCCCAGCCCCTCCCGCGGTGCATGTCCACTCCTGCGCACCCAGGCCTCACTGCTCACCTCCCGCCACCGGAGTGTCGCAAAGAGGGCCCATCACGTGCCGGTACAAGCCAGGGGCCCGTGAACATGGCGCCCTCCACATCATGCAGCCCCGCACCGTGGGCCACCAGGTCTCACATTTGATTCTGAAACTTGATTTCGCTATGGCAGAGGACATACCAGTGCACATGTCATCATCGCAGGCTGCACACCCGCTCAGCCCTTGAGGTGCCATTAACTCTGTGACCCTACGAGGCAACACCACGTGGCGGTAGGCATGCGCTTCCCGCTGGCTCAGGCCTACACTGCGGTCTAGCAGGGCTCACAATGATCGTCACCAGTCCAGACCGCCAGGACAGGGCATCATTGCATGCTGAACACCCGCTCAGCACTTAAGGTGCCCCTACCTCAGTGCAACCGAACTCACCATCCCGTGGGGGTGTATCTGTGCCGGCCGCAGTGTATCTGATGCCACCAAGTCTGTACCCCGCAAGTCATGGACCCTCTATGATTGAGTATCGTGGTGCGGATGACAGCATGTCACCTCTGGCTTCGGGGAATGTGATGTTGCAGGACCCTAGGCCCTCATGCCTACATTAACACCACATGGATGCAGTCAGATAGAGAGTGGAAATGGTGCACTTGCACCCCGCCCTTTTTATTGGCAGGGTCACATGTCCTGTGAGGCGTGTGCTGGATGGGTGTGGTGTGGGTGTAAACCAGCCGTGAGGGAGGGGCTGTGGCATGCTGACAACTAGACCGGTGATCTGCAGATCACTACAGGGAAGACCTGGCACATGTAGCGTTGTTGTCCCCCCCTGTGAGCGTAAGTATGCCAGTCCAGCGTAAGGGTGTGAACAATGACCCCCGGGCTCTGGGCGTGGTTCCATACTGGGCTGGACCAGGAAGTAACTAATGTGTGTGTCCCTGCTGTTGTGTCGGCGCAACCTGGACCGCATTCGGCAATGTGTCACCCTGTGACCCAAGTCCAATGACATGAGTAACATGGACGTAAGGGGGAATCACTGAGCCTACATTCATCCATACTTCCACACCTGAAAGATCATAGACATGACACATCGGTGTGATCATGAATGTTTAATGCACATTCAGTGGAGGGTTGCAGCTGGAGCAGTACACCGCCATGCTAACCCTACTTTACAATGTTGGCCCATGGAGGGCAATCCAGAGACCTTCAGGGAATGACAAGTTCATAGGAAGAGGAAGAGTTTAGTCCGCAGTCTGATTGCTGTGTCATTGGCGATCAAACAGAATATGACAGTCCATGTTGAGGTCGTGGAGAAGTGTGGCTCACTGGTTAGAGGAGGTAGACCTGGAAGCAGAGGTCAGCCCAGGACCGGGGTTCAATTCCCGGCTCGGCGGGGTCTTGAGTCCTAAAATGTCCATGTACTTGACAATTCTCGCTCAGGTGCCTACTCGATTCACAGGTTCACTCTCTGCGACTCTGGGCAATAGCTTGCTTAATCTCCACAACGGCCCCTCGCGGCGGGATGCCTGGCTTTCACCTTGCGGATACCCTGCTGGGGTTATCTCACAGGGGAATACCAGGACGGGTTCCCTAAGCAAGTGCTTAGAAACCTGTGGTGATTTGCGCTATATAAATTCCGTACATTTACATTTAGATTTACAATGTGAGTGTCGCAGAGTGTATCGGGGACAGTGGAAGGTGATAGTGCAGAGTGCAGAGTGCAGTACCAAGCAGAATAGGCCGAATGGCGGAGATGCATGCTACTGCGCCCTTCTTACCACAATGGCAGATTCATCCGCATCTTCGTCCTCTGCTGTTTCATGTGCCTCACGTGTGGGTGGTGGTTTTCTGTCTCCAGCACTGTGTGGCAGTGATACCTCAGGGGCCGGAGGTGGAATGTCTGCCGCACTGTGTGGCACTGACACTTCAGGGGGCGGAAATGTGGATGTAGTGGTAGCAGCAGCATGCATCATCGCCAGGCCTTGTGGCAGCAATGCCATGAGGATGATCATGAGGTCATTGAGAAACCGAGCTACCTTTTGCTGGTGTGCAGCCGTGGTAACTGCTCTTTCCGCCTGCATCCCCTCCTTGGTCTCCATTGACCTCCGCATGTGTTCCAACACCAGTGTGATATCGCCTGTGTCACTCTGACTGGACAGTTGTTCTAGTCTCTGAGTCAGGGCTCCAGCAATGCCAGCCATGTTCCATTGGAGAGCATGGAGCGGACTGTGGGTGTCCGTTAGGGACAGTGAGTGGTCCCTGATGAGACTGCGACACCCACGTATGGCATCTAGCTTGGCTGCCATGCGGTTAAAGCCCACCCGCACCTGTTCAGCCAGATTCTCCTGGCATCCCATCACACACCATTGGAAGACCATGTGTTCTTCGTTGGGGTCCTGGGAGGCAGCCGTGGTGGTGGGTCCTGCATGCTGTGTGGTATGTTCAGGAGGTGGGATCTCCTCGTAGCAGCTGGGCTGCCCTGCTCCTGGAGGTGGGCTGCAGAGGCTCTCCACGAGCTGTTGGAGGGCATCAGAGTCGAAGCTGTGGTGGACCTCTTCGTCATCAGAGAAGAGAGGTTTGGGCTGCTCTGCAGGAGGTGTTGATTTTCCCTCTGCAATATGAAGGGGAGATGCAGTTTAACAATGTGTTCACGTGTATGTTGTTGCATTGTACATGTTTTCATACAGACTGCATGACTGTGTACATTGTGGCTGTTTGGGAGGAGCTGCCTATTTGATGGGTAGAGTGGACATTTCGACAACATAACGGATGTGTGTTTGTACTTGTACAATATCAACTCACATTTCTCTGCAATGCCAAATGTGATTTGCCAGTTTCAACAGACAAGCAGCACCAGTTGTGTCCTGTGTTAGGTTGTGGACGTGTTGCAGTTTGTACCACATTGTTGTCAATGTTGATGTGCTTTGCATGTTATGTGTGTGTGTGTGCTGCATTTTCGGGGGATTCACCCCTGCAGCTCTTATTTTGCTGCCCCTTATCCCTTTCATGCGGTGTACCTTTGCCTTCTGCGCTTATACAGTGCTGAGATGTTGCATACTTGGGTACGTTGGTCTCTTGGTGGGATTTGGTGGTCTGGGGCATGGTTTGTCTGCAGATGTGCTCTACTTAATTGTGTATGTGTGCCATTGTGCTCATCTCCCCCTGTCTCCCCAGTCCCAGGTCGTTACTCACCCTGATGCTGTTGTGTCCGGTCATGTTGAGCAGTGTCTGGTCCCCAAACTCCTGCCACCGTCTCCCAACTGATGACTGTGGACACCATTTCCTCCATCTCGTCCAGGTCCTCCTGTGGCGTAGGACTTCCACCTCCAGTCTGCATTACTGCCTTCCGGTTGTTGGCGAGTTTCAACTTGGTTTTGTGCTTCACATCATTCCAGCGCCTATTGACCTCTTCCATTGTCCTCGTCAGCACTCCGGCTGCATTCACCTTGTCCATGATGGACTGCCGTAGTCCATTTTTTGTTGCAAATGACACAGTGGAGGTGAAGAACAGTTGTTGATGGTGTTCTAACACCTCCGTTATCAGCATCCTGTTTTCTTGTGGACTGAACCACTTCTTCCTACTCTTCTTCTCCTTGCCCTTCCCTGACCCCGAGGTCCCTGGCTGGTCCCGAGGGGCTTGTGGGGTTCTGGTTGTCCTCCGTACTTGCTCCGGCAACATCCATTGTGTTTTGCTGTTGTTTGCCATTTGTTTGTCTGTTTTTTTTCTTCTTTTATGGTGATTTTTCCCGCCTGACGTATGTGAATTGCTGGCCTGTCGCTGGTTTTCGATGATTTTTGTATCATGATTGGCTTCATCGCAACTTTTTTTATGTGTCGCATTTTTGCGGCATCGCATTGACTCTATCGTGGACATTCGACACATTGTCGTGGGCCTACCACATGGTACCTCCGCGCTGTGAATTTGTGGTTAACAAGGCGTTATTTTCCCGCAATGGACTGTGATATGAAGAGTTGCGTTAAGCTAATTTTGCGGTAATTATCATAAGTTCTTGAGAATATCCCCCTAAGTTTTCATATTTTTAAAATGCATAGAATATGTCAATGAATTAAATATATTTATTCATCATTAAAGCAAAAACAATTATATCATATAAAGCATTTCAATAAAAATTGATTTACAAAGAATTGAATGGTCAGGTCATGCGTAATGTTTATTCACATTTTTAATATATTTCTCACTTTCACCAAAGTATACTTCTGAGTGGCAGAAGAAAGCAAAACTATTAAATGAAAAACATCACTTAATTATATACTTAGTTGAACATCATCAACTTTAAAAAATATTCTTTAAAAAAATCTATTTCTTTCTAGATTTCTGTGCTACCTATATATGCATTTGCTAACCTACTTGACTGACTCTGGGTATGCTGCACACTTCCTCTTTCATCTACCCATATACTTACCCATATGCTGCTTTGGCTTGATGCCGACACACTCTCTAAAATACAAGAGAAGCATTTGTAGCTCCATTAGACATGTTAAATTCCTTTAGAAGAAATGTAGCATTAAGTAGACCTTTTGATAAGTCGGAAGTATGGTGAACAGCTTCTGAATGAATATTTACTGTGCATCTACAAAGGTTTTGTGTAGCACCAGCCAGTTGATAACATTTCCACAAGGTGCTGTTGTCTTCTTTCAGACTTTGTTCATTTATTGATGAATGAAGGGCTGTTGTTGCTGCCTTTGATATATCACTAACTGTAGCTACGACTGACTCAAACACATCACTGATGGTATTTCTTAAGGTAGAAACTGAAGTGCTTAACATTTCTATTGGCCTTTGTTGTATTTGTAATTTTTTTCCAAATTGTCCAAATTGGGATGCAGTAACTGTTTAATCTTCTCATTGCTGTGCCATTGCTGTACCTTTAGATTGGTTACTGAGACAGATATATTGCTTCATCTGAGAGTAGTTGCTGCCTGGCAGTCATGACAGGAGTAGGAATAGATTGATTCACTGTAGATGATTATGATGTTGTGTTATTGACTGTAATGGGTGAGGTAACTGGTGAAGAAACTGTCATAATTACACTTATTGTGTTGTAACCCATATTACTTGGCCCTGTAATACCTTTTCCTTTTCTTCGATGTCCACTTCTGTCTCATTAGGATGTGCCCGAACACTGTTCGGTCACATTCCTGCATTTGCCTATAGGAGCATGCATTACTTCCATAATACTTGCTCCCATAGGGAAATGGGAGGTGTTGTCCATCCCTGCATCCTGTGACAGGCCCCTCAAGGTGCCTGCCACAGAGTGCAGGAATCAGCAGAGGAGCACCATGGGTGCCCATTTGGCCTCCAACTGGAGGCCACGCACCTAAGGGGGCTATGCTGTGGGCCCCCAAACCTGCTTTCTGACAGGGTTTCCATGTTGGACAGGCCGGCAAGGGAACCGTGCATCTTAATCCCAAGGGCGGAAAGGCCTGCCTTTTGGGATTACAAGCCGGATCCGACTGGTCGACGGGCTCCTTGAGCCCATCGGAAGCCAGACGGAATAGCTTGCTGGTTTACTTTCCGACCACCAGCATTGTAATGCAGCAGTCGAAAACTAAACTGAGCAGCCGATTATGATGCAGCCTGGAAGGCTCTGACAATTGGTCAGAGCCGTTGCGGGCTGCATCATAATCTGCCCCATTGTGTCAGAAGTAAGCATGGGCGTAAAATCCGTTCCGCTCGCGGATTTTGCGGATTTTCGGTAAATTCGCAATCCGCGAGATTTGCGAATTTCTCGCAAAATCCGCAAATTCGTACGCAGCGGATTTTTTTTTCTTGGTGATACAATTTTGCAGCGGGCGGCGTTTACTTACCGTCATTCATCGTTTGCAGAGTTATTTTTCTTGATATTTTGCGAGTGCTGCGCCATTTTGGATCTTGCTGCGGGATCCCGCGGGAATTTGGCAAGCGCGATTACGTAATCGCGGCTTGCCAACTTGTACAGCGAGAGTTTGTCAACGCGAGTACGCCGTGATCACGTATCGCGGTACTTCGCAATTGCGAGGTTGGAGATGCGGCGAGCAGCAATAATCTCGCACTCGCAAAAATACAAAATTTGCAATTCTGCACAAGAAATCCACCAGCGAGCAGCATAAACTTTCTGGAAATGATGATTTTTATCTGAATAACTCCTCAGGTTGACATTTGCCTGCACTTTTTTTGCGGGGAGTCCATTTTGGGGAGGGGGGGGGGTGGGAGGAAGGAAGTGCCCCACAGTCTTCAACTGTCCAGCAGGCTCCTCCCAGTGCTTTGTCCATCTCCTGGTCACTTTTCATTTGGTTCTGGAGCTGGAAGGATTACTTTTTGTGGATGCTGCTGGATATTTGGATTTGAGGCCTTTTTGACTTTCTTTGGATCACTTTTGGATTAGAAATTTCACAAGTAAGTTTGTTTGGGGCATTACAGTTGCTGCAACTACAATTTTGGAATTTTCGATTTTTGGGCTGTTTTGGGGCCTTTTGCCCAGGGGTACTCAGTGGTGGGTGGACTGAGTCTTTCTGTGGGGTGTCTTGAATTTAAACATCATGGAGGGCATGGATGGAATGGGATTGTGCTGATTTTTCAGTGAATTCAGTTTTTTTGGGCTGTACTTGTGGCCTTTTCACCAGGGGTAGTGAGTCTTGCATGGGCCAAGTCTTTCTGTGGGGTGTCTTGAACTTAAACATCACGGAGGGCATGGATGGAATGGGATTGTGCTGATTTTTCTGTGTTTTTCGATTTTTGGGGGTGTTCATGGGGAGGGACAGGCCATGTGGCTGGGGGCCATTTTGAGTGCTGCTACAGGCCCTGGCCATGTGCTGGGAGGCAAGTGGCCATTTTGAATGCAGGCAGTGTTGTTAGGCCTGCAACTATTTTGCCTAGTTTTCAACCTTTATGCCCAGGGGTAGTGAGTCTTGCATGGGCCTAGTCTTTCTGTGGGGTGTCTTGAATTTAAACATCATGGAGGGCATGGATGGAATGGGATTGTGCTGATTTTTCAGTGATTTTCGTTTTTTTGGGCTGTACTTGTGGCCTTTTCACCAGGGGTAGTGAGTCTTACATGGGCCTAGTCTTTCTGTGGGGTGTCTTGAACTTAAACATCATGGAGGGCATGGATGGAATGGGATTGTGCTGATTTTTCTGTGTTTTTCGATTTTTGGGGGTGTTCATTGGGAGGGACAGGCCATGTGGCTGGGGGCCATTTTGAGTGCTGCTACAGGCCCTGGCCATGTGCTGGGAGGCAAGTGGCCATTTTGAATGCAGACAGTGTTGTTAGGCCTGCAACCATTTTGCCTAGTTTTCAACCTTTATGCCCAGGGGTAGTGAGTCTTGCATGGGCCTTGTCTTTCTGTGGGGTGTCTTGAATTTAAACTTCATGGAGGGCATGGATGGAATGGGATTGTGCTGATTTTTCAGTGATTTTCGATTTTTGGGGGTGTTCATGGGGAGGGACAGGCCATGTGGCTGGGGGCCATTTTGAGTGCTGCTACAGGCCCTGGCCATGTGTTGGGAGGCAAGTGGCCATTTTGAATGCAGGCAGTGTTGTTAGGCCTGCAACCATTTTGCCTAGTTTTCAACCTTTATGCCCAGGGGTAGTGAGTCTTGCATGGGCCTAGTCTTTCTGTGGGGTGTCTTGAATTTAAACATCATGGAGGGCATGGATGGAATGGGATTGCGCTGATTTTTCAGTGATTTTCGTTTTTTTGGGCTGTACTTGTGGCCTTTTCACCAGGGGTAGTGAGTCTTGCATGGGCCCAGTCTTTCTGTGGGGTGTCTTGAACTTAAACATCATGGAGGGCATGGATGGAATGGGATTGTGCTGATTTTTCTGTGTTTTTCGATTTTTGGGGGTGTTCATGGGGAGGGACAGGCCATGTGGCTGGGGGCCATTTTGAGTGCTGCTACAGGCCCTTGCCATGTGCTGGGAGGCAAGTGGCCATTTTGAATGCAGGCAGTGTTGTTAGGCCTGCAACCATTTTGCCTAGTTTTCAACCTTTATGCCCAGGGGTAGTGAGTCTTGCATGGGCCTAGTATTTCTGTGGGGTGTCTTGAATTTAAACTTCATGGAGGGCATGGATGGAATGGGATTGTGCTGATTTTTCAGTGATTTTCGTTTTTTTGGGCTGTACTTGTGGCCTTATCACCAGGGGTAGTGAGTCTTGCATGGGCCTAGTCTTTCTGTGGGGTGTCTTGAATTTAAACATCATGGAGGGGCTGGATGGCTTGGGATTGTGCTGATTTTTCTGTGATTTTCTTTTTTTTGGCCTGTTGTTGTGGCCTTTTCACCAGGGGTAGTGACTTGTGAGTGTTGCATGGGCCTAGTCTTTCTGTGGGGTGTCTTGAATGTAAGCATCATGGAGGGCATGGGATTGTGCTGATATTTCTGTTTTTTTTCGATTTTTTTTGGGGGTGTATAACTGAACTGATGTTCCTCTGTCTTCCATTGCTTTTAGGTGCACAAGACTCAAGAGAACCACCAGTGCCAGGAAGAAGTCCTGCAGCGGTGTGTGTGCAGCATAACGTCACGCGACGTCACGTCTAGCCTCAGACAACTCTGCAACTCATGCAACTGCGGCCTGCTGTTCTGACCTGCTCTGAAGAAGATGGCCCCAAAAAAAGGTCTCCATAGCTCCTCTAGCAAGAAAGTTGCTAGTAAGGAGCAGAAGAAGCAAGTTACCAAGGAGGCTGGTGTGCCGGGCGCCGCGTTTTTTGGGAGTAAAAAAAAAAAGTACGCCTGCAGCAGCAGCGGGATCTGCTGGGGACCAAGCTGGGAGCAGCACCCCCGCTCCATTGGGCTCAGTGCCTCCACCACCACGCCAACTTAAGTCAAAGCCCTTGAGTGCTTCAGAGGCAGTCAGTGTACTTCTTCAATCACCATCGACCAGTGATGTTGGCTCATCGCAAGAAAGTAGCAGCAATGTCCCTGAATCAACACAGGTTGTTGTAACTCATCTGACAAGTGTTGAACAACCACAGCCGAAACAACAACAACATGTACAAGTACAAACCCAAGTACATGTGGAAGGAGAGGCAGCGCAAGGAGATGCGCAAGCAGAGGTGCATAGAGGGTCACAAGTGCCCACAATAGTTGTTCCTCCCGAAGTAGGGGCACATCAGGAAATTGACAATCAGACCGAGGTATCATTTGAGGAAGCCACTCCTCCTGATGATTCATTGTCTTCCACATCCCTAGGAAGGAAAAGATCAAGGGGGGTGTCTACATCTTCTTTAAGCCCACCTCCTTCTGATGATCTGGATGACGATTGGGAACCACCACAGCCGTCTGAGAGTGAGGCACACCATGATCTGACAAAGATACCTAAGCGTAAAAGGAAGGTCGTCGAAAAACTCATAGCTATGGAGTGTGATGAGGCTCAGCAAGAAGTGACGGATACTGCTGCTGATGAAGCCTCTCACGACGACAAGCAAGTCATCATAAAGGTCACTGCAGCCCCAGCGGGCATGCAGCAAAGAGGCATTTTGACCCTATCCCGAGAAGCTGCTGAGCGTGATGATGATGTCGACGAGGAGGCAATGGAAGAAACACCACACTCATTGGAGTTAACTAGTACACCAACACCTACCGCTTCCATATTTCTTAGTCGCCAGAAGGGACCTCCATCCACCTCGACCTCAATTAGTGGTGGTGAAAGTGCAAAACGTACTGAAGTTCGGCAATCCACATCCTCCACTTCATCTGGCATTGGCAGCAGGACCACCACCACCAGTATCGCCGCCTCCTCCGGCCCCCAAAGACATTTCAAGTGTGCAGTTTGGGACTTCTTTAGTGGTTGCCCAAAAAATGAAAACGTAGCCATTTGTAGCATGTGTAAGCTTCGAGTTAGTCATGGTAAGTTTGGTTCCAACTATAGTACTGGAGGCCAGAGAGGTCATCTTGAAAGAAAGCACGCTGTCAAATGGTTTGCGCACCTACAGGCGATCAAGGAAGCCCAAATTGCACGTAATGCTGTTTCATCTGATGATGACGAGGAGAAAGAAGACGTGTCAAACCCTTCACTTACACCCAGTACCCCTGTCAGCAGCACACCCCATGTGAGCCACACTAAGAGTGTGGGAGAGAGTGGTACACCAATGCGAAAAAATTAATCAGCGAGCGTAACTGGGTCGAAGATATCATCATCATCATCCCGTAAATCCTTGGTCCAGGGCAACATTAAAAAGATGTTGTTTACAGAAGCGCGATATGAACGCAACCACCCACTGACGCGTCTGTATAACACTAAGCTGGCTAAAATGCTAGCTCTGGACCGTCTCCCTTTTTCTTTTGTAGAAGGGGTTGGTTTTCTAGAATTAGTGGCAGCGCTCTGCCCTAAATGGAAGGTTCCTAGCCGGTTCTATTTTGCCCGAGTTGAGGTCCCAGCACTACATGAAGATGTTCTGGAGGTGATTGGGGCAGCTTTGCAGAAGAGTGCTGTTCACACTATACATCTGACAACAGACATGTGGACCAGTGGCGCAGGCGCTGATTACATGTGCATCACTGCACACTGGGTCTCTTTTTCAGGGGTTAAAGCAAAGCTAAACGCAGGTGTTGACGCGGACAAAGTTTTTAAAGCTGCTCGGAAACATGCAACACTAGCCATGTTTGGTTTGGAGAAACGTCACACAGCAGAAAACATTTTGGATGTGTTTAACACAAAGGTCCTTGACTAGCTGTCCCCAAAAAAACGCCAGGTTGGTTATGTTTCCACAGATAATGGCTCCAATGTAGTTAAGGCCATGCAGATGGGTGACAATTTCAGAGTGCCGTGTTTGGCGCACTGTATAAACCTGGTTGTCAAAAAATTCTTGAGTGATAAAGGCAGTGCAGCATACAGTGTAGTGGACACCTGCCGAAAAATGTGCAAACATTTCAGCCATTCTTTTAAGGCCCGGAAGCATCTGAGGAGCCTGCTATATGAACGTCAAATGCCAGTGAAAGCACTCATCCAGGAGGCGGCAACACGTTGGAACTCAACCTTCTACATGCTTGAGCGTCTGTATGAGCAGTATACGGTACTCGATCACTATTTCTTAACACAGGGTACAGCTCAGAAGGAGGACCTGAGGATGGGTGCAGCGCAATGGGACATAGTTAAAAGCCTGACACGCATGCTTCGTCCTTTTGAGTTCTTCACGCGTGCAGTCAGCAAGGAGGACTGTAATTTGGGAAAAGCTATCCCATTGTTGTACATGCTGGAGCACCAACTGAAGGAGGTGTGTTCTGTGTTTCAAAAAGATGAAGAAAACCAAGACCCTTTTGTTCTGGAGGAGAAATTATTAGAGCACCTACAAGGTGATGAACGTCTTAAAATGATCCACTCAAACCAGCATTACATTTGTGCTACTATTCTGGATGCACGCAACAAAAAGGCGCTGGCAGGCCAAGCATTCTTTCCTTTTGCTGATGAAGATGTTACAAAGTACAAACAGTGGCTAGCCTCCTCAGCCAAGAGGTTTGAAAGAGAACGGCAGCAAATTGAAGGAAAAGGCAGTACATCAGCATCAGCAGGCCATCCCCAGTCACAACAATCCACTTCTGCACCTGTGGCTGCGGCACAAGTGACCGCTCAGCCATTAAAGAGACCGGCAACCGGATCATCTGCACCACCAGACACAACAGTAACATTGGAGGCTGAAGAGGATTGGCTAGCTCGGCTTGGGTTTGGCTCTCAAAAGGTCACAGCAACAGCTAAGCAAAGTGGAGGAACCTTGGATGAGGACCTTGAGTCGATGGTGAAGGACTATCTGAATGACTCAACAGAGGTCTATGTTAATGCTGACCCGTTGGCGTATTGGCATGGGAAAAAAGAATTGTGGCCACAGCTCTCCAACCTGGCTTTAAACTACTTGTCTTGCCCACTCGCAAGCGTGTCTTCTGAATGTGTTTTCAGTGCTGCTGGTGGCATTGTAACTTCCAAACGGATCCGCCTCTCGCCCAAAAATGTGGAGAGGTTAACAATGATCAAGATGAATCAGCACCTCATACCACCAGATTACAGAGTACGAGAAAGCACGCCGGATGAAGACGAGGTGGAGAGCAACATAGATGAGGGAATTTCTTCTCTGTCAGGTGACACTGAGCTCACCCTGCCTGAATTCGCAGAGTATGATGACGAAGCCTTATTCTTATTCGTGGACCGTGACACCGAGCCCTGAAAATGAGACAATGAATCAATAACTTTCTTTTTCGTCCTTATTCACTTTTATTCCTGTGTGTCTGTCTTTCTTTGTTGTGCACAGTTAATATAATTCAAACTTTAATCACCTAATCACAAAAACAAGCCCATCATCAGAACTGTCTTCACTTGTTTGCTTATTGATTTGAACGTGCCGCAGTCTGCATTCCTCAAGTTCACAAGTTCAGAAGAACATGCTCCTCTATCCTCCTCCTCCAGACTCCTATTTCCATCAAAGCAGAGGGCTGGTTTACGCCCAATGAAGAAAGACTCAGCACATGTGGGGGTGTTGTTCTACCTCTTTGCGGGTGAGTTGACGGCTCTGGGGCCATTGCTGGGAAGCTCTAATACCGGATAAAAGTGGTTTGGACCAAATCCGAGGCGGAATTTGTTTTGTGTTTTTGCTGACTTGCTTGCCTTTGTGGTGCTCTTAGGGGGGGTTCCGGCTGTTTGTGGGTGAGTTTCGGGGTCTGGGAGCACTGCTGGGAAACTCTAATCTTGATTGCATGTGCTTTTCAGGAAATCCATGTTGGTAAACTGGACTTATGGCCTAGCTACACAGCGTGTTTGGACCGAAGGCAGAGAAATATTGTAAGTATGAGAGTTTGCTTTTGGCCTGTTTGGGGGTCTTATGCTTTTTGGCGGGTGGGTTGGCGGGTCTTGGGGCATTCCTCGGAAGGTCTAATACCGGATAGAAGTGGTTGGGACAAAATCCACGCCGATTTTTTTTGGGCTATTTCTGACATTTTGCTCAATGTAGCGTTTTCGGGGGCCTGTTTGGGGGGCTTCCTGGTATTTGTGGGTGGGTTTCGGGGTCTGGGAGCACTGCTGGGACACTCTAATCTTGATTGCATGTGCTTTTCAGGAAATCCGTGGTGGTAAACTGGACTTGTGGCCTAGCTACACAGCACGTTTGGACCGAAGGCCGAGAAATATTGTAAGTATGAGAGTTTGCTTTTGGCCTGTTTGGGGGTGTTATGCTTTTTGGCGGGTTGGTTGGCGGGTCTTGGGGCATTCCTGGGAAGGTCTAATACCGGATAGAAGTGGTTGGGACAAAATCCACGCCGATTTTTTGTTGTTGCTATTTCTGACATTTTGCTCAATGTAGCGTTTTCGGGGGCCTGTTTGGGGGGCTTCCTGGTGTTTTTGGGTGGGTTTCGGGGTCTGGGAGCACTGCTGGCTATGGATACTTTACTTTGCAAGAGGTTTGAAGCAAATCCATGGTGGCAGAGGGGAGTTAGGGCCTAGCTGCAGAGTGCGCGCGGAGTGATTTGGGAAATTTGCAAAAGAATGACTAAGTCCCCATTTTAGTACTTTTGCTCTTTGGCTGTTTGGGGGTCTTCTACTCGTTTTCTCATTGGTTGACGGCTCTGGGGCCATTGCTGGGAAGCTCTAATACCGGATAAAAGTGGTTTGGACCAAATCCGAGGCGGAATTTGTTTTGTGTTTTTGCTGACTTGCTTGCCTTTGAGGTGCTCTTAGGGGGGGGTTCCGTCTGTTTGTGGGTGAGTTTCGGGGTCTGTGAGCACTATTGGGACACTCTAATCTTGATTGCATTTGCTTTTCAGGAAATCCGTGGTGGTAAACCGGACTTATGGCCTAGCTACACAGCGCGTTTGGACCGAAGGCCGAGAAATATTGTAAGTATGAGATTTTGCTTTTGGCCTGTTTGGGGGTGTTATGCTTTTTGGCGGGTGGGTTGGCGGGTCTTGGGGCATTCCTGGAAAGGTCTAATACCGTATAGAAGTAGTTGGGACAAAATCCACGCCGATTTTTTTGTTGCTATTTCTGACATTTTGCTCAATGTAGCGTTTTTGGGGGCCTGTTTGGGGGGCTTCCTGGTGTTTGTGGGTGGGTTTCGGGGTCTGGGAGCACTGCTGGCTATGGATACTTTACTTTGCAAGAGGTTTGAAGCAAATCCATGGTGGCAGAGGGGATTTAGGGCCTAGCTGCAGAGTGCGCGCGGAGTGATTTGGGAAATTTGCAAAAAAATGACTAAGTCCCCATTTTTGTACTTTTGCTCTTTGGCTGTTTGGGGGTCTTCTACTCGTTTTCTCCTGGGTTGACGGCTCTGGGGCCATTGCTGGGAAGCTCTAATACCGGATAAAAGTGGTTTGGACCAAATCCGAGGTGGAAATTTTTGGGTGTTTTTGCTGACTTGCTTGCCTTTGAGGTGCTCTTTGGGGGGGTTCCGGCTGTTTGTGGGTGAGTTTCGGGGTCTGTAAGCACTGCTGGGACACTCTAATCTTGATTGCATTTGCTTTTCAGGAAATCTGTGGTGGTAAACGGGACTTATGGCCTAGCTACACAGCGCGTTTGGACCGAAGGCCGAGAAATATCGTAAGTATGAGATTTTGCTTTTGGCCTGTTTGGGGGTGTTATGCTTTTTGGCGGGTGGGTTGGCGGGTCTTGGGGCATTTCTGGGAAGGTCTAATACCGGGTAGAAGTGGTTGGGACAAAATCCACGCGGAAAAGCCTTTTGGCACTTTTTGTAACTTAAGGTTCGTTAGGGTTAGCCCTAGCAGCAGGATTGCATGTGTTTCGGGGTGTTCTAGATTTTTGCAACTGCGTTCTGGGGTCTTAGAGCACTCGTGAGAATGTGTAATTTTGGTTGCAAGTCATTTGAAGAAAATCCATGGTGGGAAAGGGGGGATTTGGCATAGTTAAAGAAAGCCTTTGCCACTATTCTTAACTTAGGGTTCGTTAGGGTTCGCAGTATTTCTATTGCATGTGTTTGGGTGGGGGGGTTTTCGAGTCTTGGATACAATCCACTGTGGGTAAGGGGGTATTTGGGCCTACTTTTACTTTCAAAGTACGTTTTGTCACCAGTTTTCTGCTAGGCCTCGTTTTTTGAGATTTGATTGGGGGTCTTCTACATTTTTGCGATTGGCTTTAGTAAGGGTCTGGGTGGGAGCACTGCTGGGAAGATCTAATTTTGTTCTAAAACACAGTTTACAGTACACCTAGCTTAAGGGGAAAGATCCGCTACATTAATTTGCCCATACTTAGTTATCCTTCAAAAGGTGACTCAGACAGAGTACGCACTTTCAAAAATATTGTACTGTCTACTAGGAAAATCAAAGTGTGACTTTTTGCACTACACAGCCTACATACCTTATATTTATTTATCAGTGGTGTTGTAATATTATATCACTTCCTGTTTTTCATTGAATAATTACAGGCCGGGTTTCAGTCTGTGCAATGGGGAAAAAAGGATGGAGTCAGGCTTCACCTTAGCGAGCCGCAATTCAGCATCCGCCAGGCAGGCAGTGGACAGGGTGTCTTCTGGTCACCAACATTGATGGACGAAGCGTCAGATGGAATGGAGGAGTGCCGCTAATAAGAGGAATTTTTTTCTGCATGCAACTTACTTACCAAATTCAACAGGACAACTACAACAACATACAGATACAGTATCCATTGTTTTTTTCTATGACTGTGACTGCATTTCTTGGATCTCTCTCTGCTTCTAAATTGATCCCTTAACACATCACTTAGTCCACTCTACTATCACATCTGCACCAAACATAGTCATTTGTAAGTGCTCCTACGGAATTCGCAAGTCGCAGCACGCCCCAGCCCGTAGAGGACTGGGATGGCCCCAATGATGAAGCATGTCACCAAGGGGCAACCCTGGTGAGTGAGGGGACACCTAGAAAAAGAGCAATTTCTCCTTTTCTATCTACTATACCTTCCAGACCAACCCCATTGAGTGTTGTGAATGGATTTATAGTGACCAGCAAGGCTCTGAGGTATCTGGCAACAGAGACCTTATGTTGAATATAGTTATCAATATTTCCACACACGCCCTGTACTGTCGCATTCTTTCTTCCACAGTTGTCGAAAGTACTACTTACTTTTCACTGACATGCATGCAGTAGTGCATGCACTTTCAAAGATTGATGGATAGGTTTGTACCCAAAGATTTATTTATGTTCAATTGTTTGTCCATGCTGTGTTTTTTTTACAGGGTGTCTTCTGGTGACCAACATTGATGGACGAAGCGTCAGCTGCAATGGAGGAGTGCCGCTAATAAGAGGAATTTTTTTCTGCATGCAACTTACTTACCAATTTCAACAGGACAACTACAACAACATACAGATACAGTATCCATTGTTTCTTTCTATGACTGTGACTGCATTTCTTGGATCTCTCTCTGCTTCTAAATTGATTCCTTAACACATCACTTAGTCCACTCCACTATCACATCTGCACCACACATAGTCATTTGTAAGTGCTCCTACGGAATTCGCAAGTCGCAGCACGTCCCAGCCCGTAGAGGACTGGGATGGCCCCAATGATGAAGCATGTCACCAAGGGGCAACCCTGGTGAGTGAGGGGACACCTAGAAAAAGAGCAATTTCTCCTTTTCTATCTACTGTACCTTCCAGACCAACCCCATTGAGTGTTGTGAATGGATTTATAGTGACCAGCAAGGCTCTCAGGTATCTGGCAACTGAGACCTTATGTTGAATATAGTTATCAATATTTCCACACACGCCCTGTACTGTCGCATTCTTTCTTCCACAGTTTTCGAAAGTACTACTTACTTTTCACTGACATGCATGCAGTAGTGCATGCACTTTCAAAGATTGATGGATAGGTTTGTACCCAAAGATTTGTTTATGTTCACTATTGTTTGTCCATGCTGTGCTATTTTTTCTTGTCTCCCAAAACCTTTCCCAAAAACCCCCGTACCCATCCATTTTTCAAACCCTAACCCTCTTCCCCCGGGCTGTGTGGTTTTGATTGCTGTGTGACTAAATTACAGCAATAAATCCACACACTTGCTGGGGAGGATAAGGTGATAGCAACAGGCTGGTGAAGAAATCCGAGGATATATTCTTACTCTGCTTGACAAAGACCCATGGCTAATGTCAAAGAACTTCAACCGAATTAGTAGTTATACTTTACCATTTGTTAGGCTACAATGTGGCACTGTTCTAGTGTACTGTCACCTGCCATATTCTCTATTGTACCGTTGTATTGCTCAGGAGGACAAACCAGATTTCATTTTCTTTTTTTTCATAGGCATGCAACTGCCACTGTGTCACACCACTAGTACCACCGCTATGAGGAAATTTTATCCGCCCAGGATTGCCAACCTTATTCGCTGTTTCCCGTGGAGCCAGCCCTGGGTCTAGCCCTACTTTCAAACACAAATTACAGGTAAGATAAGCGTTTGGTGGGAGGGAGTATAATGGAGTATTAGGAGAGACGAGAGTCTGACGGTAGTACTACTAAAGTCCTAGGACTCTTGAATTCACTTCACTTACTCTGTGAGAGGCACTTAGTGTTGAAAACATTTGGGCATTTACACTTAAAGGAAGAAAATGGAACTAAACTTTCAGGAAAACAAAGTTACTGTTAAACCCCCACCCACCAGGCAAGCAGTAAAAAACAGGTATGCTCAGATAAAGTTTGAAAAAGTATATTTATATCCCTAACAAAATAATCACCCTCAAGACCCTCCCTAACCCCAACGGTTGTCCTTTAAAAGTCCCAAACCCAACTCCCGATTCCCACCCCCAAAAAGTCTCTAAAAAAGGGGCAAGGGACACTATGGGTGGATGCTGTTTACTTTTTGGGCCAGGGCATCATTGGCGGAGCCCCTCCAACACGTTTGTAAAGTGGTGGAGCTCCTGCTGAAGGCGGGACACCCTCAGGGTACTGCGGCGCAGGCGTGCCTTGCAGTTGCAAAGGCTGTGAGAGGCAGCTGTTGTCCTTGCTGCTCGGCGTCGGCGGTTGGCTTTGGCAGCCCGGCTGAGTCTGGCTGGAGCACTGTGCTGGGTGGCAGCCCGTGGGGGCCCGGAGGCCGATGCAGACGACGTTGTTCTCGTGGTCGACTGCACACTTTCGTCGTCCTCCAGGGCCACCAGCCGCCGATATTCTGCAACAGTGGCATCGATCCTCCGTTGCTGGGCCGCTCTAGCCAGCTCCTTCCTCCTTGTTGGTTTGGAAGGAGCATCTATATGAAGAAAGAAAGACATAGTCTGTAACCAATGCTCTTTAAGATTAACTCAATCATTCAGCAGAAATTTGTGTTGCAGTACAACTAGCAACTTGCAAGCGCATTACATAACTATTGAGGCCAGTATCTATCTAACCTCCCACTTCTTCATCCTTGCTCTAACATTAGTGGGAGTTTAAGGAACAAATTCTACGAGCACTATGGACTTCCATTGGAGTCGACTATGAAAGTACACCAATCTTATTCTTCTTCTTGTCTCTTGTTTAGGAAAATTGGTACGTTATCTTCTGCAAGCCGGCATAATGCCAGCGCAGTGAACTTGCACCCGAGAAAAAGAGACGCACGCCATGATGAGTGACATAGACTTGCGTTACTGTACCGGTCCAGTACATGCAGGTGGTGAAGCTCTTACTTTTCTATTACGGGTGGCACTGAGAATACTCTGTTACAAGGGCTACTGCTTAATTAATTTAACTTTCACCCTACAGTGCAAATGAGTACTAGAAATGGAAAAATGAAGAAGATAAATAATCTGATTATCTATCACTTCACATGGGATGTTTTTGCTTAATTATGGGATGACTTTAGGTGCTTTGCTTTTTATTGAGTGACCACACATGAATGACTGAGTACTATTAAACTTATTAAGAGAGGTAGGGAGTGGCCACCGTAATAACCGGATCTATGCTGTGCTTGCAATACAAACTACTGCTACTATTGATGGTAGTATTTGGACAAAATTACAACTTCTTTTCCTTGCCTTTCCTACACTGGAACGGACGTGCAGGTGCAGTGTTACATGCTCTTCAAAGTTACACTTAGTTCATCCACTGACCGTCTACTCTCTCTAGATCATGGGCACTCACAAACTTTCTCTCAGGGGCTAAATTTACAGTGTAGTTTGTGGCCGAGGGCCGCACTGGTGGGGGCGGAGTCAGAGGGGGCGGGGCTAAAGCAAAACGAAAACTTGTGACCATGAGGTTGCACACAGGTCCCTGCAGCAGATGCCTTCATCCACTGAGCCACCAGACCCAGCATTTACATACATCTCTCTCCCTCCTGCTCTCCCTCCTGCCCTCCCTCTCCATCTCTCTCTCCCTCCTGCCCTCCCTCTCCCCCCCCCTGTGTCATCTCACTGTGTGTGTGTCTGTCTGTGTCAGCCTTCAGCCCGGGCTGAGACAGCTTCCTCAACGCGCACACACAGACAGCCACACCAAAGTACTTAACAGGTCTTTAAAAGACCATTAACATATTATTGAGGTTTGTTGTAGCGCCCCTGCATCTCCACCCTGACAATCACTGCTTGCCCGACCCCACAGAGCAGAGGCTTTGTTCTATTTCACCTCTTTGTGGCCCTGCATCTCCACTCTGCTCTGTGGGGGCCGGGGGAGCAGTGATTGTCTGCAAGGTCTGCGCACCTCCAAGGAAGGCTTGCCGGGCCGCCACCAGCCCGCGGGCCGTACTACGAGTACCCCTGCTCTAGATACACATATGCTATCTAAGAGTCAGATAGTAGCATGATCCAGGCATATGGACACATACAGTTTCTGTGTCACCCACCCAGGCTGTTGTCGTTCCACCAATCATTGCTTCATCATTCACCCAGCCATGCATCTCATATTCTTTCCTTCCCGGCCACGTCTTCAATCTCAATAAGTAAGGAATATATAAGAGCTTACCTCTGCCCGCCACCACCACCGTCTCAACTCTCACAGCCGGCACTGGAACCGCCGCCTCCTCCCCTGAAGAAATGCCCTCCGCCTCCGTGTCGAGCACCACCACCTCCGCGTTGGCCCCGCCACCAGATGTTCCACCTACAAAGTACATTTAAGAATGTTAGAATAAACCACTCACTAGTATTTGGTCTAGGAATAAAGACATGTGAAAACAATGTAATTTGTGACTGTGTACTCTAAAGTTAAAAAAATGTCCCTTTTTCCAGGGAAGGGTGTTGTCTTGCTGCACTTTTTGGCACAACTGATGAAGGCTGGCTTTTTAACACGCACCATTTTTCTCCACACAGACAGAAGATGGACTTCTAACAACAAGATCAAGTTGAAACAAGGTGAGAGCTCGGCTCGACCACAAGAAATGTCTTCAATTAATCGTCAGCACTAACCACTTCTCTATTCTCAGTTAAACGTTTAGTTTTTTTATTATGACTTCATTTTAATAAATGTGTTTACTTTTAATAAAGCTTTTAAAATTAAATAGACTCTGTGTTTTTTGGTCCAGACTAGAGTGACTGAGCGAAAGGTTTTGCAATTTTTGCAAGCATGAGTCCGTGCCTCTGACACTTCTTGACTCTGACTCCGTACTCTTGAGCTACGTTGGATAATCATCATTGGGGATCAATCATCGATGAATTCGGGAGGTAAATGACTGTGCCACACTATGTAGTCAGTCAGTAAGGACATTGGGGGTTCAAAGTCTGTTATGTTATGTTATGTTATGTTATGTTATGTTAATGGTTTTTGTTCCGCGCACAGCTGCCCCAGCAAAGGGGCGTCCTGGCGCCAAGGAAGGTATACACAACATCACAAAATGCAAGAGAGTCAGGGATTTTTATTAAAAAGAAAGGTTTTGATGGCACGTCTGAACTGGAATAAATCTTCCAGAGCTCGAATTTCACTGGGAAGAGAGTTCCATAATTTTGCGGCTACTACTCGGAAGGAGCGGCCTCCAATCCTGCTCAGCAAAAAGCGTGGAACAACAGACAAATTCTGGCCCATCGATCTCAAGGATCGAGAAGGAACATATGGGGTCAGTAAGTTCATCAGAATAGGTGGGGCCGTGCCTTTCAAAATTTTAAAAGCCAGGCAAAGCACCTTGAACTCGATCTGCCGAGCAACAGGCAGCCAATAGAGCGCTTGCAATGCTCTGGACACTGAACAACGTCTGGGCAACCCTAATACCGCTCTTGCGGTGGCATTCTGCACTCGTTGCAGCCGCATCAGTTCTGCCTTGTTCGTACCTGCTAGCAGAGCACTGGCATAATCTATCCTAGATAGTACAGAGGCCTGGACCACAAGCTGTCTAGTGGGGGCATCGAAAAATTTAAGCACCGGTCTGATACCCCTGATGATGCCAAAACAGGAGGAAGCCACCCTCTTAGTCTGGCAGGTGAAACTAAGCGTAGGGTCCAGCGAGACCCCGAGATTTTTTATCTCCATAGCAGGAGAAGGGATCATTCCTAACTCGGGAGGCCACCAGTTGTCATTCCACCATCCAGGTTGCTTACCGACCACCATAACCTCTGTCTTCTTTGTGTTCAATTGGAGACAGTTCTGGTTCATCCAATTGGCCACTGCACGTAACCCCTCACAAAAGTTGAGGGCTTCCACAGCTGAGTCCCCACTTAATGTGACCGCCAACAGAGGTATGTGGAAACTCTAACAGCGCCTATTATAATTGATAAGCAATGCACTATTTATTGTCCATAGTTGTTTCTGCAGAAGAATTGTCCCCGCAAGAGTAGTGGTATGGATTGTCCTCCTATCCAAACCAAAAGGTAGTATCTTATTCTTTCTTGGTGGTCATTCACATTTTATAGTTGGGAATTTCCATTCCAAAGCAGATAGAACACTTCAAAAGACATTATGGGCAATCCCAGAGGACTGCACTAAGTTGATAGAGCTATTGCTGACTAGAATGGGAGTTTCGCCAAGCTACACAGACAGACTAATAAGAATAATCTAGTAATACCACAGGGAGTCATAGTAGAGGCAGGATAAGAATGTAGATACAGTCTACAAGAAGATCAAAGACGATTTTGAAAAAATCAAATGAGGAACGCTAGGAAAAATAGGTACTAGTCTAAAATGAAAACTTACTGGGGCCAGCAAAGGAGCCCTCGCCTGCCCGATCCTGGCCCTGTTCAACAGCATCCGCCGCCTGCTGCTCCTGTGTCTCCTGGCCCCTTGGGGGAGCTGACGTACAACATCAAAGAAAGAACAAAAAACATGGATGATTGTTGCTTGTCAATGTCAACCAAATCAAACATTTTAAAACAACAATAACAAAATATTTCCGCGAAATTATATTGATTAGGGTTAGTTTTCATTGATTTGCGGACCTGCGACTTCGAAAGTCACGTAACTCACTAAACAAAGTACTGAAAGGTTCACCTAGGACTGGCAGGCAGCAGTCCGCAGGCAAGACGCAAAGTGACAGACAAACTCCATTGTGATTTCAGTCAGATCAGTGACAACACTAACAGTTGCCTGCTACATAACCAGTCATTTAAATAGTCAAACTATCAATCCACCGCCACTATTTTTCTTATTGTCAGGGGTACAAAGGAAGGGGCAGATTTAAGCCCCGTGCGGCTCTTTTGCTCCGTTCTTGCGTGACTTTTGTGACGCAGCAGCTAAACAAAAGAGGCGCCATGGTGCGGCGTATAATATTATAACAACGTGACGCATTTGGGAGATGCATCCCGTTATAAAGCCCTGCGCCATCAGGGGGCGTTCCGGCGCAAGGGAGGGAATTCCTGCGCTGGAACACATCCTAAAAGTGGCTGAGGGAAATCTACAAAATTTCAATCAGTCACCTTTAGGATAATGATGCGTCACACAAACCCTGCACCTGCTTGAAGCAGACGTACGGCTTGACCCAGCATTGGGTAGATAGGGTACCCCAGAGCATTGCTGGAGCTGCGCCATCGTTGCGACGCAACTCCAGCAGTAAAGCTTCGATGACGTTTTGGGCCCATGGTGCGCCGCATTGCAAATACGGCGCACCATGTTTGGTGGTGGTGGTAGCAGGCCGCACAATTACTGGTGCATCCCTGCTACTTTGCAGGGATGCGACGGTAATTGCAATTCTGCCCCTTAGGGGCATACTTACTTACGCGTTCTGGCGCATCTCCAGAGATGCGCCAGATCAAATGCGTCACGTAAAACTACCCTTGCGACACGGTAGATGCGCCTCATTTACAATGCGGCGCGCCCTGGCGCAAGGGTAGGCACTTGCGTGACCCATCTCATCACGTAAGAGCGGCGCATCGCTGGAGTCACGTCGCCAACGCAATGCAACTCCAGTAATGCTCAGGGCCACCCAATACTTAACATGCTGTGCCAGTCCTTACGCCTGCTTCAAGCAGGCATAAGGAATTGAATTGACGTAGCAGCGTCGCAGAAGTGCCTGCGTTAAATCTTGTAGATTTCACGCAGGTACTTTTGTGAGGGGCACAGCCGCCGGACCACCCACCCGGCGTACTAGGAACGCACCCATTGTGGTGCAGGCCCATGGCTTTATAACGTGACGCATCTCCCTAGATGCGTCACGCTGTAAATGACTCGCAGGGATGCGCCAAGTTTACGCCGCTGTTGCGTCACGCAAGGCAACGTAAACTTGGCGCAAGGGGCTTGTAAATGTAATCTGCCCCCTAGTGTCTAGCATTACGCAGTTCTGTAAAGTACACTCATACATAATAGTTACTCAGGCCAATGAGACCACAAAATAGAAAACAAATAAGCATAGTAGCAACGCCACTGAGAAGGAGAGCAGTGCACCTGAAATGCACAGAAGATTTTGAAATATAATTTAACTACAATGTAATCGTCAGCAGCATTATTGGCTTGCTCCATGTAAAAAACAAATATTTGCAATACAACAACACAGAGCAGGAGAAAACATAGTAGTGAGTGATGAACTAGCTACTACTACTCACCAAGCCCAGGGGTCCAGCAGGTTGCGCTCCCGGTCCAGGAGGTCCGTCCAGCGGTGGGTGACCTGGCTGTAGGTGCGCTGGACCCCGGAGAGTTGGGACATGGCCCAGCACACCTTCTGCCACTGCTTCCGGCGCTCCCGGATGTTGTAGCCGCCGGCCGCGATCCTGCCGCCTCCCGCGATGGTCCTGGGCAGGTGGCGCTGGACGAAGTAGACCAGCGCGCCCACTTCCTCCGGGCTGAAGATCTCCCGTCGCGTCACCTGCTCCCCCCTCAATCGCCCGCATGCTGTCCTGGCACGGGGTCCAGGACTCCTCCTCCCCGCCTCGGCTGCGGCCCTCAAGTGCCTGGGCAGCTTCACGGCGCCTGGCTTCACCATGGTCTGGGCAGGTAAGGTAGGAAGTAGAAAATTAAGAAAGAATAGGATAGGGAAGAAGAAAAGAAAAGAGTTTAAAAAAGTAGTTTAAAAGTAAACAAAAATAGCAGTAAAGACAAAAATATACAGCTAGGAAAAGAGAGGGATAGATAAGAAGCAAAATCGTTAGAAAAAAAACTGAAAACAAGCATAGGATGGCAAAGATAGCAAGAGCATAAACACCATGCCCAGGCACAGGAAATGAATGAAAAACAAGATGGCCACCCGTTCACGAACGCGAAAGTAAGTTCGCACGCGATTTTCCTCGCGATCTCGTGCGAACTTGTACTCGCAATGCGCTTACTTCGCGAGATCATACATAGCGGCCGGAAATGGAAATACGTCACGCAAACAAAATGGCCCATACTCGACCTTGGGGTAAATTTGCGTGCTGCGCTGCAAGCGGCTCGCGAATACTGCAAAAAAACGCACGAAATAACACGCCGCAAAAAAAATATAATTTGCAAAAACAACAGGTGATGGACCGAGTGTGGATCAATATCACACACTCAACCCAGTCTAACGATCTGGGCCCAAATCCATCGTTTTTTTGCACTCCACACCACCCCGGGTTAGACAATGGCGATATGCAAATCAGCTCTGACCCTGTGCCCCATGGGAACAGTCCAGTCCGAACTACAAAAGCCATGTCCTTCCCAGAACGGAATCAAGCAACCGAGGACCGGACCGGTTTCGAGGTAACACCTCTAATCAGCCCGGCTAGCTTGACTCCAGTGGTGTGGAGTTCCTGGGACCCACGTCTGGGCATCCCCAGCGCACTTAGGGCGGAATTTGCAAAAACAACAGGTGATTGACCGAGTGTGGATCAATGTCACACACTCAACCCAGTCCAAAGATCTGGGCCCAAATCCATCGTTTTTTTGCACTCCACACCACCCCGGGTTAGACAATGGCGATATGCAAATCAGCTCTGACCCTGTGCCCCATGGGAACAGTCCAGTCCGAACTACAAAAGCCATGTCCTTCCCAGAACGGAATCAAGCAACCGAGGACCGGACCGGTTTCGAGGTAACACCTCTCATCAGCCCGGCTAGCTTGACTCCAGTGGTGTGGAGTGCCTGGGACCCACGTCTGGGCATCCCCAGCGCACTTAGGGCGGAATTTGCAAAAACAGGTGATGGACCGAGTGTGGATCAATGTCACACACTCAACCCAGTCCAAAGATCTGGGCCCAAATCCATCGTTTTTTTGCACTCCACACCACCCCGGGTTAGACAATGGCGATATGCAAATCAGCTCTGACCCTGTGCCCCATGGGAACAGTCCAGTCCGAACTACAAAAGCCATGAAATATAAAGCTCATTCGCACGAATTGGCGGCTTCCGCGGTCGGTTTCGCACGACGCCGAGCCTCGCAAATAGCGCGAAATTACCGAAAAACGATTTTTGCAAAAGCAAAACAAATGAGCAGGTGCAAAAGGTCAATCTCATGATTTGTAACGATTCCCTGTTGTGCTTCCTGAGGGGGCCCTCCAGAATTCGGTTGCCTGCTTGCAACTATTGTTGTGTGACCCTGCTCTGACCTTAACTGTATGCCACAAAGGTCCTGATTTACAGCTAAGGGAGCAGACAAGCAGGTGCCAGGCTGGAACTTCAAATTCAGTGACACATTAATTAGCCCCTAATTCATTATTGTCAGTTGGGGCAGGGCAGGTGTTGTTAATAAACTAACCCCAAATTAATTCATGTCAGTTGAAGCAGGGCAGGTGTGCCTGCTTTTCCTCCCCATCTTCTACAGTGATGATGAACCAGAGGGTGGCATTGATGTAACAGAGGGTGGCATGGGTCAAAGAGAGGGTGGCAGTGGTGAAACAGAGGGTGCTGGGAGGCTGTGATGATGAACCAGACGTAGAAACAACATAGTCGCGACCGTTGTGAGCCGACAAGTAAGTTCGCAATTGCGAACTAGTACCAAATCCTCGCGAACTGGCAGAAACACTTGCGAACACACAAAAAAAAAATCTGCAAATTTGCGGGAATTCGTGGATTTTGCGGATTGTGAGTTCGCAAATTTGCTAAATTCGCGAACGCCAGATTCGCAAAATCCGCCCATTAATTACAGGACGTAATTATGTTAAAGTATAAGAACTTGGTTAAAAATATATAACAATCACCTTTAAAAAAAAATTCATGCAAATACATTTGAGATTTACACTAAAAAATCAAATATTCCAATATGTTTGTAAATAGAAATCCTTAAAGGAGCCTAAAGAAATATGACATTTTATTTATTAATATATTGAAAAACTCATACCCGATACAGTGGTCACAGGCAAAGTGGTATTAATTGCAGCAGCACAAGAAGTGGATTGTGGCTGAAATGCAGACTCAATTTGTTGTTTCTCGGTTGTTGGTTGAGGTTCTCTTTTAATTCCACTCCCAGTTGAAGAAGATTCACATTTCCTTAAATCCAGTCTTTCGTTGGTACAAGACTAAATATCGTACCAGCATTTGTGTATCTCAGTACTTCTGCTGGTAACTCTGACTTCTTCAACTAAAATTCTCTATTACGGAATCATTCAAATATATTTTCGTACATCTGGCAATAACTGTATGGATATACTATTTTCATGAAATGATTGTGTAATTTACATTTGCCATATATATGCATTATTTCAGAAGGCAATTTTTATTAAGATACCTTAATGCATTTTCGCCTATTGTTATTATATTTTGTAACTCACAGCATTGTGGATACATGAAATTTACTAAAGATAAGATTTTAATTTGAGGTTAAGAAATTAAAGCACAATGTATAAATTCATAGGAAGTACTTTAGGGGCATGTGAAAGATATTTTTTGACTTTCTCTAGGAAGAGATGATACTATTTAAAAATGTGTGAATGACGTATGGTTTGATTTAAAAAAAGGCCTATTTTATTGCAAGAGTAGTGTGGGTGAGAGTTAAGGTAAATTGATTATGTTGGTGGTGAACATTAATTTCCTGTACTTACATTTTGTGGACTACTCACTATCAATGTGTGAAACAACCCAACTGCCTTATAACTTTAGTTTCATAGGGAGTATATTTTTGTTTTTTGTTTTGGGTAAATGATATGAAAAAGGTTTGTGATTTTATATGTTGAAAGTATATGCCAATTAATTTTCTGCTGTCTCATAATGCCACTACCCTTGCTATTTGGCCCTACTGTAAATGCTACTGCCCTCCAGTGTCTTGATTGTGTCAATGCATCTATGACTGCTTCTGGTACCATATGCTGTGCTCAGCCACCCATCTGTGAAGCTCTTCTTGGACCTGTGCCTAAGAAATACTGTTTGTTTACATTTCCGGCGATTCCATGGAATTGGACTAGTCTGATTATGGTAAGGATGAGGGAACATGATGGTGTGTGTGTCATCATCCAATGTGTGTCTCTCTGTGGGTGACAGATGGGTGTATAGGAATCTGCTTGGAGAGCAGGGTGGGTATGTATGTCAACCTTAGAACCTTAAATAAAATTGTTAAGCAGGATTGTTCTTTAAGTGTGAAGTTTATTCAGCTAAATGACATGTTCCAGAAAGAAGTCTAATCAAAAAACTCTCTGCATAGGTAGTAGAAATACTCTCTTCCAGTAATCGGAATGTGCTCATCAGTTTTGTTCACAGGCATCGCAAACAGATTGCCACTCATTATTTGAGTAACATATTCTTCCTAGTACATTGATAACATTTTGGTAACTAGTATGCTCTTCCCACTACAGCTGCAACCATTTGTAAATGCTAAAATGAGAACATTATATTTTACTCCCTTGCCTTCATATGCCATCCAGAGCTACTTTTGCAAAATACAAAGCCACGTTGGTCTAAGGCAGATTTGAAATTCTTGTAGAATATAGTCTTTTCTTTTTTCTCCGCAAGAATTTCCTTTCTCATAAGGCACCTTCGAGTATCCCCTTCACTTTTCTCAAGGCAGGAAGCCCACCAAACTATACCTGCCAAACCTTGTACATAGGCACTTTTAATCCCAGATTTCTTGGTTTAGGGTTGCCACTGATGCTTAGGTGTTGCAGTATATAAGTGTGATAATCTGTACCTTTTCTCTATGACCTTTATCCTTTCTTTCCCTTCTTAACTTCAATGCTCCTCCCTCAGCACTTGTTGAAATGTATATATGTCATAGTGTGAGGTGTTCAGTCAAGCTGGGGATTTGAAGACAGTTGGTCCTGTGTACTCAGCTGGTGGATGAGATCCTTTAGGAAGAATGAACTGCAAGTTCAACCTCTCCTGATTTCAAGTCTAATTTTTCAAGAATACTAGACTGGTGTAGTCGGCAGTCCGAGAGGATCTCAACACAGAGGAACTTCCCCTTGATGGAGAGCAATCGATAAAAGACAATTTCTCTTCTTGGATGACAATTGGTGAGAGATATCTTATTTATTACTCTCACATCATCTATTTTACTAGCTTGGTGGTATTATAAAGTTAATTTTGACCCTTTCTATCCACTTTCACAAGGATAGATTGCCGAGGATTGGGAGCGTACTCGCCCTATTTAAATTTAAAGAGGTTGGGAGATTGAACTCGCTCATCCTGCATTGTAGGAGTGAGACCCTGTATTGTATTAGTGGGGTTTGGCAAGGTGTCATTTTGATGTTTTAACTGGAAGACTTGCTGGGAACTCAACTGCATCTTTTAGATGTGGCGCGAGGGGGAATTTAAACTTAAACAAGTACCTTTGGGTTCCCCGCACTACGCCCATAGTTTCTGCATTCCATCTTCATCTTCTCGTTCCCAAGTCTGCATGTCACTTGTTCACCAATCTGTTGTGTCATCAAGCAGCAGTGTTGCGTCATCACGCAACGTAAGGTGGCCATCTTGCAAGGATTGTTTTTATGCATGGATTGTCTTTAGCAGTCCATCCATCATCCAAGTCAGGTCATCACGCAACATGGAGTGGCCATTTTGGTGGGACTGCCTTCACACAAGTTGTTAATATTCCATTCATCATCCGAGTCAAGTCATCACGCAACATGGAGTGGCCATTTTGGTGTGATTGTTTGGCAGTCTATTCATCATCCAAATCACAACATCATCCAATGTGAAGAGTATTTTAAAATACTTTTGTGTGTGTTATTTGACAACAAACTTCGTCCGAAGCGTGTGCCATCTCAAGTGTGTGGCAACTTTTTGTGTGAATTGCCTTAGTGGACGGGTCACTGTCTCGGCGATCCGCACACCTCTGCCACACTTCAGGTATTATGTGACATCTGTGTTTGGGCTACTTTTATTCAAGGTGGATTTCTAACGCAGATCACCTCAGTGTCTTTTACTGCTTTGGCGATCTGCACGCCTCTTCAAGTTCTGTTTGGTGAGTACTCTAATTGACTTTTGGACATCAGTGCAGATTGTATCAACTTTAAAGTTTGTATGTTTACCTTGCTCGTCGGTGATACGCACACCAAAATAATTCTTAACAGCTTGATACTTTACATTATATAATTTGAGTAACATTGTTTTTTAAATGTTGTGTTTATAATTTTGATTCATTGAATCGTACTATTTTGCATATGTTTGGTGCAATGTAGAATGTGGCAGCAAACCTATTAAGGCAGCTGCGGAAATTGGCTTCCCTTCTTACCTTGGATATCCTTAAACGAGTGGTAGTAGCACTCATCATATCCAGGTTGGACTATGGTAACTCGCTCTATTTAGGGCTTCCAGATTACCAATTGTCCAGACTCCAGACCATTGTGAATGATGCGGCTCGCCTTGTGTTCAAGGTCCCCAGCTGCACCCATGCCCCCCCCCCCCTCCTGCGCCAACTCCCCTGGCTTCCGTTTAGTCAACGGATAAAATTCAAAGGACTCTGTATTGCACATAAAGCCATCTTTGGCCAGGCACCAAAATACATCAAAGACAGCCTAGCCAACCATGTTCCAGCCAGAGTACTCCAATCCTCAGAGGCGAGGTTCTTAGTCTGCCCGCGCTCCCGCCTGGTTTCCCTCGGTGGCAGAGCTTTTTCCACCAGTGTTCCACAGATCTGGAACAAGCTCCCCGTTAGCATCCGAAAGGAACGTGCCCTATTCCCATTCAGGAAACAACTAAAGACCCTACTTTTTAAGGAAGCCTGGGCTACACAGTAAGCACCGTCTCCCTACCACTAACCCAAAGCAGTTGCCCTCTCTCAAGCGCTTAGAGACCATTGGTGATAAGGCGCTATATAAATATAAATTACAATTACAATTACAATCTCCTTTCTTTCTAGTTTGCTCTGGTGAACCCCTTATTAAATGGAAGAAATGGAAAAAAGTGTTTGAGAGATATGCAAGGGTATTTGGAGTTTCTCTGAGCGCAGAGAGGAAGACATCTCTTCTCCTTCATTGCTTAGGGGCTGAAGGACACAATGTTTTTGATCATCTTCCTGATCTGTTAGTCACAGAATCAGATGAATTGAATGATTATGAGATAGGCATTCTCAAACTGGATAAGCATTATCTTCTCAAGGTAAACACTATCTTGGAAAGGTACAATTTTTGTAAGAGAAAAGAGAACACAAAGGGATGAGGAAACTGTGGAGGCATATGTAACTGATTTAAGGAAGCTTGCATCATCCTGCAAATTTGAAATTTTAACAGACGAGCATAATCAAGATCAATTTATGATGGGGTATAACATGGAGAAAGTAGGGGAAGATCTGTGGTTGAGAGATGAACCTACCCTAGAACAGGTACTTTTTATTGCTAACAGAATAGAGCATTCTCTAAAATGTGTAGCTGTCATAAAGAAAGAAAGTGCAAAGGATGTCAAGGTTCAAGTTATCAATGATGGAAGTGTGAAGGGCAAAGTTGCAGAAAAGGAGAAATACAGTATAGAAAAACAAAAATCCAATGAAAGTATTATGCGTTGGAGATGTTTTAAATGTGACAAGCCAGGTCATCTTCCCAATAATTGAAAATGTCCTGCACTGGGGCATGTTTGTTCTAAATGCAAAAAGAAAGGGCATTTTTCATCGGAGTGCAAAAGTAGACCTAAACCCAGAGTAAAAAAGGTTGAAGTTTATAAAGAGAACAACTCTGATGTCAGTCCTGATTATTTTGAGTGTGGACAAAGTGTTGTCCAAGTTCAGAATTCATCTTGCAAAAAATCTTCTCCCTCTGATAACATTCTAGTCGACGGAGAGCGTACTAGGGTTTTATTTGACTCAGGTGCAAAAATCACTATTGTCTCGAATGCATTGTATGTCAATAAGCTCAAAGATAAAGTTAAACTTATAAAACCAAATATCATTCCATTAGCTTATGGTGGTGAACCAATCAAATTGCATGGGTACCTTTTGGGACTCATAGAATATAAAGGCAGCTTAATTTCGGGAAAATGTATGTGTCTAAAAAGGGTGACAGTATTATTAGTTGGCTGCATCAAGGAAATTTGGGAGTATATGTTGATCCCAATTCAAACCCATCCATTCTTGTGAAAGACAATGTGTGTGTTGTAGAAAAGCCCAATGATGATAAATTTGTTCAAGATCTTGTCAAAGACTTTCTGAAGTGGGGGGACGTGCTTTCTCCAAAACACTCCCAGCTCTATGGAACAAACTGGCCCCAGAACTAAGGAAGGAACGCAATTTGTTAGCCTTCAGAAAAAAGTTTAAAACTGTTTTGTTTAAGCAAGCATGGAGCAGCCACTAGGTGCACTGTCAAGATCAAGTAAAATGCCAAGCCCCACTATGTAACCTGGACAATCAGCGCTTAGAGACCCCGGTGGTTATAACGCGCTATACAAATTAAATAAATAAATAAATAAAATAAATAAGTGTTTAAAAAAGATTTTGGTTGCCTAAAAGGCTACCAGCATAAAATTAAATTAAAGGATAATTCGGTTCCAGTTTGTTGCAAAGTTAGGAATGTGCCTTTGTCAGTAAGAGCAGATATGGAGAGAGAGATTGAGAAGCTTAAGAAAGGAGGCATACTAGAGGAATTTGAAGGGACGGAATGAATGGCTCCGGTAGTTGCCGCACGCAAGGCAAATGGGGACTTGACTTTGTTCATTGACTTAAGACAGCTAAATAAGAATGTTATTGTGGACAGGTATCCCCTTCCATATATAAGTGAACTACTAACGTTATCAGGAGGAGCAAAGGTGTTTAGCACGATAAATCTAACATCTGCGTACTACCAAATTGAATTGGAACAATCTTGTAGGGATCTTACGGCGTTCATAACACCGTTTGGCACCTTTAGATTTGTTTGAATGCCCTTCTGCCTTGTTTCTGCCTTTTCTGTATTTCAACAAGCCATGGAAAGTGTTTTAAAGAATTTGGATGGTGTATGTATTTATCAGGATGACATATTACTATTTGCCAACAATGTTGAAGAACATGATGTTAGATTTAATTCTGTCCTGATCAAGCTTTGAGAATGTAACCTGCCTATAAAAGCTGAAAAATTTAGTTTTCGATCTGATGCTCTACACTCTTTGGGACATCACATAACTGGAAGTGGTGTTAAACTGAAACAAGAGCTGGTTATCACCATCCAAAACATGAGTCCTCCTTCTGACAAAGAGGAGTTGATGACATTTTTAGGTATGGTAGAATACTATGCCAAGTTTGTTAAAAATGTTGCTGATCTAACTACGAACATGAGGTCTCTCTTGCGCAAAGGGGTGAGCTTCGAATGGCCTGATCAGTGTGAAAGTGAATTTGCTGAAGTTAAGAAAAGTTTGATCAATGCCTCCTTCCTTCAGAGCTTCGATACTAAACTTAAATGTAGCCTTACTACGGATGCTAGTGAAAAGGGTTTAGGTGCAGTGCTTCACACTTGAGCCCATCTGGAATGAAGACCATAATGTTTTTATCTCGCAGTTTGAAAGATCCTGAAACTTGACCCTCAGTGGTTGAAAGAGAATCTCTCGCTGTTTTTTGGGCTGTGAAGAAGTTAAAAAAATGTTTGTGGTGGTTCGACTTTAAAGTTAGGACAGACCCCAAACCCTTGGTAGAAATCTTTGAGAAGAAGTGACTAGATTTGATTTCCAGTCGTATCACCAAGTGGATTATAGGTTTTCAGGGGTAAACAGACAAAATATCGATTACAAAATATCGAATGGACATAATATCGAGTTCAAAATATAGGCTAGACAGAATATCAAATGGACAGAATATAGACATCAAAAATATCGTTTTGAAGATAAGTAATGTAATATCGAATTTTAAAATATAGTCAAAATATCGAAGTACATAATATAGGTTAAGAAAAATATCGAACTTTTAATAATATCGAATTTTCTATAGTATATTTTATGTGTTAAAAGTGTTTATTTATGGTATAATGTAATTTAATTAATGAATTTAATGTTATTTAAATTTTGCGTAATTTAATTCTGTGGCGGGTTTTGGGTTTATAGGGGAATAGGGTGGGAAGTAATTTAATTATAATTAATTAAATATGTAAATTTATTTAATGGTATTTGTTTATAATTAATTGCTAATTAATTTTAATTTTGTAATTAATTACATTTTAATTGCCAATTAATTTTATTTAATTGATTAACTGATAAATATGTTAATTTAACTAATTTCATTTCTGTAGTGGGTTGTGGGTTTATAGGGGAGTAGGGTGGGAAGTAATTTAATTATAATTAATTAAATATGTTAATTTATGTATTGTAATTTAATTTTAATGAATTAAATATGTAATTTTATTTATTGGTATTTGTTTAGAATTAATTATTAAAATATTTGTATTTGGTAATTAATTAAATTTGAATTGCCAATTATTTTTATTTAATTGATTGATTAATTGATAATTAGGTTAATTTAAGTAATTTCATTTCTGTAGCGGGTTGTGGGTTCATAGGGAAATAGGGTGGGGAGTAATTTAATTATAACTAATTACATATGTTAATTATTTTTGTGTATTTATGAAATTTTATTTGTTAAGTAACTGTTTAATTACTAATTAATTAATTGTTAATTTGTAATTAATTAGTATTAATAGATAACTAATTGTAATGATTAAATAAAATTAGTATTTGTAATTAATTAATTATTATATTATATTAAAGTGGTAATTACTTTTAATTATTTTTTTATATATATTAATATATATATATATATTTTTAAATAATATATGAAGTATCTACTTTCCCTACTGTTGCACTCACTGGAGTGGGAATAGTAATTTTTACCCCTACGCTTTCCCTACTGTTGCACTTTCTGAAGTGGGAATAGTAATTTTAACCCCTACTCTATCCAACGCTTTCCCTACTGTTGCACTCTTTGGAGTGGGAATAGTTATTTTTACCCCTACGCTATCCAACGCTTTCCCTACTGTTGCACTCTCTGGAGTGGGAATAGTAAGTTTTACCCCTACGCTATCCAACGCTTTCCCTACTGTTGCACTTTCTGGAGTGGGAATAGTAATTTTTACCCCTACGCTATCCAACGCTTTCCCTACTGTTTCACTCTCTGGAGTGGGAATAGTAATTTTTACCCCTACCCTATCCAATGCTTTCTCTACTGTTGCACTCTCTGGAGTGGGAATAGTAATTTTTACCCCTACGCTATCCAACGCTTTCCCTACTGTTGCACTCTCTGGAGTGGGAATAGGAAGTTTTACCCCTACGCTATCCAACGCTTTCCCTACTGTTGCACTCTCTGGAGTGGGAATAGTAAGTTTTACCCCTACGCTGAAGGACTGGGTTTTTCTTAGACCGAGCGGTGCCAGGGATAACACCTAAAACCTTCGTGGGTAACCTGTTCCGGCGTACAAATGACAGAGACACGGGACACTTCCTTCGGCGTCAAAGATTCGAGGTTTATTACTGCAGGGAACACAGAAGTCACAGGAAGTACAACATGTGTAGGTTCGAGGAGTCTGATTCGAATTGTATCTGTGGATCGCTCCTTTTATACAGTTTTCTCTCAAAGGTTAACATGGTGCACAAAAGATTACAACCTGGTTCCCATCGTAAAGATCATAAGGGGTCGCTTTCATGTATTCAGAGCCCGGAACATAATCACAGTAACATTTGGCAGTTCCCAACTGTAAAAGCACATCTTCCCATCATTAGTACATTCCATTCAGCAGTAAACGAATCAAGGAAAGGACAAAAACAGGTGCAGAGGAAGACGAGGACAGTGAACAGAACGAAGAGGGTGTAAAAGGGGTGGTACCAGGAAACACGAGTTGCAGGCATCAAAAGGGGACGTGCCTAATGAATGCACAACTGAGACAATAGACCGGCACGGCAAGATGAGCCTCGAGCGGGGCCATCTGCCTTACAGTGTCATCCCCCTCATCATAAAGACACCTTCAAAGGAAACGTGTCTTCCGCAAGAGTTTGGGAATCCCAGGGTCGCGAAGCGGACAGCGTCAGTTCGCTGGCTACTTGAGGGCAAGAAACAAAATGGATGCCGTATCTAAGATGGAACCCGTGGGTTCAGATGAAGAAACACACGAAACAGACGAACGGTTTAGGCTAGTACAGCGAAAACGCGTACACCCACTAAACTTGTCATTTGCGGTTTACAGATACCAGACTCGACCATATTCGTGCGAGTCGAAAACACCACTTACGATTGTCACGGAACCTCAGACGCTCCTTTTGCCCTCATGTAGGCAAGCACTAGTCGGAATCATAATCGATCTCGATATTCATCAGACCATCTAGATGCTGCTGCAACATAACTCTATCCATCAGAGTTCCTTTGGTAACAGGCGGCTCTCTTATACACGCTGTAGCACAGAGGCCACATAAGGCAGGACCACACTGCACACAAAGGCAACACGTGAACAGGAATGCTACAACAACCCCAATGATCATCAGAATCTTCCAACCCCAAGTCGACATTAGGCCCCAAAACCACCCTAGCAGCGTCCAATCCCCTACGTCCACGTGTATGGACTCAGAGATTTTATGCAACTTTGAGATGGCTTGATAGACACTCGGAGCGTTGTCTGGAATGAATATACAACAACTCGAATGGATCACCTTACATACTCCACCTCGGTCTGCTAGGACAACGTCTAAAACCATACGGTTTTGTAACGTCATAAGCCTATCCGCCTGAAGCTCTGCTGTAATGTTGCCAAGGGCACTGGCAGTGATATTAGCATTCGATTCCACCACTCGAGTCAACTGTCTCAGGTTCCTACTATTAACCATAGGTCCCCAAAACGGAAAGAAACCCTTGAAAAAGTCTCCTGCCTCTTGACCGGCAGTGTCCTCTTTGCTAATCACGCCCCTCACAACTCTAGTCTTGTGGTAATCTGAGGCAACTGTAAACGTCGGTGGCAACAAGTTTGCAATATAACAGGTGCCCGTGAAGTCCAGGGGCAACCATGTATATGCACGGTCGTAGCAGACAAAGTACATACCCTTGGCAGTCAGGAAAACAGGGGAAGAGAGCATTGGTAAGAAATACGTCTCAGAGCAAGCACTCTCTCCAAGGTGAGCTCTCGGGCTTCGGCCACGGCCTTTCAGACAGAAGTTACCAAGGTGGGGTATGATCCCTATCGGAGACGAGCTTCTAAGCTGTCTTTCGCCTACGAGCACACTATACTCAACCTCACTCAAATCCCTATATGCTCGCACCTCTTCCTCTGGGATGAGCGACGGCTCATAGATATCCCTATCTAAATCAGCAATCGCTATTGCCAAAGGCTTGTGGTACGGACCGGGACCAAAGTGGGGAGAACGTGGCTCTCGATTGGGGTAAGAATCTAGTGCACTTCGAAACATTGTTTGGAATGCTCGAGCTGAACCCTGGGAACTATAAGGAAGGACCAAGTACGGAATTCCCTTGTCGGTGGTATGTGGCATTAACCCACACACCCAACAATTGGCAGTGTTCACCACTAACTGATGCTGATGAAGGAGCTGAACGAAGGAATTGTTCATGAATTCTGCATGTCTAACCTGCTCGTGTTGGGGTAAGATGTGGAAGGAATGAGGAGAAACAGTGGAGGTAGGTTTAGGTTCAGAAGAAGGGGTAGGTGAGGCAGTAGGCAACAATGACTGTATCATGTAATACACCCCACCCACCAGCAACGAGGAAACAGTTAAGAATAAGAAGAGCATCTGAAACATGAAACATTTTGTATGGGCAATTCTGCACAACTCGAATCTATGGGCCTGAGCCTTTTCCAAGTCCGACAGCTTTGCGAAAGCCATCCTCTAAAACCGTCCGCAACGTTTTTGACGCACTTCGTTCTGTGTAGCAGTAGTCAATCCCCAGGAGTTCCTAGGAACCGACGGTCTTCGACCTAGTGTCAAGACATACTAACCAGAAGGAAGTACCCGCGCGGCCTTACGGTTCACCCGGATGCAAGGTATTTGAATCAATAATATGTACAAAATCTGCTAGCTGTGGAAGCCAAAACACATGTGGAAAAGACTCAAACTTACAAAAATCACAATTATGCAAGTGTGTTCAAACTGGTCAGGGATAATGGGGTAACGTAGATGTCCGGGGGAGAGAGCAAAAATGCTTTTATTAGTCTTTAGTACTGGATTGAAGAAAATATCGGCTTCTCCCAGGACGTGTCTGTTCGTCAAACAATTGGTCCGATGATGAAACAGAGTTCTGTTGATCAGTAAATTGTTCAGATGTGGAGTTTTTCGATGACGAATGTTCAACAATGTCGTCCTGCTGCACTGAGGTCTCTCCGACAGGCTGAGCGTCGCTAAAAGGAACGAAGGTCGGTACAGTGTCGACTTCAGACGAGGCGATGCCCTTCCTCACCCACGAGTCTGCTGGTAAAGGTATAGGTACCTTTTTGGTATGGGTGGCATGCACCCAGTTCTTGCGTCCTTCCAAACGAACAGCAGTCCTCGTGGCAAGGAGCACTTGGTAGGGTCCGGTAAAACGAGGCTCAAGGTTGTGCTTCCGGGCAAAGTTTCTCATCACCACCCAGTCTCCAGGCTGGAGCTGGTACCTGGACCCTCCGTCTGCGTCGGCAGTGCTTCAAAGACCTGTTGGTGAATTAACCTCAGTTTAGCAGTCAGATCATGAAGATAATCGATCAACATTGGGTATTCAAGATCAGAGAACACACTTGGTCTAGGGACCCCCCAAACATTGGCAGGACGGCCGAACACTATTTCGTAGGGACTGAGCCCTAGTCAGGAGTGTACAGTCGCCCTTGTTGACAGAAGAGCTAAGGGCAAAGCGTCAGGCCACGAAAGACCAGTCATAGCCTGAATCTTCGCTAGTTTCAGTTTAAGGGTGCCATTATACCCTTCAACCAAACCTGCTGACTGGGGATGATTGGCGCTGTGGAATTTCTGTGTAATTCCAAGGCCCTTACACACACTCTTCATCACACTCCCCACAAACTCACTTCCGTTATCAGACCATACAATTCGTGGCATTCCATACCGAGGAAAGTATTCCTTCAGTAGGATTTTCGCAGTGGACAGAGCAGTGTTGTCTTTAAGAGGGTAGGCTTCAATCCATCGGGAGAATGCGCAAACCACAACTAAAACGTATTTCAGGTTATTGCATCGCTCCATATGGATGAAGTCTAGCTGAATCACCTCAAAGGGACATGAAGGAGGAGCAAAATGGCCAGGAGGTGTAGGGGTTCCCTTACCAGGGTTGTACATCATACATATCATGCAATTCTTAACCAATCTCTCAGTACATTTAGTAATACCATCAATCTTCCATACAGGGGACAACAACTTGCAGATACCTTTCGCACTAATATGTGCTAAGCCGTGTGCCATCGTCACGACAGCTAGCACATACGCATCCGGCAACATCCATCTCTTATGCTCCGACAGATCGATCCAGCAGCCATTCACATCCAACTTCCCCGTACTCTCTTTCTACTTCGTCTTTTCAGTCTCAGTGGCCTCATTCTGAATCGCTTTCACGCTCTCAATAGTGTCTTCACACATACCCGTTTCTGTAGGCCACCTTACCGAACTCGTCACATACATTCTAGTGCTAAGATTCCGGGCAGTCTCCTTAGCAGTCTCATCCGCAAACGCATTGCCACGACCAACATCATCCGTCACCTTACGGTGCGCACTACATTTAATAATCGCCACCTGCTTGGGCAATGGGAGTGCATCCAAAAGATCATTCACAAGCTGTCCATGCTGAATCTTCGTGCCATGCGATGTCATAAAACCTCTCTCTCTCCACAATCGTCCGAAGCTATGGGCAACGCCAAATGCATATTGGCTGTCCGTAAACACATTCACCCGTTTCCCTTTCGACAACACACACGCTCTAGTCAAGGCAATCAGCTCTGCCGCCTGTGCAGAATTCTGATTCAGTCTCGCAGTCTCCACAACCGTACTAAATGTTACCACAGCATACGCAGTCGTTACATCACCATTCGGCAACTTAAAACACGAACCATCCACATACAGGGTACCATCGGGTTATTCCAATGGGGTATTTTTCAAGTCAACACGACCTTTTGTTTCCTCCCCAGTCCGTAAGTAGCAGTCATGAGGTGCTACTTCATCTGATTCCATACTAATTGGCAACAAAGTCGCCGGGTTCAGGACATTACAACGTTTTATTTGAATGTGACTTGCCAAAAGCGTCAACTCGTACCCAGACAACCTTGCACTCGTCAGGTGTTGGGTCTTCGTACGATTCAAGAGAGTGGCAACTGCATGCGGAACCATCACCGTAAGCATATTATCCATGACCAATCCTGCGGATTGTCGGATGGACACCGCAGCTGCCGCTGTTGCCCTCAAACAACTCGGCAATGCTCTAGCTACCGGGTCCAAGGTCGAGGAAAAATATGCACATGGACGCTGCTTACCACCGAACTGTTGCGTCAAGACACTCAATGCACAACCTTCCCTCTCGTGAACGTATAGTGTAAACGGCTTACTGTAGTCAGGGGTACCTAACACAGGAGCCGAACACAACGCGTCACGTAGTTCAGAAAAACTTTTCTGACATTCTTCCGTCCATGGCAAAGGAGTTGGAACATCCTTGCACGTAAGAGCTACCAATGGTTTCGCTAACAATGAAAAATTTGGAATCCATTGCCTGCAGTATGACGTGATACCTAAAAAGGCACGCACATCTCTCTGAGTTGTTGGCACAGTCATTCGAATAATCGCTGCAATTCTCTCTGGGGTCAACCTTCTTCCCTCCTTTGACAATAAGTGACCTAGATAGGTTACTTCTTGGCAACAATATTGCAGTTTAGAAGGTGACACCTTGTGATGTAGGTCACAGAGATGCTGCAACAACGACACCGTAGCGATTTTGCAAATGTCCTGAGTGTCTGCAGCCACCAATAGGTCGTCGACGTATTGGATCAAGGCCGCACCGGCCGGCAACACGTACGCATCAAGTTGGCCTTTCAAGGCTTGACTGTATATCGATAGGCTCTCACAGTAGCCCTGAGGAGCACGTTTAAACCTAAAGCTGCGGCCACCAAGAGAGAAACCGAAAAGGTCTCTACTCTCCTCAGCAATCGGAATACTGAAGAACGCATTCTTCAGATCGATCACTGAGAACTAAGATGCAGAAGCTGGAATCAGAGTCAGTAGAGCCGTAATGTCAGGCACCACAGGGAACTGAGGAATCACAATTTTATTCACCTCCCGTAAATCGATAACAAAACGATAAACAGGAGGCTTTGATGGATCAGTACGCTTCAGAATGGGCAGCACAGGACTATTGCACACGTTTCCCCGAGTCTCCTCAATGACGTCTTTCTCAATCAAATCGTAGATGATTGCTAACAACGCTCGCTCACCATCAAGGGAGATACGATACTGGGGAATACGTGGCAAGCGCACATTAGATTTCAAGTGAATGACATAAGGGGAGATATCAAGCAGGCCCACGTCATTGGGACCTGTTGCCCACAAAGATGTAGGAAGCGAACTCAATTCCGGTGGAAGCTTATCGAGAGACAAGTACATTGGAGAGATAACTCTCTCACCCAAAGTAAGCTTTACTCCCGCAGGAGAACAATACAAAGTCGCATACAGACGTTTTAGCAAATCCAGGCCCAAGAGATTTTCACCACAACCAGTAGTCAAAATCAAAGGAGCTTTCAGCTCACGAGGCCCAATTGTAAGGGGCAAAGGGCGCGAAACTGGATTGCTAACAGGGGCGCCAGAGAATCCAACGGAAACATTTGTTAAGCCAGACAAAGGTGCGCCAGGGAGTTTCGAATGCATGATGGAACTTTTCGCTGCACCAGTGTCCAACAGAAAAGGCTCAACGACGCCCGAGGTGGCAACTGCGACGTAAGGCCCTCTCTGATCAACCGGAACTGATACTACTCCCTCTCCTTGTCTATGGCTATCCTAGTAATTACTGTCGTCAGTGCCCTGATCGAAGTAATAATCGTCCACATTGTACTGCGCAGATCTTCCTTGCGACGATCCACGCTGATCGAAACAATTATTAGAATCTGAAGAATTGTCAGAACGATCATTGTGAGCACCGCGGCCTCTACCACGTGATGCTTGTTGTGGACCACTACGACCTCCTCTAGATGAATTACCACTATTGCGATCACGTAAAACTGGACAATCGAATTTTAAATGACCCTCTCCCCTACAATAGGCACACTGATTGTACCCCAAGAGGAGTCATTTCGTGATTGCGACCTATTTGACTGAGACTGTGATCGATTTCGCTGTTGCGAATCATTCTGATTCGAACGTGGAGGATACGCTTGTTGCAACAACACTTTAGTTTTGAGCTCTTTTGTCTTTTTATCGGCACGATCATTCTCCTCTTTCTCCCTATTTTCGTAATATTGTGCCGTAGCCAATATTTGAGCAGACGTGGAAACAGCCCACGCACTCTCAAATTCTTAATTTGTTGCTTAAGTCTGGCAACAGATTAGACACAAATTTGTCCACGAACAACCTCTGACCTCCCTCGGTACCCATATCCTGACCACTATGATCAATGAATGCCTCCTCAAATCTCGTAAAGAAATCAGAGACACTCTCGTCCTTCTTTTGTTTGCAAGCGGACAACTTGTCCCAATTCACCTTCATAGCTGGCATAAGCGTTTTCATAAGGGTAATAATTCTCTGAGGGAGATTAGCAATCAGCTGTTCAGGTTTAGCCCCACCAACTTGTAAGGCATCCGCAGCAAGAAGTGCAGCCCAGTCACCACCTAATTCTGCCACATGATTTTCTTGACGAATTTTCGCCCAAACCGGTTGCGGAACTACGTCACCGAACAACATATCGATGTCAGCAAGGTTCATAACCGTAGCATCCACTAGCTGCAACAATTCTTTATAGTACCCTGCAGGATTTTTGCGAGGGTCAGGCAAAGATTGCTTTACCTGCAAAACTTCCGATCGTTTCCACGGAAGGTGTAACCACACTCTCTGAAAATATGGCGGAATAATGGTATTAGCATTAGGATCGCCAGGCATCCACACCGGTGGAACCTCGCACATGGGACACTGACCAGGCGCTGCTAGCGGTCCCTCAATGTCTTCTACAAACAATGCCCGAGCATTATAGAAGGACGAAAAGATAATAACTGCTCGACAACACGTCGAACATTGCTACCCACCAATATTCCACTCGCAAACTGGAGCTGAAGATTAGTCAGAGCAGTCAATACTTCATCAGACGCATCAGCCGATATTTGATCACGCAAAAGCTTGCACCTTTTCTTCAAACACAAACCTCTGTGTCAGTATGTTGAATTGAGAAAACGTATCAAGTACTACACGTGGAGGATTCCTAAGAGGGTACCTAATCCAACCCATCGCCATATTATATAGCGAGTCACGCTCCCTACTACCTGGAAGCTGACTTCGTCTTTGGGGACCTTCAGAACCAGCGGACTCAAGAACTGGTCCAAGAGAATCGAAACAGTTAGAAGCAACAGAAGGAACACGACGTCGAGCAGATGGGGTAGTAGAGTAACACACCGGGGTAACAAGAGAAGTGTCGGAAACAGAAGGGACAGCAGGAGTAAGTAGAACAGTAGAGGCAGCGGGAGCAGGAGTATGAGGAAGTACAAGCGGAGGAGCAGTAGGGACGGAAGCAGGCAAGGGAGCAGGAACAAGCGGAAGAACGGGTACAGGTTGGGGAACAGGGACAGGAACAGGGACAGGAGCAGGGACAGGGGGAACCACAGGAAATGCGGTACCCTGTGCATACGGAGGTGGTGACTTAATGAGATAGGACAACAAGGGGTCCTCTACTACGTCCTCCTTCTTATCCGCACCCGTCGGTAAAACGGGATAACACTTATCGACATTCATGCGCTGCAATCTATCGAAAACCTCCTTTTCCTTTTCCTCCTTATCTCGCTGAAACTGCTCTGCGTTTCTTACCGTAGTGACGAATCCTTCTCTCTTATTACGTTTAATCTGCTTGATTTCTTTCTGCTTGGCTTCCTTACGCCACAACCGAAAGGAATCAAACATGGCCGGCCTTGCTTTTCTTTGGAACAATTTAGCTTCAAGATTATCTAGGATCGGAGCCTCAAAACTACCATGAGGTGGCCAACTAAGGACACCATCTTTTTTAGTGTAACGAACCCAACACTCATTGAATGTAATTGGACCTAATCCGTGTCGGCTGTACAATTCGTAAGTTGGAGTTCCAACCGGAGGTATCGGACACGAGTCCTCCAGTCGGGAATCCGTACCACAACCTCTAAAGCAACTGAACAAAGTACTACGGCCAGGCATCATGCACACTAACCGAGTTTCACAAACTTCAAGGGTTATAGGAGTACAATGTCCCTGCAAAGAGCAAAAACCCTCGGTTTTTGGCGCCTGCAGACGTCAACTATCACAACAAAGAACAAAATACCAAGAACCACAAATGCAATGGAACCATGCAACAACTAAGTACCGACAACAAAGGACTCTGGGAGCGACCCACAAATACTTAACTCAAAGATCAATGGCGTCACCAGGAAGGCCCGTCAATCGTCTCGCTGTACCAAGGTCTACGCCAGGCCCCAAAACAGGTCTACAGTCAGGGCAGCAGTCCGTCGCAGCCATCAGGAGGCGGGGATCTTCGCGGGAAAAGTCGTGGGGCCACTTGTTTCGACAACAGGATCGATGAAGCGGGGTGCACCTTCCCTCGGAGATTTCACACGAAGTTCCTCACGATCGTCGGGCTTTGGACCGGTACCACTGATGCAGCCCCACGTTGGGTGCCAACTGAAGGACTGGGTTTTTCTTAGACCCAGCGGTGCCAGGGATAACACCTAAAACCTTGGTGGGTAACCTGTTCCGGGGTACAAATGACAGAGACACAGGACACTTCCTTCGGCGTCAAAGATTCGAGGTTTATTACTGCAGGGAACACAGAAGTCACAGGAAGTACAACATGTGTAGGTTCGAGGAGTCTGATTCGAATTGTATCTGTGGATCGCTCCTTTTATACAGTTTTCTCTCATAGGTTAACATGGTGCACAAAAGATTACAACCTGGTTCCCATCGTAAAGATCATAAGGGGTCGCTTTCATGTATTCAGAGCCCGGAACATAATCACAGTAACATTTGGCAGTTCCCAACTGTAAAAGCACATCTTCCCACCATTAGTACATTCCATTCAGCAGTAAATGAATCAAGGAAAGGACAAAAACAGGTGCAGAGGAAGACGAGGACAGTGAACAGAACGAAGAGGGTGTAAAAGGGGTGGTACCAGGAAACACGAGTTGCAGGCATCAAAAGGGGACGTGCCTAATGAATGCACAACTGAGACAATAGACCGGCACGGCAAGATGAGCCTCGAGCGGGGCCATCTACCTTACAGTGTCATCCCCCTCATCATAAAGACACCTTCAAAGGAAACGTGTCTTCCGCAAGAGTTTGGGAATCCCAGGGTCGCGAAGCGCACAGCGTCCGTTCGCTGGCTACTTAAGGGCAAGAAACAAAATGGATGCCGTATCTAAGATGGAACCCGTGGGTTCAGATGAAGAAACCCACGAAACAGACGAACGGTTTAGGCTAGTACAGCGAAAACGCGTACACCCACTAAACTCGTCATTTGCGGTTCACAGATACCAGACTCGACCATATTCGTGCGAGTCGAAAACACCACTTACGATTGTCACGGAACCTCAACGCTATCCAACCCTTTCCCTACTGTTGCACTCTCTGGAGTGGGAATAGTAATTTTTACCCCTAAGCTATCCAACGCTTTCCCTACTGTTGCACTCTCTGGAGTGGGAATAGTAATTTTTACGTCTACGCTATTTAACGCCTTATCTACTGTTGCACTCTCTGGAGTGAGAATAGTAATTTTACACTTCCGCTATCCTACGCTAATAATATTGGATATTTTTTAATTATATTATGTTACAAGATATATATATTTTTTTAACAAATATGATTGTAAAAAAAAATTGTATCACTTTAATTAATTATTTTAATATTATAAGGAAATTTAAGTATTTTTAAGCATATTTTAGTAAATCATTTTTAATATTAATTTAATTTAACATTGTTTTTAATAAAGTCAATATTTTTACAAACGACATTTTTGTAAACGATATTTTTTACTCAATATTTTTGTACTTACCTGTTTGTAGATACAAAGTCGATATTCTGTCTGTCGATATTTTGTCGCCGATTTTTTTGGTAGTCGATAATATGTCCCTCGATATTATGTCAGTGATCCGTTTTCAGGAGTATACTTTTTCAATCAAATACATTCCTAGAGTTTACAATAAAATTTCTGATGTCCTTTCGCGCCTTGTCTCTTTAGGGGATTCTGATGGAGATGAGGTGTGTACTAGTAATGATTGGGTATATGTTGTAGATGACGAACACATAACTGAAGAGAGATGGTGTGAAGGAATTGATTTGGATGTCATTCTTAAAGAGGTGATGTCTTTGTTACAAGGCAATTGGGCAAGTGCCAAGATGGGGCCAGAATCCACCAAGCCTTTTTGGTATTTGAGACATTAACTGTCAGTCGACAAGAGTTTATTGGTTCGGGGCACTAGATTGGTTCCACCTTCCAGTCTCAGAAAAGAGTTGGTGAGTTTAGCTCACTCCACTCATCCTGGTGTTACCAAAACTAAGGAAAGACTATGCATGTCATACTGGTGGCTAGGGATGTACAAACTGGTAGAGAGGGAAATACGTGAGTGCATTCCATGCACTATGAGTTACAAATCTACGTCTCCCAGGGTTCAACCTTTGACTTTGAGAAGACGACCCACACGTCCTTGGGAGGATGTTGCTTTGGATTTTCTGGGTCCTATTCATAATAAGGGTAGTCAAGTGTTTCTTCTGGTATTGGTGGACATGTATTCTCACTGGCCAGAAGTTTTTTTTTTATCCAGCATTGATACTGGTCACATCATTAAATGTTTGAGAGTGTTATTCTCCAGGGAAGGTATTCCAGGTTCCATCCTTACGGATAATGGTGTCCAACTGGTTTCTAAAGATATGGAAGAGTTTTTGCCTTTCAATGGGATATCTCATAAGAAATGTGCTCTCTATCATCCCGAGGACAATAGAATGGTAGAGAGATTTAACAGAGTTTTCAAAGACACTATCACCTTGATAAAATCTCTGTTTCTTCATTGGAAAAGTGAAGTCTTGAGGAAGGTTGAAGATTACCTCCCCATTCCACTACGGGGAAAACACCCTTCTTGCTCTTTCGATGTAGGATTCCTAACACTAATCTTGAACCTTCATGGGTTAACAATTATTGCACCATTAAGGGTAAAGAGTGCATTGCTAGTAGTGATGATGTGCAAGTGAGAGAAGAACGTAAAGCTTTACAAAGAAAAGATTACTTTGACTCAAGAAAATCTGTGAAGAAGGTACATGTGAATGTAGGGGATTGGGTGGCTATTAAACGTCCTGGATTTACTGGAGGCACTAATCCCAAGTATTACAAACCATGAAGATCATTACAGTTTTTAATAATGCTGTGAAAACGCACGATTATCATGTTTGGAATCTCAATAGGTTGGTGGTCTAGAAGGGTAAATATGATGGCCAGTTTACCGGAGAGTTTGAGAATAGTTCACATTGTTTCAATGATAAAAAGAATGAAGGTGCTGAGCTTGTTCGACAATCATCTAGACCAACCGTATGATGATCATCTACACCAACTGTACGACCCAAGTATCTTGATAATTATGTTTGAATTTATTATTGGTGTTACAAACGATGTATATAGTTAATTTAAGAGTTTACCCTGTACTCTTTTCTAAGGAAGGGAGAAGTGTGATATTCTGTACCTCTTCTCTCTATGACCTTTATCCTTTCTTTCCCTTCTTTACTTCAATGCTCCTCCCTCATCACTTTTTGGAATGTATATATGTCATAGTGTGAGGTGTTCAGTCAAGCTGGGGATTTGAAGACAGTTGGTACTGTGTACTCAGCTGGTAGATGAGATCCTTTAGGAAGAATATACTGCAAGTTCAACCTCTCCTGATTTCAAGTCTATTTCTTCAAGAATACCACGTTTAGTCTTCTCAAAATCTGCCCCTCTATATTATTAAAAAAAACATCTAGATATATCTATGAGCTCCCCCATTTTGATGTATCTATGTCAGCATCTCATTGCGCATATGGGCTTGTGTAAGCAGAGTATGTTTAGTTGTCTTATTGTTTAAAAGGTTTCTGTGAGTTTCTGGTGTGCATGGATGTTTGAAGACCTGATTCTGTTTTGCAGTGTGTGGGTATATGATATGTGCCTATGTGTCTGATGGTGTGTATGTGTGGGCATATGATTAGTCTGTGTGGGTGTTAGATGGTGTCAGTATGTGAACATCTGGTGTTGGGTATGCAGGCATCTGATTGTGGCTGATGGAAAGGGTGACAGTTTGATGGTGTACATGTGTGTTGTGTTTCATAGGTGGGCATCTGATGGTGTGTTTGTGGGCATTAGTGTGTGTGTATGTGTATCCATGTGATGGAGTGTGTGGATGACTTATGGTGGATGTTGTGGCATCTGAAAGAGGATGTGTATAAGTGCCTCTGATCATGGATGTGAATATTTCTTGGTATGTGTATATATCTGAGTTTTTGGATGGGGGATGTGTAGGTGGGTGTGCAGAAATCTGATGATGATGCTTGTGTGCATGTGCTAGTGGATGTGTCAGTGACTCTGATGATATATATGTGTCGCAGGGTGCATGGTGATGTTTCTGACTGTGTACACAGGTATCTAATTGTCATGTGTGATCATGTGTGAAGGATGTGTATAAGTTCCTCTGATCATGGATGTGAATATTTATTGGTATGTATGGCTTTCTGATTGTGGGTGTTTGGATGGAGGATGTGTGGGTGGGTGTGCAGAAATCTGATGATGATGCATGTGGGCATGGGTTAGTTGATGTGTCATTAAGTCTGATGATATATATGTGTCAGAAGGTGCATGGTGGTGTTTCTGATTGTGTACACAGATATCCAATTATCATGTGTGATCATGTGTGAAGAAAAAGCACAGATGAGAAACCTTTCTTCCCCAACGCAAGTCACAATGGAGGAGGGGTGCATTTCTTCCCATAAGCCTCCTTGCTGTGGACAAAGCCAGTGGGGCAGACATTTTACATGCCATCAGCTTTTGTCAGTGATGGCGGTAGTGAGTAATCAACATCCAAGAGGCCAAACAAGTGACTTTTCATTCTTCCACCTTGCCTTTATGATGTGGGTAATAATGAACTTTCTCATTTTCTTCAGGGGAGGGAGGTATATTTCTATTTTTTTTCGTTTTCCTGGCGTTCACACAAAATATTAAGCCAGCTCCTGTTTTCAAAGATAAAGCAATTTTCTTCTGAAATGGTGGACCTGGGTGTGAGTTCCATTGGTCCGTGGGATGGTAGCTGTTTGCAACGAAAAAGCAATATTTTCAAGAAAACTGACCTTTTTCAACAAAATTGTTTTGCTGATGGTAAGGAACATTCAAGAGGCTCATTTACTACAAAAAAGCAATTTTTTTTAAAGATGAGTTCCATAACAAAATTGCCTTCTTTCTGTAAGGAGGGGAGGAGGACATAAGAAGCTCTGCAATACACAAGGGTGAGGGGGGTCTTCGTTTAGGTTTATTGATTTTTAAGTGTTTGCAAAGATCAGGGGCATGTTTATTAATGTTTTACCAAACGCAGGGCAGCAAGTAAAGTTGCTGGTCTACATTCTGTGAAATATAGAGAGTAAAAATGTGCCATATCTACTACAATATAGCGTAGTTCTGCTCCCTCCTAGCTCAGGTGCACTGAGTGCTTCCTAGCGACAACTCAGGCACCCTTGTGCATGCTGCAAGGGCTCTGGTGTTACAGGAAGAATTGTTTTTCTGCAGGAAGGCCTACCTTTCTGCACAGAAACAATCCAAAGAGGCCATTTTCTCTTTCTATTTTCAATATTTTTAGCGCCGTTCTTGATAATATGGCCCTTAGGGGCATATTACCAACAACTAGCGATATTTATCGCTAAGTAGGCTTAGCGGCAATTTTTTTATCGCCGCGCATCGCCGGACATTATCGCTGAGATAACGTGCTATTAGCAACGTTTATCTCAAAAGCGATAATATTTCCGGCGAGAGCGGCGAAATCCGTGAATATCGCTGAGAATACAGCGATATTCACGCATTATCGCTAACAGGGTCTTAGCCATTATATTCACCTCCCATTGGATATAATGGCTAAGAACTGGTCTGAGTAGGCGTTAGTATTTGGAGATATTCACGCTTAGCGCGAATATTTCCATCGCTACACCTGCCTTGCTATTAGACGATAGCGACGTTAGCAACTGCTTTCAGTAGCTAACAGGTTGGGTACGCCCACTTTGCATGGCATTAGCGATAAATATCGTTGACATGCAAAGCGGGTCCCAAACCGCTCGCTATCGCCTACAAGCTGTTGCTAACTGCTGTTAGCGACAGCTTGCTAATAGGGCAATAGGATTATCGCCGCTTAGCGGCCAAAAACGGCCGCTAAAGCGGCGATAATCACATATCGCCCGCCTTGGTAATATGCCCCTTAGTGAGTACGTCTCCTTCAGGATTGCCAAGAGCTGTGTTGACTTTCAGGGCCTCATGGAAAAAGGGGACATGAAGGTTCTGCTGCTAATTGGCTAGAGAGCCCAGTACACATATAAGAAAGGCTTTTCAAAATTCAAAGCCATGTATTTCTTTATAACGCATTACAGTCTAGTATATTAAATGATATAATGGCATTGAAGTGCAGTTTTCGGAGTGATAGATTCTAATCATGGACTTAAAAACATTCGCATCCCCACCGCCACCACCCTCATGATGATGCAAATAGTAAACTAAAAGGAAAGCTGTCTTTTGTCACCTATGCATGGCCAAGGGTGTTTCAAAAGATGGAGTAACATTATAGTCCTTTTACTTTGTGCCGCACACACCCTAAAATGAAGTATTTCAAAGTGCTCCCACAGGATGAAGGAAAAATAGTTGTCTCCGATCAGACAATGTCGTAAAGTGGAAGCCGGGATTGGAGCATGGTTTCTTGGGTTCCCATTGTGCATTTCAGCAGCTACATGTTTTTTTTCTTTCTCTCTCTCTGTTTCAGATCACAGCTTAATGTTCTGTACTTAGGGGCAGATTTACAAATCCCTTGCGCCACTTTTGCATCATTTTTCCCTTGTTAAAAATGACGAAAAGTGGCGCAAGGGGCTTGTAAATCTGCCCCTTAGTTCTTTGTGGAGATAAATCAGCGCACTGTGTTCAATACATCCTGTTTTCAGGGATTTCAGATGGATTGTTGGTGATAGTTTTTGCAAAGGGTGATGTTTTAATGCAGGAGCGAAGATGAAACCCAGAGTACCCACTCTTGGTGAGTGCATTGAGTCCTTTTGCTGCGTGTAGCTGAAAGTATTTTTTCATCCATTCTTGAAATAATTCAACCATCTACTCCTCAACTTTCTAACCATTCATTCATTCACTGACCGAGGCAGCCATATCTACACTCCATCCAGCCATTTGTTGATTGCGCAAAGTTCCACAATGAAAGATGTGTTGTAAAACACGCCCAATTTCCAATTTGTTTCAACCATTGCTTGTGGGTATAAGTCCCTCAAAAGCCCCTTGCAGTGGTGAGGCACGCTCACTGCACTCGCTCGCTATGTGCAGTAAGAGGGCTGGTCTGACAAAATGTGCCAAGGCTGCTTTGAGTTCCCAGTTCGGCCCTGGCATCAGCAGGGTGCAAATCTCTCTATTTAGTGAGTAGTCAGATGTCCCTAAAGAGCTGTGGCTGCCCGTCTGTCATACTGAGCGCAGACAGAGATACAAGGCAGCTTGAAGAGGACAGAGCATCACGTTTTTCAGATGATTCTTGCAAAATGTTGAGCTCTTCCTCCATCCACTCAGCGCTAACAAGCACCGACAACTACCTCCGTCAAGCCGTGTTAGCGCGCGAGGCCTCACATCCGAGCAGAGCTCCGGGTGTCTCCGATGATGATGGAAGAAAGAAAGGTACAAGCTTCTTCATTAATCTCACCTGGAGAGACAGAGCCCTGGAGCTCATGAAGCCGCCGCATCATCTGATCATCTGGGATAACTCTGCCATCCCCTGCCAGGCAGCTCTCGTGCACAAATGGTACCACGGTGTGTACTTTCAAATGGTTTTTACACCACACTACCATTACAATACGGGCTTTACAACGCAAGTCGTTACCACGACTTGCGCTAGAGGGCGCTTTAGGCTAAGGAATAGTAGATTTACTATTCCAACACCTTCCAACACCTTCCCTGCTGTACGTAGGCTGGTGTTGGAATAGTAAATCTTACTATTCCTAAGTCCAGCCCCCTACAGCGCAAGTTGTGGTAACGACTTGCGTTGTAAAGCCCGCGTTGTAATGGCACGCGGGGTAAAAGTCCGTGTTGTGTTGACATACAACCGTTTCAAACTCATATTTCCCCTAAACAAGTGACTTCGTCCCGACTTCCGAGGAGCCCTATAAGGTGAACCCAGCTCTGGAAACTCACTCAACGTCAGTAGCATTGTCAGTATGACACCTCCTCCACCTGGCGTCCATCGCAATCATACTTTGACTTGCAACCTATGTTAGTATCCTCCCCAGCCTCAGCCCTCGAAACACAACACACCTTCAGAAGTAATAGAAGCACATTCCTCTCAAGAGCCATCGCTCAGCCAGATTGCACAAGCATTCCTTCTGACCATCCTGCAGATCACGCTCGCCCTTGCCCCAGGAAAAGTTCATTTTCAGCTTTTTGTTTTGTATTTTTTGCTTGTTTTTACTCATATCCTTTTTATGCAGTATGTATGTAAACTTGGTTCCTTTTTCCTGCCTCCAATATATTACCTTTTGGTGTGTTAGTGTGAGTGAATGAGTCCATTTATACAATGCTCTTATAGGCAGCTGTTGGACATTGGACATTTTTGAGTGCGAGCTGACTTTGATGGGACTTGCATATTTTATGTTATAAGAGTGACGTACAAGTCCCCTCTATGCTTCTCACCATTTCCATACCAAGTTTATGCTTTCTGTCATGCTGGTTGCTTTTAACACTGTTAACAATTTACTGTTTTGCTATTACAAACTGTGGTTATTCAAAAACCTCTCTAACAATTGTGTTTGATTTACCATTAGTACGTTATAATACAACTTTCCATTATTTGCAGAGCGCTGTGTTTGATGTCAAGATCACAGGTACCAAGAGCTTTGTTTGAGCCAGTGGTTACAGATGGGGCCCGCCGGTAGTCATTTATGTGGACCAGAACTTATTTTTCCTCAACCTAGCTGATGGTTGAGGAGTAGGCTGAAGAACTAATTCAAGAATGGATGATCAATGAATAAAGGCTATTAGCTAAATGAAGCAAGAGGTCTCAGGTCGTGGCTTGACACCATCGAAGATGGCCGCCTGCTAATACAGTTCCATGGCTGTTTGGGAGGGATGGCTCCCACCTTTCGTCTGGCACTTCCTTACATCCTCGAAAACAAAGGCATTTAGGGCCCGATTCCGATCTCGGTTGGAAAGAAAACCGAAAGACTCGTGTGTGGAATGCTTTCCATATGACTCATGTCAGGGGAGTCTGACCGAACAAGTACAATGCGTTTGAATGCATCCGGATACGATTCGGTCGGACTCTCTTTGACTTCAATGGGGGCCTGTGTACCGAACGCGTACACAGGCTCGCATTGAGAAAAGGGGAGACTGGGAAAAATCATGTGGAGAAGTGTGGCTCACTGGTTAGAGCGGCAGACCCTGATGCAGAGATCTGACCCAGGACCAGGGTTCAATTCCCGTCGCAGCAGGGTCTTGGAGTCAATGTCCGCGGACCCGATAATTCTCACCACGGTGCCTACTCTAATCATGGGTCCCACTCTGCAACTCTGGGCAATAGCTTGCTTAATCTCCACACCGACCCTAATCGCTAAGGATGCCTGGCTTCACCTTGGGGTGCCCAGGAGTGGGCGCCTCTCAGGAACAGGCAGGATGGGTTCCTCAGCGGTACAGCGCGGGGACACACTGGCTAGTGTAACCAGGCGCTTTATAAGCTCAGTTACTTATAAGCTCAGTTACTTTACTCCTTAGTGCCTGACACACTGTGCATGGTCTGAAAGGGGGGACCCAAGGGCACGATTCGGAGGGCCTTGCGTGAACGGGGGCTTACTATGGGTTCCCAAAGACAGATTCCACCAGCCTTTTCGATCTGGGCACAATAACTCGTAAAGGCTGACTGAATCGTACTTGCTCGCTTAGAAAACCTACTACACAGAGCTGTATGATTCGGCTCTGGAGGGCTCTATCTCTCCGTATGCCTTCCAGAACTGATTCGGTCAGCGCTAAGTGTTTCCAGGCATTGTACTTGGTCGTTCGGAATTGGGAACCAGTGCAGTAATGTCAGGTGACCCCAGAGATGGCCCCAGCCTGCTATGGTAAGCATTGAACACCTTGTTTTAAAAAGAAATTCGGACAGCACGTTTTCCTGTCAGGAATCTTGTCTACCATTTTGTCTTTTGCCTGCATCTAGCCTCTTCAAATTACAAAGCTCAGCGCTTTGCAAACAGCACAATAATCAATTGGTGTCTGCAAGCATTAGTCCTGAGATTACTTCGGAGACATTTTTAATTTTCATCTTTTCATCAAGCCATTTTTTATAACTGTACCAGCACTAGTCACCAGTTTCCTCTTCAGAACTGGAGACTGCGCCTAATAATATGACTCGGGTTGAGGAGTCATGGGCAACAGTTTTAAATTACAATTTAGGGTGACTGACATACTTCTGCACAGCAATATTTTAATTTATACATTTGACCCAACATTTTTTTATTTATCTTAGAAAAATTATACATTACAAAGAATTACCCTTTCATCTTGCAACTTCTATGACAAGGCTTTACTGCGTTTGATGACTACAAAATTCAACTCATCTCTTCAAGCACTTATGTGGAGTTGGCTGTCATGCTATTTGTGTTTTCTTATCAAATTCAGCTCCTCTCTGCCCATCAAGGTACATACCTCTTACAAGTGCTGTTCTACTTGAGATTTGTCACTGTTCCTATCTTCAAATGCTCTTTTATACATTGCAGTTTCTCTTTACATAACAATACCTGCCTCATAGTAACATGCAAACCCTAATCAAATAAAGAGTTATTGCTACCCTATCATTTGTGTTTACGGGAAAGACAAAGTCCTTCAGATACACATCTCTTTCTTCAACATCACAAATTAAAACTCCAGTTTTGTTGGATTCCACCCTATTTTCTATCCTACAAGAAGATAGGAAAGACTCAGAGCATGGTAACTCGCCCTCGTCCCCATGCGCAACAGTTCAAATATACCACTACCAGATGCCAAACATGGCTCTAAAGTTATTGGCTCTTCCGCGCTCTCATCAAACAAATGGGTCAAAAAGAGCCCCCTTCACCTGCTAAAATCCCTCCACCTGTATCTATGGAACTACTTCTAGAGGACTTACAAGCTCTCAAACCATATGTGGAAGATAGGATAGGATGGGAATTTATAAAGCGCGCTAAACCAGGAAGGTGTCAAGACGCAAAGCGGGACGAAGGGGAAACAAGCAAAAACATTTAAACATTGATGACAAATGGTCCACTGTTGAAAACAAAGTTGTTCAAATGGAACAAAAGGTGGAATCAATTCAGGTTACTGCTCAACAGTTTCCTCCTTTAAAAATGGAAATTTCTCATCTTAAAAAACAAGTGGAGGATATTGAAAACCACAACAGGCGTAATCATTGCATATTTCTGGCTTAGCAGAAGATTTAGGAGGATCCATCCCTATCTTCTTTTTCGTTCACTCTTCCCGATAGCTCTTGGTCTTTCTGAAATGCTAGAATTGAATATTCAATGAGCACACAGACTAGGGCACAGTCCACGTACTACATCCTCCTCTCAGAAACCAAGAGCTGTCATTCTCTACTTTTGGCGTATACTGATTTATTGAAGGTCTTACAAGCAGCTGAACTAAAAGTTTGAATATCAAGGCAAGGATCTGTGTTGCTCTTTTCTCAAGACTATGCCAAAGCTATGGTGGATAAAAGAAAGACATTTCTCGACATGCGACCGGCACTACGGAATCTCAAGGTCAGATTTGGACTCTTCCATCCTTGTTTTTTAAAGTAACCTACAAAAATAAGAAGAGACCTATGAGGACCTTACTCTATTGCAACGCTTTTTAGGCAGTTGCAGATAGGAAGAAATGGAAGTTGCAAGACTATCTATGACTTGATTATTCTTTATAAATATTGCGGAAATTTCTGTGGCCACATCTTCTATATATTGTTGTGTGTTCATAGTATATTCTGAATGAAAATTGCTTTTCTTCCTTCTTGTTAGGCAATGGCTGCTTATCTGGTCACTGCTCACCTCTAGGCCATCTGGATGGTTTACCCTCCTTCCTGACTGGCCCTGGAGTTGGAGTCAGTTGTGTCATCTTCCCAATGAGGCTTCACCACCCTTGTTTTATGTTTGTGTTTTCTGTATATCATTTTGTTTACTTTCTATATGTATTTTATCTCCTTATCTTTCTTCTTTTCCTTCTTTCTCTCTCCCCTTCCTCTGTTATGGCCTTTCATATAACTTTACTACATCTACTATTTCTTTATCATCCTTCCTGCTTTTCAGAGAGTGTTTTTTCATGTTATATTGTAGTAACTGCAATTTGTATTTAGTAGCGATGCTTCTTGGTTAAATGACATGTGTTATCTCTTGGAATGTTGAAGGTTTGGGTTCATTAATTAAAAGGCAAAAAGTACGTACCTGTGTATCCAAATATAAAGCAGACATAGTATTTTTGCAAGAAACTCATGTGGTTGTTTCTGAAGTTCAAAAACTTAAACTTGGGTAGGTGGGAAATGTTTTTTTTCTCTTGGGTCTGGGAATAGAAATTGAATTATTATTCTTTACCACAAAATACTTCATGTTATGCTTTTCTCCCAAGAGTCAGATGATGAAAAAAGATGAGTAATTACTCATTTTAAGATTAACAATGTTCCTGTCTCTTTGTTTAACGTATATGCACCTATTAAAACAGATAATGTGTTCTAGCCAGCTGTTCCTACTGTAATAATATATATATCTGCAAAATATGTCATATTTGGTTGTGATTGCAATTTAGTTTTATGTCCTTATAGAGGTCGCAGCTCTAAGACAACGCTTGTCCGAACTATCATACATCAGCAATTCACTACAACTATTGACCAACAATCTCCTGCTGATTCCTGGAGATGCATCCCACTACTACAAGAATGCATGTTTTTCTGTCCTACACACTTATCCCAATCTTGAACTGTTTATCTATTTCTCTCCAAATCATTATCACAAAATATCAACCACGCAGATATTGGCTCAATATTAATCTCCGAGCGTGCGCCAGTAATATTAGATTTAGAATTGCTCCCTACTGTTTCTGGTAATAGAAGACTGCTTTTTTACTAGACCCAACTTTTACCTCTACATTTGAGTCTTTGATTTCTGATTTTTTTTCACTTTAACCACTCCTCCAGTCTCCCTTCTCATGTTGTATGGGATTCACTCGAAGCGTCTGCTAGGAATTTTATTATTTCCTATGTTTCTAATAAGAAATAATTTAATTCTCAGAAAGCGCTTGATATCTCGAAGCACATTAAACATTTGTAAACTCTTTATACTACTACTAATTCCACTACTCATTTCAATAACCAAATTGTAGAAACATGTAAATACAATAGACTCTACAGAAAGTGCTGTCTCCTGTCTCCTCAAGGGAAGTGCTAGACACTATGGAGGTCAAAACATAGCAGGTAAATTACTTGCTGCTTACCTTGAAATGAATAAAGAGTGAACTAAAATTGAAGCCATTCTAAACATAAATTCCCATCCTGTTTTTAAAGATGAAGAAATGTTATAGGAATTCAAAACATTTTATACTACTCTTTATAACCCTGAATCTATTCCAGATACAGATACCATACAACAAATATCTTTCCTTTATTCAGAAGGACTTTGACACCAACATAGATTTCTCCTCATTAGAAGCAGATCTATCTCTTAAAGATATATATTTCTAGCAATAAGATTGAATAAAATGGAAAAATCTCCTGGACCAGATGGCTTTTCTATTACATTTTATTTGCATTTTTCCAAACTTCTTCTTCAAAAACTTCATGATTTATTCAGTCTCTTTATATCTTCAAAAGCATCCAGTGGCACATTTCAAGGGGCACCTATTTGCCTCATTCCTAAGGATGGATAGTACCCACACTTGTGTAAAAACTATTGACTGATCTCCTTAGTAAATTCTGATTATAAAATATTTGCTAAAACCATTGCTCTTCGTCTAGATCCCATTTTCTCACTTCTTATTGGTAAAGAACAGTAAAGTTTCATTAAAGGCGAATATATTTCAGATAATACTAGGGTGTTCTTTAATATACTAAGTAAATCCAATAAATGACAACACTCACTGGCAGCTATTCCTTTGAAGCTTAAAGTGCTTTTTATCACACTGATTGGACTTTTATCTTTCATACATTTTCCTAGTTTAGTTTGGCCCAAAATGTACCTCCTATATAACCTTGTTGTACACTGCACTGACAGCCTTCATGTATGCAAATGGTCTAATTTCTCCTTCTTTTTCTTTACAAAGAGGTGTAAGGCAAGGAGGTCCCCTCTCCCCGCTTCCTTTTATTCTTGCATTTGAACCTTTTCTTTCAATGATTAGACAAAACTCTTGTATATGTGGTTTCAAAAATTGACATAATCATAGTACATTGTGTGCATATACTGATGATACCCTTCTGTTCGTGTCCAAAACATAAATCGTCTCTCCCAACTTTCCTTTCTGGAAGGAAGTTGATTCCTTTTCCACTCTTTGTGGTTATATGCTAAATCATGAAATTCTCCCCCTTTATATTTTATGTTATAAACTAGATTTTTCTCAATCCTATTTTGCCTGGAACCCTCATAAAATAGTTCTTTGGTTTTCATCTTCTAATAAAATACCAGGGCCTCATTTATGAGCCCTTGCGTCACTTTTACGCTGCCGGTGCATCACTTTTTGTGACGCACCAGTGGCATAAAAAATGCACCTTGTTGCGCCATATTTACAAAGTGACGCATCTAGGTTGATGCGTCACTTTGTAAACCCCTGCGCCACATTATACCTGTGCCAGGGGCGTATGGACGCAAGAAAGGGTCGTAGAAGGGACGCAGTGAAATCTATGAGATTTCACTGCGTCACTTCTAGGATGCCGTTGCGGCGAAATCTTGCGCCTGCCTCACAGCAGGCGTAAGACTGACGCAGGCCCTTTCACATGGGGCTTGCCCCATGTGAAAGGACGCATTGCTGGAGTTGCGTCACTTTTTTGACACACTCCAGCAATGCGTCACTTTTGCGCTCACAGATATGTCAGAAATACTGACGTATCTGTAACTCCTTGCGCAATGATGCGTCATAATGTAAATATGACGCATCATTGGTGTCGCAAGGAGGGCGCAATGAAAAGTGACGCATCACTGTTTTCACGCAGCAATGCGTCACTTTTCATAAATGAGGCCCCAGATCTTTGAACCTAAATGCAGTTAATACCACCCTACTTCAATAGCTAAATTGCATCCTCTCTGTCTATCATGGTGGGGTAGACTCGGCACTATTAAAATGATGCTTGCACACAACATGTTATATATAATCTATGCCATTCCCCTTACTATTCCTGCTTACTTTTTCAAAAAAATGTACTCTATACTTTCTTCTTTTTGATGGAATAATAAAAACCCAGTATATCCCTTCTAAAACTTAAACACAGTAAATATCAAAGAGGTATGAATTTCCTTGATTTCCAATCTTATCAATCTGTGATTCTGCTTAAATAAACTTCAAATGTTTACTAGAATCTCCTACAGATTTCACACCCTTTTGGAAACATATTGGATTATTCTTTTTATCCTCATTTCATTCATAGAATTTCTCTAATTTTCACAGAAAATGCACATTCAATCATGTCCTATTCCCTATAACCGACTAAAACCAATACACTTCTCACATCTTCCAGACAGAGAACAATTTCTTCGCTCTTCTATTTGGTACAGCAGCCTCGTAAAAATCAACAATAGACCTATTTTTTGGGAGTTATGGAGAGATAAAGGTTTGCTTTAGATTCACCAACTTCGTTCAAATGACACTTTTTATTACATTTACACAAGCACAATTATTGTTCAAAATCGCAAAATCATATTGTAATAAATGCAATACTTTGATGCAAAACATTGCTTGCACCTTAGCATCCCTAACATCTAGTCTGATCTTCGATCAGAAAAAAGCCATTGTAAAAAGAGTGAGTGCCAATGGCGCCGAACCAAGGGCCCCCTTGATAAGGGAAAGTATAAAATGGCCTTAGACTCATATCACAAAAACATAGAAATTGCCTGGAAAAAACACATAGTTAACCAACTTGAGCAAACAGATAACACGTCTAAAACCCTCTTTCAAGTCCTTAACACCCTTATCAATCCCAAAGCCTGCAGTCCGGATGAAGAGCCAACTCAGTCGCTATGTGACAACATAGCTGACCACCTTTCACAAAAAGTTGATGATATTTACAATAAAATAACTGTCTCCAATATCAATACTAGTCATAACCTGATTGCTAAGCCCGCCCCAGTCTCACAAAGACCCCTCACCTTAAAACAATTCCCTCTGTTTACCATCCACGACACAGAGTCCCTTCTAAGATCGTCCAAATCGGGCTCTCCTAAAGACCTAATCCCAGCCAAAACTGCCCAAAAAGTTGCAGCCGAATTGGCAGCTCCTCTTTGCTCCATTCTTAACAGTTCAATTAAAGAAGGTAAGCTACATGAAGAATGGAAAGCCACCCAGATCATGCCCATCAGAACCCTTAAATTTGCCTCCAGATGTAATAACTAACTATCAGCCTATATCACTCCTTCCTCTCCACAGCAAAGTTTTGGAAAAGCACATCAACACACATCTATCTGCATTTATTGAATTCTCCAGCTGTCTCGATCATTCACAGTCAGGATTCCGTCCCAGGTGTAGCACCAAATCGGCCCTGATTAATATAATAGATGACATCCGATTGCAGGCGGACGCCGGGCGAGCAGTAATTCTCATACTGCTCGACCTGTCCGCCGCATTCGACACCATCTTACACTAGATTCTGCTGGAAAGACTGCGATCTATAGGACTTCAGGATACAGCACTAGACTGGTTGAGGGACTTTATTAAAGGCAGAACACACATGGAGAACCTCGGACCCTTCAAATCCAAGACCACCTCAGTAACCAAAGGGGTGCCACAAGGATCCTGTCTCAGCCCCTCTCTATTTAATGTATAAGTAGCCCCACTTGCAGAACTCCTCAGGAATATTGGGTTCACCCCCATTTCATACACAGATGACACTCAACTCCTTCTCTCCTTTGACAAAGACACCCCTAATATCAAAAACGTATTAGCAGAAGGCATGAAAACTATAACATCATGGATGAGCAGCAATTTTCTGCAGCTAAATGCAGGAAAAACAGAAATAATGCTCTTCAGAGAGGCACTCACCAGCTGGTCCCCTAGCTGGTGGCCAGAGGAACTAGGTTCGGGACCATCCCATAAGTCAGTGGTTAAAAACCTGGGGGTCTTAATAGACAGTAAACTTAATCTGGATGAGCACATAGCTGCAACCACACGAGCTTGCTTCCGTGCACTCAGCCTGCACTGCAGGGTCATCCACTTCCTTCCTGCTTCTACACGTAAAACGCCGGTACACGCCTTAGCTCTGAACCACCTGGACTTTAGCAATGCCTTGCTGATCTCTGCCAAGGAATCAGCTCTGAACAGCTTACAGGTGGTACAGAATCCAATTCAAAATCTGCTGCATAGTGTGCAAAGGCCTAAACCAGTTGTGTCCTACATATCTGGCAGACAAACTGGTTGGACACACACCGTCAAGCAGCCTTCGCTCCACAGGGAAAGGCCTTCTTGTTATCCCATGCATCAAACAAACCAGATTAGGAGGCAAATCATTCTCCTACCTAGCCCCACAACTCTGGAACCAACTACCCCTGGACATTCACCTTTGCACTAATTATCTGAACTTCAGAAAAAACTCAAAAGCTGATTTTTCTAAAACACCCATATGCTTCACCTCTACACGTCCACAGCGCGGAGATACTGAGGTAATTGAAATGTTATGGTCAATTGTGTCCCCTAACGTGTACCCCAACGGCTCCATGTACGAGTTTCAAGTACATGTAATTTCCCTCCCCGACCGAATTTGAAGACGCAAATACATTTGCGTCCAACGTTAACATGTCCTCTATCAGATCCACCATGAATGGATTGATAATTCAGTTCCTAAGTATACCGTGCCACCGTCTTTACATGGTGTACTTTCACGTTTTTCCTGGCTCTGCCCTGGCTAGGCCCTGATTTCTGTCTTCAAATTACTTCTGTCTCTGCCTCTGAAAGCTGCAGCATGGAGATGCATCCCTGACCTCTGCCTTACTTCCTGCCCAGCGAGCGGTGCCCGGCTCAGCCTGGTCTGCCTGCCAAAAACAGTATTTTACCTTCAAGCTATCAGCGTAGCCAGCTCAGCTCCTCGAAAACACATTCCTGTCTAGTGATTTAGGTAAACATATCCCCGGCTACAGAGCAAAGAGCAAGTCTCCCTGTCTCCGTGTAAGTAATTTACAGTTCCCGTTACCATGGTAGGCCCTGGCTCCGCGCATTGCACCTAGACACGCATACATTCAGTATAGAATAGCCTCTGCCCAAGAGACCTTTTACTTTAGATTAAACATCCTCCAAATATTAGATATCAGATATGCTATAGGGACAAGTCGATCTGACATGCCAGACTTCTGTCTCTTCTACTAGTGCTAAAAGTTAGACCCTTAGCTTCCTAAAGACGTACGTCAATCACACGTCATATTAGCTGCGCGCGCATTCAGGCCACAGGTTTTAGCTGACTTTGCAAGAATTTTCTAAGCATACACCCACTTGTGACACTTTTCTGTGACGTTTCTAGTTCACGCCTCTGTGCACACCCATGTTCACGCCTTTTTGCTACGCACATGTGTTCTTATCATATACATTTCACTTGTCACGCCTACTGTATTCAATGCTATTGTGTCATTTTCCTATATATGTCATGTACTGTGAATAAATCGTTGACATCTTTCCTGCCATCATTGCATACCCGAACCCTTGTATTGATGGAATAGATTTCCATGGCTCGAGTCATCATTTATGAATTAAAGCCCTTATGACTCAGACACCACGGACTCTGCCTCTCATTTGATTGAGCTATTTCTTTACTTGTCCGAAATTATCTGGCAAACTCGTATACGGTAAAATATTTACCACGTAATTTGGCGCCTGAATAGGGACCCCTCCCCCACCCCACGCGCCGGTGATGCGTCGCAGGCTTTGCCCCCGACTACAGCTGTGACGGACCCCATGCGCATCTGCAGGTTTTCCCGTATCTCCCTCAGGCCTACGGAGGTGACGGAGACTGCGGTCGACATCCAGACGAGGCGGTGAGTAGTGCGGAGGATCCCGACCAGAGCCCAGCCGAGAGAGCAGTGTCCGAGGTATCAAGAGGCCCACCAGTAGTGTCGAGGCACATGCGTAGTGCGCAGCAGCAGCAGTGACGTCGTAGAGGTCCAGTCCAGTCGAGTTTCCGAGGCCTTCCGTTCCGTGCTTCCCGGTGAGTACGTTGCTGGGGACGCATCAAGACGGGTGCATTAATTTGTGTCCGGTCAAGACGGGTTTGGGTACACAGATCCGGTCTGCACTGTTTTAGCAGTGTATCTGTACTGTTTAGCAGTGCATCTAGTATTCCGTTATCCAGTTATTGTTGTTCGTTTCGAAATGTTTCAATGTGTTTTAATGTCGTGGTATGAGTGATTGTTTGCATTTTTCTTACTGTGTTTAGCGTGTGTAGTGTTCAGACCGAGGTAGTAATGCCTTTGTTTTCGAAGTTACGACAGATAGGAACTAGGAAAGGGATACTGGAAGAAGCAGTTCCCATCCCACCCAGGGACACTCCAGGACATTTTATGTACCACAAGCACGGCTTAGATGCCATACTATACTTGGACTTGTGGGTGGATTATACGAAAGACTTAGCAGAGAATCAGAGATGGCCCGTTACAGGGACATGGGATGCCGAGTGCATCATGAGAGTAGAGGAAGCGTTATGGAAAAAGAAAGCCAGACAGTCACAGAAAGATGCCATTGAACTATGGCGTAAAGAATCACATAGACGGACAGAGAAAGCACTCAGAAAAACAGAGAAAAGTAGAGAGGATTCCGAAAAAGCCAAAGAAAAAGAACTACTAGAAGAAGGACAGCGAGTCAGAATAGAACAACACGAAAGACAGAGTAATGCCATTATGACAGGACTGCATCCAGTCCTGGCCGAGGGCCTGCCCAAGGCGACCCCGGAAACACCGAAAGATCTGCCCCCTCCATTGGTTCCGACTAAATTACGTCACAAGACTGCAGCAGACATTTTCCTTTCTTCCTATTTAGACGACGTAGCTCCCGCATATACCAACGTACCCATCACTGTACCCGTACCACCTGTACCCCCTGCTGATCGTCTGCCCCCAGGTCCGCAACAGCAGACCCCTCCCGCACCACTTCCTGCACCTGTTGTCACTTCCCCTATTGTTCTCCCTGGTATTCATCCGCTTAATCCTTTTGGGCCCGGCACTGTTTAGGGTCCAACCCCGTTACAGATACCGACTCTACAGCCAGGTTATGATCATGCCTCCGCCTCAGGAGGTGCTACAGGAGGTTATCGCACCCCGCCACAGTTACAACGAATGACAATGAGAGAACTAGCAATGCAGCGTACACCTAAGGCTGCCCCAGCCGAAAAGCTTAAAGAACAGCTTACAGATTGCAGATATGATACAGTGCCTGGAAAAACAGGACCCATGTTGTTAGCGTCCCTACGTTTAAGACGTGTTACAGATTATTTGGTGTTATTACCAGAAATGCCAAACCATCTAGACAATATATATCATTTTATTAGAACAGGAGAAAGACCGGAGTGTATTAGTGAAGCCATGGCACATCAGAAAGTTGAGACACAAGGTTTAATAATGCGATTTTTGGTTAATTGTTTGATAAGGGAACACGATCAGCCCAGCTTTCCACAAGAAGAGATGAATAGATTGACCAGATGGAGTCAGAATATTGCAGAGGGTAAACATGATAGGGAGAGATGTATCCATGCTATGATTAGAAAGATCTGTAAAGAAATAGTAGCAATACATGTCCGTCGAGAATCTGAAAGGCAACTCGAGTCAGACGATAAAGAAACCTCAGATGAGGAAGAACCAGAGAATCCAGCAGAAACCTCGCAACAGGCGAGGGGAGACATGGTGGCATATGTAGGTAGAGAGAAACTACCTAGACAGTATCCTCTTGATAGGCCCTTCGACAGACCCATTCGTTTAGAAAACAAGAAACGTTACCTTTGTCCGATACCAGAACGATGTTCCCTTGAGCATATATTCCAAATTACTGATAAAGTACTGAAAGAAAGGGTAGGTTATCACGAACTCAATACCTTACGTGACCAGGAACTAGCCCGGTCCGCAGTACAGTGGGCTGGGGATGACAGTATATATAAAGATGATTCAGTAGTGCAAACTTTTTTAAGCCTCACTCCAGAAGAACAGCGACTAGCTGGTATATACATGACCCAACACCTCATTATACAGTATGAAAACCAAGCATCTGATCCAGGTTCATTATATAGTTTATTGCAAGACTTGCTCCTGAGAAGATGGAGAGGTCTAGGTACCGATCTAATTGAAACGATTTTAGAACAACGTCACAAGTATAGAACTTTCCTGACTCCACATTTTGTTTCCGTTCCACCCCCAGTCAGGCAACCATATCACTTAGACAAGCAGAATCCTTTACGAGAAGTACATCCAGTCCGGAAACCCGATAACACCCTTGAACGTGTGTTTGTATACACGCCCATAACTAAAATGGAATTATTAGAAATGAAGAAAATAGTGCCCAGTCATGATAAAGACCCTGCAGGTTTCCACCGTGAAATAAAAGACATGTTACTAATGGGAGATTACACCTATCCCGACATTATGAAAATACTGAAAGTATTATTGCCTGCCGGTATTTACGAGAAACTCAAGGAGAAAGAATGGGAGGTGGGAGACAAAAAGAAGACACTAGTGATTTTTATTCCCGATTCGAGAAATGTTTTATTATTAATAGCGGCCTGAAAACAAGTAGCGAGTCATACCCACACCTTTTTGTGTCAAAATTAGTTGAGAATTCCCTGCCCCAGGTTAAGAACCGTGTACTGAAAGTCGAGAGCACATGGCAAGCAAATACGCCTTCCCAAATTTAACAAATGTTACAGTACCACCAGAACAGAATTAGGGAAGAACATGATCACGAACAGAGGCGTATGAAAGACACGAAAATGAAAGTACTAGTTGCTCAGTCAGTTCCAGCTGATGGTCATAAAAGGGGTACGACACAATCCAATAATTCAAGTTCAGCAGCTCCTGTTAAAGGGACATGCAACTATTGTAAAGAGCCAGGTCACTATGTAAACGATTGTGCAGTTCTGAAACACAACATAGCCACAGGTAAAACGAAAGAGAGACCGCGTCCTCCTAGACAGGACCAGGTCCAACAACACGTTCCACACAATGTCCAGCCTATGCAGGTTCCACAACAGACCGTAGCAGTACCACAGCCACAACCCATTGCCGCAACACAACATGTTACACAGCAGATGTACCAGTATGCACAATCTGACTATCCCGATTACCAGCAATACACATGAAACAGCCTGGAGAGGGAGGTTGGCTTGCCCCTTATCGAGGTTCCTGTAGATCAAGAAGGTCCTTATGTACACAGTCAGGTATTAGGGAAGGATAGAACATTTTTGATTGACACAGGGGCAAGCAGAACGACCATCAGTCATAACGAGGTTCCAGGGGCACCCCTCTCAGGCTCACAGAATGTTTCCCTTGGATTTTCAGGAAAGCCTATAGTCAATGAAGTATCGAAACCTGTTCCCCTAGCCGTTGGTCCATTGTCTCGTACTACAGACTTATTGCTCACGAAATCATGTCCAGAAAACTTGCTCGGTATTAAGACCCTGAAAGCTCTAGGAGCTGTAATTTGTTGTTTCGGGAAGGAGTAAGGTTGTTTCTTCGTGATTTCAAGGGACATTATGTATTGAGAGATTTTGACCCCAGGCTACAGAATGTTCCTGCACATTTATGGGCACAAGGCCCCACTGATGTAGGTTGTATGCACATTACTCCATATCGTGTCACACTCAAGCCAGGAGTAGTACTACCACGTGTCCGACAATACAAGTTACCACCAGATGCTGTAGTGGCTTTACTGAAAATCATTGACGAGCTCATTGCACAAGGAGTGGTTGTAGAAACCGACTCCAATGTTTGTAATTCCCCTATCATTCCAATTCTTAAACGTACAGATCCAAATGCACCTCCTGTTTATCGATTGGTTATCGATTTGCGAGAATTGAATAAATGCATTGTACCACAGTATCCTGTGGTCCCAGATATTTCATCCCTATTGACAGCTATTGATTCTGAAGCGACGTTCTTTACTGTAATCGATCTCAAGAACGCCTTCTTTAGTGTCCCCATTGATCCGGAAAGCCAATACCTTTTCGGATTCTGTTTAAATGGCCGAAGCTTCAAATTTGCACGCGCACCTCAGGGATTTACAGAAAGCCCCAGCATCTGCAGCCAAGCGTTAAAAAGACAACTTGACAGTATTCACATGCCTGCCAACACTGCCCTACTCCAATACGTCGATGATCTATTGATCACCGCCCGTAGTGAACCAGAATGTGAACAAGCATCACTGACGGTTTTGCTTTTCTTGGCGGACAAGGGACACAAGGTGTCTCCTTCGAAGCTACAATTCTGTGCCCAGCAAGTGGTGTACCTTGGGCACTTGCTGTCCAAGTGGGGTAGGCAGCTGACACCCGAACAAATTCAGTTAATTGCACATCTTCCGCAACCCAAGACACAGAAAGAAGTACGAGCCTTTATTGGACTCACTTCCTATTGCAGACAATGGATTCCACAATATGCATTTCTAGCGAAACCACTCATACAGTTGACAACACAGGAGGCAGGGTCTTCGACTGTCCTCCCTTGGACTCAGGAACACACACAAGCTTTTGACGGATTAAAGAAAGCCTTATGTCAAGCACCAGTTTTAGCGACACCATGTTACAGCAAACCTTTTACACTTTTTGTTACAGAACGCGATGGCACAGCGTTGTCGGTTCTCACTCAGCTACAAGCAGACAAACACAAACCGTGTGCTTATTTTTCGAGTACATTGGATCCAGTAGCCCAGGCCTTGCCTGCGTGCTTAAAGTCAGTTGCAGCAACAGCTCTAGCAATCAGACAAAGTGACTCCATTGTATTAGGACATCAACTGACAGTACAAGTAACACATTCTGTAGAGGTTCTCCTAAACAGGACACAGACACAACACTTGACTGTAGCACGATTGACAGGTTATGAATTGACATTATTCCAACCACACATAGAAATCAGACGTTGTAATACACTGAATCCTGCTACACTTTTACCATCGAGCACATTAGATCCTACTCCACATGACTGCGTAGATGTAGTTGACACAGTTACGAAACCTAGACAAGACTTGACAGATGTTGCATTACCCAACCCAGACCTGACACTTTATGTGGATGGTTCATGTTTAAGAACAAGTACAGGAGAGCTAGTGGCCGCATATGCAGTGACCACTGAAACTGAAGTTATAGAAACACATCGCATTGACACCCTGTCAGCCCAAGCAGCAGAGCTCATTGCTCTGACTCAAGCCTGTATACGAGCCAAGGACTTGAAAGTAAACATATACACAGATTCACGTTATGCATTCGGAGTCGTTCACGACTTCGGTGTTCTCTGGCAAGAAAGAGGTTTTTTGACCTCTCACGGGGTCAAGATTCAGCATGGCCCCCTCATTCAAGCCCTATTGGAAGCAATACATTTGCCTACAGCCATAGCCATCATGAAGTGCAAGGCACATACGAAAGTCACAGACAAGATTTCTCAGGGCAACGACTTTGCAGACCGCACAGCGAAACATACAGCACTGACTCATACTCAAACAATGGACATGACAAAGACAGATGTAACTTCACCAACACACTGTATGACAGTTAAGGACCCCACACAAGATGTCATCGACATACAGACACATGCCACTCCAGAGGAAATAAAGAAATGGGCTGAACAAGGAGGGGTCCAGACAGATCAAGGATGGATGACGAAGGGAAAGACCACATGGTTTCTCCCCGACTCTATGGTTCAGGTTATCATCAACACAGCACACAGTCCAGCACACTTAGGAGAAAAAGCCATGTTAGACAGTTTACAGAACTTCTGGTTCAACAAGCATTTACGTGCAGCAGCCAAACAGAAAGTGCGTACCTGCATGATCTGTTGTCAGTTCAACCCAGGAAAAGGTGTTCCCGTAGAGCAAGGTGGATTTCATCCTCCCGATTATCCTTTTGAAGTCCTCCAGATGGATTATATCCAGATGGAAAGATGCCAAGGATTCAAGTATGTCCTCGTAGTCGTATGTGCCCTATCCCGATGGACAGAAGCATATCCCGTCCCAGATTACACTGCCCCGACCACTGCCAAGCAGTTGGTTCGTGAGTTTTTCCCTCGATACGGTTTGCCCCGTGTCGTGTATTCAGATAACGGTCAGCCATTCTCTTCCGAACTTATGAAGCAGGTCTCGCTTCTATTGGGGTACCAGTGGAAGTTTCACAGTGTCTGACATCCAGAGGCAGCAGGTCTCGTGGAGCGACATAATCAGACTCTGAAAACTCGCCTTGCTAAAGTGTGTAAAGAGAAAGGCGTAGATTGGATAATAGCATTGCCAGTTGCACTTTTTTATATGAGAATGGTGGCCCATTCTAGAACAGGGCTATCCCCGTATGAGGTGGTCTTCGGTAGACCTCCTAATATATGGGGGACGCCTCTGCCGCGAAAAATTACCGATGTTGATAGTACTATGCTGACAGATTACCTTGCTTCCTTGATGTCTGCACTACAATCATGTCATTCACAGGTCGCGGCAGCCTTCCCAGACAACACCGAGGTGAAGCCACATGAACTGGTCCCGGGTGATGTTGTGGTCGTTCGGAATTTCGACAGGTCCAGCCCTTTGGAGCCCCGCTGGAAGGAGCCGAAGATCGTTTTGTTAACAACCAGGACTGCTGTAAAACTGGAGGGGCGCAAGGGTTGGGTGCATTCCAGTCACGTTAAGAGATTCCATGGACTTCCGCCAAAATCTGAATCCCAGAACTCCCACGTACCAGTGACTGATACCAAACTCCCTCTTCTAGAGAAAACTCCCCAAGAGGAGTACAGACAGAAATTGAGGTCTAGTAAGTCAGACAGTTTAATTGTTTAAGTCCCCCTCGGGTGAAGCGGTTAGGCAGTTCTGACAATGTACAAGTTAGACCCAAATAGAGAGAGAGATAGACAGGAGATCCTGAAAAGAAATCATTATTGTAAAAATCTCCGTAGTAGGTGCATCTGCACCCTGATTATTATGTTTCTTCTGAGTCTTACGTTACTTTGCATCAGTTTGATGTTACATATGTATTTTCCGATTGCACATTCCTTTTCTAATGACACTGTAGAGCACACGTTTAGTGCTTTTCCTCCACACGAATTGTCTTATCGACTTGCGCTGCGCAACAATACATTTATTCGTATGTTACACCATTCACACCAGATCAACAATGCTACTAATTGTTGGATATGTGGCCGACTCCCTCCCTATCAGAACTACAAGGGAGCTCTGCCCCTCTTTCCTTACCCGTTTACACATAATGGTTCCTGTGGTGCATGGTTTAGTTTAATATCCTCTATAAATACCGAGTCTAGAGTTTCCCAAGGCAATTGGATATGGGGAAATCTGAACACAGTCATGAACAAAGCATGTTTCCCAAATGAGGAGGGTCTTCCGCAAATGACAGGGACAGATCTAGAAAATGAAGTGTATGGATTAGGCAATTTTACACTTAACCTCATGATTCTAAATGTTCAATCAGAAACCAGTCCAGACTTGCCATCCATATCAGTTCTACCAGCGAAAGGTGTATTATGTGTCAGAAAGAATGGTTCAGTACATCTAGGTCACAGTGACTGCACTACTGTGGTCGAATTCAGTGATAAAGGCAAGTCTACATTCAAAGCTTCCCGACATTCCTATTTCATTTGTGGTCAGACAGCCTATGTCCGTTTACCTCCAGACTGGGATGGTACCTGTTTCATTGCATTCTTATTGCCACCAGTATTCCTAGCCCCATCTGACTATCACAGGAATTCCCGCCTTAATATTGTTAGACACAAGAGAGACCTCCCAATAGTTGATCAGACTGAAACCGCATGGGAACAATATACAGATTTCAATAAAGGATTCTTTCCTTATTTAGGTACTGTCTCCAATAGTAAACTGATACGCAAATTAACAAGAATTCTTGAAGCAGTAGTGAATGAGACTACTTCAGCTTTGGGCAACTTAACAGAGGAGCAGTCTGCTATAAGACTTGTCGTTCTTCAGAACCGCCTTGTCCTTGACGTCATTCTGGCCGATAGGGGCGGGGCTTGTAGAGTCATCGGATCCAGTTGCTGCGTGTTTATTCCAAATAACGCGCCATCTGTCTATAAAGCTATTACCCGACTTCACGAAATTGCCCATCTGATACACCAGAATCCAGGCTCATGGACTTGGTCCGGTTGGCTCTGGAGTGTAATCACAGCCTGGGGATGGAAGCTACTGTCATTCCTAGGAGTCATATTGGCCATAGTATTCAGTTGTTGTCTGTGTCTGCAATGTGGGCCAGCGATTTGCGGCTTGTGTGCCACAGCTTGTGTTCCCCATTCAAGTTCACGTTCCCATTCCAGAAGAAAGAAAGAAGAGCAAATGATGTTATATGAACAGATTGATGGTCTCATGAACATCGACATATCATGAAGGGTCCGTAGGGGACAAGGAGGGAATGAGGTAATTGAAATTTTATGGTCAATTGTGTCCCCTAACGTGTACCCCAATGGCTCCATGTATGAGTTTCAAGTACATGTAATTTCCCTCCCCGACCGAATTTGAAGACGCAAATACATTTGCGTCCAACGTTAACATGTCCTCTATCAGATCCACCGTGAATGGATTGATAATTCAGTTCCTAAGTATACCGTGCCACCGTCTTTACATGGTGTACTTTCACGTTTTTCCTGGCTCTGCCCTGGCTAGGCCCTGATTTCTGTCTTCAAATTACTTCTGTCTCTGCCTCTGAAAGTTGCAGCATGGAGATGCATCCCTGACCTCTGCCTTACTTCCTGCCAAGCGAGCGGTGCCCGGCTCAGCCTGGTCTGCCTGCCAAAAACAGTATTTTACCTTCAAGCTATCAGCGTAGCCAGCTCAGCTCCTCGAAAACACATTCCTGTCTAGTGATTTAGGTAAACATATCCCCGGCTACAGAGCAAAGAGCAAGTCTCCCTGTCTCCGTGTAAGTCATTTACAGTTCCCGTTACCATGGTAGGCCCTGGCTCCGCGCATTGCACCTAGACACGCATACATTCAGTATAGAATAGCCTCTGCCCAAGAGACCTTTTACTTTAGATTAAACATCCTCCAAATATTAGATATCAGATATGCTATAGGGACAGGTCGATCTGACATGCCAGACTTCTGTCTCTTCTACTAGTGCTAAAAGTCAGACCCTTAGCTTCCTAAAGACGTACGTCAATCACACGTCATATTAGCTGCGCGCGCATTCAGGCCACAGGTTTTAGCTGACTTTGCAAGAATTTTCTAAGCATACACCCACTTGTGACACTTTTCTGTGACGTTTCTAGTTCACGCCTCTGTGCACACCCATGTTCACGCCTTTTTGCTACGCACATGTGTTCTTATCATATACATTTCACTTGTCACGCCTACTGTATTCAATGCTATTGTGTCATTTTCCTATATATGTCATGTACTGTGAATAAATCGTTGACATCTTTCCTGCCATCATTGCATACCCGAACCCTTGTATTGATGGAATAGATTTCCATGGCTCGAGTCATCATTTATGAATTAAAGCCCTTATGACTCAGACACCACGGACTCTGCCTCTCATTTGATTGAGCTATTTCTTTACTTGTCCGAAATTATCTGGCAAACTCGTATACGGTAAAATATTTACCACAATACCCCATTTGGGGTGATTCATGCACTCAACAAATGACATAAATAAATAACATCACATACTCCAACTTCAAAACACAATAGTCACCTTCTTCCTATATTATCCACTTACCCCAATGCCTCATCCATTTACAAAATACTTACCAAAATTCCAGAGCACAAAGGAAAATCATAAGTTGAATTACAATGGAAATAAGATTTACAGATTTCCTGGCACACTACTTTTTGGGATATCATTTGGTTGAAAATACGCAAAACATCAAGATCTGCTAACACTACTCAGGCTATCTTTTTTATAAATAACAGACTCATGATCATCTCAGCTAATTTACATAAATTCAACCCAGAATCCCTGCCACATTGTTGGTCATGCACCGCTATCTCTTCAGATTTATACAGTATACTTTTTTCTTGCCCCTATACTCATTAATTTTGGCTCAAAGTATGGTCTCAGATTAATGCTATTTTTCATGCAAACATTCCATTTTCATCTGCAAATATTTGTCTCGAATATTTTTCCGATGTTTGGCAAACACAGCACTTCTAAAATTGTTCTCCTAGATTTGCTAATTGCAGTCATCTTTCAGCAGATATTTAAGAACTGGAAGCAATACTCGCAAATTTATTTTCCAGCCTGGTGGTATATTGTATGTTATAATCACCTTTTAGATAGAGCATATGTTACCCCAGTTTCACTTGCTATTAAGAGGGATGCTATTTGGTCACGTGTTGCTATCTTTTAGTCACTTGTGCTAAAAAAATTACTCTTCATTAACCTCTTTTGGAAGACATCCCGAAACCTCTATGAAATGCACTATTATATTTTTTGATTATATATTTTATGAATCTTTGTGATATATTACTACAGACTTTATACTAATACACTTACTATGCACTCTCCTTTTTTGTTCTTCCAATAGATATCATTGACATTTCTTGTACTCTTTACTCTTTCTTTCTCTCTCTCTTTCTTCTTCTTCTTATGCTATAAATAATTTTTATGCAGCCTATTTGACTCCAATAAGATGCTATATCTATTTATGAAATATCCAATTGTTAACTTTACATTTACATTCTTTAATGTAACTGTGTAAAACTTGTTGCAATCGACTTTTATACATTTCTTTTAACACTTAAAATCAATAGGTCTCAATGCACTGACCTGGGTGGGTGCTCTGGTTTTCATTTTAGTTCCTGCATTAAAACTTCACCCTCCAAAAACACTACCATCATCAATCCTTGTGCAATATGCATAGCGCAGGTGCATTGAACACAGTGCGCTGGTTTATCAATTAAGCACTGAATATTAACCTTTAATCTGAAATAGGGAGTGCAAGCGATTGCCATGCAGTGGTTGATTTGCTCAAAAACCTTGCTTTGCATCAATCACAGCTTCCACTTGACCACATTGTGGGATACTGGGCAATTATTTCCTCCTCGATTACTAGAACAAGAGAAAGAAAATCGGGGTAAGAAGGCTGGAGAGAAAGATGGGAGACAGTGACAAAGGAAGAAGGCAAGGATTTAAAACCCCAATCTGCATGAGTGAGATAAAGAGGCAGGAAATGGCAGGTGGAGGATTAAAGAAGCAAGAGGTAAAATCAACATTGCAAGTTTTGGTGTTCGTGCCCCCTCCCCCCCTTAGACAGTGCTGGCTGCAGGCTTCTGCGAAAAACGTTGGGTATTTATGCTTTTACACATTGACAACCACACGTTCGAGCACCTAATACAAACAAACCCAGCCTAAAAGCTGTGTAATGATCACTAACATCAAAGAAAACACATAAAAATGCTGGTGTGGGTTTTACCCAATCCCTGGTGGGCCGAGCTATCACATCTACAACATTCACACATGGACCACAAGTGAGGATGGGTCCATGAAGCAAGGATACTTCGACATTCACAAAAAACAAACAAAACACATCAACCATTTTAGCTTGGGTACAGCCACGGCTCTGGTGACTTTCTTTCTAGGGATCTCAACAAGTAGATTTCCTTAGCCCAGAGCTGCGTGCCATGTCTTTTTTCCTCCGCAATAACAATGAAAATAGGCAGGTATATTCCACCAACTCCTTTGGGTTATACTGATCAGAATATTGAGGTTTCAGGAATTAGAAATACCTGCCAGAGATGCTCTTGAAGGGAGTAAATGGGGAGCCATTTCCCAAGAGGCCCCAAATCGGTACCTTGGAATTTTACAATAATAATTGCTTATAATGTGCTATTCTAATCTGTTTTAAATGTATGCAGATAATCACCATAACAGTGGTGTTGGAACCAGCACTTTCTGGTTGGCTGAAGGCAGAACCTACTAGCTCCCATCAAGGGCCGGTGATTACACTTGCTGTATAACCTGTGTTCACCATTGGGTAGCTTGGCACTGAGCAGACAGGCTTTCCTCAGAGGCGATGTGTAAAGCAAAGGCACAGCAGTCACCTGCGACAAATACACTGATCACACAAAAGAGACTTCACACAAGATGAATTTAATAATGTTTATATTCAACACACATATTCAATCACTATAACATGAACATCATATACATTTGGGCATGAAACGCATTTGGAAATATTTCTAGCAGTACTAGGCCCACTCGTATTGGTATGATATCAGTAGTATGCACACTTCGGACAATTTCTAATCTAATCTAACCCCCTACCCCCATACGGAGAGGGCACCTTTATGTGGTGCGACATGCTATTCACCCCAGGCCCTCCCTAACATTCCTGATAATACAGTTATAGGGTACACCCCAGGTAACAACGATATCAACGGTATGTACATACATAAAACTAAAACAATTTTAGTAGCACCATGGGCCGGAGCCAAAAGGGTAAGCTGATTGTCAAATGTATTGTGCTTTTGGCATGAAATCAATGTATATAGCACCACCGCCTCATGAATCACAGGTGGTCTGCTGACTATCAATCCCACTCACTCACACACACACTCACTCCGCACCACTACATGATGTGACAGGTACCAGCCCAGCCCTTGCGGAACGCTCTTACACACATACACTCTCAGCACCCTAATGCAGTGCTACTGGCACCCAGCAGGTCAATGAATCACCCTGCAGACTCCATGGCACCAGCCTGCCTCATCCCTCTGATTCACCCTGATTGTCCCATAACCCCGGCGGAAAGATAATCAGCCCCACCTCACAGATACTAGGCTGCACGCGGCCGAAGTCACACTTAGTCTAGGTCTTCAGGAAGCAGGTGGCTATATGTTCAAGCCGTAACCAGAAGGTAGACGTAAATAAGGGAAGGTTAGCAGCCACTTAGGAAGTTCACCCACAGTTCTCAAAACACAATGGAGTCACAAATTCTCATGACCCACCTCTGAACTACATCAGAATTGTCCCTTTAACCCAGTCAATCTCTCTCTCACTACAATCTTGTGCCAATATGTCTTCGGGAGGGGCCAGGTTTGGAGAGGGCAGTTGGTCTGCTGCGATGAGGGTCAAAAACGGAACAACCAATGTATGTGGAGTAACACGGAAGAGCCTCTCCACAGGAGGAGGCACCTCAAGTGGCACACGATGATTAGGGTTGTGCCCAGGCAATCCGGGCACAGAGTCTAGTACGCATTGGCATGAGTCATACAAGACACTTCATGTCCCAAACACGAAGAGTTGCACATTCCGTACCTCCCTGCAATGAGGCACAATGACCAGTGCAAGTTGAGTTGGGTTGCACCAGGCAATTCCGGTCACACAATGAAGAGTCCTTTGGACACCCTGGCACCCTTGAAATCGCTTCCTTATTTGCGATTCGCTATTTGCTAATCGCAAATAAGGAATGACTCCCCATTCATTCCTGTGGGCCTTTAGGCCCACAGGAATGAATGGGGAGTCATTCCTTATTTGCGATTAGCAATTAGTGAATCGCAAATAAGGAAGCTGTAGGAATCGCAATAATTATTGCGATTTCTACATGAATCCCGTTTTGCGAGTCTTTAATATCGATTCCTTAATAATCGCTTTTAAGGACTCGCAAAACATGACAATGATGAATCTGGGGGTTACTCATTTTGGTATTCACAGAAGCTAGTAGTCCTAACTTTAGGACTCCAAAATGCCTTCTGTGAATACCGAAAGTCTTACAATTAGGATTTTTTTCAGTTTAGTAGTAGTAAAGTTAGGACTCCTAACTTTAGGACTCCTAAATGCCTTCTGTGAATACCGAAAGTCTTAAAATTAGGATTTTTCTCAATTTAGTAGTAGTAAAGTTAGGACTCCTTACTTTAGGACTCCTAAACTGAGAAAAATCCTAATTTTAAGACTTTCGGTATTCACAGAAGGCATTTAGGAGTCCTAAAATTAGGACTCCTAACTTCTGTGAATGCTGAAATGAGTAAGTGTCTTCTGTGAATACCAAAATGAGTAAGTGCCTTCTGTGAATACCAAAATGGTAGTAAGTTTAGGATTTAGTCTTAAGTTAGTTCTGTGAATTGGGCCCATAGTTCCTAGGGCGCCGCACTAGACAATACGGTTTCCAGACATAAGTCTTAGTTTCATGCTCATACCGCTCTACCAGTTGGTATTCAGTAGATGATGTGGGCACTTGAGAGGGCACTGCTCTCCAGATGTCGCAGGTAGATTGTGTACGTCCCTTGCAAGGAGACCTTGAGATCTCCCAGGGAACTGGAGGCCTGCAGATGGGCCCTTGGAGGGAGAGCACACTTTAAGGCCCAATACTTCAGCAGGTCTTCAGCCCAGGCCAGTCACTATGCAGAAAGGACACGCAGTCCCCTTGATGAGCAGTTATCCTCCAATGGCACAACAGAGTCCTCTGGCAATGTGCACCATGCGGTCTGGGTTAACCGGTCCTGCGTCCAAGCAAGCATATCTCACCACTTGCTGAAGGATGGCGCCAGTAGTTATAATGTTGTGTTTTTTTTAAATTAGCAGTGCTTTAAAGGGTTTCCCTTTGAACCACAGATGTATTCCCTAAATTGTAGGCCTGTCTGCCATTGGGCAATGGAACGCAGATCTTTTTTTTTGTTTGTAAAATTTTTATTTGGTGCATAGAAAACAGAAAGAAGGAAATATAGAGAGAGAAAAAGAGAGGAAAACAAGCGGCAATAGCGCAGTAGTACATATGCAGGGCTGAGCAGAGTCCTCAACAGTCACATCTGCTATGATAGTGTCCAACAGGTAGGCTGTCCTGGGTGCAAGAAAGCCAACAACAGTGCAGGAACTGATAATCCTACGTTTCCGGAAGCCTCGGCTGCCTCCTCAAGGGAGAAAGTCAATCCAGCAAGTTCATGGGTCTCGATAGCCCCCGGGTAAGCAAAATCTCCCCGCATCTATGCAGTGCCGCAACAAATACAGAACCCCCCCCCTCAAACTCCCCCCCATCCCACCACCCCGAACTCTCCCTCCCCCCAAGGTGGTGGCGCCAACATACATACTCATTCGCAGTCGCACAATCACTCAAGTTACTTAAATCTGAAAAAGATGAAGGGCTCGCAGGGCCGATGGGCAGACCGCGGATGGCAATCCTCGCGATAAGAATCGGACCAAAGGTCCCCACCTAAACATAAAGTTCTTAAAATTGCCCAGGAAGATGTCCGCCATTCTCTCCATGCTCATCAACCTCCATAGCTTTGCGTGCCACAAAGATAGAGCCGGGGCTGTCGGTTTCTTCCAGGCCGCAGCCAAAGTAAGTTTAGCTGCCCCCAGACAGAGCTACAGTATTTGTTTGTCCGCCTTCGTTTGGTGCTCCAATAGTGGGTCCCGAAGACCCAAGATGACAAAGGCCATGGAATCCGGGATCGGATACCCCAGTATTTCTTTGATATGTGACAAGATCTCAGTCCAGAAGGGCCGTATAACTGGACAATCCCACCATATGTGGCTAAAATCTCCCAGCAGACCACAGCCCCTCCAGCAGCGGTCTGAAGACGCCGGGAAAATGCGATGCAGTTTGGAGGGGTACAGGCACCAGTCAAACATAGTTTTAAAGTGGGCGTCCCGCAGGTCCACTGAGTGATTATGAGCCCTAATGTCACGCCAGAAACCTTTCCATTCTCCCTCCGTGATGTCCCTACCCAGAAGGCCCTCCCAATGGTCCATGTAACGCGGACGAGGAGAGATCGCCGTACGAAGCAAGAGTTTATATAAAAAAGAAATTGTTCCTTTCATCGTGGCTGTCCGCAAGAGAAAGGCCTCAAAGAGTGAGGGCGGTCTAGTCGCCGCTTCCCGCATGCCCGCCGAGGTAGCCCAGTGGATCAATTGGGCATACCTAAAATGCTCCGTAGGCGGAAGGCCATAGTCTGCATGCAGTTACGAAATGAGAGGGGCTCTGTGCCGTGAAACAGGTGCTTAAGGGCTCTACAACCACCCTCTCTCCAGAGTCAAAATGGCCCCTCCTGCAGCGCCGGTGGAAAGGCCGGATTAAAATGTAGTGGAGTAAAGGGGGAGGGGAACGTCGTCCAGCGATCATCCCCCGTCACTGTGTCCCACACCTTCAGGACAGTGCTCGTGGGCGTGCTAATATAAGCGTTTTTGGGCCTGTCCACTTTAGGTTTCCAGGCCAGATCCCAAATCGACCTTCCCGCCACAATCCTGTCCATGTGCAGGCAGTGTTTCTCAGACTCTTGTTGTGACCATTCCACCAGCACCCGCAACTGTGCCGCTTTATAGTACAGGTGCATATCAGGGAGACCCACCCCCCTCCCCCCGCGGGCGCCGCAGAGTTGCATAGGAAAGGCGCGCCCGTCCTCCCTGCCAGATGAATTTCAGCAAGAGAGTCTTAAGGCGTCGGAAAAAGTCCATCTCTATAGGGATGGGGAGTGCCTGGAAGAGGTATAGGAATCTCGGAAGGAGAACCATCTTAATGGCATGGATCCGACCTAGCCAGGAGATATATTTCGGCTTCCATCGGTCCAGGTCCCCACGTACCGCCGAAAGCATAGGAGGGAAATTTGCTGTGAATAGGGACCCAATGGAGGGTGTCAACCGCACCCCCAGGTGCAGGGAGGCAGGTGCCCACGCCAATGGCGTAAGTGGGCGGAGTCGCTCCATCTCGGCCGGCAGGAGCGTCAGGTTCAAGATATACGATTTGCCGAAATTGACTTTGAATCCGGCCACTTCCTCATAGTCAGAAAGTAATGCTTGAACTTGCGGCAGGGATTGGGCTGGGTCCCCTAGCGACAGCAACACATCATCCGCAAAGAGGGAGATTTTATGCTTTTCCCCCGTAAAGGGGATTCCCTGTATTTGCTCCCTCTCACGCACCGCCAGGGCCAGGGGTTCAATGCTCAAAGCAAAAAGGAGGGGCGATAGTGGACAGCCCTGCCTGGCTCCCCTGGAGTGAGCGAAACTGGCGGAGCGGTGACCATTAATGACAACCCTGGAGTTAGGAGTGCTGTAGTTTGCACGAATCATGGTGATAACTTGGCGTGAAAAGCCAAATGCCTCCAGGGTGCGGAATAGGAATCCCCAATCCACTCAAAGGCCTTTTCTGCATCCAACCCCACCAGTACCGCCGGGATACAGAACCGAGAGGCCTTCTCTACAAGATGTATAACTCTTCTCAAATTGTCATGCGTCTGGCGGCCTTTAATAAATCCCAATTGATCAACATTGAGAAGAGCTATCGGACGATATGAGGAGCACTGAGATAGATCTTTACCCGGCTTTGGGAGCACCGTGATCACTGCTCCCGCCATGGAGCCCGATGTTCGGCCCTTGGTTGCCATTTCGTTGAAGAGGGGCACCAAGATATCACAGAGTTCTGAAGCAAACGATTTATAGAACAGTGCTGTGTAACCATCCGGTCCCGGTGTCTTGTGGAGCTTCAGGTCCCTGATAGCCTCCAACACCTCCGACCTGGAGATGGGGGCAGCAAGATTGTCATTCCACTCCTTCGATACCCGCGGGATGGGGAGGTCCGCTAAGAAGCTGTCCTGAGCCACTGGATCCAAGGAGTCACCCCTATATAGCGTCTCATAGAAACGGCCAAAGACAGCGGCTTTGTCCCCATCTCTATGGTGTAACGTCCCTGCTGGATCCAGCATGCCTCCAATATAATCTTTCTCCCTTTTGTCCCGAAGTTGACGGGCCAAGTGCTTGCCTATTTTATTCCCTTGTGAGTAGGAGGTACGTCGAAGCCGAAGGAGGGTAAATTCTGCGCGGTTGTTATAATGGGCCTTAAGTTTACCCCTGACAGCAGTCAGTGGTCTAAGGGTCAACCTAGATGGATCGTCTTTGTGGGCTTGTTCTAGGAACGCAAGTTCCGCCTCCAAGTCTTCCCGGTCCTTCCTCCGTAACCGGTTGAGGTTGGCGTTGAGACTGAGGCAGGTGCCCCGCAAGGAGGCCTTGCATGCATCCCAAGTGTTAAAAAGGGAAGTGTCCGAAGCCGGGTTGAGGGCCAGAAAGTCCCCAATCGCTTTCCGTAGTTCCCTACAGGAGGTGTCATCCCGAACAAGTGCCGGCGGGAAATACCATCTCCTCGTCCCATCTCCTCCGGTCGGCCAGTGGAGTCCCAGCACCAGTAGGCTATGATCAGACACCGATAGAGGGAAAATGCTAGAGTCACAGACATCTCCCCTGAGGGCCTGGCTTACAAAGATATGATCTAGCCGGGAATAGGTATGATGTACATGGGAATAAAATGTGTAGTCTCGCGTGTGTGGATGCAGGAAGCGCCAGCTATCAATCAATCCAAGGTCACCAACCATGCTCTGAGTGTCCTCAGAAAAAATCCTAGTGCCCGCCCTCCGAGTCCTAGAACAGTCCAAGCCCTCGTCCCATACCATGTTAAAATCCCCCATAAGGATCACATGCCCCTCAACAAAATCCCCCGCTCTGTCCAGCAGATCGCGGAGAAACCCATTCTGCCCCGAGTTAGGGACATACACCACCACAAATGTACAGCTCGTGCCATGAAGTACCCCCTTGACCATCAACCAACGCCCCTCCCTGTCGCAGCTGACCCCCGTAGGTTGGAAGTGAAGGGACGCTCGGAACATAAGTGCCACCCCTCTATGTTTAGTAACTGCTGACGACCTATAAATGAGCGGGAAGTGCTTATGACGCAATCGAAGCTCATCCTTATGCGCCAAGTGAGTCTCTTGGAGACCCACAATGTCTAAGTGGTGATCAGAGATATATTTCCAAATTTTTTGGCACTTCTGGGGTGAGTTGAGGCCCTTCACATTCCAAGTCCCCACACTAATCGGCATGGGAATTAATCAGACTCCCCCCTCTGCATGTACATCTCCATAATCTGCCCACGCTCCCTTCCCCTCAAAGGCAGCCAAGCAGATCCCCAAGCCCCAAGCTGCACCAAATCGTCACCAACCACCGCACTCCTCCCAAAGCCCAGAACCCCCGGTTCAATGACAGCTCCCACCCAGGTAGCAAGCCCTCCCAGGAGCTCAACAAACAGGAGCACAATCAACACAAGTGAAAAAGGACCAAAGCATACTTCACAAACATTCCAGATGCCACCACCTAGCAACCCAACTCCCCCCCCAGCCCCCCAACACCCCCCCACCCGCCAAAGCCCCCAAGCTTCCCCCGCCTCCCCCCTTCAGGACCAAAACCAAGCCCCAAAAACAACCAAATGTACTTAACAGTCCCAGTAGAGGGTAGTTCGTGAGAATCCTCCTGGGTTGGGGCCGGGGGACCATAGTTGAAGCCCCCAGGAACCATGGACCGGGGTGTCTTCTCCAAAAGTACAATCAAACCCACGGTACCTGAAGTCATGCGCCCCTCCAGCACCTGCCAGCTGGCGGCTGAAAGATCAAGCAGCTCCTGAGCTTTGCTGGGAGGACGCCGATGTCGCCAAAGCCACCGAAGCTACAGCATCTCCCCTCTCCTGCAGGCTAGTCGAACGGTCAGGCCGTCTGTTGTCCAAATCCGGGCCCACCCTTTGCCATGAGGAGGAGCGCCTGCGCCTCCGTGACGGCGAACCGCCTGCTTCCTGCGAAGGGAACATGTCGTCCAAGCCCAGGAGATCCTTTGCCACTTGGAAAGATCGAATCTGCGCCAATCTATTCTCCCACCGAAAGATGATGCGGAATGGGTGGCCCCATGAGTAGGAAATGCCACCCGCCCGAAGGAAGGCAGTCACTGGGCGGAACTCCCGCCTTTTCTGAAGGTTCGAAGCCACCTGGTCCTGGTAAAGCTGCGGCCTGTGCTCCCGGAATTGCAGTGAAGTGATGGTCCGTGCCTTCCGTAAAATGCGTTCTTTCAGTTGGAAATCATGAACACAAACTAGTGTGTCCGGAGGTGGCCCCCCTCTCCTATGCAGCCCAACTCTATGCACCCTGTCCATTCTGATTTCCTGGACGTCATCGTCGCCCAGCACATGCAGGAAGAGGGCCTGGACAAGGCCCCGAGATCCCCCGCTTCTCCGTCCCACGGTACCGCACGAATGCGGATGTTGTTCCTGCGGGAACGGTTCTCCAGGTCCTCCGTATGGGATTGGAGGTCCAGATTTTGCTCCCTCAGTCGGATGATGTCCTGCTGTAACTGGTGCACATCGTTCGCCATACTCAGATCGTGATCCTCCAGGGTAGCCACCCGCTCTCCGATACCGTCCACATCCCTTCGCACCTCTCGGAGGTCCGATGCAAGTTGGGCGCGTAGTTCGGAGATGTCCTCCTTGATGGAGGCGAAGAGCTCCGTCATGAAGGCCTTAGTCGCTGGGGCCTCATCATCCGACTTCTTGGGCGACGCGCTGGGTCCCGGGGACGCCGGGTGTTGAGTAGATTTTGCCGCACCATCTTTCCCCGGCTTCCCCTTGTTGCGGGATGCGTTCAACATCGAGGCGCTTCCCGCGGGGGGCTGCGTCCCCCTAGCTTCAGGTGATGACTCCGGTACTTCAACAATCCGCCACCTCATGCCGGTGCCCAGTGTAGGTGCTTCACACAGGCTGCGCTATCGATCCGCCTGCAGTAGTTCTCCCAGGGTGGGCCCAACGCCGCTCCGCGCACCCTCTCCTTGTAGTCACTATGGGAGAGCGCGGCAGTCCCCACAGCAGGCCCCTCAGGTGCCAGGCGGCTACAACAGCTGCGGCGATCCAAGTTAGGGGCGGCCGGGAAGAGTCCTTGCAGTCACCCACTCCGCACTGCCCTAGGATTGCGATGGAAGCGCAAGCTCCTCCACTCCAGTAGGCCTCGCTCCGATGCTGCCACCCCGCAGCCTCCAAGCCTGTGCTGGACCCTCAGCAATCGGTAAGGCCCAAAAAACGGTAGAGTTCTTCCGTCGACACCTCGCGACCACCTCCTGCACCCCCTGCAGTAGCGCAGCAAGTCAAGGCAAGCAGCAACGCGAGGTCGGGGATCACAGGCTCGTGGGTCTCAAAGCCACCACTCCCCGCCGAGGCCGATCACTGGTGCACCCCACTGTGTAGCTGTGTCAGTTCGTGGGCCTCAGACTCTCATGATGCACCCCCATGCGTGGCAGCGCAACTCCGCCAGCCTTGATATGCAGCCACAATAGGGAAGTTCAATGGGTCAATCAATCAATCAATCATCGCATTTATATAGCGCACTACTCACCCAGAGGGTCTCAAGGCGCTGGGGGAAGGGGGTCCGCTACTGCTCGAACAGCCAGGTCTTGAGTTGCTTCCTGAAGGCGAGGTGGTCCTGGGTCAGGCGGAGGTGGGTCGGGAGGGAGTTCCATGTCTTGGCTGCGAGGTAGGAGAAGGACCGTCCCCCTGTGGTGGCTCTTCGTATGCGGGGGACGGCGGCGAGGGCGTGGCCGGTCGATCGAAGCTGGCGTTTGGGAGCGTAGAAGTTGAGGCGGCTGTTGAGGTATCCTGGGCCTTGGTTGTGTAGGGCTTTGTGTGCGTGGGTGAGGAGACGGAAGGTGATTCTCTTGTTGACCGGGAGCCAGTGCAGGTCTCTCAGGTGTCCGGAGATGTGGCTGCGACAGGGGATGTCCAGGATGAGTCGTGCTGAGGCGTTCTGGATCCGCTGGAGTCTCTTCTGGAGCTTGGCGGTGGTTCCAGCGTAGAGGGAGTTTCCGTAGTCCAGACGGCTGGTGACGAGGGCCTGGGTGACCATCTTCCTGGTCTCGGTGGGGATCCACCGGAAGATCTTACGTAGCATGCGCAGGATGTTGAAGCACGACGAGGAGATGGCGTTGACTTGTCTGGTCATGGAGAGGGAGGAGTCCAGGATGAAGCCCAGGTTGCGGGTCGCCTGTGAGGGGTCCATGGGTGCACGATAGCTGCCCTCGGCCTAGCAGGGCAAGGCAGAGCGGATGGGGAGAGTTTACGCGGCTGAAATGTCCTCTCTGCCCCCAGAGCCGGTCCGGAAGCGCCCCCCCTTCAAGTCCGGCAAGCCTCGCTCAGCTTCAGGGTCCCCGCACTATCCCAGGTAGCACGGCCCCACCAGCAACCGTCCGGCCAAGGCACACAGTTCCGGGGCCTCTCGGGGCACCTCTCTGCACCTGCTCCAAGCACTCTCCACAGTCTTGCACGCCAGGTCGTGGATCCCGGCCTGCTGCCCCCGGGGCGCCTCGACACCAACACCGCCGCCGCCGGGTCCGGGCACCCTGCTGGGTCCTATCTCACCCCCACGGGGGTCACTGCCGCTGGGGAGGGAGCCCCCCCGGAATTCCAGTCCTGCCGGAGCAGCCCAAGAAAGGCGGGGGGAGGGGGGGCCCAGCGCCGTCCTTCCACCGGGCCTCCCCGGTCCGCACCGCCGGAGAGCACCCAGCTGCCGCGGCTCCCGACTCCGGCTGCGTCCCACCGCTCCAGCACCACACACGCTGTTCAGACAGGCAGAAGAGTCGGCGCAGCGAGCCTCAGATCCGCCTCCGTCTCGTCGCAGGGTCCGTGCTGAGCGGCTGCGTCTGAGCTCCGGAAGTCCAGCCTCCTCAATACGCCAGGCCGGGGATCGCAGGGCCGCACAGCGTCACAGCTCCCGAGGCCTCGTCAGACCTCCCAGCGTACTTGTTCTTGGCACCGGAGCCGACCCCCACTCCTCTGGGAGCCGAATCTGTCCCAGTGGGACCTCAGAGCTTGCCGCTAACCTTGCTGGACAAGGCTAAGCAGGGCTCGGCGCCGGAGGGACTTAAAAGACGCCTCACTCCGCCGCCATCTTGGCCACGCCCTGGAAACGCAGATCTTAATCTTTAGTAGGGCCATGATCTGGCCCAAGAGGCTAAGTTTCAAAACCTCTTTCCAATCTATCCCATCCGGCCCTCAAATGCAGAGGCCTTGTCACTCAAGGGGTATACCCATGGTTTAATATGAAGGTCACTGGGGAATGCACAGATACTCTACTCCGGCCCCTGGTGTCCACTGGAGTCAGGCACCATGGTACATAGGACTCTGAGCACATAGTAATGTCCATATTCTAGAAGTGCCATATCTAAGTAAGTTATGTCAAAACCCCCTTTACTATTGGAAAGGGTTTGGCATGGCGAACCCATTGACAGGAAACATCATGAGGCTGCTCCACTGTAATCCACTATTGCAGCCCCAACTAATGTCAACAACTTCCCTATGTTAACCTATGGGAAAAGTAAGCTTCAGAGGTAGTGAAAATACATAGGTATTCCTCACTACCTGGGTGCACGTGTGCTAGTGCTCATTCCGACCTGCGAAGGCAGGTTGGGCACATAGTACCCAGCACCAGGGGTGTAAGTGCACCCACCTAAGTATGCCACAGCTGATTGGACACAGGTTTAACTAATACATGTATCAGTGCATACGCACCAGTCATAGGTGCAAGTGCTCAAACCTAGCAGCCTGGAAAGGCAGACCGCTCATGAGTTTAATCACGATAGCTGACAATGCGCACACACTGGTAAGCGATGGCAGACCAGGCCATGGGCTTACCCAGGCCCTAGCAACTTAAGTGCAAGTACATGCTCACTACCCTGCATGGGCAAGCCAGACTACGGTCGACCCTTTTACGGGTGCGATTGCGCACACCAGGCGTGCAATGTTGGGCTGGGTACCTTGCCAATAGCACCAGGGGTGCAAGCTCCTGGACAGGCCTGAACTCCAAGGCAGGGGAAGCCCCATATGGGGTTTCCTCACAACCTGGGCAGGGAACAGCCCGGCCTTTAGTCTACTACCCCCATGTACCCATCAGGGCTTCTCGGGGAGGCCTCATGTTATAGGACAACCCACTCAGGGTCATCTGAGGAGTAAGTGATGCCAACCTAGGCAGGAGTGCAATGGTGCCCTCCAGACCTACAATGGTAGGCCCAATATAGGTTTGACAGGCGATCCTGTGGGTGGCACACTCCGTGCTACATCCCACTACTAGCCAGTAGTACTGTACCCACCTTGGGTATGTGGTGTACCTGTTTAAAGGGCACACAGAGGTACGGCACCTAAACCCATCACGTACAGACCCCTTGCCCAATGCCGGCAAAGCAGGCATGCATACCTTCCCTCTGAAGTACAGTGGGAAGGGGCCCAGATTCCCAAGGGAATGCGGAGAGAGTCGACAAAGACTAGGAGGACAAAAGCTAAGGGGCAGATTTATGAAGGGCTTGCGCCACGTTTACGCCGACGTTGCGTGACGCAACGGCGCGGAAACGTGGCGCATCCCTGCGCCCTATTTACAACGTGACGCATCTAGGAGATGCGTCACGTTGTACAGCACTGCACCATGAGGAGGCGTTCCTGCGCGGGGGGGCGTTCCTGCGCAGGAACGCCTCTTGAAAGTGGCTGAGTGAAATCTATGAGATTTCACTCAGTCACTTTCAGGGCAATGCTGCGTCAAAACCCTGCGCCTGCTTGAAGCAGGCGTAAGGCTTGAGGCAGCATTGAAAGATTAGGCCCCCCAGAGCATTGCTGGAGCTGCGTCGCACTTGCGACGCAACTCCAGCAATGCGCCACATTCCCGGCACAGATGCGTCACGCATCTGTGCCGTTTTTGCCCCATGGTGCGCCGCATCATAAATGCGGCGCACCATGGGTGGCGTAGCTGTGGCGCACTGTGGCGCATGTTAACTGGCGCATCCCTCGGGATGCGCCAGTTAACATAAATCTGCCCCTAAATGTTTTGGGGCAAATTCCCCTAAGAAGGGCCATGTCAAACACTCTACAAGTGTGACAATTTAGCCTATTCCAGTCCCCCATTGCTATAGAAATGGCATGGGCAGCAGGTACTAGTGATTTTTTATGTATATTGAATTAATAAACAACTATTGTGTTCATCACTAATTTAGACAAAACAGTGTCACCATGTGGCAGACTGTCATAATTGCTGGTGTTGACAAATAAGTGGCAATGATGAGCACAGGAAACCACCGCCTCAAAGTAAGCACTATGTAAAATCTGCACATTTTACAGAAGATGAGGCAGCATATAGCAAATACATAAAATCCAAAATTATGCGGAAAGCAGAACAACAGTAGAATCACATAATTCCATTGTCCCGGGTTGTAAATCAAAGAAACGAGGCTGCAACTGGGCAAATGGAGGTGCACACCAGTTAATACACCGGTGCACAATGTTACTAATGTTGGCCCCGGTATTTTCAAAGCTATGCCCCAATTTTTTATATCTATGCTAAAAGCTGAGTAACGTGTGCAGGCGTATTGCGCTCGGTTTGATCACCAGGTGGAAGTGGTGGGATTGTGCAAAAAATAGCGTGTGCACCTCCGTATTCACACATGCAGTTACTTTTCTGTTATTTATACGCCCAATCCGCGTTTTGTGCACTCGCCTCTGTTGTGATTAGTGCAGATGCACGTCACATAATTTAGCAGTTAATTCACATTGCATGAAGTTGTTCCTATCTGACAATATGGTGACATTTTTCCATATTCTCAATTAGGAGCATCTTAATTGCTGCACATTAGAATGTGTTCCTCATCTTCACAGACATTTTACTCGCTGAGTCTGATGATTATTTAGTCATGGACAAGGATGAGAGACTACAGAAGACCGGGGTTGGAGGGAGTATGCAGCTTCATGGAAAGCAGAGGAATGCCGAGAGTCTAGAAGTAAAAATACAACAAGCACTGGCAAAGCCAATCGGTCTGGCCTCTGCAGGCAGGTGCAATGGTTTCCTTTTATTTTTTAATAAAAGCACATGCAACAGAACAAAATAGAAAAGAATAAAACATGCAGCCATCTCGTCAGGGCTGCCATATGCTTAGTATAAAAAGGTTAAAATTAAAAACATGTGCTGATGTGATCGTTTTGCTAGTTTATTTTTATTATTTATTAACAAGCCTAGCAGTTGTGCAAACAATAAATCACCACCTAACCAATCAGCCAGACAGCAGGCTGATACAAAATTACGGTGCCATGTTATAACAGCCACATTAAAATGGAAAATGTTCATTTAACTGGGCACCCAAAGTAAATAGCTGGTATTTAAAGCTAATAAGTTAATATATATATATATATATATATATATATATATATATATATATATATATATATATATATATATATATATATATATATATATATATATATTCAACTTTGAATTAGATAGGTCTCTGAAGAGAATGTAAATATCTTTCTTTGTATGTGAACATAAGCTTTGTGCAGTCACTCAAAGTGAAGGGAGCCGATGGGCCAAGTGGGCATACCCATAATCCCATGCTGTAAGCTGTAATGGGAAGGAGCAAAGTGTGATTGACAACTTAACAGGCCAATGACTGAAGGTCACAGACAGAATGCCACTCTATGTATGTATATTATAAATGCTCTTTGGTTTAAATGATTAGTCTGACAAGACAGCTAAAGTAATTTAGTTACCAGAGTTGTATGTGCAAAACAGTGACATGAAACAAAAAACTGCATTTGTTAAAATGTCATAGTCATTCAATATAGTTTCTCAACCAGTGGGGGCCGCCAAATACACAAAGTGGAGGTGTAGTGGGAGGGGGGAGGAGCGTGGGACGGAGGGGGCGCAGGAGGGGGTGTAAAACATTTTAAAAAAGATCCTGCATCACGCCTTGGTGCTGGGACTTCCTTGTCCCAGCAGACACCGCAGACTCGTCACAGACTCTCTGTTCAATTCCTGCACTGCAGAGCAGCGTGGGGATTGGCCTGAGCAGGCTAGAAAGACACCCTGCTCAGACCAGGAAGTCTGTGGGGCTTCTGTAACTCAGCTGTTGAATACAGCCGGGCTAGAGAAACCTAAGTGAGCATGTGAGTTTTGGTCGGCCTGAGATGGCCGGCCAAACACACAAGAGCACTTAGGGAGTGCACTAGCACTCCTCGTCCCCTCTCCCATGTCTTAGCCCCGCTCCCCCCTGCACACGCTGGCTTAGCCAGCAGCTTAAAAATAAAACTATATTAAAATATATATATATATATATTTTTTGCTGCTGGCTCTGAGGCAGTGGGGCGACGCTCCTCTGCCATTGCGGAGGAGCCGCCCCTGTTCTCAACACTCAGTTCTGTATTGCATCAACCCACAGCATACAAACCCAGAGTGTGGACATTTTGATCTTTATAGCATTAAATGCAGGTCATCTTCAGGACCAGCTATTTCCGAAGGCACCCACAGTCGTATAAGCCACACACCATCCTGAAAAATTAAACCTTCGATCAGTAGGGGCATTATCAAGGTAAATATTACATTCCAATCAACAGGGGAGACCCAAAGGTCAATTAGGCATGCATATATTCCCTGGTGATTTTTTTCAATGTATCCAATAATGACAGCAAACAGGCCAGGTTTGGATTATCAAAAGTGGGTAGTGCAGTCAGAAGTGACGTGGGTATAAAAATAAAAGCATTTGTGGGGATCCAAAAAATATACTGAATGGATCAGTCTCATAAGCACATTTGAAAAACTTGTGTCAAAAGCTCAGTCCCTTCCAGTTGGTCAATAATTGGTCTTCTATTGATTGCTGCCGCAGTGCGGCAGCAATGTGCTCTGTCCTATGGCTCTTACAGCAGACGCCCCCCTCCAAGACTTCTTCCCCAGGGATTCCCTCACTACCATGCTCCAGCAGTGCCCGTCATCACTCCATAGCCTCTCTCTCACATGCATTTCATTTGTTGTAGTGCTAGTCATACCAGTGTAGAGTGCCAGAGTACTTAACATCACACACACACATTATACTGAGACAGTGAATCATACGTGTGTAAATCAGTCTAAAAGGAAATGTTAAATAAGACAATGAGACATACAAGGTGTAGCAATCACATGTCATTCATACTAATAGGCTGTATATTTTAGGAGTGTTTGGCCTGGAGAAGCACAAACTCTGGATTTGAAACGTTCCACAGTGGTTGGGGTTGGGGTTGGTGTTGCTAATAAGAATGTATCTCTACCCAAAGTGACTCTCTTTAGCAGCATTAAAATAATGAAAGACAGGAAAAAACTTAGGGGCATATTATCAAGAAACAGCGTTAACATTATTGCCGGTTTAGCGGCAGAAAACTGCCGCTAAAGTGGCGATAATGGGCTTGATAATATGCCATTGTGAATTCCCATAGAAGCCCATGTTCTGGTGTCAACATGGGCTTCTATGGGCATTCTCTACGGGGTATTATCAAGCCCATTATCGTCTCTTTAGAGGCACTTTCCTGCTGCTAAAGCGGCGATAATGTTAACGATGTGCTTGATAATATGCCCCTTAAGGTTGCCTTGCAGATTGCACGCAGCTCTTTGATGACAGTTCAGAGCTCCCTGTGCTATATTAGGATTGTAACTTATGAACTGCAGGTAGCAAAAGGATCTCTGTGACCAAAGCAGTAACTCACTGAGCCAGCATCACAAAATACCGTCCAGTGATCTACATAGTACACGTTCTTTGCCGCAGGCATATTAACCCTCTGTGTCACTTTATAATGAATGGGAATTGTCACCAGACAAAACTCGAACTCTCTCCAGCAGGAACATTAATCACCAGAGTTATCTTGACATTTTTATTGTTGCCTGAAACCTGCCCAACACACAAAGAACTCCGCAGTGGGTGCTTTTAAACCTATAAGGTATTTCCAAAGACAGTGCCCCCGAGGTTAGCGCCAGGTGCGGCCGCACCAGTTGCACTGCCCTAAAGCAGATCCAGGGCACAGCAGGGCAGGTATACGCTCCGTCATGGAGTTTTGACCTCAGTGAGGGTCTGGAGATGCAATGCAGTGTATCATTGATTTGTGACCATTTAGGGATGCACTGCAGAATAAGCCAAGCAAGAAGATAGACTATTTAGTGCAGATAAGAACAAAACCTGTGCACACACAATTAATTTACACATATATTATGTCCATTAGCACATTTCCTCCGAAAAGAATGGGTAGTCTGTTGTTCTTAATTCTTTTTTAATACTCGAACTACACAGCGCCAGCCGACATGTGTTTCGTCAAAGTATATTATACTCCGACTCTTCAGGGCTTCCTTCAATCAGAAGCAAAAGGTTCACTTCCACTTAACCAGTGATATTTCCGACCCGGTTAGGGTTTCCGTAGATTGTCCGGTTGCTTATTTGGATAAGGATTCTCGGTCCCTGGTGCGCGCGTACTCTGTTTATTAAGCCGTAATAGGTATCGGGGCAGACCAGGGCTACAAATTCCGTTGCTCAATATAATTACTATCGGGTCTCCCTGTGGTCCATAGTTTCGATCTCGTGGTGTTTCCCTTCGGATCGTTGCCCTGCCGGTCTGCCCTTCCGCGGTTCCGGCGTCTCCCTCAATGGCGAAAGTGTTAGGACTTCTGTGAATACCGAAATGAGTAAGTGCCTTCAGTGAATACCAAAATCAATAAGTACCTTCTGTGAATACCAAAATGGTATTAAGTTTAGGATTTTGTCTTAAGTTAGTTCTGTGAATCGGGCCCAGAGAGTTTGGCGGATAAGGTTCTCAGTCACATTTGCAATAGAGTAGTATGTCCGCTAAACACCAAATCAGCCCCTTAGTTTATTACTGGAAAGTCCAGCAGTAACTGATGTAGAAAGTGTAGAAGGTACCCCAAACATCTCAGTTTTGGTAGAACAGCACAGAAAGAAAGGACATGCAAAGGAAAATTACTTTATAGTGAAAGAAGAATTGATTTTATGCATATTTAGGGACCCAATTAAGCAGGAACCTTAGCCCCCAGGCACAACCCCGTCCTGCCACGTCACTCTTTCTGCACCTGGGGGCACTCAAAGCAGCTGGAGAGGCCCTGCAGTGCTGGACCCGATTAAGCAGAGCCGGGCAGGAACCTCAGCTCCCAGGCTCTAACGCAGGGGTCTCCAAACCGGTCCTGGAGGGCTGGATCCATGCCAGATTTTTAAAATAAATACATGTATCTCAATGGGGATATCCAAAAAATCTGGCATGGATCCGGCCCTCCAGGACCGGTTTGGAGACCCCTGCTCTAACGCGTCCAGTCTTGTCACTCTTTCCGCGTCTGGAGGCGCGCACAGCAGCCAGAGAGGCCCGCAGCGTGTGACCTGATTAAGCAGAGCGGGGCAGGAACCTCAGACCCTGGCTCCACTGCATCCATCTGCATCACTCTTTCCGCACCTGGAGGCAATCAAGGCAGCCGGAGAGGCCCCACAGCGCGGGACCCGATTAAGCAGAGCCAGGCAGGAACCGCAGCCCGAGGCTCTCCAGGTCCAGCTGCGTCACTCTTTCCGCGCCTGGAGGCGCTCAAAGCAGCCAAAGAAGCCCTGCAGTGTGAGACGTGCGCGGGCCGTGTCCGGGCCAAGCCCGGGCCAAGGGTGGGCTCGTCCTTGTCCCCCCTTGCCAGGAAGAAGCAGGGCAGGGCCATTCCCCTTGGTTTCTGGTCACTGTGCTATAACTGTGAGTCATATTGATTCCACTGACTGTTATTTGATAAACCTTCATGTACTTTGTCCTCTCTCTATGTTTAGATTTTGTGCTCAGCCTCAAAGCTACGTACCTGATTAATATTTAGCCCTTCACTTTTTGTAAGTAGGTGTAACTAAAGCTCTTACTTTTGGGCTTCTGCTGAAACATTTTACTGGAGCACAGGGTTTCTGTCGTAGGAGCCGTTTTTGGAATTGCTGTGGGATTGTATACTCTTAATTATATTTTTATTTCCTTTGCAAATAAGGACCCACGTATTACTATGGGGAAATGGAAATCCATTGATTGTGAGGGGGCGGGGGTGTCGGTTAAAGTCTAAAAAAACTAAGCAAGCCCGCAAGTCTGCAGGGAATAATTGTGTTCTTGATCGCATTGATGATCTCCTAGTCGAATGTGAGGACATTTTAGTGCCATCGAACCACCCACCCACGACCCCTGCACTCCTAGGACGTCTGCCCCTTCTACTAGACCAAACCGCAACAAGCAAAAACGTATCCCAACTATGTTTAGAAAACCCAAAACACTCAGCACCAAGAATCTTTCACCCAGCCATCCCACAGTGCCTCAAACGACAGCTGTCATTGTTGAAGAGGAGGCAATCCCTCCTATTCTTTCCAGTATGGATGCAGATAGCGACACAGCGGACATCAACTTCGACACTGACCTCACTTTATCCACTAGGTTCCTCCCACTCCAGCACGTCTCATACCGCACTGGGAGAAGGGACCGGGAAGCTCCCTAATTTTGTTTAAAAGGGGGTTGGCAACGGAGAATGGTGAAAGATCAATGGCAATTGGCACGGGTGAGGTTTTTTTCTGGTGACTTTGACTAGAAGGATCAGGACACCTCTAGGATTATAACAGACTTGAGAACTGAAGTTCACTCATTAAATAACACAGTCCAAGTCCTTACACAGCAGATTAAACTTGTATTTACCAGAGTAGGCTCTGAAGACCAACTATCTAAGCAGACACTTAAAAAATCAATGAAGCCATCTAGCTATTCCAGTAGCTTAATGCCTCTAATGTCAGCATCTGCTTAGCATCCCACAAATTCTGCTAGTAAGAACATCCCTGAACCAGAATCTAGAATCGTTAGAGCGTATGATAATAATAGCCGATCTGAAACATTGGGCCCGACATCGACCATTGGACCAGCGCTCTCTTCCCCCATTGATGAATGTTTTCAAGGGTCCCTTAGCGGTAGGCGTGAAAAGCCCAGAGGGCCCACCATGAGCATTCACATGACGAATGTACCCACGGTACCTCCTTATGTGAGGCACGAAGGTGAAGACTCCCTAATAAATAAATCAATACATTGGATCTGTCATATGAGGGGGTGTCAATCAGTGATTAGGGAAGATATCTTATGGGCAAAAAGGCTAACTCATACCAACTCTCAGTCGGATTATAGAGAACTGCATCTAACCGATGGGAATGTGGCCCATAACTTAATAGAACTGGAGGCTAGGACAAGCTCACCAACCCCCACTGGTGTATAAATGAAAAACAGAACTTTTACGCGTCCACTGTTGCTACCTTCCCATCGTTCTGACTCTCATCTGGGTTCTGATTCGCCCCTTGACACCAATGACTGACTTGTACACCAAACTCTTCCCATGTCTCGTCAGGGGTAGTAAGCTCTTGTCACGACGTCAATGGATATAACCACTAACCTCTGAAAGATGTCAGCAGGAACGATGGTAGGATGACTAGTCCCCTTCGTCTCCAGAACGCACCACGCACAGTGTAGGTTAACACAACTATGCGTAAGTACCTCCCGGGAAAAAAGGGGATATAACCAAAGTAAGATGTCCTCTTGGGCTTTTCAGGAATATAGGGAAATCGTCCACCCACTTTCTTGCCAGTCTCTAGGACCCCCGGAAAACTCTGCAGTAGGGGAAAGAAGAATAACCCACAGTTAGAACTCCAGACTGGGACAGGATAGAAAACAACAAGATGTATTTTACCAAAAGATACTAACTGTAAAGTGGGACTGGAACGCTGAGGAAAGCCCTTAGGATTGTAAAACAGGAAACAAAACTCCATTCGAATAAAACCAAGACGTTTAGATATCAGTCCGGCAAGTTCCAATCTTGGTTCGAAATGAAGACAAAACCAGCAAGGAATTATAAAACAAAATCAGCAAGGGACGTTCTTGGAAAAGCGTACCGGCCGGCACGCCTCGAAGTTCCGAAATAGGTTGCCCAGGAATACTACAGTGACGGAGACGACAACGCGCTCCTGCGCGGGTCTCACAAACGCCACTGGCTAGAGCGAATTCGTCCGTCTTACCAAATGCGGGGACTCGCGTAAAAGAAACAAAGCGTTGCTAGAAACTGTCTCGAGACGCTTCAGGAGCAGACTCCGTTCTGCTCAGGACTTACAAGACCCTTGATCTCCGTTCAAATTAAACCAGCATGGCTCCTTCCAAACTACGCTCAAGGTCCTGATTGACAAGCCCCGAGCCGTTACTTCCGAAGGCTTTTGTAATCATTACTCTTCCGTTTCCTAGTCTGATGGGCCTCTGGGGATTGTAGTTCCGCAGTCGCCGAACACCCTCTAGTGGCGATATGCGGTAATTTCTTTCTCTGACTACCGCTAGCCTCCCTCTCCAGACCTTGTTCCCCAGGGTGATCGCTACAGAGCCTCCCCTCAAGGACCGACGTCCCGGCGGTCGTCCAGGCTTGCTAGGATAGGTGTCATGGAACCGGTCCAACAACAGAGGGCAATGCAAATTGGCCGATGGTTCCCAAGTTCTGTCCTCAACCCCATACCCCTTCCACGAAACCAGGTATTGCACCCTCCCTCGGGACAAACGGGAATCTAGGATCTCCTCTACCTCATACTCCTCATCCCCGTCCAGATCAATGGGGCCTGGGCGAGAAGGAAGCCTCATTCCTACCCGACAGGGACGAAGCAGAGATACATGGAATACTGGATGGAGCCTCCAGGAAAGGGGAAGGGATAATCGTACAGCCACAGGGTTGATAATCCGCTCAATTCCATAGGGCCCTATGTACTTGGGAGCCAGTTTACCCCTTCCCTTCAATTGTAAGTTCCTAGTAGATAACCAGACCTTATCCCCCACCTTGTATTCAGGCTCAGGAACCCTTTTTCGATCTGCACATCGTTTCTGGGATGCTTGAGATTGCGCCAGGTGGTTCCTAGCGTCAATCAAAACAGCCCGAAGGTGAGCGTGATGCTCCTGAATGGATGGGTGCGTGGAGGTGATGGGCCACTCAAAAGGAAGCATATCGGGATGAAATCCATAGGAACAAAAAAAGGGCGAACAACCTAAGGTGGAATGGTCGGCGTTATTATATGCAAATTCAGCCATCCAGACCAGAGGAAACCAGTCACCGGTGTTCAACAGGGTAAAACACCGTAAATATTGTTCTAGGGACTGGTTAAGTCGCTCCGTTTTACCATCTGTTTGCGGATGGAAACTGGTCGATAAACGAGCCTCCATATGCAATGCTTGGCAAAGAGCCTTCCAAAAACGAGAGGTAAACTGAGAACCCCGGTCAGTGATTAATACTCTAGGTATACCATGGGCTCTCACTACATGCTGTAGAAAAACCAAAGCCAATTCAGAGGAGGAAGGCAATTTCTTCAAGGGAATGAAATGACCCATTTTCGTCAGATGATCTATCACAACTAGAATGGTAGTGTATGTCTCACACGGGGGTAATTCCACAATAAAATCCATCGACACTGTATGCCAAGGAGAGGGTGGAATGGGAATGGGACGTAGTAATCCCACAGGTTTGGAATGACTGGCCTTGCTCTGAGCACAAACCGCACATTTTTGTACATAGTCTTTGACATCTTTTCGCAGCGAGGGCCACCAAAAGGAACGTTCCATATTCGCGATGGTCTTGTATTCTCCCAGATGACCACCTAGTGTAGAATCATGACACCAATGCATAGTCTGTTCTTGGAGGATTTTCAGGGGCACATATAGAGCATGATAATGATATAGTAGGTCATCCTTGGAACTTCGATGATCTGGTTCTTCCTGCATCCATGCCTTGCCATCGATCTGTGATGTTGCCACCTTGACGTCGTCCAAGAATTCTCCCGATACCACAAGTGCTAACGTTGATGTCGGAAAGGCCGAAGGAGAAATAATAGGAGGAGGTTCCTCATTTGCCATCTGCTGAGGTTCTGCATGATCTACTCTGCGGGATAGCGCATCTGCCTTGCCATTCTGGGTTCCAGGTCGGTATTTTATGATGAAATCGTAGTCCGAAAAGAAAAGAGACCACCGTAACTGCCTGGGAGTTAGTGCTTTCGCAGTCTTTAAAAACAGCAGATTTCGATGATCCGTATAAATTTCGACTGTGTGTAGAGCCCCCAACAAGTAATGTCTCCATTCTTCACATGCCCGTTTAATGGCCAATAGTTCTTTATCCGTGATTGAGTAATTCACCTCACAGGGGGAGAGTTTGCAGGAGTAAAAGGCCACTGGATGTAACTGTCCCGTCTCGGGATGGCGCTGGGACAACACTCCACCCAGGGCATATTGTGAAGCATCCGTTTCGACCACAAACGGTAAATTAGGATCCGGATGTCGCAGTATAGGTGCTTGAGTGAAACGTTTCTTCAATGTTTCAAAGGCCTGATCCGCTTCTGGAGTCCACTCAAAGGATACGTTCTTTCTCAGCAGTCTTGATATGGGAGTGAGAATGCGAGAGAAATCCTTGATGAACCGTCGGTAGTAGTTAGCGAACCCCATAAAACTCTGCACAGATTTCACATGGATTGGGGCTGGCCACTGGGTTATTGCCTCTACCTTGGTCATGTCCATTTGGAACCCCTGGGCATTGATGACGTATCCCAAAAAGGCCACCTCTTCAACATGGAATAGACACTTGTCTAACTTGGCAAACAGGGAATGGAGACGAAGACGATCAAGCACTGCTTTCACGTGGCAGACATGTTCGGTGATATTACGAGAATATATCAGGATGTCATCGATGTATACTATACAAATCGTTTCCAACAGCCCTCTCAATACTTCATCCATGAAGTATTGAAATGCAGCTGGGGCGTTGCATAGCCCAAAAGGCATCACTTGGTACTCGTATAAGCCAAACTTCGTACGGAAGGCCGTTTTCCACTCGTCACCGGACTGTACCCGTACCAAGTGATAAGCACCACGAAGATCCAATTTGGTGAACACTTGAGCCCCTCGTAGCTGGTCCAGGAGTACAGGAATAAGGGGCAAAGGGTACCTATTCTTTATGGTCACTTTGTTGATAGACCTATAGTCTATACACGTTCGTAGTTCGTCACAGTCCTTTTTTGTGATGAAAAAGAGAGGAGACGAAGCAGGGGAAGTAGAATGGCGTATAAACCCCGAAGCCAGGAGTTCCTCCAAATATGTCTTCAAGTATCGCGTCTCAGGCTCAGTCAGTGCATACACACGGCTACAGGGGATATCGGCCCCGGGAACAAGATCAATTCGACAATCGTAAGGTCTGTGTGGTGGTAGACTTGTTGCTTTCTTTTTGTCGAAGACATCCAGGTAAGATGTGTATTCACTGGGAAGAGAGGTAGCACAGCAATACATTCCTTCGACACATCCTTGGGCAAGACAAAGGGCCTGCGTTTCATGCTGGTCGTCTGACATCTCTGGAGGGCAGCAATGTTCTTGACAGTACTGAGATGTCAAGGATACCGTACGTGCAGCCCATTGCACCACAGGGTCATGTAATGTCAACCAGGGCATTCCGAGAATGAGGCGAAATTGTGGAGCGTCGATGATGTCAAATTGTATGATTTCCTGATGATTCTCACCAACATACATCACTAAGGCTTCTGTATGAAAGCACACCGGGCCCGAGGTCAGGGCCTTACCATCCACGGCTTTCACCATTTCAGGAATCTTTTTCTTCTCTTTTTGAATACCCATCCTCTGTGCATACTGTTGGTCGATAAAATTTTCTGTGGCTCCTGAATCCAAAAGAGCAGACACTGTGAGAACACTGTTCTCAGTTATTTTCAAAGACACAGTAATGCACATATGAGCCACGGAAGGTTGCATGGTATTTGCAAGATACAAGGGGATCTTTTCTTCATTTTCCTTACCCAAGACGGGGATCCCGTCCGAACTTGGGCTCTTCAGTTTTCCGATTCCTGTGTAGCTGCAACTTGGTTACGAGGACTAGGACCCGGATTGTTTGCTCTTCCTCTAGCTCGACATTCTTTAATGAAATGACCGCTTTTCCCACAATAATGACATAACTTTTGCAAGCGTCTTTTCTCTCGTTCTTCAGAGGACAATGGACCCCTCACTCCTCCAATTTGCATGGGTTCCACTCCCACCCCAGGTTTGTTGTATTCCTCTGGTGGAGGGCGAGGCTTTGGAAAATATGACCGCACTTCTCCTCTATTCTTGTCCCCTTTTCTGTCTTGAACTCGGTGATCCAGCTGGACCGCAAGATCTATCAATTCATCACATGTCTTGGGCAATTGTACCACTTGGGAAAGTACATCTTTTAACTCCCCACGTAATCCCTGATAAAACAATGATGTACGTTTTTCTGGAGGCCAGTCGGTTTCGACGATTAATCGATTGAATGTGGTGATATATGTCAACAGATCCTGTGATCCTTGACGAAGCGTCATCAGTTCACGATCTAACGACAGCATGTGGGTTTTCCTGTCAAACAGCTTTCTCATTTCACTACAGAAATCCTGGAAGTTGTGTAGCACAGGGTCATTCCTTTCCATCAACGGAATAGTCCAACTAGCGGCGTTTCCACCCATGTATGACATCATGAACGAAGTTTTGGAAGCATCATCCACAAAAATGGTAGGTTTACAAAGGAAATGGAGCCTACACTGATTCAAGAAAGTTTCAAATTTCTTCGTGTCCCCATAGAACCGCTCTGGTGGTGCCAATGGTATACCTGGATTCTGAATAACATGAACTGTGGGACCAGGACTGAAAGGTGAGGGATTAGAGGGTGGTGAAGTAAAGAACCCACCTCCCATGGCCACCCCATCTGGGTTTTGGGAAGGAGGGGGAAGTGTTGCCTCTCTAATGTAACTCCGCCCTTTGCGAGAAATACCCGCCACCTCCCGTCTTAGCGTACTCACTTCTGTTCTAAGGTCTACATTTTCTTGCCTTGCAGCATGTACCTCCTGCTGGAGTGCATTCACGCTCTCCAGCAAAGTGGTCAACACTGTAGTTGTATCCATCGTTCAGGCTGACGAATTTCGTGGGCTTGTCAATCTGTCACGACGTCAATGGATATAACCACTAACCTCTGAAAGATGTCAGCAGGAACGATGGTAGGATGACTAGTCCCCTTCGTCTCCAGAACGCACCACGCACAGTGTAGGTTAACACAACTATGCGTAAGTACCTCCCGGGAAAAAAGGGGATATAACCAAAGTAAGATGTCCTCTTGGGCTTTTCAGGAATATAGGGAAATCGTCCACCCACTTTCTTGCCAGTCTCTAGGACCCCCGGAAAACTCTGCAGTAGGGGAAAGAAGAATAACCCACAGTTAGAACTCCAGACTGGGACAGGATAGAAAACAACAAGATGTATTTTACCAAAAGATACTAACTGTAAAGTGGGACTGGAACGCTGAGGAAAGCCCTTAGGATTGTAAAACAGGAAACAAAACTCCATTCGAATAAAACCAAGACGTTTAGATATCAGTCCGGCAAGTTCCAATCTTGGTTCGAAATGAAGACAAAACCAGCAAGGAATTATAAAACAAAATCAGCAAGGGACGTTCTTGGAAAAGCGTACCGGCCGGCACGCCTCGAAGTTCCGAAATAGGTTGCCCAGGAATACTACAGTGACGGAGACGACAACGCGCTCCTGCGCGGGTCTCACAAACGCCACTGGCTAGAGCGAATTCGTCCGTCTTACCAAATGCGGGGACTCGCGTAAAAGAAACAAAGCGTTGCTAGAAACTGTCTCGAGACGCTTCAGGAGCAGACTCCGTTCTGCTCAGGACTTACAAGACCCTTGATCTCCGTTCAAATTAAACCAGCATGGCTCCTTCCAAACTACGCTCAAGGTCCTGATTGACAAGCCCCGAGCCGTTACTTCCGAAGGCTTTTGTAATCATTACTCTTCCGTTTCCTAGTCTGATGGGCCTCTGGGGATTGTAGTTCCGCAGTCGCCGAACACCCTCTAGTGGCGATATGCGGTAATTTCTTTCTCTGACTACCGCTAGCCTCCCTCTCCAGACCTTGTTCCCCAGGGTGATCGCTACAGCTCTATATAAATGCAATTACAATACAATACAATACAATATTCACCTAGTTCAAGTAACTTTTATTACACTACAAATAAGGTCAGCCATTCTAATGCCATATCTCCATTAACCCCATTGCCCATCTGCCCTAGGATTCCAGAACAGTATCAGATCGTCAATAACAGACACAATGAGGGGACTCTACCCCCAGCAGCACCTCTGACAGAAGCACAAGTGGGGCTCTTGGGAGATGGAAATCAGTCTCTTTTACCTAGCTGACCAGGTGCAGCCCACAAAGCTTAGCCTACTATCGTGGAACGGGGAACATCCTTTAAAACGAAACTCTAACAACGCGGTACCATTACAACGCAGGTTTTACAAAAAAAGTCGTTACAACGACTTTCGCTGGAGGGCGCTCTGGGATAGGGAATAGTTTAATTTACTATCGAACACCTTCCCTACTATCCATCGGGACTGGAGTTGGAATAGTAAATTAAATTATTCACTATCCAGCGCCCCCCCCACGCAAGTCGTTATAACGACTTGCTTTGTAAAACATGCGTTGTAACGGTACGCGTGGTAATACCACGCGTTGTACCGTCATACATCCTCGTGGAACGTGGCTGGGGTGAGGTCAAAGGTATCCCTTGAGCATTGGTTCCAATACATAGAACAATACGATATCTGTATCCTCCAAGAAACCTGGGGAAAGTGTACAACTCCCTATCGCCACCACAACGTCACTATTACCGATGTTGTGGTGACGATAGGGGCTGCGTCTTATTTACAAGGCAAAAACAACAATTGATGGAAAGAATGAAGAACAATGTCATACATTTACCCCAGTACAGGAATCTGGGTCTAAATCCATCGTTTTTTTGCACTCCACAGCACCCCAGTTCAGACATGGCCATTGAAAATCAGCCTTGACCCTGTGCCTCATGGGAACAGTCCAGCCCGAACTGCCAAGCCATGTCTTTCCTGGACCGGAATCAAGCATCCTAGGACCGGTTTCTGTCTATCAGCCGTCTTCAGCCAGGATAGCTTGTCTCCAGTGGTGTGGATAGCATGGGACTCACGTCTGAGCAAACCCATCCCACTCGGGGTGACAAATGCAAAAACAACAATTGATGGACAGAATGCAGAACAATGTCATACATTTACCCCAGTACAGAGATCTGGGTCTAAACCCATCGTTTTTTTGCACTCCACATCACCCCAGTTCAGACATGGCCATATGCAAATTAGCCTTGACCCTGTGGCTCATGGGAACAGTCCAGCCCAAACATCCAAGCCATGTTTTTCCTGGACCGGAATCAAGCATCCTTGGACCGGTTTCTGGCTATCAGCCGTCTTCAGCCAGGATAGCTTGACTTCAGTGGTGTGGAGAGCATGGGACTCACGTCTGAGCATACCCATCCCACTCGGGGTGACAAATGCAAAAACAACAGGTAATGGACAGAATGCAGAATAATGTTGGCTTGGCAGTTCGGGCTGGACTGTTCCCATGGAGCACAGGGTCAAGACTGATTTGCATATGGCCTTGTCTGAACTGGGGTGGCTGAGTGAGCTAAAGAATGGTGATGGATTAAACCCAGATCAGTTGACCAGGGGGTGAGTGTTTGATTTGCTCAAATGCTCCGTCCATCATCCCCTTTTGTTTCCTTTTGTTCGCCCTAAATTGGCAGGGTATGCTCAGACATGAGTCCCTTGCTCACTTGGCCACTGGCTTCAAGATAGCCTGGCTGATGAGGATTATGAATCCGAAACCGGTCCCAGGAGGCTTGTTTCCGGTCCAGGGAAGACATAGCTTGGCAGTTCGGCCTGGACAGTTCCTATGAGGCACAGGGTCAGACTGATTTGCATATGGACAGATCTGAACTGGGGTGGCTGAGTGAGGTAAAGAATGATGATGGATTAAACCCAGATCAGTTGACTGGGGGTGAGTGTTTGATTTGCTCAAATGCTCCGTCCATCATCCCCTTTTGTATCGCTTTATTTACAAGGCAGCATTAAGCCACTTAACGTAGCTTAATGCTGCCTTGTAATTAAGACCCCTTTCATGCTATGTTAGCATGAAAAGGGTTGGCACTGGGCAGTGGGTGTAAAGGTGGGCGTTCCACCACAAAACCCATTTATTTTGATGCTGCCCCCTATGTAAAAGGGTGGCGTACATAGGAGGCAGCGCCAAAATTAAGATCAGGTAATTCCTGGTTTTAAGTTGGCAAAATTTGCTTTTTCCATGGTTTGTTTATGTACAGGAAGGTGTCCCTTCCTGTATATAAACAATCTTTAAAAAAAATGCTATTTTCTCACTTTCATGAGTGCTGCATGAAGAAGCGCACATAAAAAGGGACAGAATTACATTTTAGGAATGTTTATGTGCAGGAAGGGGCACCTTCCTACACATAAACAATCCTCCCCTACACACAGACACGCTTGCACTAGTGCAAGGGTGTCTACTCTTGCTGATGACACGTTGTTAGTCTCCAAGACCCCCAGAGGCCTGCAACTGCTCCTAAACCACTTCGAGATTTTCTGAGCAACGAGAGGGTTAGAGGTTAACATCTAGAAGACCAAACTCCTAATGGTGAATCCCCATAAATCATTTAAAGGAAAGCTGGTGCTGGGTGGGATTCCCCTCGAGAGAGCGAGCACCTTTAATTATTTGGGATTCACTCTCTCTGACGATATATCTTGGAAGCACCCTGTAATGAGGCGGACACTTCAGGATAGGCGGACCACCGGGGCTTTGATTAATGAGCATAGCAGCTCCTTGAGTAAACCAGTTGTAGCCCCTCTTTGTATATATGATCATACGGCTGTGGGTTTAGCTTTGTATGGGGACGACCTTTGGTGCTTTTAAAAATTGGACGACCTTCTTGCGACTGAGAACACATTTTTGAGAGCATTATGCTTACCTCCCCAGAGCGCACCCATTGAGAATGGATATGGGCAAAACCTCAATCACAGAAAGAGCTAAGTTACATCCCCTACTCTTTTGGTTGTGTTTAAAATCCACTTCTGATTTATACCCATGAGCACCTGCACTTGTTGAAGTTAGTGCGCTTGACCATTTTAAGAAAATTGGCTGGCTGTCCAAGGTGAAGTCACTGATTACCACTATCGCGTTGGAGGGAACATGGGACATTAAAGACCCAGCATTATTACCTAGTAAAGAGCTGATTAAGAAGCAATATTGGGATTGGGTGGCGCAGTCCGCTATTTCCTATCCGTCTTGGGGCCGATTGACATCGGACTTCATGGAATTAAAAATGTTAGGTGTCTATGAACAATATCTGGAGGCCATCATGATTGCGCAGGATAGGAAGCTCTATATGCAATTTAGATTTGTCTCCCTTTTGGTGAACACCTTTACAGCCTCCTGGTGCCAGGCTTTTACTACATTGCAGCTTTGTCCAGGATGTCCCCTTGATGCTGAGACAATTAGCCATATTCTCTTTGTGTGTCCCAAGTGCCATTTTCTGAGAACCAAGTGGCTGCTCCTGTCTGTAGGCAGTTTGGCACTCGCTGCCATAGCGAAGCTTTGTGCATTTTAAAATCAGACTCTAGTCTTTTAGTTGCCTGCGCAGTTGCCAAATTCTTTGGCAAAATATTGACTATTACTGTACTGAAAACGCAATTGTTGTAATTTGTTTTTTAACAAATCCTTTTTATTCTGATTTTAGCAATCTATGTATTTCTTAGCTTAAATAGAGCTTATTTTTAGTGTGTGACTGTATGGCGGGGGTGAGTGCTTGCAATGTTCAACACTCAGTCCATCATCCCCCTTGGTTTTGCTTTGTTCAGCCATAGACTCTTGTTGACACAGCTTTTAATCACTTTACAAGCCAATTTTAACTGTTGTATCGCTGTATAGGAATATGATGATTTGCAGCTATTGATCTTTGGTATGCTTATTATCCTGTTCCCTTGTACTGTATGGGCCCGATTCTCTGAATGAATTTAAGACTCAATCCTAAACTTACTACTATTTTGGTATTCACAGAATGCACTTACTACTTTTGGCATTCACTGAATGAACTTACTACTTTTGGCATTCACAGAATGAACTTACTACTTTTGGTATTCACAGAAGTTAGGATTTTGTCTTAAGTTTGTCTTAAGTCTGTCTTAAGTTTGTCTTAAGACAAATTTAAGACAAAATTCTAACTTCTGTGAATGCCAAAAGAAGTAAGTGCATTCTGTGAATACCAAAATAGTAGTAAGTTTAGGATTGAGTCTTAAGTTCATTCTGTGAATCGGGCCCTATGTATTTGCACTTTTATGGTCGTAAAGACCGAAATAAAGTCTAAATGATGATGGCATATTCGGCAAATACGCAAACTTGTGAAAGAAACATAGGTGCATGTTAATGAATTCCATACATATAGGATTGCTCCTAGGACAGACATAACTAATGCCCATTTGTGAATGAAGGTTACCGGTATGTAATGAAGTCAATACCCTTAACTGGTATGATCGTCACTTCCTGGTAAATTACGCCCGTTTACATTAATCTAGCTACGCTGTTTGTCAGAGAAGCACCAACCCTGTGATTACCGCCATAACATGATTCTTTTATTAACCTCAAAAGGACAGTAGAAGAGGGCGGGCTCCCAGGGAATCCTGTGGCTTTTACTAATCCTCTTTCAGGATCTTGATCACAGAAGGATGGTCACTGTAGATGAATTAATACGCAAAGGAATCCTCCCTGCTTTCCAACCAGACCTTCAAATGAAAATTAAGCTGGCCGACCTTTGACATCTGTATTCAATTCATCCGAGTAGAAATTGCGCTGGGGAAAAATATTAGCGCACCTTCCATTTTTCCCTCCCCATTTTGATTTGTTTGTGACGGAATGAGGATTAACATGCGGTTTCGTTGTATACCTCCAGAAACAAAGGCAGATGTTATCCCCATTCAGCCTGCAGAACCACCCATGTGCAGAGTTTATTTCCGCACAAATTCCTGTAGTAAAACCTTGATCATTTTATGCACGTGAGGAAAAAACCTGTCAGGGGTAAATGATCGCTGTGCTCAGAATGTCAGATGAGGCGCAAGGACCTTTCGCTATTGGGAAAACAGCGGGTAGGCTTGGCTTCCACGGATACGTGGTCACAAGGGTGGTGTCCAGTAGGTTCATGGCAGGGAGCTCAATCCCAAAGCGTGAGATGGCGTCTCTCTCTCAAGGCACAAGTCCTATAAAAAGAAGGGGGGGGACTGACCAAGTAAGACAATATGCAAATGACCTCATGAAGTCACGACGTAGCGCTATAAAAGAAATAAAATAGTGCTACTTAAATTATTTGTGCAAATACTGGGACAGACTAACCCATCTGACAGTCTTACAGTGTCTGTATTTATATACAGGGACAGAACAAAGGCAAAAGCAGGTGCTGCTGAACGTGTCATGGTGTGTGAAAATCAGTTCAGCATATTTCTGTGGGGCCCAACTTCTTGGCAGGGGGATGGCGTCCACTCTGTGAAAAGAGTGGGGGGCGCTGTGTACCTGCGTGTATCCCCGACTCGAGCCCTGCTCTCTCTCCTCCATCCCTTTCCTGTGCATGACATCCTCGGCCTTCTCTCCTCAGCACCGGATCTGAGGTGCGCAGAGCACATCTCGGCCCAGAGGGCTCGGTTTGATTACATAGATAAAGCGCGTGTTATTGATGTACAGCCCTAAGCGGCCGAGATCAGACTTTGAAAGCGATGCGAGCTGTCAGTGGTAAGCAGCCCGGTGATCTAAGGGCCCTGATGATCAAAGCCTGCTCCTGAGCCACTCGCTGCGGCATCCTGGAGACGGAGCAAATTAATCGGTAGCGGGGGAGAGACACTGGATCTGAGGGAGTGAGTACAATGCATTAACGCACTACAGGAGACTCGCCTGTATAATCACCTACTGCAGCTTCCTCGGCTGCTCTCTAGTATGTACCATTTGCCATGAGTGAAATACTGTATGGGTCGAGCCTGTGGGCGCATTATTTGCACAAGAATTTGCGAAGATTTAGGGCAGGGGTCTCCAAACCGGTCCGGGAGGGCCGGATCCATGCCAGATTTTTAAAATTACTACATGTATCTCAATGGGGATATCCAAAAAATCTGGCATGGATCCGGCCCTCCAGGACCGGTTTGGAGACCCCTGCTTTTGGGTCTCGCCTTTGGGTCTTGTTGGCTTTGCTAAGGGTTTTAGTGATTCTCTACAGCATCCCCAGTGCATAGCAGTATAGCTAAAGACTAAACAGGCAAAAAAAGGTTCTATGATACATTTGGCTGTCTCATTTTGTAGGCGTGCTTTTCAGTGGCGGCTGCCACCGAGTAGCACGGATGGGGCGGGTGGATAGAAAAATAAATTAAAATGTAACATACCTTACTGCCCGACTGCTGCCTCACTTCGTGTTCCAGCTCGAAGCAGGAAGCACACCCAGGCTCCTCTAAGCCAATCACAATGCTGCAATACGGGGACAGGGAGCTTGTGCATGTTCCTCACCAGGGTGTGTATTACAGCCTGGTGAGGAACATGCAAAGTGCACACGATGGTTTGGCTGGCCCTAGAGGGCTTCCAAAATGTCATGCACACTTAAGTGTCCACCACTCCTCCCTTGGCTTTGACGTCAGCCCTGCCCCGTAAACCTGCATGACTAAGGGGAAAAAATGACCACAACATAGTTAGCGTTATTATAATTTTATTTGTACTTTTTCCAGTACAAAAAATGCTGTGGGCTGCGCTCCTATGCCTTAGCGGAGGAACTGCCACTGGCGCTTTTTGTCTTTTTATTTACCGATCTGAGTTGAATTGCTCTAAAATATAAAAAAAGTAGCATGAAAGTGTTTTTTTCTTTTTTTCTCAGGCATTGGTGTGGAACCCAACATGAAGGATGCAAATGGAGGGAAGAAACACAAAGGTTGTGGGTGAGGATGGAAGCAATATGGGGCTAAGCAATGTGGAACATAAGCAACACTGGGTGGGTGAAACAATATGAATGTCAGGATATCAATGCATGTGAGAGAGCGAAAGTTAGAGCGCAGGGAGGAAGAGCATATGAGCTTGCGAGGGAAACAGGGAACTGTTGGAGGTAAGTGCATGGGAGAGAATGCAACATGAGGGAGAAGCACACATGGGTGAGCACAGCACAGGGGGGAGTGGGGGAGAAACACAGAAGCACAGCAGATAGGGAAGACCAGCACACAAGCAAGACAGCTGGAAAACACATGGAATCTCTTGGAGCGCTGAACCAAAGAGAAAAAAAGTACTGCTTCAAAAGTGAGCAGTGGGAGGACACAAGTAATGCATCCATGCTCCAGCACGACCAATACTAGAAAAAGAAGAAAAGCCTACTCCGGCTGATAATAAACTGCAAGCAAATGAGAGTGACAATAAAGCCAACCCATGGCCAGCAATGTGTTGGCTCCAAGCCCACTGTAGGCAGATAAAAGATATTTTCCCCAACAGACAGCTTGCTCTTGCTGGTAGGCAAGAGCTAAAAAATGTAGCTTGTAACAATGGTGAAAAATATGTGTGATTTAAAGAAATCTTTACACTGATATACCAATTCTCCCCCAAATAATTTAGAGGGCAAACAAATGGCAAATGGTGTATTTTAAACAATATTGGGCCAGCATCATGGAGCAAATGTCACAGCTGTTTATTATGAATTTGAGTGGGGAAAAGAGACAGATGTGTTCCATCAAGGGCTTTTTGGAGTAAGTGCTGATTAACTGTGCATTTTTAAGTAAACTTTCCATGTCACTAAATATCAATACAATTCTGGAAAATAATTTTAGGGTTAAGGCTCTCTTCCCAAGAGGGTATTTACAGACATGTTGTGACAATTAGTGGTAAATAAGGGTCCTTGAGTAAAGACTGCTAGTCTCATACTATATAAATTTATTCTGTCAATAACATAATCATTTACATCAGCAAATATCACAACCAATATAAAAATTCATTACAGCATAAAAATCTGATTTAAAATAAAATAGGGTTTTGCATCCCTCCAACAGTATAAAAATGTATCAAATTTGAAGTTTCATATGTAATTAAATGAGGAGAGTTGAACATTTACATCAAATCTAAAATATGAGTTGAAGAATTCTACGCCCCAATGAACCACTGGTGACCCTAAAACCAGGTTACCTACATGATCATTTATCTTTCTCAGAATCACTTTTGTATCATTTTTAATCTCCTCCACCAGGCATGAAGCAAGTATCTTGAGGTTGTGAATTCAAGCCACCTTGTAGTGTCGGACATAAAAATACGTAAGGCATCGGAGGGGCGTGAGAAAGAAAGCAGACGATAGGCAGGAATTACCCAAGTTTTCCTGAGATTAGCATAGGAGGAACAGAAAAAAACAAAATGTTCTAAAGTCTCAGGAGAAGAATGACAAGTCGGGCACAAGGATGTTACAGAGGCATTAGCCCAAGTACTTTTTCTTGAATTTAGAGGAGAACCCGGTCCTAAATTGGTTATAAAGTACTTGTGAGGTTCAATATCATCCATAAACATTTCAATGACAAACCATCCCTTAACATTCCTAAAACTGGAGGTTAAAGTGCCATGTGCATTAACATCAGAGCATTGTAGGGGGGAGTGGGGGAGAAACACAGAAGCACAGCAGATAGGGAAGACCAGCACACAAGCAAGACAGCTGGAAAATACATGGAATCTCTTGGAGCCCTGTACCAAAGAGTAAAAAAGTAGTGCTTCAAAAGTGAGCAGTGGGAGGACACAAGTAATGCGTCCATGCTCCAGCAAGCCGACAAATACTAGAAAAAACCATCCCTTAACATTCCTAAAACTGGAGGTTAAAGTGCCATGTGCATTAACATCAGAGCATTGTAAATCAACATACTCCCAATACCTTTTTTTGAGCAGGGGAACCATTTGTTTGGTGATGGACTCTGGGTCCTCCCACATGAACCGCAACCCCAATTTTGTAAACCAATCCTTGACCTTATTGAACCAGGCAAGACGTCCTGATTGTTTTTGTAAAATTAGTAGCTCTTCCAGAGCCTCCTTTACCGGGACGTGTGTATTACTGGTCCATAATCTTACCCAGAACATGAGTGCCTTGAGAATAGCAAACTAGTTAATGGGTTTAAGACCAAGGTCAAGTCTTAAGGCATAAGGGGGGTGTTCACTGGTAGATTAATGCTCACCCTTTAGAATTTATTCTCTGCAAGTTCTAAGTGCTTTAGGATCTCTTTCCCCCATAGCTCAGCCCCATATAAGGCTGCACCTAGCTCTTATGCCCTCTGTAATTCCAGAATTGGAGACGAGGGTAGAAAAGCAGAACCCCTGACCCTCCGTAGTATTGCAAGGTCGACATGTTGAAGGGTTAAAATGCTCTTTTCTATTTGGGGGTGTCCAAGCTAAACTATTGCTGATTCAGACTCCCAAATAATCAAATGCCATGACCTGCTCCAAGACTTGGGTGCCTAACCTCAGTTTACCCTTGATGGATTTATAGGGGTTAAACACCATGGGGCCCATTACGATGACTGGGGGACTTTGTCCGCCCACCATCCCATCGTAGAAAGGGACCGCCCGCCATAAGGGCGGGGATCCTGTGGGGGAAATTAGGATGCGCGCAACACAGTGGCGGGCACATCCTGTATTTATAACATTGCGCCGGGCAGTGCTGTAAGCACCGCCCGCCGCAATGCTAAAAATACATGTGCATTTCAAAGCACAATGTGACAGGCACTGCGCGGAGCCTGCCATGTTGTTCTTTGAAATGCATTGAGGTACCATAGGTACCCCACATGTGCACCACCCACCTCCCTGGAGTCCCTGGGGGCCCGCAACGGGCTCCTGCTGGCAGCACACATGGAAAAGGCAACAACGAGGAGACGTAATGCATTTCTCCTCATCTAGGGTAGATGCTTCACTTTGTAAACCCCTGCGCCACATTATACCTGCGCCAGGTATAATGTTTGCAAGGGGGGAGTATTGACGCAAGAAAGGGTCATAGAAGTGACGCATTGAAATCTATGAGATTTCACTGCGTCACGTTTAGGACACCGTTGGGTCAAAATCCTACGCCTGCCTTGCGTAAAGACGCAAGCCCCATGTGAAAGGACGCATTGCTGGAGTTGCGTCACTTTTGTGACACACTCCAGCAATGCGTCACTTTTGAGCTTACAGATACGTCAGAAATACTGACGTATCTGTAACTCCTGGCGACATTATACATTAAATATGACGCATCAGGAATGTCGCAAGGAGTGCGCACTGAGAAGTGACGCATCGCTGCTTTCACACAGCGATGCGTCATTTCTGATAAATGAGGCCCCAGGCCTGGAAGACTAGTCACTATTGTCATCTACATGATTATCACACAAACCTCTGACCTGCTCATTATTTTCTGCAATAAAGACTGCTTCTTCGTATTACAGCCTCAATTCGCCCTGTAGGGGTACTATGAGAATGTAATTGTTCCTTATAATTTCACCTCGTAGGTGTTCTCTGTCAGCAAAAGTAATGTGTGAATGAAACTCTTTAACCCCTTTCACTGTCCCGCCTCGATGGCCTTCTGTACCCTTATAACTTTTATTATTTCAAAATAACAATAAAAAGCTACGAGGCTTAAAAAGTGTCATTCTTTCTGAGGTCACCAGCACAAATAAGAATCAATAACATAACAGGCCCAGAAAGAAGGAGGGAGATACAGTCCAGGAGACACTCACAACCCAGATTTCTCTGATGCGGGATCTGAGCAATGCTTAGTTGATGGGCAGTGCCAGGCACCCCCTCATATCTGGGATGGAACCAAGTTAGGCACCTGCAGGAAAATGCTAGGCACTGTAGAGGAAAGAGTAGCGATTTCATGCCAAGACCGGAGGCACCCATTGTGCATAAAAATGTCCTTGCTGCTCTCAATGCACAGCACTTTAAAGCCAAACATCAACCAGACCCAAAAGTTATGAAACTTAGAATAAACAAACAAGCCCATTAAAGGTCCCGGACATCAGCCATCTTCCTTATTTTTTTTGCTGCTTTGTTCTCGTGAGATAAGTAGCTACATTATTAATTATTCTTTTTAAACGATTGTGTAAAAGGGATGCTTCACTCTTAGCCTGCTTTTTCTCACTGGCAAAAACTTTTCTTTTTTTACTGTTATTCTGTTTTTAGTCAATGCTTCCGCACCTGTTAAGAAAAACCATATTAAGGCGCTGGGAAGTGATGGCGTGGAAGAATGGCGCACACATTGTAGAATAATATTTTTTTTTTGTGGAATATATATATATATTTTAATGAATTGAATAATATTCTGCCTTTCAAAAAGTTTCGCTGAAATGAAAGGCCATCAGAAGTAATTAGTAAATGCCGACGTGTTTTTTTTTCCACAACAATAAGCGCGTCCCATTGTTTTATTGCCCGTGGTCCCTGTTCCGGCTCCTTCTTCCGAATGCGACAGTTCCTGGCGCGAGGCCAGCGCATGTAAATAAAGAGCACGACCTTCCAGGCACCTTCGATCGCTCCATGAAGCTAGTAGCCCTGATAAGCGACGTGGTCCCGGATGGCTTCTCCCGTCTCCAGGTTCTCTGAAGCGCGCAGGCTCGGGTTCCCACAATGGTTTCCATCGGCCCAGCCATGTCTTCACCCCCAGAAGGTCGAAGCTGAACAACTTCCCAAACCCCTGCCGGCGTGTCCACCACAAAACCCGTGGCCTGGAGGATGCACCGCTGCGTCCAGCGCAGACTGACAACCGAGCGAGGCAACTACTACGAGTCAACTACTGTGCGTAAATACAGCACCGCCCAATGTCCACTTCACACCTCTGCCACTACCCAGCCCACCTTGAAACAGTACAGTATCCCCTGAGCGTAGGCCAAAGAGGTCTCCTAATTTAGGGGGTGATTAGGATGGCATAACAATCGCCACCGCCGGCCATCCCATCACGCCATTGTAACGTGATGATTTAGCCACCACCAGATTACAATGGTGGTGGGTAATGCGGCGGACAGACGGTTTTCCGCCGGTCAGCAATCGTTACCATTGCCGGCCGGGCGGAGCTGGGGCACATATATAGTGGCGGTGCCTGCATCCATATTATGATGCGTGGTGTTCCAGGCCTTTCGAATGGCTGGCGGGGATTTGCTTTGGGGGGCTGATTGTGGGCCCCCGGGGTGGGAGTGGTGAGGGGGGGCTGCACTTGGGGGGTACCTAGAGTAAAAACACACCTTCCGCTTCTGCTGAGGTGAGGAGCTTCGCCCCACTGCTCAGTTCAAAATGAAAAAATTAAATAATAATAATGCATTGTTATCATTTTATTTACTGGCTCAGTTGCTTGGGGGGCGGGGCTGGATTGTCGCGAGCAGGGGGAGGAGTGGTGGGCACCCTCTAAGTCCGCATGACGGTTTGGCCAGCTGTCTTGAGTCGACCAAACTGTGATGAGCACTGATCTTGTTCCTCACCTACGTGTATGCAAGGGCGGGTGGAAAACATTCAAAGGCTCCCATTGAATGCTGAACCAGGCCTCTCAGACCAACCACAACACAGCTGTCATGCCAGTGACAGCAGCGTTGTGATTGGCTAGATGAGTCGGGGAGACTGTGTGCTTCCGTGGTGCCGGGAAAAGAGAAGAGGATGGAGGGGAGGTGGTGGCTGTGCCCAGGTAAGAGCTATTTTTATTTTTATTTTTTTTTAATCGTTGTAATAAACATATACAGCATAGTAATAGTTTGATTGGTCACATCAAATAGTACTTTAGCATCATACACTAACTCAGTACGTACGTTAGAATTATCATAGCTCCATACAGTTGTTATGTTGTAAGTATATTTACATAGAATATAATGTAATTTACATGTCAGACAGTTCAAGTTCATGAGGCAACGTTGGTAATTCACATATCCCCCCACTGTAGGTGTTCCAGCCACCTCATAATTTAATCTATTTTTTTGGACAACCCCTCCTCACATATACAGTTTTTTTCTGCCACCATAGCTCTATCCATATCGTTACACCGGTTTGCATGCGTGGGTACAAGTGCCACCCCCCAATGTTGGGTGATGTTTCTCTTGACCAGCATCATTCTCAGTGTTGCCCATGTTTGCGCCAGAGAGGAAAGATCTGTAGCCTCCCTGATATTCAAGAGGCAGAGCTTGGGTTTAGGAAGGACTGGTTTCCTGCTAACTCTTGTCATGGTGTTCATGACTGATTTCCAATACAGCTGTATTACAGGGCATCCCAGAGTGTGTGGTAGAAGGTACCAACCGTCCCACACTGCCGTAGAAGAGCAATTTGTTTTTCATTCTCCCCTACCACCTCCATTTGGTAGCAGTTCTCCAATGTGGGGTATATCAATCAATCAATAAATCAATCAATCAAGGATTTGTGAAGCGCGCAATTCACCCGTGAGGGTCTCAAGGTGCTGGGGCAGAGCAGGAGTGGGAGAGAGGTCGTGCAGCTTCGAGTCTGCCGAAGAGCTAGGTCTTGAGGCTTTTTCTGAAGGTGTGCAGAGTGGGGAAGGCCTGATTTTGATCGGAAGTTCATTTCAGGTCTTTGATGGGATGTAGGAGTAGCCTCTTCTACCCGTTCTGGCCATGCGGATGCACAGGGTTTCGGTGAGGTCGGCGGACCAGAGTTTTCTCTTGGGTGCGTGGAAGGCCACACTTTTGTTATGTTATTGGGGTCCAGTGTTATGGAGGGATCTGCAGGCATGAGTGAGTAGCTTGAAGGTGACTCTCTTCTCAACGGGGAGCCAGTGAAGGTCCTCTAGGTGCTGGGTGATGTGTTTGTGTTGTGGGATGCTGAGGATGAGCCAGGCAGTAGTGTTCTGGATGGTCTGGAGTTTCCTCAGCAGGGATTTGTTGATTCTGGCGTAGAGGGCATTTCCGTAGCCCAGTATGCTGGTTATGAGTGTGTGGGTGACAGTCTTTCTGGATTTGGGGCGATCCACTTGAAGGTCTTGCGAGGGATGCGGAGGGTGTTGAAGCACGAGGAGGAGATAGCGCGGATCTGTCCGGTCATGGTGAGGAAGGAGCCGAGTATGACCAAGCATGGTCCGTGGGAGTAGGGGGGCTGCCAAGGGCAGAGGGTCACCAGGAGTTGTCCATGCTGAGGAGGTGGGCCTGAGGATGAGGACTTCTGTCTTCTCCGAGTTGAGCTTCAGACAGTCGCTGCTCATCCAGGATGTGGTGTCTCTCATTCCTTCCTGGAAGCTGAGTTTGGTGGTTTCGGGTGCCTTGTGAGGGAGAGGATGAGCTGGGTGTGGTCGGCCTAGGATACTATGCTGAGTCCATCCTGTTTAACAATGGTGGCGAGGGGGGCCATGTAGATGTTGAAGAGCGTGGGGCTGAACTACGATCCTTGGGGTACTCAACAGTTGATCTCTGTGGGTTCGGAGAGGAAGGGCAGGAGACTGATTATTTGGGTTTGGCCGGTGAGGAAGAAAAAGACCTAGTCGAGGGCAGTCCTTATATTCCGGCGTTGTGGAGTCTCGCGGTGAGAGTGTGAAGGGATACGGTGTCAAAGGCTGCAGAGAAGTTCAGTAAGATGAAGGCCGAAGTGTGGTCCTGGTTGAGGAGAGTGCGGATGTCGGGTGTGGTGGCGAGGAGGGCGGTCTCTATGCTGTGGTTGCTGCGGAATCTGGATTGGGAAGAGTCAAGGATGGAGTTGTCTCCAATGAATTTCGTGAGGTGGCTGTTGAAGATCTTCTCAACATATTTGGAAGTATGCTCAAGATATGCTCAAAAGCGCTCCCTATAGAGAAATTATGGGGCGCCCTGGTGGATTAACTATGTCTTTGTGCACTTTTGTGATAAGATATAATACAGGTGTGATCGGGTTGTCAATTTAGAGATATATAAACTCCTCTCCAATGATCAAACAGTGAGCATGACAATCTTGCAACTCTAGTTGTTACATGTTGCTGACATAACATCCCTTGTTATTCTTGCATAGCATATACTATTGTTCAACTGTTTGTAGGCTTCTGCTAAATATTTGATTTCACCCAGAGCACTACGTTCCCCCTTTGTCTGAATTCCTGACAATGCAACCACCATTACTGAAGAGCTTGTTGATTAATGTATAATATTCCTAACAAGGGAAATCCACCAGGACGCCCATAATTTTTGCTTTAGGGAGCACTTTTGAGCATACCTCTAAATATGTAGACTCGTTTTTAAATAGCTTTGTCAGGACCCTTCCATCTTATATTCAAGATACAGGTGACTTCCTAAGGAGGATTTACGACCTTCCGTGGGAAGATGATTTCCTGTTAATCACAATAGATGTCTCCACACTCCATACAAGTATTAAGCATGATAATGGTTTGAGGGCTGTAATGTATTTTCTAGGTGCCAGATCACTTAGGTTAAGGCAGCATACTCAAATGATGCTTAAGATGATAGAGAGATGCCTCATTAGCAATAATTTTTTGTTCAATTGGGAACTCTTTCACCAAGTGTATTGCACAGCGATGGGCACCTGCTTCGCCACCAACTATGCAAATCTGCATATGGGCTGGGGGGAGGCACAGGTGGTCTGAACAGGATATCATGAAATCTGGAATAATCATGTGATACACTGGTGGTGTTTTATTGATGGCCGTTTTCTGGTCTGGAAGGGAACCAAGATATATGCTAGAAGCTTTTTGGACCAGATTGAGGTCAATGATCTAAATTTGCACTTTACAAGCAACATCAGTGCTCACAATGTACATTTTTAGACTTAACAGTGTATGTGAAAGACAGCAGACTTGAGACGAAGTAGGACAGAAAGCCTACATCAGGGGACATGTTACTACATGCGACTAGCTTTCATCCTATATATTTAATTAGGAGTATTCCATATTGAGAGTGTCTGCAAGTGAGACGAAAATCCAGCGAGAGCGTGGAAACCAAAAGTGAGATCATGACTCTAAAAATCAATTTAAGGTACAAGGCTATCTGGAAGACTGTGTAAAAGGAGCAGTAATGAAAGCTAATAAACAGTCTAGAGAACAGCTACTGCTCAAGAAAAGTAAATGGAACAGCAAACAGCAAGTTGAGACCACACATTTCAGGCTGATTACACCATACAGCAAACAACAAACAAACATAAGAGGTATTTTGAGTAAATACTGGTAACTCAGTAAAAATGACCATATTTTGGGTAAAGTGACACCACACAACCCACAGATCACGTTTACGTTCAGGAGGGCAAAATTGATGAAACAAGCATAAGTGAGTAACACAATGAAGTACACTAAATCACAAACACAAACAACATGGCTGAATGGAAAACAAGGGTTTCTGACATGCTCCAAATGTAAAGCCTGTCTTTATGGCAAGAACACTAAGACATACTAATCTTGTTTGTCCAACCAACAAAAAAGAACACATAATTTGCTATCTATATGCTACAATGCCCATGCGGCTTACGCTACGTGGGTAGTACTATTCTTGAAGTGCATAAACACATTTTACAGCACATGCGTGCTATTAAAAACGGTAATAGAACCTATCCAGTGGCTCAATATTTTGAAACATTTCATAATAAAAGCACGAGAGGCCTGACAAATTTTGTTATAGACGCAGTAGCTCCAAGTATCAGGGAGGAAATAGAGAGAAAAAGCTGAGGAAGCTAGAATCGTGTTTCATTATAGAGCTCGATACGAAGACCCGGGGAGGCCTTAATATTTAAGAGGATCTATATTAATTTATGATATCTGCGTAGTTGTAACACATAATGATTGGTCTCTTGATTCCTTATCAAGCTGATTTTAAACACCACAGAGCACAAACACAGAGAACTTTTTCAAGACTGGAGAGCACAAAAAGTTAAAGAGTTACGTAGCGTAGAAATAATGCCCACTTGGGCTCAATCACACAATTGCGCAGAGTAGTCCAACTCTATGAGAAGTGGTTAGAATAATACTATGGATGAGTATACGTTATTGTTACACAGGTTGATCTGGATATTATCAGTGTGGTATAGTGCTGTAATTCAGTGTATCATATATTTAACATTGATATATGAAAATATTTTTTATATTTTTTATTGTTAATAATCGCCCTGTAGAACTCGGGCAGAATTGACTTACTGACTGACTATTGGAATTACGCCATATTGCTCAGCAATAACCGGAATTTCAGCAGAACATTTTAAATTATGATTAATGGTACTGAGTATTGACACTGCATAAATCAATTCAAACAATCATGTTTTAGTGTGGTATAACAAACGAAGTCAGTGTTAATAAATGTATAAAACTGCCAGTTTGTTTTCACTGGCGATCATCACTGAAAATTGCATGTGGTAAGAGAAATGGCCAAAAGACTGTTTGGAATGCCACCTCGATATCGGTGAGTACAGAAGAATTGCATACAATGGTGGACAAATAATAAAAATGTAAAAGTATCCAGACACGGCATCATCATCCTTGTTTCAAGGGAGAAAGGTGGAATTGTTATGGACCCGCTCCCATGAGGTCCGTTCGATTTGGGGACACAGCAGCAATTCACGAGAAAACATAACGAAGGATATATATATATATATATATATAAACCACACAGAATTTGGCTGGCTTAAGCCGCTTGCAACGGCGGGCTCCCGGCGGAATCGCCACTTCCTTGTTATTATACCTTTCCCTGGTATACCACGATTTTTCATCAAAAAACCAGTGCCGAGGCCCAAATGGTGCTTGATGTTAGTATTTATTTGGCTCACGAACAAAACCCTATTGGGTTTTGTTCGTGAGCCAAATAAATACTAACATCAAGCACCATTTGGGCCTCGGCACTGGTTTTTTGATGAAAAATCGTGGTATACCAGGGAAAGGTATAATATATATATATATATATATATATATATATATATATATATATATATATATATATATATATATATATATATATATATATATATATATAATTAATATTTATTGGAGTAAATAAAAATATAAATGCAAATCTATTTTAATCCACTCTTTAAAAGCCCTTCGATTTGGGGACACAGCAGCAATTCACGAGAGAACATAACGAAGGATATATATATATATATATATATATATATATATATATATATATATATATATATATATATATAACATTAATATTTATTGGAGCAAAATAAAAATATAAATGCAAATCTATTTTAATCCACTCTTTAAAATATTTGAAAGTAAATTTGAAATAATACTAGCTGATGTGCGTTTATACATTGATATTCACTGAAACAAACATAGGTTAAGCTAACGTTATAGTTAGGTGAATATGTCAGTGACAACACTAATGTTTTCAACTTAAAAAAACACCAAAAAAAGACACAGAAATTCGCCGGATATAGTGAGAAAACCTAATTATAATTTGTTTCCTGCCATGCACTGCTTATGACCTCACATATTACATCACTCATAACATGTTCTATGGCATCTCTTATGACATAACTGATAATATCTCAAATTACATCCCCATAAATATTAGAATCGGCCCTAGATGTGGGATCCCCGGGGCCTTTAATGGCTTGGGAAGAGGGGTTGCACAGCCCCATTCATCTTTCTAAACACAGTCCAGAGGGTAGGCTCCCTGGGTAGTATACTAAATAATTGAGGCCTGGTCATCATTTTTCCCCCGATACCATGGGAGTCTAATGGGAACGTGGCTTTTTTTGCCATTTTGCTTTCTATTTTGGCCCCAGGGGTGGTCCCTCTGGTCCCCCCTGATGGAGGCTTGGGGGTCCTGGTATCCCTACACAGCCTCCATATATCTTTTTCTTTTTAATAACTTCAGGACAGGGGACTAAGCCCCTGAGTCATGTAATGGCTTCCAGCAGCATTTTTCTCATGTTGTTGACACCCAATCAGAGTGCTTGGTCTTGTGGAGTCTGACTCCAGTGGGAGCTAGATGACCCAAGGGAAATAAAGCTCCCTGGGCCAATCAAAACACTCTATTTTTAAACTGGCAGTCCCACAAGAGTCTCAGAGAGTTATGGGATCCCTAATGCCAAAATAACAATTATTTTTGACTTTTATCTCAAAAGCTACTGAACCAATTTACACCAAATCACAAAAAGCTAAATCTGCGAACCAAGATCTAGCTTCCTGAAATATTTGGTGTAATTCTGTTCAGCAGTTTTTGCTATAGTCTTGTCTAAAGAAGTTTATGGAAAATGAATTAGGATTTTGCGTTCTGCGGCACCCCTTTTATCTCAGCCCCTGCTTGACGGATCACCCCAGAACTTTCCAGGAAGGAGCTGAGGTGGATGATTATTTTTTTAGAAAGTTCTGTGAAACTTTCTAAGAATGATTTTTTACATATTTTACAATTCTAAGATGGCAGATGCATTTACAACAACAAATAGTCCAAATGGTCATTGCATTGGACATTGGAGGGCAGGGGAGAGGGAGCTGGGACTGGGGTGACAAACCAACCAAGCGTGGCAGGTGGGAGGGGCTATGACAGCACAATGTACCATGCAGGACAGGCTGGAGAGTCAGTGGTAGAACAGCTGATCACAGAGGGAAGAGGGGGAGGCAGAGGGGAGCAATGCAGCAAGCAAACCACTCAGGACAGGTGCGAGACTGTGGCAGCATAACAAACTGTGGAGGGCAAGGTGGGTAGCTGCACCACAACAGACCATGGAGGGCAGGAGGGATGGGGTAGGGCCACAGACTTAGACAATAGAGGGCAGGGGGCATATGGCTACGGTGAAGATAGTGGCAATACAATAGACCACACAGGGCAGGTGGGAGGGCAGTGGCAAAACAGTGGACCACTTATGGCACAGGGAAAGGGTCAGAGGTACGTACATGCACAACAGAGGGCAGTGTGAGGGGCCACAGACTGCAAGGGGACCACACAGGGCATGCTGGAGGAGCAGCAGCAGCAAAATGGACCATAAAGTACAGGAGGGCTGGGTCAGGGGCATGCCAATGGACCATGGAGAGCAGGAAGGAGGAGGCAGGGGCACAGACTCTGACAATGGAGGTCTGGGGCAACAGGTTCACCACACAGGTGAGGCAGAGGGACAGTGGTTACACAACAGTCCATGCAGAGCAAGCGAGAGAGGGATGGCAGCATAGCAAACAATGGAGGGCAGGCAGGAGGGACAGTGGCAACATAAAAGACCATGGATGGCAGGAGTGAGAGAATATGGGGACTAACTAATACAATGGAGGGCAGTGGGGAGGGGACAGGGGAAGCAAGCTGATTACACAGGGCAGGTAGGAGGGGCAGTATTATCACAATGGACAATTCAGGGCAGGTGGAAGGGGCAGTGACAGCACAACGGACCAGGGAGAGTATGAGGAAGGGGAAGGGGCATGTACATGGACAACAGAGGGCAGGGGAGGGAGGCAAGGGCAGAAAACTAATCATGCAGGGGAGGCAGGAGGGGCAGTGGCTGGAGGAGGAAGTTGAATATAAAGGGAAGGTAGGATGAGCAGAAATTCACCAGTTATAGTCAAGTAAAGAAACTATAACTCTTTTCCTGCCATGCACAGCGTCATCATTGATGAAGTCATTTTAGATGTCTTAAATGATGGAATAAATTATGTCATAGTTCACTTCATGAGTGTTGTAGTATGTAAGGTCACACGCACTGTATGGTGAGGGTGTGAGTTATAGTTCAAATGTTAACTATAACTGGTGAGTTTCAGTTTTTGCTACTTTAAAATGTTACATTTAAAGAGACATAACTATAACTTCAATTTACCCTTTGATTTTTTAAGTGAAGTCCTTAGGTTTTCTTAAAATGTAAAGTAAGATATTATTAACATACCTAACTATAGTATATTTTTCAGTTAATTTCTAAAACAATGTAAGATTTTATACCATGTGTATCTCTGCCAACCTCTGTGCATGCAGGGGCAGCTCCCCTGCTATGGCAGAGGAGCGTCACACCTCTGCTGAAATGCAGCAGTCAGAACAAAAATAAAATGACAATAAAACAATTTTCTTGTCATTTTATTTTTACTTCCAGTTTGCCAAGTGGAGGGCGGGCGAGGCAGGGCAAGGCCAGGTTGCAGTTTCACACAGCAGGGGTAGGAGGAGTAGTAGACAGTGCGCATGTAGGTTAGTCCAGTCGGCCAAGGTCGGCCAAACCGACATGCACACTTGGATATCTCCAGGCTGTTCCTTAGAGATTTCCTAGTGCTCAGGGGCACAGGCTCCCAGACCGTTCTGGAGCACAAACCGGCCCGCTCTGCTCAATCACAGCGCTTTTCTCATGCTGGGAGAAGTGCTGGGATGGGTAGGGTGTGACAGCCTGTGCCCATAGGAATTGTGCCAGGATGGAAAGAGAGAAGCAGTGCAGCACGGGAGCAGAGGATTGCGGCGGCCGGCAGGAAAGTTACGTTTATGTTTTTATTATTCTATACTTTTCTCGGCCCCCACCTTGTATTGGCAGCAGCTACCCCTGCGTGTATGGTGTGATGTTGGCCTGGTCTTGCACCCAATCCCCTGCTGCTGGTAAATACCCCCACTGCGCATGGCCTTTTGTCAAGCACGGCATGAGACTGCAGCCAGCAGGACCATCACCCAAACCACCCTGTGGACCACCACACCCACTAGCCCAATTCACTTGAAAAAACACAATTAGTGGGTTAGTTCTGGCCCACATGTGACACGCTACTGAAATTTGCAAAAAGAACAATTGATGGACAGAATACAGAACAATGTCATACAACTACCCCAGTACAGAGATCTGGGCATAAATCCATCATTTTTTTGCTCCCCATGCCATTTAGTTTGAACCCAGCCTTACGTGCACCCTGTATACCCAGAAGGGGATCCTGGGCTCACTGTGATGCTGCTTTCAAGCTATCCTGGCTGATAATGGGTGAAACCCCGAAACCAATCCTAGGAAGCTTGGTTCCAGTCCAGGAAGGACCTGGCTTGGCAGTTTGGCCTGGACTGTTCCCGTGAGGCACAGGGTCAAGACTGATTTGCATATGGCCAGGTCTAAAATGGGTTGGCATGGTGAGCAAAAGAATGATAGATTTAACCAAGGTCTCTTGACTGGGGTTGAATGTTTTGATTTGTTCTGCCTTCCATCCATCAATTGTGTGTCTTAAGCCACTGAAATTCGTCAGTTACGGTTATCAAAGCACACCAATTTGCCAACACCATAGAAATACAATAAACAGTTATCCAAAGAACAAAATTGCATGTGGCACAAGTTAGGGTGTGTGTTGTGTGACAACCATAATTGACGAATTTCAGTGGCTTGTTTTGCGTGAGCCAGAACTGTAGCTCAATTTTTTAATTGTGGTTATTTCAGTGAATTGAATATTTTTGCTGCATACTGCCTGGGGCCAGGCTCTGCACTCAACCTTCTGTGGGTGCACATGATCCACTGCACACAGTCCTCAGGTTGGCATAGAAGAGGTTGTGCCATGGCCCTGCTGGGTGTGCTGGCCTGTACCCACACTCTTCGGGTGGGTAAGCACAGCTGCACATGGCCTTCAGCTGTGCACAGAGTTGGACACAGGTCCTGATATACAGACAGCCTTGTTTGCGCCCAGACACTGCACTTAACTCGCTTCAGGCACCCAGCTCATGCTGCATAGGGCCTTCAGCAGGGTGCAGCAGGGTTCCCACTGCCTGCAGCCTCTGTGCACTAATCCTGCGTCCAGCACGCAATCGCCACCCAAACCGCGATGTGCACAGCCATGCGCAGGGACTTGACTTGATAAAGATCGACAAGGGTTTGCCCTTGCCGCTTGGCTTATATAAAGTCAAACTAGATGAGTGAAAAAGGAAAGAGGGAAGAAAAAAAGCCCAAACAAGTAACAAGGTAATAAAATAAAGAAACACTTATGCGGCTTCGGCTTGTCTCGTTCGCACTACAGCCTTCACGGTTAATGGAACTCTACAGAGCTCGGTTTTAGTCCGCTCCGAGCGCACAAGTCCGGGAGCGTGCGTCTTTCCACTTAATTCAACTAATGCGCGCATCAGTTTAGACAGAGCCGCTTTCCTAATTGCCGAGGCTTGGAGATGCTGCATACGGGTTCTCTGGCAAAGGAGGGTGCTTCTGATAAATTAAACTGTCTACGGAAATGTACCTAGCAGTACATCCATTAGTTTCTAGCATCTGGACACATGAAATGCGTTCATTACTATTAGAGCCGGAAAGCATCTGCAGCGAGCAGCCAGGCTCGCCTGGTGGCGCTGTTGGACCCAGAAACGTGGGTTTAAAATACATTAATTCCGTAGAAAATGAGCTCGAAACAACGAGGCAGCGCGCGGCGTCTGCAAGGCGGGACAAGGAGGAAATACAGAGGTGAGCCCGGCAGGCTGTCCTCGCCTCACCCATCCTGCCCTCCTCAAGGCTGTGCGCGCGGACAATGCTTTATCTTCACAGCTCTGCAGCCTGTTGTCCTAAACGTACCGTAAAAAGGTGGAGGGTGTTGTGTATGTGGGGGGATGAGGGGTGGGGCTGTTCAGGGACACACAGCCTTGTCTGATAAGCTCTTCCACCCTCTCCTAGCCACGGATACGTCCTACTAGTAAATGCTTTCTTCCATTCTCTCCCATCTTTTCATGTAGCGCCTACCTTGTGGACACATAGAAGCGCTGTGGCTTTAAGAAAGAATACCGGGGCATGTTACCAAGCCTGGCGAAATTACTTTATCGCCGCTCTAGCGGCCGTAAGTGGCGATAATTACATCGCCCTATTAGCAAGCTGTCGCTAACTGATGTTAGCAACAGTTTTGAGGCGATAGCGACCGGTTTGGGGCCCGCTTTGCATGTCAGCGATATTTATCGCTAATGGCATGCAAAGTGGGCGTACCCAAACTGTTAGCGACTGAAAACAGTCGCTAACATCGCTATCGCCTATTAGCAAGGCAGGCGTAGCAATGGAAATATTAACACTAAGCGCGAATATCTCCCAAAATTAACGCCTCCTCAGACTAGTGCTTAGCCATTATATCCAATGGGAGGTGGATATAATGGCTAAGACCCTGTTAGCGATAATGCGTGAATATCGCTGTATTCTCAGCGATATTCACTGATTTCGCCGCTATCGCCGGGAATTTTATCGCTTTTGAGATAAACGTTGCTAATAGCACGTTATCTCAGCGATAAAATCTGGCGATGCTTGGCGATAGAAAAATTGTCGCTAAGCCTATTTAGCGATAAATATCGCTAGTTGTTGGTAATATGCTCCACCGTCTGCTGCTGGTGAAAAACTGCACCTACATTGCTACAAACATCTCCAAGCGTGATTCTTACGGCTGAATATTGGGCGCCTCTCTTCTAGGCATTGTAAAAGAGGCCAAGAGTAGAGATGAATGACATTTATATATATATTCAGCTCGCATAATTTTCCATTATAGGTTTTCAGGTCTTTCGCATTTTGTTAGGTCTGGCAATGGGCAAGACCTTTTGATTTTACTTAAATTATACGCAAAATATACTTCCATAAACGGACATGTTGTTGCAGCCCCCTCTCTTCATCCACTTGTCTGGTCTTGTGTCATTCACATTTTGCTTTTGCCCACTACAGCGTAAGCATGGGACACTGGATCAGCCTTCTTCATCCACTGCCTATCTTCACGTTGAGTGACTGCATTGAGGGGTATATTTATATATGGGTTGAGTCGCTTTTGTACCACGCAACAGGGTGCATGCGCGACCCCACCCTAGAATGCGATTTCTCGAGCAGCGCATGGCCACTTTGCGTTGCATAAAGTCTGGAGCAACGTAGCGCAGATCGCTGCATTGTGTTACTCTGCCCCCGCGATGCGTTCCATGAGCGTTGCATGGGTGTTCCCATGCAACACCCTTGGATTTTGACGCATTCCCAGATTTCCCATCACTGGTAGACGTGGGAATGCACCAAAATGCTACGCCTTCCCAAGCGAAGTGTGACGAGGAGAATAGAAATTGGAAAACGCCTCAGGGATTGTTTTCGTGCAGGAAGGTGCCCCTTTCCTGCACCATAACAACCATGCTTGCAACACAGGCACTCTTGCACCATTGTGCAAGGATGCCTGCATTGGTGCAAGGCAGTCCATTGTGCGTCAGTGCTAACACATGGCTTTAATGTGCCGTATTGTGATAAATACTTCACACTTCTGTCCTTTACTTGTAACACAGTGCAGCTCAGCAATATGACTTGTCCTACGGCGCTTTCACAAGGAGCACATCCACACACAAGGCAGTTCCCTTTAGTGGCAGTGTTATTCTTTTTTACTATATTAATACTCTAGTGTTATCTTAGTTAGTAGAGACTGATATGACAGCAGGAAAATCTCTGCCAGATGGGAGCACAGGGCTTTATTAATTCCTGTCTCCTGCCAATGCTTTTGTAAATTCCTTTTTAAAATGGCCTTCCTTTATCTAACTGCTTCTTTTTCGCACAATAGCAGCAGCTCACATGAACTTTGAATGTAAGCTCATGAGGATGCTCTATATTTGCAACCCTCTCTGTCATCCTTTCTATATTTTGCTCCTTTCTTTCTTTCCTTCTTTGCTTCTTCTTTTTCCTTCTTTGCTTCTTTCCTTTATAGGCCGAGCCTAGAGTCAGCGCTCAAGCGCTGCTCTGGTGAAGATCTGCTGTTGTTCAGTATGTGAGGGAAATCCCGCCCACTCCCCAACCTATATTTTTCATTGGCTTGTGTCTTTGTCCTTCGTAAATGCTGCCTTCAGATTCGTTTATAGGCCTGTTATTCTATCCTTGTTACGGTCATGTCGACATTTGTATACTTCCATGGCTACTGGCCCATTTACTTTGAGTGTTACATGGTACGTGTTATTTAGACTGTGAGCACTATTTTCTTTAATGAGGTTCTTCTACTGCCTTCTCCACTCCCCCTTCCCTTCCGTTGTCCGTGCCTTCTCACCCCCTCCACTCACCCGCACTCCCATTGTCCGTGCCTTCTCGCCCCCATCTCTCCCCTCGCCCGCCTGAACTCCAGTTGTCCGTGCCTTCTCCCCCCTCACTCCCGTTGTCCGTGCCCCCTCTCATTGTCCGAGATAACTACCATTTGCAATGCAATAGGTCTCGCATAAATGCGAGTCCTATTGCATTGCAAATGCTTGTTCTTTCTTTCCTCTTTTATTCCTCTTTCTTTCATTCTTTCCTTTTCCCTTCTTTCTTTCTTTGGTTCCTCTTTCTTTCTTTCTTGCAATCTAATTTCTTTCTCTCTTTGTTACCTTCATACTTCTTTCTTTCTTTCTCTCTTTCTTTCTTCCTTCGTTTGTTTCTTTTCTAAAGGAAAAATGCTGACTGACAATGCAAGACCAATTGGAATTGTAAGTATGTGCTAACCAAAACCTTTTGAATTTACCAACATTATGTGTATAACCTCTTTGCTGCGGTGAGAATTCAGATTACAGTAAGAGGGTCAACCCGGTAGTCAAAAGGTCCTGGGTAGTTACGTGTTATAGAAAGGGTGGTCCAAGACCAATTGGGAATAATTTAGATTTTATGGATACAAATTCATTGAAAAAATTATTTATGGAACACTATTGTTTATTCAAATAGTGTAAATACGTTTTTCACTGTATTTTTTCATTTTTAGGTGTATATACATATAAATAAATAATTCACATCTTAGCAGTGCCCACTGTACAGGGAAGGGGGAGGGTAGGTCAAGTGACAATTCAATCGTAAATTGCTTTCAACAATTGAAGATGGCTTCTCAGGGGAGCCTTGCCGGAATTAATCCAAAATCATGTATAACATTAGTATAGCATCATCAATGACAGGTGCACAAGGTCACACTCCGATCAAGTGCTGTGGTTGGTAGTCGACGTTTCGACCCTCGTTGTAGGGATACTACCCCTTACATGGCGGGTCTTCTTCAGGACAGTGAGAGGGGGGTGTGGGCGGTTCCTATAGTGGAGAGGTATTTACAAAAGATTACTAAGTGATCACTTAATGGTGACTATTTACACAGGGGTGCATTAGTTTACATCATACATTGGTATATCAAATGATTGGTCCAGAAGGACCATAGGATGAAATGCCAGGCTAATTTCTGTCCATAGGGAATCATCGATCAACGATTGGTAGCAGTTTCATTAAAGATTATCACATATATCTGGTGATCATAGGCGTCACCACATGGCTAGTGTGAGTAGGTCTCGACATCAATTATTCAAAAATTACGGCATGTAAGTGGGAAGAGTCTTAGACACAAACGAGGGGTAACATTGCTTGTAGTTCCAATTAAGTTGGTCACGGCATTATTTTAAGATATTAAATGATGTGGGGTGTCTAGATCTAAACAGCGTCTGTTATTACGTGAACACAAGGCAAGGTTGTATAGAATTACCTTGTATGCAGGTCCTTTAATGCTCTGCTATTAGGCGAGTTACTTGATTGGCAAACACATTCCTAAAAGGGTGGATAGACAAATTAAAATGCTTGAAATTGATTGTTATGCGGATAATTCCGCTAGAAGGGCTAAAGCACCTTGTCTAGATTTACCTGGTTAATGGGCAGGGTGTCCTCAGTTAATAGACTTTGGATTCATTGTGGTGCGGATAGTCCCGCTGTATTACCGATATTAGCACTCTGGAATTAGTGATAATCTTTAATAAAACTGCTACCAATCGTTGATCGATGATTCCCTATGGACAGAAATTAGCCTGGCATTCCATCCTATGGTCCTGCGGTGAGAATTCGGCCGCTGTGCTGGGACATTCCAAACTTGGGCATGGCTCAGATGGCCCGGCCGTCGTGCGCACATGCCCACCGTGACTCATGGCGGCCGGGGGCCGTCATGAGCACGGAAGAGGATAACATAGTTACACATAGCCGTTTCCAGCCAGACTTAATCTATTAGTTTGTGGTTCTGTTATTCACATTTTTTTGCCACCCACTCCAGCATGGGTCAAGGGGCAATGTGTCAGCCCCATTCTGCCATTGTCTGACTTCGCTAGAAGTTGCAGCCTACTGCCCTTTCACAAGGTGCACATCAGCAATGTAGTTCCCTGCAGTGCTAAGGACTACTGTGGTAATGTGTGTCTTTTTGAGAACCAAAACAATATTTCTGATGATGTCTCAGCAGTGTTCTGAACAATAAAGGTTTGCAAAACTCATGACAAAATAAGAATTCCCAAAAGGCTGGTGGCCAATGACAGACCCATTGGTAACTTGTTTAATTATGCTATTTCGAGCAATTTACTCCTGCCGCAGATTGGTTCCAGTAGATATGTCTTGTGGGATCTCTGAACTTTTGGGAATTAGGTATGCCCTCATGTTGAAGTTTTACACGGAAATACGGACTAGTACATTTTCCATCTCATAATAACGTCATGTAATTTTCGCAAAAAAAGAATTACGTAATGTGGTCCACCAATTCATAGGAAACCTTTAGAGTGAATGAGGGATTATCATCCCTATTGTTCATTGCTCTTACACCATAGCTGTGACAAACAACTTGTTTTTTTCCTACCAGTGACATATGTGGGTAAGCCTGTGCTTTCCCAGATTTCCCTTGCATCACTCTTGTCTCCCGATACCCAAGAAAATCCCTGGATGGACGGACTGCCTCCCCCATGTCTCCAGTGACTAACAGGAGACAGTGGAATTGCTGATGACAAAGTTATGTTCCTCCTCTTTCTCCAGCCTCCCGCCAGTCTCCAAAGACACAAGGGAAGCTGTGGAAAAAAATCAGCTAATCTTCAATGTGAGAGTTGGAGGTGTAATATAGGGGGAGGAATGTTGACTGGGTTGAGGGGGACTATAATTAGGGGCAATGAAGATTACCAGTAAGTAATTATTTAATTAGCCCCTCATCTGTCTTACTTGTCCAAGTCTTTACAATGGGTACGATTTAAGTTTAGGTAGACAGCCCGTCTGTCTGCCATGGGGACGGAGTAAATTACTCCATCCCCATGCTGGAAAGGCCACCCAACTAATTTATAAATGACCGCAAAGCAGGTGGTCATTTATAAAGGCTTAGGCAAGAACCAGCGCCATAGCGGTTCCTGCCAATGCATTTTTCTGTTTGCTACAGGGCTGCATAGGATAGACGCAGCCCTGTGGAAAACAGTATCTTTTTTTCTTTTAAAAGAAAATCCAGAAACAGGATAAGCAATGCTTCCCTCACAATGTAAGCCTTCTCCCATGACAGAGGGAACATTATAATGTTTTACTGTTCCTTACCGCCAGGTTTTACCCGTAGGTAAGAAACAGTGAAAACATGACTACATGTCCACCTATCTAAATTGGGCTGGCGGACATGTAGCCATTTCTGTGATGGCTCCTACTCCCTAGGGCTGTTGGACAAGTGTGGCCATGGCGGAGAACGAGTAGTCTCCACTCTGGCCAAAAGAAGGTGCACCTGCAATTTATTTTGTAGGCCGATCACTATATTGGGAGGAAGGGAACTCCCTCTCCATTGCAACAGAGCACACTCTCTGCCAATATATAAATCAAGCCTGTAATAAGCAAATAAATGCCAAGAATACAAATTTTCACCAACAAAAAGATGATGCTGAAATTTTTTTATTATTAACGATTACTTCATTGCTGATTTTGTAATATAGGATCCAAATTTATTCAATGTAGATTCACTAATGTCCAACCTATAATGCTTGGCAAATGTTTTATGAGCTGACCATGTGGCAGTGCTACAGATTTCTTGCAAGGAAACCCCACTGATCTCTTCCCAGGAAGCTGCGAGTACTCTAGTTGAGCAACCCTGAACATTATCTGGTGAATGATCCCCCACTGATCTATATGATCTGTATGACCAAAAAATTGCTTGACGTATCGATCTTATCAAAGTAGAGATAGAAGTCTCTTTTCCCTTGTTAGCTGCTCCGTAAGATACAAATAGAGAATTTGAAGTCCTAAGCTCCTTAATATGCTCTCTATATATTGTCAATGCTCTCTTAGCATCAAAGGATGAAGGGACTCCTGAATCTGGACTTGGCTGAAAGACCGGTAGAACAATCACTTGATAAAGATGAAATGTACAATGTAACTTAGGGCCGCCTTTAGGATCTGGTCCTAAGAACGACCTTACCTGGAAAAAATTAAGATAAAGATATGACTGTTAGACTTAGGAGATTTATGCTTGGTAAGGACCCTTGAGGTTGATTAGAATGGACAGCTCAGGTCTTCACGGTCTTGGTCTGCCAGAGATATGGGCGACTTCTTCCTAGATGACGCCTAAGCAGATAGTGCCTTCCAGAAAAGGCCCAGTTTGGAAAATAAAAACCTCCAGAAGGTGGTATCACTAGAGAGAGCAACTGGAATATAGGTGGTAGTGGAAACATGAGCAGGACCGAAACAACAGGATACCAGGACAGGATTTAGACTCAGGATGAGGAAAAGAGTTGGAGCGTAGAAACTCCTGACAGGACTGACGTAGTAGTGCAACTGTAAAGCAAGGCAGTTCTTATCTCCTTATATGCTGAAATTCTAGGAAATTACATCAATAGAAAAGGAACCCAATATAGATTGGGGAGAGACCACTGAAAGACTAAAGATGGCCACCATATTGGATAGGGCAAAATATAATTCCTTCCATAAGAATTCTGGGAGGAAGAAACACCAGGAACATGGAGGTGTACAAGATACCTCCTAGCAGCAAGCCCCCAAAGATTGGAATGGTGGTACAAAGAACAACACTGCAGGGCCGGCCACAGTGAGGTGAGTAAGCAGAATGAGAAAGGTGGCTCACCGGAGCCCCTCGCTCCAGCACCAAGGGAGAGGCTCTGCTAATGCTTGAGTCTACATTAGAAGTTGGTGTCGGGCTGTCGGGCATGACCGTGGTGCCACAATAACACAACCAGTGCTCCTAATTCCCCCAACCTTCTTGCTCGTGTTGTTGCAAGCAGGAATGCTACTTTCGTAGACAACCAGTTAAATAGTAATAATTCCAAATGTTCTAAAGATTTTTCCTAGAACCTCTCAAAACAATTGGCAAATCCCATGGAGGAACTGGAATTGGCACAACTAACTTTCTAAGCATAAAGCTTTATAGTAATGTCAGCACCAATGGTGAGATATTAGAAATATCATCTACCACCTCTCTAAAAGCTCTCATTGCTGCTCACCATGAAGAGAGTGTCGCCGGAGCAAATTCTTGAAGGATCCATCTCTTAAAAGCTCAAGTATCTGAAAGGGATCAATAAAAATAGGATTTTGATTTCATATGTGGCCACCACTCTTTGCGTTCCTGCAGAAAGGGCAAGCACGCATGAGCATGTTGTCTGAAAAAATGTAGACCCCTGACCACTACTGTGAGTAATTTCTTTAGCCTCAACTCCTGAAGTTCTGAATCCCGTTCCATCATGAACACTCTTCCACAACCTGAACTCACCCGGACACCTAGTGAAAATTCAGTTCACAGTATGCACTATACAAGATTCTGATGTTGCATGAAAGAAAAGTACAGTAAAACAACAGCTTTAATAGGCAAAAACTCAGAATGCAAGATGTAGTAAAGCATTCGAAATGTAAACATGGACTGCATCGCTGACATGAAAAACATATAGGGGCAGATTTATGAGGCCGCTGCGCCTCTTTGCGCCTCTTTGCGCCGCAATTGCGTCACTTTATTTGACGCAACTGCGGCGCAAACAATGCGCCCTATTTACAACGTGACGCATCTAGGAGATGCGTCACGTTGTTAAGCACTACGCCATAAGGAGGCATTCCTGCGCAGGGGGGAGTTCCTGCGCAGGAACGCCTCCTGAAAGTGTCTGAGTGAAATCTATGAGATTTCACTCAGTCACTTTCAGGGCAATGCTGCGTCAAAACCCTGCACCTGCTTGAAGCAGGCGTAGGTCTTGATGCAGCATTAGTAGGATGGGGCACCCTCGAGCCTTGCTGGAGCTGCATCGCGCTTGCGACGCAACTCCAGCAATGCGCCACATTTCCGGCACAGATGCGTCAACGCATCTGTGCCGTTTTTGCACCATGGTGCGCCACATTATAAATGCGGCGCACCCTGGGTGGCGTAGCTGTGGCGCACTGTGGTGCACGTTAACTGGCGCATCCCTTGGGATGCGCCAATTAACCTAAATCTGCCCCATAGTGTTTTTATAGTAGTTTTTGGACTTGGCCTTCTTGGCAGGTTCACTCCGAAATTGCTTTGCGTTCTCCTAGCCTGTTTCTGTAACCTGGTGTTGGTGATTTTAGGCCTCTGTGCACTTTTTTCACTGTGGTCCAGTGTAAAGTGCGTGCGCACTCTGTGTATGTGTGGTGAGACAGGCCTGCCCTCCCATAGGATTGCATGGGGGATATGTGTGTCCCTGGTAGTTCCTGATGCGAGAGGAGTTCAGGGTCGAGTTTGGTATGTGTGAACTCGTGAGATTAAATGCTGCGGAATGGTGTGCACAGATTGATTGTGGCTAGTGGAGAAGTGCCACTTTTAGAAGTTGGCATTTCTGTGTGCAGTGTCTGCCTGCCTGATGTGATTTGTATGTCTGGCTTGTGATTGACAGGGGCTGGCTGGTGTGCTTGGCTCCAGGAGCCAGGATGGAGTTGCACCTGGGACGTGAATAGGGCTGTGCCTTCCCTCCACAATGATGGCTCCACCCCCTGTGGTGCGTCTGATGGCCCTAACCTGTCCTGTGAAAGGGAGAGAGGGGCTGAGCAAAAAAAATGTTCAGGAGTTCCCCTGAACCAGTTGTATCGGATGTATGACGTTACAACGCATACTTTTACAACACATTTTTTACAACGCAACATCCATTACAACGCATTCCATTACAACGCATGCCATTACAACAAATTTTTAAAAACGACCTTTACAACGCATTCCATTACAACGCATACTACCTTTACAATGCATTCCATTACAACGCATACCATTACATTGCATGTAGGTTAAGTATTGGATAGTGTAGGGGTAAAAATTACTATTCTATCTCCAGGGGGGAGCAACAGTAGGGTAAGTGTTGGATAGTATAGGGGTAAAATTACTATTCTAACTCCAGGGGGTGCAACAGTAGGGTAAGTGTTGGATAGTGTAGGGGTAAAAATTACTATTCTAACTCCAGGGGGTGCAACAGTAGGGTAAGTGTTGGATAGTGTAAGAGTACTATGCGTTGTGATGATATGCGTTGTATTGGTATGCGTTGTAATGACTGCGTTGTAATGACATGCGTTGTAGTGATATGCCTTGTAGTGTCATGCGTTGTGATGGTTTGCCTTGTAATGGCATGCGATGTAATGGATCTTGCATTGTAAAAGTTTTGTTGTAATGGTAGTGCATTGTAAAAGTTGCGTTGTAAAGGTTGTTTCCCATTGTATCTGGTTCTCTCATGCCCTGCACCTTTTAACAAAGGAAAATGTCCTATAAATATAGGGGCTGTGTCCCTATGATGTTGTTCAGTTTGTGGTTGCTGTCCTGCCAGGAAGTGCTGCTGCTGGGGCCCATGGGGCCACCATGAGGGCTTGCCCCCCTGGGCCCTGCATTGCCCTTTTTATCTTTAAGGAAATTTTTCTTGGCTAGGACTTATTTCATTTTCCTACAGGACCATTTTGCTGTCCTAGCACTCTGGGAGCGCTGTATTTTCCTGACAGCAAAGCGATATTCTGGTGCTAAGGAGGAGTGCGTGAATTGCTGGTCCCCGGGAGAAAGAAATTGCGAGGGCTCCGCAGCGCAAAGCTGCCCGTGCAGGTGGGAATCCTCAGCGTAGGGATTCCCCCGAGTTTTGCCTGCCATGCGGGTGCCCACCCCGCTGTGTATTTGGGATTTCGAGGGAGCCTACCCCTCATTGCCCACCTTA